>NC_092342.1:193392500-194077500 GCF_046630445.1 Rutidosis leptorrhynchoides
ATATTTATAATAATAAATTGTATTATGTACACAATAATGATAATAATAATATTAATGATCATAATTATAATAATAATACATATATTAATATTAATATTAGTAATAATAATAACAATAATACTAAGTAATAATAAAAATAATAGTAATAATAACAATTATAACAATAATAATTAATATTAGCAATAACAATAATAATAATAATAATAATAATAATAATAATAATAATAATAATAATAATAATAATAATAATAATAATAATAATAATAATAATAATAATAATAATAATAATAATAATAATAATAATAATAATAATAATAATAATAATAATAATAATAATTTAGGTAATGAAAAACTACCTCAAAACAAGCTTTTAAAAAAAATACGTCACCAACAGGGCTCGAACACCCGACTACTCGCTCACCCGCACCGCCCCTTAACCATCCATCCAATTGTTTTTTTACTGAATTTATCCCCATCATAATTTCATTTAAACTGTTCTCTTCTGTTATCCTTTACCTCTTCTTCTTCTCACAAATTCATCGACCAAAGTTCAAACCCAAATCAAAAACGAATTATCATCTTTATAACCATTAATTGAAGGTAAATTACCATTTATGATTAGTTAAGTTAATTAACACAAAAAACATATAAAAAAACAGGAAATAGCTGTAACAGCCTTCGAAAGAAAAAAAAATATAAAAGCTTAAATCAAATTCAAAATTAAAACCAAATTAATTAAAACAAACAAAGGTTTAGGGTCTTCCACATGATCGTACATAATTCATACTTATTTGGATTCATCAGAAATCGAAAAACATAAAAGAAAAAAACTAGAGAACGGATGCTGCTGCAGCTCATCGTGGTTTTAAGAGGAAAAAAATAATGATTTTGTAAATGGTATCGTTATAGATAAAAGTTATAACAAGAAGTAGGTTAGAAAACTTTCACGGAAACTTTACAAATCATTAATTTTATCAGAAACTTCAAAACGAAAACGAATTTGGCGAAGAACAAATTAGATGACTTTTTCATTATAATCTTTGACTCCAAAATTCAACTTCGTTATGAGGAATTGGAATGTGAAATTTTTCAGATAGTTTAAGTGAATGAATCCTAACAACTTTGCATTATTACCTTTTGAAATTTCATTCGAAATCGAGCTATTGTATTTCGAGTTCATGAGCAGAGACTAGCGACTAATTTTTCAATATATTTTCTGTTTGATTTAAATCAATATCAGTAGGCACTTTGAAGGTGTATTTGATGGATTAATGTAGTAACTAGATTTAATCTAGAATTATTTTTGTAGAATGATTAGTTCGACAAGGTATCACGAGCAGGGTAAAGAAAAACGAAAAGAGAATCGAAAGGGAAAAAAATAAAACAGATAGAGATAGCGTAGGATTCTGCTTTTATATATTTATATTTATTTTTGTATTTATATTAATATAATTAAAATATGCTGTTAATAATAATACTAATAAAAATATCTTAATAATATTACTCCTAATACTGTTATTAATAAATATCACAATAATAATTCAGTTAATAAGTAACAATAATAATTTTAGTATTGATATAATAAATTACTATTATTATATAATTATGAAATATTATAAATTTTTATACATAATATTTATAAATTACTTTTATTACAATATCCATTTAAATAATTACGTATAGAAGTTATATATATACATATATAACTATAAAATATCGAAGTAGTTTTCATTACAACGTATAGTATTTTGCATGTTTATCTATAACGTCAAATACATATAATAGTTTATTAATATGTTTAAAATTTATATATAATTATTTATATATACATATACATTTACAATTAATTGTTCGTGAGTCGAAGGGTAACATCCAATGGATAATTAAAGGTATGAAATCATTTTAACGTAAAACGTCAATATACTTAACTTGTCAATATCCAACATCTGAGTTATCTATATTTCCTAATTTCACTATCACCTTAAATAATATGAAAACTAAATTGTTATATTATCGAAAGTCATGAGTGAAATATCGTAAAGCATGTATTGGAAATCAAACAGGAATCTCCACTAACTTTTGTCTAGTTCTCGTTAATTGACACTTTTGTTCTTTCATGTAAATCACTTTACCATTTTCCGAATATTGCTAAAAAGAACAGATTTCTTAAATCATAGTGGACATCATAACAGAGATCCATAATCATAATCACAATGTATCTGATAATTCAATCATTTGATATTATCTTTTAATTCCGTCGATAATTATATATATTGAATCAAACACGTTCATGTAAAGTATTATACATCTAATACTTTGTTATCGTTTTCAATTAATATAACTATATCTTATATATATACATATCTATACACAAAAATGTTCGTGAATCGTCGAGCATATCCAAAGGGTAATTGATTGCATGAATATAATTCTAATGTTTTTGAGACTCAACATTACAGACTTTGCTTATCGTGTCGGAAACATATATAGATTAAGTTTAAATTTGGTCAGAAATTTCCAGGTTGTCACATCGATTACCAGGTGTTCACCATATGATTGATTTTTAATTCGCGGGTTACGCATATTATTTTGTACTCGGGTTACGTGTACAATTAAATATATGAAATCTTATGGTCTATTAAAATGATGGAAATGAATTTTTATGATAAACTAATAAACTCACCAACCTTTTGGTTGACACTTGAAAGCATGTTTATTCTCAGGTTTGAAAGAAATCTTCCGCTATGCATTTGCTCATTAGAGATATTACTTGGAGTCATTCATGACATATTTTAAAAGACGTTACATTCGAGTCGTTAAGGTCAACAAGATTACTATTAAGTCATTTATAGTTTGGATATATTATGAAAGGGTATGCATGCATGTCAACTGTCGATGAAATGAAAGTTTGTCTTTTAAAACGAATGCTATGTTTGTAAAATGTATCATATAGAGGTCAAATACCTCGCAATGTAATCATATGTTATTGTATTCATTCTTATGGATTAGAACGGGTCACTTCAATTTATATATTTAATATTTTATAAGGTTTATTATTTATTCACATATTTTCATTTCAAATATAAATATAGTTAAGTTATGCGTATTAAATATACTTATATACAAATATTATTTATTTGTTAAATTAATGATAATACAAAAATAATGATAATAAATAATTAGGTTTAATAATGATATGGAAAATAATAATTTTAGATATTAACATTCGTCACTTTATTTGTAGTAATAATGATTGTGATAATAATATTAATAAAATAAAAATAAAAATGTAAATTTTAATAAAAGATCATCTTAATAATCATGATAATAATAATACTTATGTCATTAATAATAATAATGATACATATATTAGTAATAATAACAATGATAATAATACTGATAATTATAATAATATTAGTAATGATGATACTAATAAGTTTTATTTGATATTACTTATAATAATAATGATAATAACATTCATAATATTAACATTAGTGTTAACAATAATTAACTTAATAATAATAACATAATTGATAATAATAATAATACTAATAATAATAATAATAATAATAATATTAATAATAATAACAATAATAATAATAATAATCATAATAATAATCATAATAATAATAATAATAATAATAATAATAATAATAATAATAATAATAATAATAATAATAATAATAATAATAATAATAAAAATAAAAATGGAAATTCTACCTCAAAAGAAATCAGTTTTAAAAAAAAATGGCACCAGCCGAGTTCGAACCTGCGAGCTCACGCTTAACCCAAAACACCCATCACCATTCATCCGTTTTTGTTTTTCTGAATTATACTCCACCCAACAATTTATAACCCGTTTCTCTTTCTATTTCTGTTTCTTCTTCTTCTTCCCAATCACTCAGTCGACCAGGGATTTAAACTAACAAATACGAATTTTACTAATTTGTTTTAAGATTTAAAACTTATACATAAACAATATCTGAATGTTTAAATTCATCAAAAAAATAAAGATTAAACACGCTGACAGTTAACGAAGAACACGTTTGAATAAAAATTCAAATCTGACCCAAGAGGCTGTTACAGAGGATGATTTCAACATGAAAGAGGTGCTAAATCATTCAAGTAAACTATATGAATCATCAATTTAATTTAAATCATAACAGAAAATTTGAATTCGATTGAAGATCATTGTTTGACTTTTTAATTTCTAAACTTTGACTCAAAAATTCGTAATCAATTTGATAAATTAAAAGCTAAAAACTTGCAGATTGTTTACATAAACGATTCCTAACACTTCTGCATTTATAGATTTTGAAATTAAAACGAAATCGAGTTTTTGATTAATTTGTATCAAGAACAGAGTGACAAGCAGCTTTATTAAATTTCTTTGTTAAAATTAGTCAATTAAAACAGATGAAAAAACAATAATTGATAAGGAGAATGTGAAAATTGATTGAGTGTCCATATCCTTGACTAAAGTCCTTGATTTATAACAATTCGATCGACAAGAAAATATTGAGTCAATACGAAAATAAATAAAAAATAATTAAAGTCAGATTGTGATTCTTCAATGTTTTGTACGATCGATTTGAGTGTTTAACGCTTTCAGAGACAGAAAACAAAATCTGTTATGGCTTGATTATGATGTAAAACGAATTATAAGTATATATATGATTATATATAATTTGTATTAATAATTTAGTATATATTAATACAAATATTAGATATATAAATAATAATAATAATAATAATAAAATTAATAATAATGATAATAATATCAATAATTCTAATAATAATAATAAATATATTAATATTACTATTAATAATTATATTAATAATAATTATAATAACATTGAATGATATTAACTAAAATTAATAATAATATTATTACTGATAATAATTTGTATTTATTTTTATGATAACTATAATGATAATAATGATTATAATAATAATAATGATAAAAATCCTAATATTACTAAGTATAATAATAACGATTCTAATGATGATAATAATAATATTAGTAATAATAATATTATAAAATTTAAATGTATCAACTTTTCATATCTATAATATATAGTAATATTAATAATACTGATATTAATATTAATAATATTAATGAAGTAATAATAATAACTTTAGTATAATAACTATGTTTTTAACTTGTAATCTCATTTAATATATTAATATTATATATTATTCAATATTTACTAATCTATATATACTAACATATAATATTTAGACCTTTTATATATAATCCCATATACATAATAATTATTTAGAGAAATCATATATTTTTATATATAGCTTTAGTTTAATAACTATTTTATTATCTTGAATACTATTGTACATTCTTACTTCTGATCATTAAATTGAAATTTTATTATTCCAAATTATTATTTATATTTATACATTTTTATATACAAACAATTGTTCGTAAATCGTCAGGAATGGTCGATGGTCAATTGAATATATGAAACAGTTCAAAATTTTCCGAGACTCAACATTACAGACTTTGCTTATCGTATCGAAATCATATAAAGATTAAGTTTAAATTTGATCGGAAATTTTTGGGTCGTCACACCTATTCTTGTTATTTTGACGAAGATCAGGCTTATGGTCTTTCAATGGCTTGTCAACGCAAAGCTTTGTCAGAGTTTCCAATTGTATGTGTGATTGACTCATCCACCGGATCTAATTTTATTATATTGGTCTAAAGTTCATGTTTTACGGATTTGGTGATATGGTCTCTTCATTTTAGCAATTTATATGGGTCACGTTACTATATTTTGCATTGTAAGCTCATGGTGACTTTGTAGTGTAATGTCCAAGATGTTTACTTTTTCATGAATCATCAATAGCTATATCTGTATCTATATCTATATCATCTATATCTATATCTATATCTATATAAATTCAAAGTTTTTTTGTCAAAAAATTAAAAAAACAAAAGTCACTATTATATCTCAACACATATTATTATTATTATTATTATTATTATTATTATTATTATTATTATTATTATTATTATTATTATTATTATTATTATTATTATTATTATTATTATTATTATTATTATTATTATTATTATTATTATTATTATTATTATTATTATTATTATTATTATTATTTAATTAATTTTATTAATTTTATTATTATTATTATTATTATTATTATTATTATTATTATTATTATTATTATTATTATTATTATTATTATTATTATCATCATTATTATTATTTTTATTATTATTTAGTAAAAAAAGTAATCGTAATTTTTAATCAATATACTCGTCCATATATTAATCAAAAACAACCGATTCCCTCTCTCTCTGAAAAAAGATATCAATACTTTTGTAAACCCTATTTTCTCACGAGCGAATTACATCCTGAATCGTCTTCTTTCTTAAAGTAATCGATCCTCAAAAATAGGTATGTTTGATTTCAAACCATTTCTTAACCAGCATTTACAGATCAACAACTGTTTGTGGAATGGTTTGGGTAATTAATTATAAAATTGGTAAGTCATTACTGGTAATTTGATAATGGCTACTATGCATGTTAGCTGTGTTAGATTAAAAAAATTGGTATGTTTAATTTCGAACCATATTAATGATACACATCCTTTTTTTTATTTACTTGATTTTCTGAAGAATCAAACAATGCTGAAAGAAATTAGAACTTTAATTAAAGCATAATTGAGAAACTAGACATGCATTTTTATGTTAACTTGATTGTGTATTTGTGTTAAAGATTAATTGTGTTAAAAATAAACATAATTCCGTTTAACATATGTTTATACCTTGCTGAGTATTGGGGCATTATCCATTTTAGATACAAGCAATGGCAGATAAGAGTACTCCACAACACAGATCCTTGAGACTTATGCAATAGATGACCCAAGAACAATCTGTTGAAGTTTCTAAAAAGGTAACTATTCAAGTGCTTTATTTGTGTCTGTACTTATTTCATTTGGTTGCTTATAACTGTTAGTTACCTCTACTATTTTCTATCCCAACCTTTTTTTGTACTGTTATTATTTGTTGTACTATGCATAACTTGAAAATGTATTTTGTTGATCTCTTTGTCATGTACTATATCTTCCTTAAATTGATGCTCAACATTTTGAACTTTCAGAAAAGGGGTAAACCAAAGAGGATGTCAACATCAAATGACCCGCGTACAGGAATTAACCGAAAAAAAATTAAGACACTCGAACCCGTCGCTACACCGATTAAGATAAACACATCAAGTATACCCTCTCATATCAAGCCTGCAGCTACACTAGAATCCCTTAGGGTTAAGAAGTTTATGGGGCCAAGAACCTTACATTGGGAAACCCTAAAGAAACTAAAAGTTGATACTTAGTTTAAAGAATGAATAAGTCCTGTTTGGAAGAAGTTTTCGCAATCAACAGACCGGTTTACAAAGAACTCATTTCTGAGTTCTTTAGTACATATCGGTATAACAAATACACAGAAAATGTGAGTTCAAAGTCAGCAATGGAATTCTCATTATGCGGTAGAAAATATAAAATTTCTTTTGCTGACTTTGCGGTGGCGATGAACTTATATACGGCTGACGCAGTAGAAGGTACAGTTTTTAGCTCGGGGATGACAAGTTGGCCAAGTGACGCCGACCCATCTATGTTTTGGAGAACTTTTGGGACTGGAGAGTACGGAAAGAACGTGTTAACCACAGCTATCAGTAACCCATGTTATAAAATATTTCATCGAGCAGTTGCAAAAACGATTAACCAATGAGGTAACTGCACTAACTACATTACACGTGACGACCTCCTTTACATGTATTTTATCGTTCACAATAGACCGTGCAATTTGGCAAAGTGCTTAGCTAAATTTCTATATACGAGCACCGGAAAGATAAGACAAAGTGCAGTATGTGGTGGCACCTACATCACAGAACTAGCTCTAGGGTTAAAGGCAGCTACTCACGATGATCTCAAAAAGCTTCAAGAGATGACAACCACAACCTTTTTTGATGAAGTGCAACTAAAGAAACTGCAGATAGTTCAAAAAAACCACCATTGCGTTTTATTGAAAAAAATAACATTCCTGTCAGCATACCTGCTAACAAATTCAGCGAATTTCAAAGGCAGCTTCATTGTACGAATGACCATTTCATTTTTTAATTAAAAGTCAAGGTTTCTCTTTTGCATCTCCACCACGTTCGATACCTCCTGCTGGCCATTCCGCCGGTAATGCTTCTGCTCAGCCTTCCCCTGTTCATTATTTATGTATTACACTCTGTGTGGCTAGATAGTTTTACAGTCATTAATTCAATAATTAGTTTCTTTGATGCTGATACAGATAATAAGGATGCTGAGACACAACGAGCTGATGCTGGTAGAGTATTCGCGGATCGTAAAACAGATAACAAGGATGCTGAGAAAGAGAACGATGATGGTAAAAAGAGAACGAGGAAGTTGAGGCAGATAATGAGGATGCTGAGACAGATAGCGATGATTTTGGTTACGTATTCATGGATCGTGTGACAGATAGCGAGGATGATGAGAAAAAGAATGATGATGGTGAATCAGAAAACGATGATGTTGACGCAGATAACCAGGATGCTGAGACAGATAGCGATGATGTTGGTTACGTATTCATGGATCGTGTGACAGATAGCGAGGATGCCGAGAAAGAGAACGATGATGGTGTATCAGAAAACGATGATGTTGACGCAGATAACGAGGAGGCTGAGTCAAAGAACAAGGATGCTGAGGCAGATAACAAGGATTGTGAGACAGATTTTGTTTTTATTGGCGCGGCCGAAAAAGAAAATGTCCACATTGCACAAAACATAGAGTGTCATACTAGAAGTCATCGGAGAAACATAAGGTCCAAATAGTTGGACTCTCATACATTCTCAGACAACTTGGAGTGAGCTAAAAATTTTTTTTCGTTAATCTAACATTATGGTGTTTTACTCTTGTGTTGTGACAATATAACTGAAGGTAATTACTATGTAGGAATTTATGGAGCAGCTTATAAAAAAAAGAAATCTAAATTCTCGTTCATTGAATCATATGTTTTTACGAAGTACATGGATTCCAAATGCCCAGATGGAGGGCTTACTTGGTTGAAGAAGAAGAAGAAGAAGAAGAAGAAGAAGAAGAAGAAGAAGAAGAAGAAGAAGAAGAAGAAGAAGAAGAAGAAGACGAAGAAGAAGAAGAAGAAGAAGAAGAAGAAGAAGAAGAAGAGCCTATTTTCTAGTAGATATGTAGTTCTTCCCATTGTGGCCTGGTAGGTACATTTATAGTATATAACTTTGAGTGTTTTGGTTTTTCAATTTGAAAGTTGAACGTGTGATATCGGATAATGACATCTGATTAGCAGTTGTATCTACATTTGTCTGTGTTTTTGTGTGTGTGTGTGTGTGTGTGTGTATACATACATATATTTGGCTTTGTTGGCATGTGTGATGTGTTCTAGAGGGTGTGTATGAAATGGCTATCAGTTTTATATTTATTTACTACAGGAAATCACCTAAATTAAACTAAAACACAAAAGGCAAGTATACCTATCGTGTAATAATATAGCTAAGGTAAAGTCTGATAGGTCGATCCGTGGACACTATTATTGGGTGTCTTACTAGGTCAAATTAGTTAATTAAGTACTTAAACTAGATATAGTAATTATAGGTAACTTTGGGGGGATTTACCGTTTAATGACCGGTTTGTCGATTTTATATTTTAAGCGTACAGATAAATGACGATAATTAAAGTGCGTAAAATAAATAACAATATTAAAATGACAATAAATAAAATTGCGAGTAAATGAAAGTACGATGAGAAATACAATAAAAGAATTATGCTTATTTAAACTTCCGTAATCATGATGTTTGACGTTTTGATTTTAATTTATTATGCTGGGTTAATTGTCCTTTGGCCTGGATTTATTTGATACCTATCTGGTTTTTGCCCATAATAGTTCATCGGTCATAATTATAAAATGATCGTCAAATTAACCTTATACCCGAAGTCAAATATTCCAACTAATTGGGGATTCGAACTGTAACAAGGTCTTAATACTTTGTTAATAATTACACCAGGTTATCGACTGTGTGTAATCCAAGGTCTTAATACTTTGGTAACAATTACACCAATTACCCTTGTATGTAATTCACCCCTGTTTTAATTAGTCCATGATTATTAATTTACCCACTTGGCCATAATGAATAACAAATTACCCAACCCAATTGATTAATTAAATGATTGTAAAAGATGTCGTATAAACGTCACTAAATAGGACATGCATAATCATTTAATAATTATTAGATTAACTAATTTGAAGATAGGTTCGACAGACTCCAAAGAGTTGTCATTCGATTAGACAATACCCCCCATCTATTAATGGTCCATGGTCCAATGTCCACAAGTGTCGGTCTTTTGTCCATACCCTAATTATGGTACAAAATCCAATAACCCAATCTTTAATATTTAGTTCAACATCATGATTACTTCGGCTCAAATAAGCATAATAATAACTTATTTACGAGACATTAATTTAAAAAGGAAGAACATAGCTTACAGTGGTGAATAATCGCGTAGCGTTACACGGACAGAGTTCCGACTTTAAAACCCGTAAAACATTTCTTACAATAACCCAATTATTATTAAACTTAAATTAAAATTATAATTATAATTATATATATTATGTTTACAGAGAAAAGAAAAGAGAAAAAGGTGTGTTTTTCTTCATTCTCCATAGTATCGTTTTATAGGCAAAGGTTGATTTGAAATTTTCACTTATGACCCCTTAACTATGCTCAATTAACAATTTTTTATTATTTATTATTATTCTTATTATGAATTATTTAGATATTATATTATATTCTTGTGCATAGTTGACTTGTACTTTCAGCTCCGTTGCGTCGAGCGTTGAAAGTTGGTTCATGTCTCGGTTCCAGATTTTCGAACGCCTTTTCGTATAATTTAATATCTTGTACTTCGCATTTTGCGGCTTGTACGTTTGTAATTTTTAGACGTTTCTCATCAATATATTGAACCACTTGGATTGTACTTTGTACTTTTTAGCTTTTTGGTCGTTTGCGTCTTCAAATCGTCGAATCTGCCTTTTGTCTTCACCTTTTATTATTTAAACGAATATCACTTGTAAATAGAACAATTGCAACTAAAATCTTGTGTTTCTTGAGGGATAATGCTATGAAATATGTGTTCGTTTTTAGCATTATCAATATTCCCACACTTGAGCATTGCTTGTCCTCAAGCAATATAGTCTTGAAATAAAAACATACTTGAATCACTTCTTTATTCTTCACACTTTGTACATCAGTGATTTCAATACGGCGGTTATGAACAATGATAGTAATGATGTGGTTTACAGTCTCACATGACTATAAAAATTTAGATCCGTTAGAAAATTGGATCTTTATGAAAACATTTGATCTTTTGAAAATTTAATCTAGTTTTTATCCTAGATAAGTTTTTCGGAATAACCCTTCACCGGTGTTGCAAAATGTTTTTGTGGGTTGTGTGGGTTTCGGATTTTAAAATTTTAACTCAAAACTTATGGTTTTGTGTCACCCACTTGCTAACCTTGTATTAGGAAAGCAACACGTCCAGTTTACTTGTCCCGTATATTACCTTTCGATAAACTACCGTCCGGTTGTAAAGGAAAGCGATGAACAAGCAACTGTTAAGGCAATGTCTAATGACATGCTTTTGATTATGGTCTATATCGTGTCGGATGCAATTACTATCCTTTATAAGAGCAATAGTAAAGATCACCCTATAGTTTTTCGATCTGGCACAAGGTCCTGTCTTCGACCATGCTATGCAACCACCGTTCTTACGGTTGACACCCGATTTGGTTCAGGTGACCTAATGAATTCTGATGAATTCTCAGGATTTTACGTTCAATGGTAATGAACGCATTGAAAATAGGTTTTCAGAAAACAAATCGGTTTGTAATTTGATCAAAATATTTTCTCGTTCAAGTTCAAGTTTAGATATCATCGAATTCCATGAGTTTGTAATTCTCAATCTTTAAAGTCAATCTCAAGGATTGAGTAATATCAGGCTTAAAAGCTGATTTTTAATCTTTAAAGAGATTATCCTTACTGGGGGTCTGATTCATTAGTCTTATCAAGCTAATTTGCACGGCGCCCTCCCCATTTTACGAGACAGGTCCTCTCATGGTTAGGATAAGTCTGACCACATGGCGACCCTGTTTGATGCTGAGGTCCGTGAATTTCCTGCTGATTTTAGAGATTACTTTTCTAGATTTTTCGTCAAGCTACAGCTGGTCTGGACGACAATTTCTTGACCTAAATCAAGAAGCGCGTGTCTTTTTTGGAAGACTTTACTTCCTTATAATGATGGAATTGATTCATCGTGTAGATCCATCTTTCTTTCGAATATATTACAGTAAATCGGGTAAAACTGATTAGTTTAGTCCAAAACAAAAGTACCTGCAATAAGCTTGTACAGATATGTGATATATGTTTTAAAGAACTTGGTGAATTCTTCCCACACTCAGCTTTTATTTATTTCTTTCTTTTGCCTTTTTATTCCCCTCTATTCCATTTTAAATGAATTCAAGCGTTTTGGGTTGTTTCTCAATTTATGTCTTTTCCAAGGTAACAATAATTTTGGTAGTATCACCTAGTTTTATCGTTCATAAATATGTATAAACATGATTTTGAATTCATTTAGTTGAAAATTTTTCAAATTTTCATAAAATTTGGCAATTAAATCAAGTGTAAACCCGAGAGAATTTATAACCCTTCCCCACACTTGAGATCTTGTAATGCCCTCATTTGCAAGAAATCAGTAAAAATTTAAATTCATGAGGGTGATTAGTGTAGAAAATTGATTAAAATTACCGAGTTTGCAAACATATTGTTGTTATTTCATATTTGATATTTTGCGTCTTGTCGTCAAAATTAGTAGCTTTTGCTGAACTTAATGACAGTCTTTGAAAGTGTGTTGTTTTACCCTGTTTTGTACATAAGATAAACTACAAACATATATACATATTTTTGAAGTTTGGTATATTACCCCACTTTCAAAAATTTTTAAAATCTAATATTTTTTTGGCATACTTTAAATCAATAAAATTAAAGATAATGATAACAAAATTTGTCGTCCCGCCCTCGGGTAAAGCAATTTCGGTTCAATAACCTAGTGTTTAACTCACGACGAATTTTAGAAATCATTTTTTTTAAACTTAATTAAATAAAGTAAATTTTTGTTTTTAAAATCACACAAAACTTAAATTTAAAAAGCATATTAATTTCATATAAAACCTACAAAACAAAAAAAAATTCAGAATGGGGGGAGAAAACTAGTTCTTTAGTGTCTGCTAGTGGAAAAGACCAATCGGATTCTATTCTCGAAACTACACGAGAACAGAACAACTAACTCTAGACAGCATTTTCTTTTTAGAACATTTTGAATCTCCCCACACTTAGGTAGCTGTGGTGTCAAAATTGTGATTAACTTCATCGTCAATTTTTCTTGGACCATAATCAACTTACATATCTGTGACTTTTGCTTTAAGCCATTGGTCGGATTCTTGTGTAATATCCACAAATTTAACTAATTTCGCCTTTTCTTTAGGCGACAGATTGGATACTAACCGGTTACATAACTTAAAGTTCCCCTTGGTTCTAGCATCGCGAATTCGTTTAATAAATTTCTTCATTGAACTATTAATAACGGGATCATTTAATTTCGTATCAACAACGGGGTTCTTTGTTATCAGGTCATCATTAGGTGTTACTTCATTTTCCCCATACTTAGGCGTTTTATTATTGTTGAGCATTACCATTGGAGTTGGTAAAACAACATGGTTCTTACCAATTGTTTTTGCTGGTTCAACGGTTTTGGTTGGTGGAGATTTAGACTTTCGATTCATAAAGGTGATCGATTTCTCATCATTACTAAGTGTCATTCTACCCTTTCTTACATCAAATAACGCCCCGGTGGACGCTAAGAATGGTCGACCTAAAATTAGATGAATGTTTGGGTCCTCTTCTATGTCAATGACAATGAATTTGACTAGAAAGGTTAAATTACCTACTTGAACGGGTAGGTTGTCAGCAATTCCAACTGGGTGCTTAATGGTTTGATCAAGGAGTCGAACACTCATATCCGTTGGACTTAATTCACCTACTCCTAATCTCTTATATAATGAAAGAGGCATAACACTCACACTTGCACCTAAATCTGCTAGTGCATCATACATGACACAGTCACTTAGTAGACAAGGAACAATAAATTCACCCGGATCACCTACCCTAGGTGGAGGTTTTGGTGGAACTGTCTTCACCGGGTTTACTTCTACGGTTTTTGTTTCTTGCAATTTCTTATTCTTCTTCTTCTTCTTTTTTCCAAAGGTATCACAAACTTTATTACCTATCACTTGCTCATACTCAACTCCTTTTCTTAGAAATGGGATGGGTGTTTTGTATGGTGCCACCACTGGCTTTACATACTCGGGTGGTGGTGGTGTTGTAACTTCTTCATTGTTACTCACATCTAAAACTTTCCCATCTTCTGGTGTTGGTTTTTCAGAATTTGTTGATACCATGTTAACATTTTCATTCCGAGGATTTACGTCATTATTACTCGGTAGCTTTCCTTGTTCCCTTTCACTCATCAATCTAACAAGAGTACCTACTTGTTTTTCTAGATTCAAAATGGAAGCTTGTTGAGTTCTAAATGACTGATCAAACCTCTCATTCGTTTGAGTTTGAGTTTCAATAAATTATGTTTGAGATTCAACTAGCTTAAATACCACTTCTTCCATATTTGACTTTTTCTCTTCGGTTTGTTGTGGTGGTTTATACAAGTAAGGTCTTTGTTGATTGAAAGTGTTGTTTTGAGTTGGTTGGTTGGTTATTCGGACCTTGTTGGTTATACGAGTTATTGTTGGGTCCATTTGGATTGTAAAGAATGTTTTGATTTCGATTAAAGTTTGGCCTTGGTGGTTGATAATTATTTTCATAATTATTTCCCGGCCTTTGGTTTATGTAGGAAACATTCTCTCGTTGTTCCATCGTTTGCTCAACATTACAATCTTTCTTTAAGTGTGGTCCACCACATTGCTCACAATTGATTCGTATTGCGTGAATATCTTTAGTCATCTTTTCCATTCATCTCTCGAAAGCATCTATTTTTGCGGAAACAGAATCAAAGTTATGGCTAGAATCGGCTCTAGTCGCTTTAGATGAATGAAAAATATCTTTTTCCTGATGCCACTCATGAGAGTGGGATGCTGTGTTATCAATGATCTTGTGAGCTTCGGTTGGGGTTTTCTTCATAATGGAACCACCAGCTGCTGTGTCGATGTCTTTTCGTGTGGCGATGTCGACGCCTTTATAGAAAATTTGCACTATTTGAAAAGTATCTAAACCGTGTTGAGGACATCCTCTCAACATCCTTCCGAATCTTGTCCATGCCTCATATAATGTTTCATTTGGCTTTTGCACGAACGTGGCAATTTCTCCTTGAAGTCTCATGGCTTTAGATGCCGGAAAGAATCTTTGAAGAAATTTCTCAACTAAAATATCCCATGAGTCAATCGTTCCTTCAGGTAACGATTCTAACCAATCTTTGGCTTCTCCTTTTAAAGTCCATGGGAACAACATAAGATAAATAGTTTCATCCTCAACTTCTCGGATTTTAAATAGATTACAAATCCTATTAAAAGTTCGAAGATGTTCGTTTGGATCTTCTTTTTGTGACGACCCGAAAATTTCTGACCAAATTTAAACTTAATCTTTATATGATTTCGACACGATAAGAAAAGTCTGTTAGGTTGAGTCTCAAAATTTTTGAACTGTTTTATATATTCAATTGACCTTCGACCATTTCCGAAGATTCACGAACAACTATTTGTAATAGATACATATATATTTCTATTATATATATAGATTGTATGTATTTGAATTATAATTTAAAATATTGTATGCTTTAATTAACTAGGTAAAATAAAAATAAAATATGATATTATGATAATTATTATTTAAAAAACATCTATATAAATAAAGTATATTAAATATATATTTTGTGATTTCGAATCTATTTAGTAAAATGACAAGAACAATCAATTGTCATTAAGCATGTTAAATTCAAACTATTGTAATTTTAAAATAAACGGTGATACGAAAATGAGTTCTATAAATTTTAGGTTTACTAAAATTATATTTAGGACCTAGTTATTAAATTCCAACACTTTTTATATTTTACCCATAAATGAGAGGGACAGTTGATGTAATATTTAGTTATTAAATTAATGATCGAATTTTATACCATAATGACAAAAATAATTAAATATATTTAATATAAAAATTTGGGATTTTTCTGAAGACTTTCATCCGCCACCGTTTAACAACGGGGTACGAAATATACCCTTATAGACTGTCGGCAGATATTAATTACTGTTATTACACGTTTAAAATTCTCTGACTTATTTATATTATAGTAATACTACTTTATTATTATTATATATGTTTTGTTTATGTACATATTTTGTGAACTTTAACCACACAAACTTAAATCATCTTCTGGTTCTTCTATTTGATCAATTAGATCCAACACCACCTCCATTTAACCACCATTTCACTCCTTAAACCACTCAAACCTGCGACTGTGTTTTGGACCGAGAACCAACGACCACCATCCATGTTGTTTCTCTCTTGTTAGAAGATCACTAAAGTTATCATCTTCATGAAATCATCAACCCATAACCATCATCAAGAATCGACCCAAACATATCGTTATTGTTTTCTTTTCGAAACCCAGAAACCAACTCTCGAACACCACACTGTTACTTCAAAAATTCTATTATTTTTTTTCCCGGTTGATACACCCACCACAGAAACGTTGCTGCTACTATTACCGGTTTTTAAGTTTTATCCCGGTACAATGTTTAAACTATCTTTCTATCTATTCTCTCGCATTATGAACTTGTTCATCTATGTACTTCTTATAAACATAAATATAAATGATAATAAACTTCATAGACGATGATGATGATCATAACAAACACCCTCATCTTCTTTCTCTTTAATCGTATGTTTTCTGTGACAACCATGATCACCATCTCAAACCACCCAACACCGCCATCTTATTTTTCCATTTGAAGATTATGATATTGTACGATGTAGGTGATGATTAAAATAACGATGATGAATATGATTACGGGAATGATTATTATCATGATGAAGATACGTAAGAATGATGATGATGTATAATAAAAAGCACGATGATGATGATGATGATATATATAAATAATGAGGTTGCTCGTGTAGGTTGCAAGTGGAGGACACCTTCTTCCCTTTATCTATTCTAATTGATTTTCTGTTTGTTTTGAAATGTCCCGTTCTTATTGATTAAAAACGTTCCATATTAATTGATTTCGTTGCGAGGTTTTGACCTCTATATGAGACGTTTTTCAAAGACTGCATTCATTTTAAAACAAACCATAACCTTTATTTCATCAATAAAGGTTTAAAAAGCTTTACCTAGATTATCAAATAATGATAATCTAAAATATCCTGTTTACACACGACCATTACATAATGGTTTACAATACAAATATGTTACAACAAAATAAGTTTCTTGAATGCAGTTTTTACACAATATCATACAAGCATGGACTCCAAATCTCGTCCTTATTTAAGTATGTGACAGCGGAAGCTCTTAATAATCACCTGAGAATAAACATGCTTAAAACGTCAACAAAAATGTTGGTGAGTTATAGGTTTAACCTATATATATCAAATCATAATAATAGATCACAAGATTTCATATTTCAATACACATCCCATACATAGAGATAAAAGTCATTCATATGGTGAACACCTGGTAACCGACATTAACAAGATGCATATATAAGAATATCCCCATCATTCCGGGACACCCTTTGGATATGATATAAATTTTGAAGTACTAAAGCATCCGGTACTTTGGATGGGGCTTGTTGGGCCCGATAGATCTATCTTTAGGATTCGCGTCAATTAGGGTGTCTGTTCCCTAATTCTTAGATTACCAGACTTAATAAAAAAGGGCATATTCGATTTCGATAATTCAACCATAGAATGTAGTTTCACGTACTTGTGTCTATTTTGTAAATCATTTATAAAACCTGCATGTATTCTCATCCCAAAAATATTAGATTTTAAAAGTGGGACTATAACTCACTTTCACAGATTTTTACTTCGTCGGGAAGTAAGACTTGGCCACTGGTTGATTCACGAACCTATAACAATATATACATATATATCAAAGTATGTTCAAAATATATTTACAACACTTTTAATATATTTTGATGTTTTAAGTTTATTAAGTTAGCTGTCCTCGTTAGTAACCTACAACTAGTTGTCCACAGTTAGATGTACAGAAATAAATCGATAAATATTATTTTGAATCAATCCACAACCCAGTGTATACGTATCTCAGTATTGATCACAACTCAAACTATATATATTTTGGAATCAACCTCAACCCTGTATAGCTAACTCCAACATTCACATATAGAGTGTCTATGGTTGTTCCGAAATATATATAGATGTGTTGACATGATAGGTCGAAACATTGTATACGTGTCTATGGTATCTCAAGATTACATAATATACAATACAAGTTGATTAAGTTATGGTTGGAATAGATTTGTTACCAATTTTCACGTAGCTAAAATGAGAAAAATTATCCAATCTTATTTTACCCATAACTTCTTCATTTTAAATCCGTTTTGAGTGAATAAAATTGCTATGGTTTCATATTGAACTCTATTTTATGAATCTAAACAGAAAAAGTATATGTTTATAGTTGGAAAAATAAGTTACAAGTCATTTTTGTAAAGGTAGTCATTTCAGTCGAAAGAACGACGTCTAGATGACCATTTTAGAAAACATACTTTCACTTTGAGTTTAACCATAATTTTTGGATATACTTTCATGTTCATAATAAAAATCATTTTCTCAGAATAACAACTTTTAAATCAAAGTTTATCATAGTTTTTAATTAACTAACCCAAAACAGCCCGCGGTGTTACTACGACGGCGTAAATCCGGTTTTACGGTGTTTTTCGTGTTTCCAGGTTTTAAATCATTAAGTTAGCATATCATATAGATATAGAACATGTGTTTAGCTGATTTTAAAAGTCAAGTTAGAAGGATTAACTTTTGTTTGCGAACAAGTTTAGAATTAACTAAACTATGTTCTAGTGATTACAAGTTTAAACCTTCGAATAAGATAGCTTTATATGTATGAATTGAATGATGTTATGAACATCATTACTACCTTAAGTTCCTTGGATAAACCTACTAGAAAATATAAAAATGGATCTAGCTTCAACGGATCCTTGGATGGCTCGAAGTTCTTGAAGCAGAATCATGACACGAAAACAAGTTCAAGTAAGATCATCACTTGAAATAAGATTGTTATAGTTATCAAAATTGAACCAAAGTTTGAATATGATTATTACCTTGTATTAGAATGATAACCTACTGTAAGAAACAAAGATTTCTTGAGGTTGGATGATCACCTTACAAGATTGGAAGTGAGCTAGCAAACTTGAAAGTATTCTTGATTTTATGTAACTAGAACTTGTAGAATTTATGAAGAACACTTAGAACTTGAAGATAGAACTAAAGAGAGATCAATTATATGAAGAAAATTGAAGAGTGAAAGTGTTTGTAGGTGTTTTTGGTCGTTGGTGTATGGATTAGATATAAAGGATATGTAATTTTGTTTTCATGTAAATAAGTCATGAATGATTACTCATATTTTTGTAATTTTATGAGATATTTCATGCTAGTTGCCAAATGATGGTTCCCACATGTGTTAGGTGACTCACATGGGCTGCTAAGAGCTGATCATTGGAGTGTATATACCAATAGCACATACATCTAAAAGCTGTGTATTGTACGAGTACGAATACGGGTGCATACGAGTAGAATTGTTGACGAAACTGAACGAGGATGTAATTGTAAGCATTTTTGTTAAGTAGAAGTATTTTGATAAGTGTATTGAAGTCTTTAAAAAGTGTATAAATACATATTAAAACACTACATGTATATACATTTTAACTGGGTCGTTAAGTCATCGTTAGTCGTTACATGTAAGTGTTGTTTTGAAACCTTTAGGTTAACGATCTTGTTAAATGTTGTTAACCCAATGTTTATAATATAAAATGAGATTTTAAATTATTATATTATCATGATATTATTATGTATTAATATCTCTTAATATGATATATATACATTAAATGTCTTTACAACGATAATCGTTACATATATGTCTCGTTTAAAAATCATTAAGTTAGTAGTCTTGTTTTTACATATGTAGTTCATTGTTAATATACTTAATGATATGTTTACTTATCATAGTATCATGTTAACTATATATATATCCATACATATGTCATCATATAGTTTTTACAAGTTTTAACGTTCGTGAATCACCGGTCAACTTGGGTGGTCAATTGTCTATATGAAACATATTTCAATTAATCAAGTCTTAACAAGTTTGATTGCTTAACATGTTGGAAACATTTAATCATGTAAATATCAATCTCAATTAATATATATAAACATGGAAAAGTTCGGGTCACTACAGTACCTACCCGTTAAATAAATTTCGTCCCGAAATTTTAAGCTGTTGAAGGTGTTGACGAATCTTCTGGAAATAGATGCGGGTATTTCTTCTTCATCTGATCTTCATGCTCCCAGGTGAACTCGGGTCCTCTACGAGCATTCCATCGAACCTTAACAATTGGTATCTTGTTTTGCTTAAGTCTTTTAACCTCACGATCCATTATTTCGACGGGTTCTTCGATGAATTGAAGTTTTTCGTTGATTTGGATTTCATCTAACGGAATAGTGAGATCTTCTTTAGCAAAACATTTCTTCAAATTCGAGACGTGGATAGTGTTATGTACAGCCGCGAGTTGTTGAGGTAACTCAAGTCGGTAAGCTACTGGTCCGACACGATCAATAATATTGAATGGTCCAATATACCTTGGATTTAATTTCCCTCGTTTACCAAATCGAACAACGCCTTTCTAAGGTGCAACTTTAAGCATGACCATCTCTCCAATTTCAAATTCTATATCTTTTCTTTTAATGTCAGCGTAGCTCTTTTGTCGACTTTGGGCGGTTTTCAACCGTTGTTGAATTTGGATGATCTTCTCGGTAGTTTCTTGTATAATCTCCGGACCCGTAATCTGTCTATCCCCCACTTCTGAAAGGACCCGTTCATATACATTATAAACGATTCACAATAGTTGATTACATTGCGAGGTATTTGACCTCTATATGATACATTTTACAAACATTGCATTCGTTTTTAAAAGACAAACTTTCTTTACATCGAAAATTGACAGACATGCATACCATTTCATAATATCCACTATCCAACTATAAATTAATTTAATAATAATCTTTGATGAACTCAATGACTCGAATGCAACGTTCTTCGAAATATGCTATGAAAGACTCCAAGTAATATCTTTAAAATGAGCAAATGCACAGCGGAAGATTTCTTTAACACCTGAGAATAAACATGCTTTAAAGTGTCAACCAAAAGGTTGGTGAGTTCATTAGTTTATCATAATCATTTATTTCCATCATTTTAATAGACCACAAGAATTTCATTTCCAGTTCTCATAAATATACGTCCCATGCATAGAGACAAAAATAATCATTCATATGGTGAACACCTGGTAACCGACATTAACTAGATACATATAAGAATATCCCCTATCATTCCGGGATCCTCCTTCGGACATGATATAAATTTCGAAGTACTAAAGCATCCGGTAATTTGGATGGGGTTTGTTAGGCCCAATAGATCTATCTTTAGGATTCGCGTCAATTAGGGTGTCTGTTCCCTAATTCTTAGATTACCAGACTTAATAAAAAGGGGCATATTCGATTTCGATAATTCAACCATAGAATGTAGTTTCACGTACTTGTGTCTATTTTGTAAATCATTTATAAAACCTGCATGTATTCTCATCCCAAAAATATTAGATTTTAAAAGTGGGACTATAACTCACGCATATAAATATTGTAAAACAGTTAATAAAGCATTTGCATGTATTCTCAGCCCAAAAACGTAAAGAGTAAAAGGGAGCAAATGAAACTCACGCATATAAATATTGTAAAACAGTTAATAAAGCATTTGCATGTATTCTCAGCCCAAAAACGTAAAGAGTAAAAGGGAGCAAATGAAACTCACGCATATTGTATTTCGTAGTAAAAATACATATAACGTCATTGAACAAGTGCAAGGTTGGCCTCGGATTCACGAACCTAAATTAATTATATATATTTATGTGTTGGTCAATATTTGTCTAACAAATTAGGTCAAGTCATAGTGTACCACAATCCTAATGCTCGAGACTAATATGCAAAAGTCAACAAAAGTAAATTTGACTCAAAATAATTTCCAAAAATCTATACATGATTAATATATAGTTTAAATATCGTCGTTTTATATTTTTAAATATTTTTAAAAGATTTATTAGAGTAAATAATATAATTTATTTATTAATTAATAAAATTTTATATTAAATTTATATAATAAAATATACTTTTATATATATTAAGTAATAAAATTTATAAGCCAGGTTCATTTAATATCATAAAGATAATATGATAGGTATTATTAAAGTAAGTTATTACACGTAGTAAAATATGTTTGTATCACATATTTATTTGATAAAATAATATCTATAATGATAGTAAGTAAAAGTTGTATTATTTTGTAATAATAATTATTATTATAAAAATATCAATATTTATAATTACTAAGATAACATTATGATAAAACGATAATTCTAATTATGATAACTTTAATATTTACGATAATTTTTAATATTATCTTTAAAATAATAATTCTATTTAAAATAATAATAATAATAATATTTTATAGTAACAATGACATTTCTATTAAAATGATAATTTTTGTTAAAATGATAGTTTTGATACTAACGATACTTTTAATAATAATAGTAGTGATAAAAATAATAAGAACGATAATTTTATTTAAATCAATATCTTATAATATTTTAATTTCATCATGATACTCTTACTCATTATTTCCTAATCGTTTCGTTTAATAGATTTTAATCGTCTTTTATATCGTGTTCGTAATAATGATAATAATAGTAATCAAAATAATTAGGTGTTACAAATATTTGTTTTAATTACACTAATATTAATAATGATAGTTACTATAACATTATTAACGATAATACTAATAATTATCTTAATGATAATATAGTAATAATAATAATAACAATAACAATAACCATTTTTAAATAATGATATATATATATTAATAATGATAATAATAATAATAATACTAATAATAATAATAATAATAATTGGATAATAATAATAATACTAATTATAACTTTAACGATAATAACGATAGTAATAATAAAAAAAATAACAATTTTTAATGATAAATCCCTTTTATTGATAAAGATAATAATAATGATAATAATAAGATAAAACTAGAACGACGATAATAATAATCATTTTTAATAAAAATATTGAAAATTCAATTGATTATAACTTCTAATCCGTTCATCGAAACCATTCGATATCTAAAGGAAAAGTTCTTAATTTTTCGCTAGCTTTCCAAGGACATGCATATCTTATACCTTATCTCAACCGCAAGTGTAACTAATTCAAGATTCAACCTAACCTGTCTAAGGGCAATATCAAAAGTACAAGCATGCATAATCCTAAATACTCGAGCATTAGTCAGGGATACACTATTAGTATGTAAAAGTTAAATTATGAGTACTCACGTATCAATATTGAGATTCAATATTGCAGGAAAGGTACGTAGACGCAACGAAAATGATAAAAACTATATTGACCTCACGAGCATACCCATGAACCATACTCAATCACCTCCATAGCTATAACCCATAATTTCCTTAATCCTATCCTACTCGAAAAACAATTTCGAAATCACTCGGACAGCACTCCGTCGTAATATTTTATGTATACTAATAATATCTTGAAATAATACGGAGTAAATATATATATGTAAATCTATTGAGAGAGTTTAGAGAAAAATATTTTCAAGTTTCTATGAAATAATGAAACCTAATGAATTCTATTTATAATAGATTTTTGAATTATTAAAGTGAATTATTAAAGTATGAATTATTAAAGTGAATTATTAAAGTATGAATTATTAAAGTGAATTATTAAAGTATGAATTATTAAAGTGAATTATTAAAGTATGAATTATTAAAGTGAATTATTAAAGTTAAAGTAAAGTAAAAATAAAGTAGAGGTAAAGTTTAAGTATAGTAAAAGTATAAAACTATAACTATGTACGTATAATACGCGTATAAATATATATAATATTAATTTAAATCATTTAATAAAATAAAATATAAATATCGTTATCTTTATCATACTAGTTAAGTAATGAGTTGTCAAAAGTGGTTCTAGATATTTATAAAAGTTATATACGTTTTAATAATAAAGTTCTTTTTAAACTGAAAACGTTTTTGTACGTTTGAAACTAAATAGGTCAATCGAGTCTTTATGAGATTCAATCTTCCACTATCCATTGTCTAGTTCTCAATAATTGACAATTTGTTCTTATTTATAAATCACTTTACCATTTTCCGAATATTGTTAAAATGGAAAGATTTCTCAAATCAACGTGGGCCTTTCAACAGAGACTTGTAATCATAATTCAATATATCTGATAATTCAATCATTTGATCTTATCTTCTAATTCCATTGATAAACATTTTGAAACAGATACAATCATATAAAGAATTTAATCTAATATTTTGTTTACGTTTCAAGTTATAATATATATATACATATACATATATAATCATATTCGTTTAATGGTTCGTGAATCGTTGGAACTTGGTCGAGGTTGAATGAATGTATGAACATAGTTTAAAATTCTTGAAATTTAACTTAACAAATATTGCTTATCGTGTCGGAAACATATAAAGATTAAAGTTTAAATTTGGTTGGAAATTTTCGGGTTGTCACAGTACCTACCCGTTAAAGAAATTTCGTCCCGAAATTTGAGTGGAAAGGTCGTGAATGATAATAAGTATGTTTTCATGATGCATACGGGCTGAAAATTAGAGTTTTATCATCAGCGAATAATTTGGATAAACAATCCATTTATATGAAGAGTACGAATGAAGCTAACATAGAAGAGTGAAATGAGTAAGTGTAGATTCATCTTATCATTTGACGTAGATATGATTGATTCCTAGATTTTAAGGGATTTAAAGAAAATCTTCTTAATAAGATTTGACTCTCCGGTACTCAAGGGAATTAGGATCCTCTTTAAATGTGATCGTCCATTTTAATTGTTCTTTCGGAGATTTTCTTATAAATTCACCTCCTTCGTTTCCTTACAACTCACACCTTCTATTGATGCATTTTATGCAAGTCCCTAGACATCTACCCACGTCCATTGCAGGTACAACAGTTTACAGGCCACCATGATTGCTCGTTATTATCCTATCCGTGTTTGTATGTGGTTACAGGAACTGCAGGAACAAGATTTAGATGTTTGACTATGTTAGACTTAGTCAGACGTACGAGTGAAGCCTCACTAGTATGGCTGACAAGCTCATACGCACGGTTGATGCTGAGCTAAGTCACAATTACAACCTAAATGAGAAGACATGAGTGAGTGATCACCCGTACGGCTGATGAAGCTAACTCGTACGTGTGATGAATGAATCGTATGGGTGAGTCAACAGTAGGGGTATATAAAGTCTTATGTTCTTCATTTTAGGTTAAGCCTCTCATTTGTTACACACACTCAGATCTAGTGAGCTCCTCCGATTCTCTCTCTCAGTCCAAATCACCCAGGTGGTGAATAATAGCTCTAGGTGTTGATCTAATCACACTTGATTTAGTTGTGGTTTGACTAAATTAATCAAAAAAAAAAACTTAACCTATTCACTAGAGGGTTTGATTCACTTATTCCGCCATTGTGTGAGTTAAATCTATTGATTTCTAAGTTCCTAGTCATGTTTCATCACCTTCTATTCTTTCCCCATCAACTCATATTTTAAAGTATTCATCAATATGCTCCATCCAGTTCTGATTCTCAATATACTTCTAACTTTCATATCGGTCATTCTTCTTTTTCATCTACCGCCGGAAGAATCTATTTACTTCTACTATACTCTTGGGTTTATAGTGTTTCTAGTTCTCCCGTGTCTTTATATTGCTATATGCATCGATATATATGGTTTATAATTTATGGTTTGTCGTTGGGCTTTATATGTTCCCTTATATTTCAAAGTCTCTACTTCTGTCTTCTATAATCATTATCATTCACAGTTAATGCTCTCTTTTATTTGCTGCAATTTATACCCCAATTTCTATTTCGGAGTTTTGTCCTTTCGTTTCTTCTTCTTGCGATTAAGCACCGCTTGTAATGGTCCAGAATTCACAGATATGAATTTCAGAATGAACATTGTTAATGTTCTAGGAAGGAAATTGTGATGGCACGATCTTGACTTGTCAAATTACTAGAATACCTTGGAAAAGGCCGAATCATCAAGAAATATTTTCTTGATATTTTAGAGGTTAAATAGAATACAAGAGTCATATAACATGGCACATGATGATGTTATGATCTGTGAATCATCACGTTCCATTTAGAAACTCAGCATGACTTACTGTAATATAATCACATTGATCAAGTGTCATTATATTATACTAATTCATGCTTCAGTTCCCAACACTACTTCAAAATATTACTATTTTAAACTTGAATGTTTCAGAATTTAGAAACTAAAATAGTTTCTTTTATGATGTAATACAGATAGCACGAAGAGGTAAATGATTTCAAATAAGAAAAATTAAGAAAATATCTTCAGAAATATGGAGGATATTTATAATGAAAGATATGATGATATTTTAGAATTTCTAATATCAGAGGATGATGAAGAATATTGTCCGCAGGGGTTTAGAGTCAGGAGCAAGGTATTCATTAATGACTTCAGTAGGTACTGAATCATTTGGATCCTTTGAAGTCAGGTTCAGTCTTTATAATTTGTCCACAGCCTCCTTCCTACTTTGCTCAATCCGTTTTCCAGTTCCAAAACTTCTCTTTTTCTGCGCTTTGCCAGTACACTTCATCATTATCATCCAGCTTTTACCATTTAAAGTCGTTTATAGTTTTTGCTGCTTCATCAGCATTTTTTTTTTCCATTTTCGGAGAACCAATTCGTAGTTCGGAGTGTTTTTCAGAAACTTCACATTCAAATTAAGTCCAGAAGATAGACGTTATATATACACATATAACTGTTGGCGTAGACATGCTGCGAGATTTCAAAATACTGATTGCTAATTCCCAATGATTCGTATGGCAATTCTCATTACAAGATGCGAATGAGTAAATGATAGGGTTTCAATGAATAATTATAATGACTTTTTGGAGAGGCTAAAGTCAAAGGGTAATGAAGTTGTTGGTACATCTGCTAATAATGTGGTGGAATGTAAAAGGTTCCCTGGTAACGATGGTGTATATCTCAAGGTTATAATAAGGTTAGTCTGACTGAAAAGTCGAAGTTGACTTGCTGGAGCTGTGACAAAACTGGCTACTTTGAATAGGAGTCGCAAAGTTATTTTTGCTAATAAATGCCAAAGAATCTGACGCGGATACGTTGTTTAAACTTTTACTTTGGTTTCAAGAGTTTTTCGGGTACATAACTGTGGGTAACATGTGGTTGGATCATCATCTCGATTGCTCATCATTCGAAGTGTCTTCAGAAATTTTCGAAGGGTTTGAACACAGATTGTAATCGTTAACATACATTTGATATTCTAACACAGTTTTGAAGTCAAAATATAGCTTGTGAAAGATGTAAGGATCTAAGAGTGATGATTTTGGTCATATCTCAAGTTGAATTTTGAGATTTCAAAATCAGAATATGTAATTAAATTTTGAATGAGTATGGTTGTTTTGATTTCTATAAAAGAATGTATATTGTTGTGAAAGTAGGGAGTATAATGGATGATTTGCTGAATCAGATTCGAAGAATGTAACATATTAATTGTGAATTTATATATCTCTCGGGTATTACCTACCCGTTAAAAAAAAAAATTTCACAATTAATATTTTGTACAAAAGAATTTTATTACAGTCTTTATAAAAATATATATATGTATATTTTCTTCAGATGTAACATAGATTTAATGAGTTAATGTTAAATTAAACTCATTTGATTTACGGTTGAAACTAGAATTGAATAATCCCTAAAGGCTTTAAAAAGTACATAACTTTTACGCAGTATTTCTTTAATGACATTGAAATTATGAATCAATACTTCGTTATTTGTTGATGTATGATGTTCGGTTCGTGGAATTCTTGTGAATTTCGCAAAGTACGAATGATGTTATCTGAAAAGTTTCGGGTACATCGATGATGAAAGTGTAAAATCAAATATATACTTGATTTATTATGAATTGGAATTTGTTGAATTGCAACAGAGATTGTAGTTAACGCTGGTTAAGTTGCGGCCGAAGGACGTACATTATTGCATATTTGTAATATGAATTAACTGAGTAGTTAAGATTCACACACAATAGCTTAGCACGGAAAGATTTATTTCAAAATATATATATATATATATATATATATATATATATATATATATATATATATATATATATATATATATATATATATAATATACATATAATTTCTTTAGAGGGAATGAGTTAATTCTTCATAACTCGTTGATACAATATACACGTTATTGATTCGTAATGATGTCCACAGTGATTCTTGAACTGACGGAGTTTGTGATGTTATCGGTGTTGTTGATTCGGATGTTGACTGTACTGACGATGCTGGTAACGCTGACGGTACTGTTGATGCTGTTGGTAAAGCAAGTTTAGCTTGTTAATCACACACCATTTTTGTCAGGGTTTCTACTCTTCCTTCTATCATTTTGGTTTGCTTAACTGATTTATGGTTAGGGCTAGACTAGATAATCTCTAAGACTTTAGAGATTACATAATCGCCGCGGAATGTTTCTCCAATGAAGTTATGAATTAATACTTCGTCAGTTATTGTTGTTGGTACTCCTTGGTATCTATGGTGCGTATGACGTTGATGCTCGTGGGACATATTGTGAAGTTGAGGTTTACGACGCGGTTGTGGTTGGAGGTGGTAATGGTACTGTTGGCGTTGATGATGGTGGTACTAGTTATGCTGCTGATGCTGCTGCTGGTGTTTGTAATCTCTGCACCATATTCTCCAAAGCCACTACCCGAGCGCGAAGCTCGTTGACTTCTTCTATTACACCGGGGTGATTGTCGGTTCGGACGAGCGGATAAATAAAATCTAAAATTTGATGTAATATATAATCATGACGAGATACTCTGGAAATGAGCGAGAAAATGGTGTTTCGAACAGGTTCGCCGGTAAGTGCTTCAGGTTCTTCGTCAAGAGGGCAATGTGGTGGATGGAAAGGATCACCTTCTTCTTGTCTCCAATGATTGAGGAGGCTACGAACCCATCCCCAATTCATCCAGAATAGGTGATGACTGATTGGTTGATCTATTCCGGTCACACTGCTTTCGGAGCTTGAATGAGATTCCATTTCGGAATCTGAGTGACTTGAACTGATGACGAATTCCATTTCATACGATTGGATAAAGGATTTTTTTTTTTTTGATATGAAATGATTTTGGCTAACGGATGGTATTCTAATTACATAGAATATATATATATATATATATATATATATATATATATATATATATATATATATATATATATATATATATATATAGATCAAAAGATTTCGTAGATTACGGAGGACTTTGCGGGATATGTCAGGCAAAGTTTAAAGTAACAGATACGATAAGATATGATTTAGCAGATATGCTAAGATATGAATTTTTGTCTATACACTATTCATGCAATCAATGCAGCAAGACGTGTCTTAGACTAAAAATGATAAGCAGGTAATTTCCTGAGGATGATAAGTAGTTAATTTTCGACACAAAATGATAAGCAAAACTTTTGACATGCAGACATGGTCGAAGTCCAGACTCACTAATGCATCCTATCGACTTATCAGTTAGACACACTAATGCAGACCTGGTTCGCTAAGACCACCGCTCTGATACCAACTGAAAGGACCCGTTCATATACATTATAAACGATTCACAATAGTTGATTACATTGCGAGGTATTTGACCTCTATATGATACATTTTACAAACATTGCATTCGTTTTTAAAAGACAAACTTTCTTTACATCGAAAATTGACAGACATGCATACCATTTCATAATATCCACTATCCAACTATAAATTAATTTAATAATAATCTTTGATGAACTCAATGACTCGAATGCAACGTTCTTCGAAATATGCTATGAAAGACTCCAAGTAATATCTTTAAAATGAGCAAATGCACAGCGGAAGATTTCTTTAACACCTGAGAATAAACATGCTTTAAAGTGTCAACCAAAAGGTTGGTGAGTTCATTAGTTTATCATAATCATTTATTTCCATCATTTTAATAGACCACAAGAATTTCATTTCCAGTTCTCATAAATATACGTCCCATGCATAGAGACAAAAATAATCATTCATATGGTGAACACCTGGTAACCGACATTAACTAGATACATATAAGAATATCCCCTATCATTCCGGGATCCTCCTTCGGACATGATATAAATTTCGAAGTACTAAAGCATCCGGTACTTTGGATGGGGCTTGTTGGGCCCGATAGATCTATCTTTAGGATTCGCGTCAATTAGGGTGTCTGTTCCCTAATTCTTAGATTACCAGACTTAATAAAAAGGGGCATATTCGATTTCGATAATTCAACCATAGAATGTAGTTTCACGTACTTGTGTCTATTTTGTAAATCATTTATAAAACCTGCATGTATTCTCATCCCAAAAATATTAGATTTTAAAAGTGGGACTATAACTCACGCATATAAATATTGTAAAACAGTTAATAAAGCATTTGCATGTATTCTCAGCCCAAAAACGTAAAGAGTAAAAGGGAGCAAATGAAACTCACGCATATAAATATTGTAAAACAGTTAATAAAGCATTTGCATGTATTCTCAGCCCAAAAACGTAAAGAGTAAAAGGGAGCAAATGAAACTCACGCATATTGTATTTCGTAGTAAAAATACATATAACGTCATTGAACAAGTGCAAGGTTGGCCTCGGATTCACGAACCTAAATTAATTATATATATTTATGTGTTGGTCAATATTTGTCTAACAAATTAGGTCAAGTCATAGTGTACCACAATCCTAATGCTCGAGACTAATATGCAAAAGTCAACAAAAGTAAATTTGACTCAAAATAATTTCCAAAAATCTATACATGATTAATATATAGTTTAAATATCGTCGTTTTATATTTTTAAATATTTTTAAAAGATTTATTAGAGTAAATAATATAATTTATTTATTAATTAATAAAATTTTATATTAAATTTATATAATAAAATATACTTTTATATATATTAAGTAATAAAATTTATAAGCCAGGTTCATTTAATATCATAAAGATAATATGATAGGTATTATTAAAGTAAGTTATTACACGTAGTAAAATATGTTTGTATCACATATTTATTTGATAAAATAATATCTATAATGATAGTAAGTAAAAGTTGTATTATTTTGTAATAATAATTATTATTATAAAAATATCAATATTTATAATTACTAAGATAACATTATGATAAAACGATAATTCTAATTATGATAACTTTAATATTTACGATAATTTTTAATATTATCTTTAAAATAATAATTCTATTTAAAATAATAATAATAATAATATTTTATAGTAACAATGACATTTCTATTAAAATGATAATTTTTGTTAAAATGATAGTTTTGATACTAACGATACTTTTAATAATAATAGTAGTGATAAAAATAATAAGAACGATAATTTTATTTAAATCAATATCTTATAATATTTTAATTTCATCATGATACTCTTACTCATTATTTCCTAATCGTTTCGTTTAATAGATTTTAATCGTCTTTTATATCGTGTTCGTAATAATGATAATAATAGTAATCAAAATAATTAGGTGTTACAAATATTTGTTTTAATTACACTAATATTAATAATGATAGTTACTATAACATTATTAACGATAATACTAATAATTATCTTAATGATAATATAGTAATAATAATAATAACAATAACAATAACCATTTTTAAATAATGATATATATATATTAATAATGATAATAATAATAATAATACTAATAATAATAATAATAATAATTGGATAATAATAATAATACTAATTATAACTTTAACGATAATAACGATAGTAATAATAAAAAAAATAACAATTTTTAATGATAAATCCCTTTTATTGATAAAGATAATAATAATGATAATAATAAGATAAAACTAGAACGACGATAATAATAATCATTTTTAATAAAAATATTGAAAATTCAATTGATTATAACTTCTAATCCGTTCATCGAAACCATTCGATATCTAAAGGAAAAGTTCTTAATTTTTCGCTAGCTTTCCAAGGACATGCATATCTTATACCTTATCTCAACCGCAAGTGTAACTAATTCAAGATTCAACCTAACCTGTCTAAGGGCAATATCAAAAGTACAAGCATGCATAATCCTAAATACTCGAGCATTAGTCAGGGATACACTATTAGTATGTAAAAGTTAAATTATGAGTACTCACGTATCAATATTGAGATTCAATATTGCAGGAAAGGTACGTAGACGCAACGAAAATGATAAAAACTATATTGACCTCACGAGCATACCCATGAACCATACTCAATCACCTCCATAGCTATAACCCATAATTTCCTTAATCCTATCCTACTCGAAAAACAATTTCGAAATCACTCGGACAGCACTCCGTCGTAATATTTTATGTATACTAATAATATCTTGAAATAATACGGAGTAAATATATATATGTAAATCTATTGAGAGAGTTTAGAGAAAAATATTTTCAAGTTTCTATGAAATAATGAAACCTAATGAATTCTATTTATAATAGATTTTTGAATTATTAAAGTGAATTATTAAAGTATGAATTATTAAAGTGAATTATTAAAGTATGAATTATTAAAGTGAATTATTAAAGTATGAATTATTAAAGTGAATTATTAAAGTATGAATTATTAAAGTGAATTATTAAAGTTAAAGTAAAGTAAAAATAAAGTAGAGGTAAAGTTTAAGTATAGTAAAAGTATAAAACTATAACTATGTACGTATAATACGCGTATAAATATATATAATATTAATTTAAATTATTTAATAAAATAAAATATAAATATCGTTATCTTTATCATACTAGTTAAGTAATGAGTTGTCAAAAGTGGTTCTAGATATTTATAAAAGTTATATACGTTTTAATAATAAAGTTCTTTTTAAACTGAAAACGTTTTTGTACGTTTGAAACTAAATAGGTCAATCGAGTCTTTATGAGATTCAATCTTCCACTATCCTTTGTCTAGTTCTCAATAATTGACAATTTGTTCTTATTTATAAATCACTTTACCATTTTCCGAATATTGTTAAAATGGAAAGATTTCTCAAATCAACGTGGGCCTTTCAACAGAGACTTGTAATCATAATTCAATATATCTGATAATTCAATCATTTGATCTTATCTTCTAATTCCATTGATAAACATTTTGAAACAGATACAATCATATAAAGTATTTAATCTAATATTTTGTTTACGTTTCAAGTTATAATATATATATACATATACATATATAATCATATTCGTTTAATGGTTCGTGAATCGTTGGAACTTGGTCGAGGTTGAATGAATGTATGAACATAGTTTAAAATTCTTGAAATTTAACTTAACAAATATTGCTTATCGTGTCGGAAACATATAAAGATTAAAGTTTAAATTTGGTTGGAAATTTTCGGGTTGTCACAACTTCACTCCAACAAATCGGAGACCTGCACTTTCTACCATAAAGTGCTTCAAACGGCGCCATCTCAATGCTTGAATGGTAGCTGTTGTTGTAGGAAAATTCTGCTAACGGTAGATGTCGATCCCAACTGTTTCCGAAATCAATAACACATGCTCGTAGCATGTCTTCAAGCATTTGTATCGTCCTTTCGCTCTGCCCATCAGTTTGTGGATGATAGGCAGTACTCATGTCTAGACGAGTTCCTAATGCTTGCTGTAATGTCTGCCAGAATCTTGAAATAAATCTGCCATCCCTATCAGAGATAATAGAGATTGGTATTCCATGTCTAGAGACGACTTCCTTCAAATACAGTCGTGCTAACTTCTCCATCTTGTCATCTTCTCTTATTGGCAGGAAGTGTGCTGATTTGGTGAGACGATCAACTATTACCCAAATAGTATCAAAACCACTTGCAGTCCTTGGCAATTTAGTAATGAAATCCATGGTAATGTTTTCCCATTTCCATTCCTGGATTTCGGGTTGTTGAAGTAGACCTGATGGTTTCTGATGCTCAGCTTTGACCATAGAACACGTCAAACATTCTCCTACGTATTTAGCAACATTGGCTTTCATACCCGGCCACCAAAAATGTTTCTTGAGATCCTTGTACATCTTCCCCGTTCCAGGATGTATTGAGTATATGGTTTTATGAGCTTCTCTAAGTACCATTTCTCTCATATCTCCAAATTTTGGTACCCAAATCCTTTCAGCCCTATACCGGGTTCCGTCTTCCCAAATATTAAGATGCTTCTCCGATCCTTTGGGTATTTCATCCTTTAAATTTCCCTCGTTTAAAACTCCTTGTTGCGCCTCCTTTATTTGAGTAGTAAGATTATTATGAATCATTATATTCATAGATTTTACTCGAATGGGTTCTCTGTCCTTTCTGCTCAAGGCATCGGCTACCATATTTGCCTTCCCCGGGTGGTAACGAATCTCAAAGTCGTAATCATTCAATAATTCAATCCACCTACGCTGCCTCATATTCAGTTGTTTCTGATTAAATATGTGTTGAAGACTTTTGTGGTCGGTATATATAATACTTTTGACCCCATATAAGTAGTGCCTCCAAGTCTTTAATGCAAAAACAACCGCGCCTAATTCCAAATCATGCGTCGTATAATTTTGTTCGTGAATCTTCAATTGTCTAGACGCATAAGCAATTACCTTCGTTCGTTGCATTAATACACAACCGAGACCTTACTTTGATGCGTCACAATAAATCACAAAATCATCATTCCCTTCAGGCAATGACGATATAGGTGCCGTAGTTAGCTTTTTCTTCAATAACTGAAACGCTTTCTCTTGTTCATCATTCCATTCAAATTTCTTCCCTTTATGCGTTAATGCAGTCAAGGGTTTTGCTATTTTGGAAAAGTCTTGGATGAACCTTCTGTAGTAACCAGCTAGTCCTAAAAACTGGCGTATGTGTTTCGGAGTTTTCGGGGTTTCCCACTTTTCAACAGTTTCTATCTTTGCCGGATCCACCTTAATACCTTCTTTGTTCACTATGTGACCGAGGAATTGAACTTCTTCCAACCAAAATGCACACTTTGAAAACTTAGCGTACAATTCTTCCTTCCTCAATACTTCTAACACCTTTCTCAAATGTTCACCTTGTTCTTGGTCATTCTTTGAGTAAATAAGTATGTCATCAATGAAAACAATGACAAACTTGTCAAGGTATGGTCCACACACTCGGTTCATAAGGTCCATGAACACAGCTGGTGCATTAGTTAAACCAAACGGCATGACCATAAACTCGTAATGACTGTAACGTGTTCTGAAAGCAGTCTTTGGAATATCATCTTCTTTCACCCGCATTTGATGATACCCGGAACGTAAGTCAATCTTTGAATAAACAGACGAGCCTTGTAGTTGATCAAATAAGTCGTCGATTCTCGGTAGTGGGTAGCGATTCTTGATGGTAAGTTTGTTCAACTCTCGGTAGTCGATACACAACCTGAATGTACCATCTTTCTTCTTGACAAACAAAACAGGAGCTCCCCACGGTGATGTGCTTGGTCGAATGAAACCACGCTCTAAAAGTTCTTGTAATTGGCTTTGCAGTTCTTTCATCTCGTTGGGTGCGAGTCTGTAAGGAGCACGAGCTATTGGTGCAGCTCCTGGTACAAGATCTATTTGAAATTCAACGGATCGATGTGGGGGTAATCCCGGTAATTCTTTCGGAAATACATCGGGAAATTCTTTTGCAATGGGAACATCATTGATGCTGTTTTCTTCAGTTTGTACTTTCTCGACGTGTGCTAGAACAGCATAGCAACCTTTTCTTATTAGTTTTTGTGCCTTCAAATTACTAATAAGATGTAGCTTCGTGTTGCCCTTTTCTCCGTACACCATTAAGGATTTTCCTTTTTCTCGTATAATGCGAATTGCATTTTTGTAACAAACGATCTCTGCTTTCAATTCTTTCAACCATTCCATACCGATTATCACATCAAAACTCCCTAACTCTACTGGTATCAAATCAATCTTAAATGTTTCGCTAACCAGTTTAATTTCTCGATTCCGACATATATTATCTGCTGAAATTAATTTACCATTTGCTAATTCGAGTAAAAATTTACTATCCAAAGGCGTCAATAGACAACTTAATTTAGCACAAAAATCTCTACTCATATAGCTTCTATCCGCACCCGAATCAAATAAAACGTAAGCAGATTTATTGTCAATAAGAAACGTACCCGTAACAAGCTCCGGGTCTTCCTGTGCCTCTGCCGCATTAATATTGAAAACTCTTCCGCGGCCTTGTCCATTCGTGTTCTCCTGGTTCGGGCAATTTCTAATAATGTGGCCCGATTTTCCACATTTATAACAAACTACATTGGCATAACTTGCTCTGACACTACTTGCTCCGCCATTACTCGTTCCGACACCATTTGTTCCTTTCGTTCTATTAACCCCTGGTCCGTAGACCTCACACTTCGCCATGCTATGACCATTTCTTTTACACTTGTTGCAAAATTTGGTGCAGAACCCCGAGTGATACTTTTCACACCTTTGGCATAGATGCTTCTAATTGTTGTTGTTGCGGTTATTATTGTTGTTGGGATGATTGTTGTAGTTGCTGTTATTGTTGTTGTTGTTGTTGTTGTTGTTGTTGTTGTTGTTGTTGTTGTTGTTGTTGTTGTTGTTGGGCCGTTTGTTGTAGTTGCGATTGATGTTGCGATTGTTGGGATAATTGTTGCGATTATTGTTGTAATTGCTGTTGTTGTTGTATTGGTGATTCTTATCACCGTTTTCCTCCCACTTTCTTTTGACTTGCTTCACATTGGCCTCTTCAGCAGTCTGTTCTTTAATTCTTTCTTCAATCTGGTTCACTAGTTTGTGAGCCATTCTACATGCCTGTTGTATGGAGGCGGGCTCGTGTGAACTTATATCTTCTTGGATTCTTTCCGGTAATCCTTTCACAAACGCGTCGATCTTCTCTTCCTCATCTTCGAATGCTCCCGGACACAATAGGCACAATTCTGTGAATCGTCTTTCGTACGTGGTAATATCAAATCCTTGGGTTCGTAACCCTCTAAGTTCTGTCTTGAGCTTATTGACCTCGGTTCTGGGACGGTACTTCTCGTTCATCAAGTGCTTGAATGCTGACCACGGTAGTGCGTACGCATCGTCTTGTCCCACTTGCTCTAGATAGGTATTCCACCATGTTAACACAGAACCTGTGAAGGTATGCGTAGCGTACTTCACTTTGTCCTCTTCAGTACACTTACTTATGGCAAACACCGATTCGACCTTCTCTGTCCACCGTTTCAATCCAATCGGTCCTTCGGTTCCATCAAATTCCAAAGGTTTGCAGGCAGTGAATTCTTTGTAGGTGCATCCTACACGATTTCCTGTACTGCTAGATCCAAGGTTATTGTTGGTATGTAGCGCAGCCTGTACTGCGGCTATGTTTGAAGCTAGAAAAGTACGGAATTCCTCTTCATTCATATTCACGGTGTGTCGAGTAGTCGGTGCCATTTCCTTCAAAATAGTCAAATGGAACAAGTTAATCATACAGAATATTAAGAGTAGTTAATAGTATTTCGTAGCATAATATGAACTCATTTATAAAAGCTTTTTCTTCATATTAGCATTTTATAAGTTTAAATTCGGGTTGTACCTACCCGTTAAGTTCATACTTAGTAGCTAATATACAATTCAACTACTACAATTCTATATGAAAAACTGATTGTAATAATATTTCGCGTTCAAACTTTTACACAATTTTTTACAAACTTACAATACCGCTTATTTTACATATAGCATGAAATATAGCACACAATAAATTTGATACAATATGGTTGTGAAGATAATTCTAGCTAGTACACAAGTCGTTCAGCAAAGGCAATAAAGACACGTAATTCATACGTCCAGAAACAAGTCATGCATTCTGGTTTTACTAGGATTACTTCCCATCCTTGGTCTTGTGGAACATAACTGTTATGGCCGTTGATAAGACAGCGTGTTGTAACGTCGTCAAAGGGACGAGGGTTACGTAATTTCCAACAGTCCCGTAACAATCTAAAAACCTCATTTCTTACCCCAATTACCGACTCCGTCACTTGTGGGAACGTTTTGTTTAATAGTTGTAGCCCGATGTTCTTGTTCTCACTTTGTTGAGAAGCGAACATTATTAATCCGTAAGCATAACATGCTTCTTTATGTTGCATGTTAGCCGCTTTTTCTAAATCACGAAGTCCAATATTCGGATATATTGAGTCAAAATAATTTCTTAACCCATTGCGTAAAATAGCATTTGGGTTCCCCGCAATATATGCGTCAAAGTAAACACATCGTAACTTATGGATTTCCCAATGTGATATCCCCCATCTTTTGAACGAAAGCCTTTTATAAATCAAGGCATTCTTGGAACGTTCTTTGAATGTCTTACAAACTGATCTCGCCTTAAATAGTTGTGCCGAAGAATTCTGACCGACTCTAGACAAGATTTCATCAATCATGTCTCCGGGTAGGTCTCTTAAAATATTGGGTTGTCTATCCATTTTGTGTTTTTATACTGTAAAATAGACAAGAGTTAGATTCATAAAAAAAATACTTATTAATACAAGCAATTTTTACATATATCATAAAGCATAAGCACACTATATTACATATATTACACCACACGAATACAACTATCTTATTCCGACTCGCTTGTTTCTTCTTCTTCAGTTTTGGTTCGTTTTGCCAAGTTTCTAGGGATATATGATGTTCCCCTAATACGAGCCATCGTTTTCCACATTGGTTTAGAAAAACCTGGTGGTTTAGAGGTTCCCGGGTCATTGTTAGAACTTAAGGACTTCGGGGGTTGACGATACATATAAAGTTCATCGGGGTTGGAATTAGATTTCTCTATTTTTATGCCCTTTCCCTTATTATTTTCTTTTGCCTTTTTAAATTCAGTTGGGGTAATTTCTATAACATCATCGGAATTCTCGTCGGAATCCGATTCATCGGAGAATTGGTAATCCTCCCAATATTTTGCTTCCTTGGCGGAAACACCATTGACCATAATTAACCTTGGTCAGTTGGTTGAGGATTTTCTTTTACTTAACCATTTTATTATTCCTCCCACCGGTTCTATTTCTTCATCCGGTTCCGATTCTTCTTCCGGTTCCGATTCTTCTTCCGGTTCCGACTCTTCTTCCGGTTCCTCTTCGGGAACTTGTAAATCAGTCCACGAATCATTCCAATTTACTTTTGACTCTTCATTATTATTAGGTGAGTCAATGGGACTTGTTCTAGAGGTAGACATCTATCACATAATATCAAACGCGTTAAGAGATTAATATATTACATAATATTCACATGTTAAAAATATATAGTTTCCAACAAAATTTGTTAAGCAATCATTTTTCAAGTAAACACGGTCGAAGTCCAGACTCACTAATGCATCCTAACAAACTCGATAAGATACACTAATGCAAAATTCTGGTTCTCTAAGACCAACACTCGGATACCAACTGAAATGTCCCGTTCTTATTGATTAAAAACGTTCCATATTAATTGATTTCGTTGCGAGGTTTTGACCTCTATATGAGACGTTTTTCAAAGACTGCATTCATTTTAAAACAAACCATAACCTTTATTTCATCAATAAAGGTTTAAAAAGCTTTACGTAGATTATCAAATAATGATAATCTAAAATATCCTGTTTACACACGACCATTACATAATGGTTTACAATACAAATATATTACAACAAAATAAGTTTCTTGAATGCAGTTTTTACACAATATCATACAAGCATGGACTCCAAATCTCGTCCTTATTTAAGTATGCGACAGCGGAAGCTCTTAATAATCACCTGAGAATAAACATGCTTAAAACGTCAACAAAAATGTTGGTGAGTTATAGGTTTAACCTATATATATCAAATCATAATAATAGACCACAAGATTTCATATTTCAATACACATCCCATACATAGAGATAAAAGTCATTCATATGGTGAACACCTGGTAACCGACATTAACAAGATGCATATATAAGAATATCCCCATCATTCCGGGACACCCTTCGGATATGATATAAATTTCGAAGTACTAAAACATTCGGTACTTTGGATGGGGCTTGTTGGGCCCGATAGATCTATCTTTAGGATTCGCGTCAATTAGGGTGTCTGTTCCCTAATTCTTAGATTACCAGACTTAATAAAAAGGGGCATATTCGATTTCGATAATTCAACCATAGAATGTAGTTTCACGTACTTGTGTCTATTTTGTAAATCATTTATAAAACCTGCATGTATTCTCATCCCAAAAATATTAGATTTTTAAAGTGGGACTATAACTCACTTTCACAGATTTTTACTTCGTCGGGAAGTAAGACTTGGCCACTGGTTGATTCACGAACCTATAACAATATATACATATATATCAAAGTATGTTCAAAATATATTTACAACACTTTTAATATATTTTGATGTTTTAAGTTTATTAAGTCAGCTGTCCTCGTTAGTAACCTACAACTAGTTGTCCACAGTTAGATGTACAGAAATAAATCGATAAATATTATCTTGAATCAATCCACGACCCAGTGTATACGTATCTCAGTATTGATCACAACTCAAACTATATATATTTTGGAATCAACCTCAACCCTGTATAGCTAACTCCAACATTCACATATTGAGTGTCTATGGTTGTTCCGAAATATATATAGATGTGTTGACATGATAGGTCGAAACATTGTATACGTGTCTATGGTATCTCAAGATTACATAATATACAATACAAGTTGATTAAGTTATGGTTGGAATAGATTTGTTACCAATTTTCACGTAGCTAAAATGAGAAAAATTATCCAATCTTGTTTTACCCATAACTTCTTCATTTTAAATCCGTTTTGAGTGAATCAAATTGATATGGTTTCATATTGAACTCTATTTTATGAATCTAAACAGAAAAAGTATAGGTTTATAGTCGGAAAAATAAGTTACAAGTCATTTTTGTAAAGGTAGTCATTTCAGTCGAAAGAACGACGTCTAGATGACCATTTTAGAAAACATATTTCCACTTTGAGTTTAACCATAATTTTTGGATATAGTTTCATGTTCATAATAAAAATCATTTTCTCAGAATAACAACTTTTAAATCAAAGTTTATCATAGTTTTTAATTAACTAACCCAAAATAGCCCGCGGTGTTACTACGACAGCGTAAATCCGGTTTTACGGTGTTTTTCGTGTTTCCAGGTTTTAAATCATTAAGTTAGCATATCATATAGATATAGAACATGTGTTTAGTTGATTTTAAAAGTCAAGTTATAGGGTTAACTTTTATTTGCGAACAAGTTTAGAATTAACTAAACTATGTTCTAGTGATTACAAGTTTAAACCTTCGAATAAGATAGCTTTATATGTATGAATCGAATGATGTTATGAACATCATTACTACCTTTAGTTCCTTGGATAAACCTACTGGAAAATATAAAAATGGATCTAGCTTCAACGGATCCTTGGATGGCTCGAAGTTCTTGAAGCAGAATCATGACACGAAAACAAGTTCAAGTAAGATAATCACTTGAAATAAGATTGTTATAGTTATCGAAATTGAACCAAAGTTTGAATATGATTATTACCTTGTATTAGAATGATAACCTACTGTAAGAAACAAAGATTTCTTGAGGTTGGATGATCACCTTACAAGATTGGAAGTGAGCTAGCAAACTTGAAAGTATTCTTGATTTTATGTAACTAGAACTTGTAGAATTTATGAAGAACACTTAGAACTTGAAGATAGAACTAAAGAGAGATCAATTAGATGAAGAAAATTGAAGAATGAAAGTGTTTGTAGGTGTTTTTGGTCGTTGGTGTATGGATTAGATATAAAGGATATGTAATTTTGTTTTCATGTAAATAAGTCATGAATGATTACTCATATTTTTGTAATTTTATGAGATATTTCATGCTAGTTGCCAAATGATGGTTCCCACATGTGTTAGGTGACTCACATGGGCTGCTAAGAGCTGATCATTGGAGTTTATATACCAATAGTACATACATTTAAAAGCTGTGTATTGTACGAGTACGAATACGGGTGCATACGAGTAGAATTGTTGATGAAACTGAACGAGGATGTAATTGTAAGCATTTTTGTTAAGTAGAAGTATTTTGATAAGTGTATTGAAGTCTTTCAAAAGTGTATAAATACATATTAAAACACTACATGTATATACATTTTAACTGAGTCGTTAAGTCATCGTTAGTAGTTACATGTAAGTGTTGTTTTGAAACCTTTAGGTTAACGATCTTGTTAAATGTTGTTAACCCAATGTTTATAATATCAAATGAGATTTTAAATTATTATATTATCATGATATTATCATGTATGAATATCTCTTAATATGATATATATACATTAAATGTCTTTACAACGATAATCGTTACATATATGTCTCGTTTAAAAATCATTAAGTTAGTAGTCTTGTTTTTACATATGTAGTTCATTGTTAATATACTTAATGATATGTTTACTTATCATAGTATCATGTTAACTATATATATATCCATATATATGTCATCATATAGTTTTTACAAGTTTTAACGTTCGTGAATCACCGATCAACTTGGGTGGTCAATTGTCTATATGAAACATATTTCAATTAATCAAGTCTTAACTAGTTTGATTGCTTAACATGTTGGAAACATTTAATCATGTAAATATCAATCTCAATTAATATATATAAACATGGAAAAGTTCGGGTCACTACATGTTTAACCAACAAGGAGTTTTAATTGAAAAGTGGACTAGCTGAATGTTACTTAGGCCGTGACCCTAAGTACTAGTTAGTTGGGCCATTAACAATTTTGCAGTAGTTAATTTGGGCTAGGCTTTAAAAATCAAGCTGTTGGGCTCTAGAGGTAACTTGGGCCGAATTGCAAACCCATCGGGTTCTTTTTCTTCTACTTATGCGACATACATATACAATATTTAGGTGACGAGTACAAATGATGGTGAAGATGAGATGATAATGATTATGATCATGCTTCGTTAATGATTAGAATAGGATGATGATGAGAAGGTGATGCAAAAGTGATGATATTCGATGAGGAAGAAGGAAAACGAAAATGATGATGGCCGATGGTTTTGATGATGGTTAAATTAGGGAAAAATGAAAACAAAAGAACACTGAATAAAATGATTTGGTCCGTGATTAAAACAGAAATGTTATAGCGGAGCAATGGTTAAGGATGTGTGCGGGTGAGCGAGAGGTCTCGGGTTCGAACTCGACTCGGGACAATTTTTTTTTACAAAAGCTTTTGAAAGGTAGTTTTCTCTTTAAAAATTATTACTATTATTGTTAGTGTTATTATTATTAATTTTATAATTATTATCATTGAAATTAATTATTATTTAGTATTAATGCTATTATTATTATTGTATATTAGTATTATGGTATTATTAGATATTATCAATATTATTAATAACATGATTAGTATCCTTAATGTAATTTATATTATTTTCATTACAAATATTATTATTTTATCATTATTATTATTATTAGTATTAACATTATTATTAATATTTTTATCATTTTTAGTATTATTACTATCATTATTATTTTTTTACCATTATTATTATTACAACTATATTATTTTTATTATCAATATTACTATTAATATTATTATTATAAAAGATAGTTATATTTAATAAAACTATTTATTTATTTATTTAAAGTATATAAAGTAAATATATTTAAGTTAATAATGAAACACATGATTTACTAAAACTAACAGTTATATTAATAATAAAATAAAAATTTATTCAACTTCAATTATATGTGTTAATATATATATAAATGATATAGGTTCGTGAATTCGAGGCCAACCCTACACTTGTTCAATGTCGTCATATGTATTTTTACTACAAAATACAGTACAGTGAGTTTCATTTGCTCCCTTTTTAAATGCTTTTGCAATATATATTTTTGGGACTGAGAATACATGCGCTGCTTTTATAAATGCTTTACGAAATAGACACAAGTGATCGAAACTACATTCTATGGTTGGATTATTAAATCGAATATGCCCCTTTTTAGTCTGGTAATCTAAGAATTAGGGAACAGACGCCCTAATTGACGCGAATCTTAAAGATAGATCTATCGGGCCCAACAAGCCCCATCCAAAGTACCGGATGCTTTAGTACTTCGAAATTTATATCATGTCCGAAGGAGAATCCCGAAAATGATGGGGATATTCTTATATACATATTGTGAATGTCGGTTACCAGGTGTTCAATCCATATGAATGATATTTTTGTCTCTATGCATGGGACGTATGTTTATGAGAAATGGAAATATGAAATCTTGTGGTCTATTAAAAATTATGAAATGATTATTTATGTTAAACTAATGAACTCACCAACCTTTTGGTTGACACTTTAAAGCATGTTTATTCTCAGGTATTAAAGAAATCTTCCGCTGTGCATTTACTCATCTTAGAGATAATACTTGGAGTCATTTATGACATATTTCAAAAGACGTTGCATTCGAGTCATTGCGTTCATCAAGATTATTATTAAGTCAATTATAGTTAGATATATTATGAAATGGTATGCCTGCCGTCAACTTTTGATGTAATGAAAGACTGTCTTTTCAAAAACGAATGCAATGTTTGTAAAATGTATCATATAGAGGTCAAGTACCTCGTGATGTAATCAACTGTTGTGAATCATTTATAATCGATATGGACTTAGTCCGGATGGATTAGGACGGGTCCTTTCAGTTGTACCTGCCCGTTAAAGAAATTTCGTCCCGAAATTTGAGTGAGTTGATCATGGCTAACAATAAAAATGTTTTCATGACTAATATGAGTTGATAAATAGAGTTTTATCATCAGTGAGTAATATAGATATGACAATTCGATTATTTGAAAAGTACGAATGGAGCTATCATGAGAGAGGTCCCAACGGGCATCGTCCACCTTCACCCAAAAACTTGCCCAAATTTTTAGCCGTTAGTAAAATAAAAGAGTTGATAAATAGAGTTTTATCATCAGTGAGTAATATAGATATGACAATTCGATTATTTGAAAAGTACGAATGGAGCTATCATGAGAGAGGTCCCAACGGGCATCGTCCACCTTCGCCCAAAAACTTGCCCAAATTTTTAGCCGTTAGTAAAATAAAAAAAAAATTCCAACGGCTATCCCAACGGTCACTTTTACACTATAAAAACACCAACCATATACTTCATTTTATACACTCAAACATATATTTCTTTTATATTTCCACCTTTCTCAAAATCAAAATCAAACACTCCCAAACTGCAAAATGTTAACACTTCCCCCATTGATTGTTTCATTCAATGTTCATTACGGAGGTGATTTCCGTAATCAAATGAAGGAATATAAGTGGGGCGACAGTATTTCGTTTGAAGATATCGACATTCGTGATGTTGGTTTACAAGACTTGCTATCCTTTCTGAAGGAAAATGTTCCGTGTGAATTCACGTCTGTGTTCTTTTATAAAGATGATTATGATGCTGATTGTAGGGTAAGTTTTCTGTGTACCGATGATCAATGGTACTTTATAAAAGATACCATTGAAGATCGCGGTAAACGCATTTCTTTGTATGCGGTTCCTGAAGATGAAGAGACGTTGGGTTATCGTTACCTCGATGAATCAGCTGAAGCAGCAGTTGAGGCATCAAGAGAAATACCGATGTCTCCAGAGTACCTCACGGATGGTGAAATGACTGGTGAACGCTACTTTGCAGATGACAATTGACGACGACGAGTAGTTTGATTGTAATCTTTTAATTTTTAATTGTCGTGATGTTTTAATTTTTAATTATTGTAATTTTAGTGTTGTTGTCGAGTTTTATTTCTTCCTTTATGTTTCGGAGCTCTTCGTCTTTTTATTCTCTTCTATATCTCTAGTAAAACGAGTAATGGTCTAGAATTTGTAAGTATGGTGTTTCAAATGAATTTAATGTTATAATCAAGAAAGAACGTAATAGCACGATTTGATTCGTCAAATTACCATAATTATTAAGAATAGAGCTATCAAGAATATACTTTCTTGATATGTTCAGAAGTTAATTAGAATGAAAGAGTTATGTAACATGACACATGACGGTGGTATGATCTACTGTGAACCATCATGTCCCATTAGAACTCAGCATGACTTACTGTAATATAATCACGTTGATCAAGTGTCATTATATTATACTAACTCATGCATCAGTTTCCAACATTACTTCAATAACATTCATATTTTAAGCTCGAAAGTTTACAGAATATAGAAACTAACAGTTTCTTTATGATGTAACACTGATAGCATGAAGAGATTAACGATTTCAGATAAGAATAGTTATAAAAATATCTTCAGAAATATGGAGGATATTTATAATGAAAGATAAGATAATATCTTTGAATATCTAAGATCAGAGGATGATAGAAACTATTGTCTGCAAGGGTTTAGAGTAAGGAGCAAGATATTCACTAAAGACTTTAGCAGACATTGAATCATTTGGATTCTTTGAAGTCAAACTTATTCTTTGTGATTTGTCCACGGCTTTCTTCATAGTTTCGCACAATCTGCTTTTTGGTACTAAATTTTCTATTGAATGTTTCTAATATAATGATACACAGGAAGCACGAAGAGGTATATAATTTTGGACGAGAATATTTTTGAAAATATCCTCAGAAATATCGAAGATATTGATGATGATATTTTGGAATTTCTAAGTTCGATGGTTGATGAAGAAAGGTCTTCCGCAAGATTTTAACATGAGTACGGAGCAAGATATTCGTTGAAGGTTTCATCGGATCCAGAATTACCTGGGTTCTTTGAATATATGGTATGGTCCTTGTATTTGTCCTTGACCTCCTTCGTGGTTAGCTCAATCCGTTTTCCAGTTCCAACTTTTTTAAGCTTTTCCAACATTCTATTCTTTATCATCAAACTTCCGATGATTAAGTTCGTTTACAGTTTTTGTTGTTTCATTCAACTTTTCAAAATTCAGAGTATTAGTTTGCAGACTGGGTGCTTGTCAGAATTTCATAATGGAAGATCATTATTCTAAGAGATAAATGTTATACATATAACTGTTGATGTAGATATGCTGTGAGTTTTCAAAGTACTGATTGCCGATTCCTCTACATTTACTGCTACCATATCTGAATCATTGGTTATCGATCTAAGGTGATCTCAAGAGAATTGTGTTTTTAGATGATTAAACGCTGACGGTAATATGGTGGAGTATAAAAGATTCCCCGGTAACAATAAAAGAGCATACATATAAATCAAGGTGATAATAAGATTGTTTCAAACGGAAAGTCGAAATTGATTTGCTAGAGATGTGACAAAATTTGCTACTTTGAAAGGAATTACCAAGTTATTTTGGGTAATAATAACACTAAAGGAATTAGCACAGTTACACGTTAAACGTTTACTCAATTTTCGAGAGTTTTCAGGTGCATAACTATATGCATCGATCTTTTCTTCCATAGGTAATGTGCAGTTGGTTCATCCCTTCGATTGAGGTATTTTCAAGAATCATGAAAGATTTTGAACGCAGATTTGTAATCGTCAAGATACAAATGAAGTTTAAGATGAAATCAAATGGCAAACTTGAAGAATTGTTTAGTTTCATATGTTATAATCAATATTTTAATTCATTTTAATTGTCCAATGTCATTAGTCCATAGTCGATAGTCTACAGTTAACAATATATAATATTCGAATTAATTAATATGTGTCGTGACCCGTGTACATGTCTCAGACTCGATCACAACTCAAAGTATATATATTATTATAGAATCAACCTCAACCCTGTATAGAGAACTCGATCATTACTGCATATAGAGTGTCTATGGTGATTCTAAATAATATATATAGATGCGTCGATATGATATGTCAAAACCTTGTATATGTGTCCCGATATTTAAAGTGCGTAAAATAAATAACAGAATTTAAATAACGATAAATAAAGTGCGTAAAGTAAATAACAGAAATTAAATGACGATAAATAAAATTACGAGAATGTAAATTGCGATAATTAAATTGCGATAAATAAACTGCTATAAATAAAATGTAATCATTTAGCTAGGAACAGTTAGCTAGGATCTTCTTAGCGTGTTCTCTTAACAAAATTTCATATTGTTAATTAGTCTGTTTCTAATCAATTTTTATTGTGTTCATTATTTCTTCATTATGCCACTTGTTGGATTTTGGTAAGTCAAAATTCAAATATGAAATTGAATTTGAACGAAAATGATTATTCTGTGGTGAACGGATTCGTATATCGGTGAATGAAAGTAGGATAGTAAACGACTGTTGAATCAGCTTCGAAGAATATATAGTGTAACTTATTAATGTGAAATTTAAATATTCCTCGGGTATTACCTACCCGTTAAAATATTTTCACCATTAACAGTTTGTATAAAAGAATTTTTAATTACAATCTTTATGAAAATATATTTACATATATACTTTCTTCAGATATAATCATGGATTTAATGAGTTAATATGATATTAAACTCATTTGATTTACCGTTACAACAAGAATATATAATCACTAAAATATTAGAGATTACATAATCACCATGTCGAACGAAGATAAATAATATAGAACGTCATGTAGAACGATGGTTATGCTCGAGGTACAGAATGAGATGTTGAGACATGGATTGTTGATGGTACTGGTGCTGTTATTGATGGTACTGTTGGTGCCGGTGGTGTTGCTGGAGCTGGTACGTTTTGCACCATATTTTACAAATTAATTACACGAGCGCGAAGTTCGTTGACTTCTTCTATTATTTCGGATGATTGATGGTTCGGACAAGCGGATGAATAAGGTTCAGAATTGTAGATAGAATATAGTCTTGTCGAGTTACCCTGGAAATGAGACTGAAAATGGTGTCTCGAACAGGTTCGCCGGTAAGCGCTTCATGTTCATGGTCAAGAGGTGAATTCGGTTGGTGGCAGGGATCGCCTTTTCGCATCTCCAATGATTAAGTCGACTACGAACCCATCAGATGAATTGGGAATGGCTGATTGGTTGCTCCATTCTGGTTACACTGCTTTCGGAGTTCGAGTGGAAATCCATATCGGAATAGCTGTCGGAACAACTATTGGAATAGCTATCGGAATTTTAGGACTCGAACTGGTTGATGAAAGGACCCGTCCTAATCCATCCGGACAAAGTCCATATCGATTACAAACGATTCACAATAGTTGGTTACATCGCGAGGTACTTGACCTCTATATGATACATTTTACAAACATTGCATTCGTTTTTAAAAGACAAACTTTCTTTACATTGATAGTTGACGGCAAACACGCCATTTCATAATATATCTAACTATAAGTGATTTAATAATAATCTTGATGAACTCAACGACTCGAATGCAACGTCTTTTGAAATATGTCATGAATGACTCCAAGTAATATCTTTTAAATGAGTAATTTCACAGCGGAAGATTTCTTTCGTACCTGAGAATAAACATGCTTTCAAGTGTCAACCAAAAGGTTGGTGAGTTCATTAGTTTAACATAAATAATCATTTCATAATTTTAATAGACCACAAGATTTCATAATTCTATTTCTCATAAACATACGTCCCATGCATAGAGACAAAATATCATTCATATGGATTGAACACCTGGTAATCGACAATAACAATTTGCATATAAGAATATCCCCATCATTCCGGGATCCTCCTTCGGACATGATATAAATTTCGAAGTACTAAAGCATCCGGTACTTTGGATGGGGCTTGTTGGGCCCGATAGATCTATCTTTAGGATTCGCATCAATTAGGGTGTCTGTTCCCTAATTCTTAGATTACCAGACTTAATAAAAAGGGGCATATTCGATTTCGATCATTCAACCATATAATGTAGTTTTGATTACTTGTGTCTATTTCGTAAAACATTTATAAAAACAGCGCATGCATTCTCAGTCCCAAAAATATATATTGCAAAAGCATTTAAAAGGGAATAATGAAACTCACCTAATGTATTTTGTAGTAAAAATACATATGACAAAATTGAACCATGCAGGGTTAGCCTCGGATTCACGAACCTATACCATTTGTGTATTCATTAATACATATATAATTATAATCGAACATATATATTATTATTAGTGAATTAATTGTTATTTTAACTATGTTCTTCATTTATAATTTAATTAATTACATTTAGTAATATTTATTACAAAAATAATAATATAGTTATGTTATACGTAGTAAATATAGAGTTATATAACTAATAGTTGTTTTGATAAAATAGTGTTGTTATTAATAAAAAAAAATGTTTCATCCTAATATAATAATAATCATAGTTATAAAATGATTATTTTTATCAAAGTAATACTTTTAATAGTAATGTATACTAATAATAATAATAACTATAAAAATAATGATTTTATTAATAATAATAATAATAATAATAATAATAATAATAATAATAATAATACTATTTTTACTAATAACTATAATGATAATAATGTTAATAATAAGGTTAGCGATAACAATTTTATTCATAGTATTTATGTGCTTATGTTAATACATATATTAGTTGTTTAAACAAATATAATAATAACCCTGATAATAATAACAATATACTTATTTATATCTATCATCATAATAATAATAATGATAACTAATAATACATATAACTATGTTAACAATACTTAGCTATAATACATTTAATAATTATAATACTAATAGTATTAATAATATCTAATAATAATATTCACAACATTAATAATGATAATATTAATAACAATAATGAAAATGATAATAATAATAATAATAAAAATTCTTGATATTTAAATCTACCTTTGAAGCCTTAAAAAACAAATGGTTGCACACAGCAAGGATTGAACCCGAGACCACTTGAAACCCGACAAACACACCTAACCAATCCATCCAGCCCGTTTTTCTGATTATAATCTAACAGATATAAAATATAACCCGTAATTTATATGTTCATCTTCTTCTCCATACATAACTCCATCATAACCAAAATCAATCTTAATAATTATAAAAAAAAAAAAAAAACGAATTTGCAGCCTTGTTTATGACTCACAACAATCATTGTATAATAAAATGTAATCGTGAATAAAAAAAAATGAAGAAAAAAATGAAACTGCAACTATTCTGATATCGCTGCAGTTTTTTTTTTTTTTAAAAAAAAATTGATTTCTCAAATGGTAATGTTATAGGCTAAGATCCCAACATGAAATATATTGTATTTTATGTTTAGAAACCATTAGAATCGTCAATTTAACTAGAATCGTCAAATCAAGTTCGAATTTTGGTGAAGAACGATTGTTGACTTTTGAAAACTGAAACTTTGACTCCTAAATTCTCGTTCGTTTTTAGAAATTGGAAATTGTAACTTTCCAGATAGTTTGAACGATGGATTTATGACATTACTGCATTTAAAGATTTTTAAAATCGTTGAAATTTAGAGGGATTGCAAATAATGAGCACTAACAGAGGTATTCCGGATTTTCTTTATTTTTTTGTTTAAACATTGAAAATTAAAAGTTGTAAGTAGTGTATTTGATATGAAGAATGGAGCAAACAAAGGAGTTAAACAATTGAAATTGGAAATCGATCATTATATAATCAAGTGGTATTGGCTTTTATCACAGACAAAAAATATATATATATTAAAAATATGAAATAATAAAAAGAATAACTTTAGATGTCGATTGCTAACTACTTTTGGATGTTATGGTGCTGTAAATTCGTGATTTCCAGATAGAACAAAATAGGTAGAGTGTTGATAGGAAAAGGCCACAAATTTGAGGATTCTTAAAGATTTAATCGTACAATTTTCATATAGATTTAATAATTAATAATTAATAATATATTAATAATAATAATTTAATTAAAATCAATTACTGATTCCTAAAATATATATCTGTATATTAAGTATGTAATAAATCATAATAACATTATTTATATAAATTTTTATATATAATATTAATGACACAAATAATAATCGTAACAATAGAAATAATATTGATAATAAAACTAATATTAATAATACTACTCATGACAATATTAAATAGAGTAACAATAATATTAATAATGAATACAATAATATCATAACCAATTATATATATCAACTTTCCTATTTATATATTGTCTATCAAAAATAATAGCATGACTAATACTGATTTCAATATTCATATTGATATTGTTAGTAGTAATGGAAGTAATAATGGTATTAATATGAAAATCATAAATTTAACTTGTAAATACACTTAATATAATAATAGTACAATTTATTAGTTATATCATATTTACTTAATTATATAAATTATAAAATAATATATATTGAATATTTAATATTTATAAATTTTATAAATATCATAGTATGTAGATATATAAATTCATTTTATTAACAGCTTAATTATTATGTATATTACTTTATATTTTTAATTCCAATGATTAAATTTATATTTTATTAATTTAAAATATTATATATACACTTATGTTTTTATTTATATTTGTTCACATACATATTTATACACAATGGTTTGTGAATCGTCGAGAACAGTCGAAGGTAAATGATTTTATAAAGTAATTCAAAAATTTTGAGACTCAACTTTATAGACTTTGCTTATCGTATTGAAATCGTATAAAGATTAAGTTTAAATTTAGTCAGAAATTCCCGGGTCATCACAGTACCTACCCGTTAAAGAAATTTCGTCCTGAAATTTGAGTGAGGTCGTCATGGCTAACAATAAATATGTTTTCCTGACGAATATGAGCTGATAAATAGAGTTTTATCATTATTGAATAATATAGATAAAACAATTCGATTACTCGAAGCGTACTAATGAAGTTATCACCAAAGAGTGAAATGAGTAAATGCAGGTTCGTCTTAATCAGTGACGTAGTCACGGTTGATTTTAGAAAATAAGGTGCATCTTAACTTCTGACCTCTATATGATACATTTTACAAACATTGCATTCGTTTTTGAAAAGACAATCTTTCATTACATCAAAAGTTGACGGCAGGCATACCATTTCATAATATATCTAACTATAATTGACTTAATAATAATCTTGATGAATGAAATGACTCGAATGCAACGTCTTTTGAAATATGTCATAAATGACTCCAAGTATTATCTCTAAGATGAGTAAATGCACAGCGGAAGATTTCTTTAATACCTGAGAATAAACATGCTTTAAAGTGTCAACCAAAAGGTTGGTGAGTTCATTAGTTTAACATAAATAATCATTTCATAATTTTTAATAGACCACAAGATTTCATATTTCCATTTCTTATAAACATACGTCCCATGCATAGAGACAAAAATATCATTCATATGGATTGAACACCTGGTAACCGACATTCACAATATGTATATAAGAATATCCCCATCATTTCCGGGATCCTCCTTCGGACATGATATAAATTTCGAAGTACTAAAGCATCCGGTACTTTGGATGGGGCTTGTTGGGCCTGATAGATCTATCTTTAGGATTCGCGTCAATTAGGGTGTCTGTTCCCTAATTCTTAAATTACCAGACTAAAAAGGGGCATATTCGGTTTAATAATCCAACCATAGAATGTAGTTTCGATCACTTGTGTCTATTTCGTAAAGCATTTATAAAAGCAGCGCATGTATTCTAAGTCCCAAAATTATATATTGCAAAAGCATTTAAAAGGGGAGCAAATGAAACTCACTGTACTGTAGTTTGTAGTAAAAATACATATGACGACATTGAACAAGTGTAGGGTTGGCCTCGGATTCACGGACCTATATCATTTATATATATATTAACACATATAATTGAAGTTGAATACATTTATATTTTTTTATTAATATAACTGTTAGTTTTAGTAAATCATGTGTTTCATTATTAACTTAAATATATTTACTTTATATACTTTAAATAAATAAAAAAATAGTTTTATTGAATATAACTATCTTTTATAATAATAATATTAATAGTAATATTGATAATAAAAATAATATAGTTGTAATAATAATAATGGTAAAAAAATAATAATGATAGTAATAATACTAAAAATGATAAAAATATTAATAATAATGTTAATACTAATAATAATAATAATGATAAAATAATAATATTTTTAATGAAAATAATATAAATTACATTAAGGATACTAATCATGTTATTAATAATATTGATAATATCTAATAATACCATAATACTAATATACAATAATAATAATAGCATTAATCCTAAATAATAATTAATTGCAATGATAATAATTATAAAATTAATAATAATAACACTAACAATAATAGTAATAATTTTTAAAGAGAAAACTACCTTTCAAAAGCTTTTGTAAAAAAAAAATTGTCCCGAGTCGAGTTCGAACCCGAGACCTCTCGCTCACCCGCACACATCCTTAACCATTGCTCCGCTATAACATTTCTGTTTTAATCACGGACCAAATCATTTTATTCAGTGTTCTTTTGTTTTCATTTTCCCTAATTTAACCATCATCAAAACCATCGGCCATCATCATTTTCGTTTTCCTTCTTCCTCATCGAATATCATCACTTTTGCATCACCTTCTCATCATCATCCTATTCTAATCATTAACGAACCATGATCATAATCATTATCATCTCATCTTCACCATCATTTGTACTCATCACCTAAATATTGTATATGTATGTCGCATAAGTAGAAGAAAAAGAACCCGATGGGTTTGCAATTCGGCCCAAGTTACCTCTAGAGCCCAACAGCTTGATTTTTAAAGCCTAGCCCAAATTAACTACTGCAAAATTGTTAATGGCCCAACTAACTAGTACTTAGGGTCACTACCCAAGTAACATTCAGCTAGTCCACTTTTCAATTAAAACTCCTTGTTGGTTAAACAAACAGAAAATCAATTAGAATAGATAAAGGGAAGATGGTGTCCTCCACTTGCAACCTACACGACCAACCTCATTATTTATATATATCATCATCATCATCATCGTGCTTTTTATTATACATCATCATCATTCTTACGTATCTTCATCATGATAATAATCATTCCCGTAATCATATTCATCATCGTTATTTTAATCATCACTTACATCGTACAATATCATAATCTTCAAACGGAAAAATAAGATGGCGGTGTTGGGTGGTTTGAGATGGTGATCATGGTTGTCACAGAAAACATAAGATTAAAGAGAAAGAAGATGATGGTGCTTATTATGATCATCATCATCGTCTATGAAGTTTATTATCGTTTATATTTATGTTTATAAGACGTACATAGATGAACAAGTTCATAATGCGAGAGAATAGATAGAAAGATAGTTTAAACATTGTACCGGGATAAAACTTAAAAACCGGTAATAGTAGCAGCAACGTTTCTGTGGTGGGTGTATCAACCGAAAAAAAATAATAGAATTTTTGAATTAACAGGTGTGGTGTTCGAGAGTTGGTTTCTGGGTTTCAAAAAGAAAACAATAACGATATGTTTGGGTCGATTCTTGATGATGGTTATGGGTTGATTGTGACAACCCGGAAATTTCCAACCAAATTTAAACTTTAATCTTTATATGTTTCCGACACGATAAGCAATATTTGTTAAGTTAAATTGCAAGAATTTTAAACTATGTTCATACATTCATTCAACCTCGACCAAGTTCCAACGATTCACGAACCATTGAACGAATATGATTATATATGTATATGTGTATATATATTATAACTTGAAATGTAAACAAAATATTAGATTAAATACTTTATATGATTTTATCTGTTTCAAAATGTTTATCAATGGAATTAGAAGATAAGATCAAATGATTGAATTATCAGATATATTGAATTATGATTACAAGTCTCTGTTGAAAGGCCCACGTTGATTTGAGAAATCTTTCCATTTTAACAATATTCGAAAAATGGTAAAGTGATTTATAAATAAGAACAAATTGTCAATGATTGAGAACTAGACAAAGGATAGTGGAATATTGAATCTCATAAAGACTCGATTGATCTATTTAGTTTCAAACGTAAAAAAAAACGTTTTCAGTTTAAAAAGAACTTTATTATTAAAACGTATATAACTTTTATAAATATCTAGAACCACTTTTGACAACTCATTACTTAACTAGTATGATAAAGATAACGATATTTATATTTTATTTTATTAAATATATATAACGATTCAAATTAATATTATATATATTTATACGCGTATTATACGTACATAGTTTTATACTTTTACTATACTTAAACTTTACCTTTACTTTATTTTTACTTTACTTTAACTTTAATAATTCACTTTAATAATTTATACTTTAATAATTCACTTTAATAATTCATACTTTAATAATTCACTTTAATAATTCATACTTTAAAAATTCACTTTAATAATTCATATTTTAATAATTCATACTTTAATAATTCAATTTAATAATTCAAAAATCTATTATAAATAGAATTCAATAGGTTTCATTATTTCATAGAAACTTGAAAATATTTTTCTCTAAACTCTCTCAATCGATTTACATATATATATATTTACTCCGTATTATTTCAAGATATTATTAGTATACATAAAATATTACGACGGAGTGCTGTCCGAGTGATTTCGAAATTGTTTTTCGAGTAGGATAGGATTAAGGAAATTATGGATTATAGATATGGAGGTGATTGAGTATGGTTCATGGGTATGCTCGTGAGGTCAATATAGTGTTTATCATTTCCGTTGCGTCTACGTACCTTTCCTGCAATATTGAATCTCAATATTGATACGTGAGTACTCATAATTTAACTTTTACATACTAATAGTGTATCCCTGACTAGTGCTCGAGTATTTAGGATTATGCATGCTTGTAGTTTTGATATTACCCTTAGACAGGTTAGGTTGAATAATGAATTAGTTACATTTGCGGTTGAGATAAGGTATAAGATATGCATGTCCTTGGAAAGCTAGCGAAATATTAAGAACTTTTCCTTTAGATATCGAATGGTTTCGATGAACGGATTAGAAGTTATAATCAATTGAATTTTCGATATTTTTATTAAAAATGATTATTATTATCGTCGTTTTTATCGTCGTTCTAGTTTTATCTTATTATTATCATTATTATTATCTTTATCAATAAAAGGGATTTATCATTAAAAATTGTTATTTTTTTATTATTACTATCGTTATTATCGTTAAAGTTATAATTAGTATTATTATTATTATCCAATTATTATTATTATTATTATTATTATTATTATTATTATTATTATTAGTATTATTATTATTATTATCATTATTAATATATATATCATTATTTAAAAAATAGTTATTGTTATTGTTATTATTATTATTACTATATTATCATTAAGATAATTATTACTATTATCTTTAATAATGTTATAGTAACTATCATTATTAATATTAGTGTAATTAAAACAAATATTTGTAACACCTAATTATTTTGATTACTATTATTATCATTATTATGAACATGATATAAAAGACAATTAAAGGCTATTAAACGAAACGATTAGAAAATAATGAGTAAGAGTATCATGATGAAATTAAAATATTATAAGATATTGATTTAGATAAAATTATCGTTCTTATTATTTTTATCATTACTATTATTATTAAAAGTATCGTTAGTATTAAAACTATCATTTTAACAAAAATTATCATTTTAATAGAAATGTCATTGTTACTATAAAATATCATTATTATTATTATTTTAAATAGAATTATTATTTTAAAGATAATATTAAAAATTATCGTAAATATTAAAGTTATCATAATTAGAATTATTGTTTTATCATAATGTCATCTTAGTAATTATAAATATTGATATTTTTATAATAATAATTATTATTATAAAATAATATTACTTTTACTTACTATCATTTTAGATATTATTTTATCAAATAAATATGTGATACAAACATATTTTACTACGTGTAATAACTTACTTTAATAATACCTATCATATTATCTTTATGATATTAAATGAACCCTATAAATTTTATTACTTAATATATATAAAAGTATATTTTATTATATAAATTTAATATAAAATTTTTATTTATTAATAAATAAATTATATTATTTACTCTAATAAATCTTTTAAAAATATTTAAAAATATAAAACGACGATATTTAAACTATATATTAATCATGTATAGATTTTTGAAAATTATTTTGAGTCAAATTTACTTTTGTTGACTTTTACATATTAGTCTCGAGCATTAGGATTGTGGTACACTATGACTTGACCTAATTTGTTAGACAAATATTGACCAACACATAATTATATATAATTAATTTAGGTTCGTGAATCCGAGACCAACCTTGCACTTGTTCAATGACGTTTTATGTATTTTTACTACGAAATACAGTATGGTGAGTTTCATTTGCCTTTTTACCCTTTATATTTTTGGGACTGAGAATACATGCGCTTTTATAAATGTTTGACGAAATAGACACAAGTAATTGAAACTACATTCTATGGTTGAATTATCGAAATCGAATATGCCCCTTTTTATTAAAGTCTGGTAATCTAAGAATTAGGGAACAGACACCATAATTGACGCGAATCCTAAAGATAGATCTATTGGGCCTAACAAACCCCATCCAAAGTACCGGATGCTTTAGTACTTCGAAATTTATATCATGTCCGAAGGAGGATCCCGGAATGATAGGGGATATTCATATATGTATTTAGTTAATGTCGGTTACCAGGTGTTCACCATATGAATGATTATTTTTGTCTCTATGCATGGGACGTATATTTATGAGAACTGGAAATGAAATTCTTGTGGTCTATTAAAAGCATGTTTATTCTCAGGTGTTAAAGAAATCTTCCGCTGTGCATTTGCTCATTTTAAAGATATTACTTGGAGTCTTTCATAGCATATTTCGAAGAACGTTGCATTCGAGTCATTGAGTTCATCAAAGATTATTATTAAATCAATTTATAGTTGGATAGTGGATATTATGAAATGGTATGCATGCCTGTCAATTTTTGATGTAAAGAAAGTTTGTCTTTTAAAAACGAATGCAATGTTTGTAAAATGTATCATATAGAGGTCAAATACCTCGCAATGTAATCAACTATTGTGAATCGTTTATAATGTATATGAACGGGTCCTTTCAGTTGGTATCAGAGCGGTGGTCTTAGCGAACCAGGTCTGTATTAGTGTGTCTAACTGATAAGTCGATAGGATGCATTAGTGAGTCTGGACTTCGACCGTGTCTGCATGTCAAAAGTTTTGCTTATCATTTTGTGTCGAAAATTAACTACTTATCATCCTCAGGAAATTACCTGCTTATCATTTTTAGTCTAAGACACGTCTTACTACATTGATTGCAAGAATAGTGTATAGACAAAAATTTATATCTTAGCATATCTGCTAAATCATATCTTATCGTATCTGTTACTTTAAACTTTGCCTGACATATCCCGCAAAGTCCTCCGTAATCTACAAAATCTTTTGATATATATATATATATATATATATATATATATATATATATATATATATATATATATATATATACATATATATATATGTATATATATATATATATATATATATATATATACTCTATGTAATTAGAATACCATCCGTTAGCCAAAATAATTTCATATCAAAAAAAAATACTTTATCCAATCGTACGAAATGGAATTTGTCATCAGTTCAAGTCACTCAGATTCCGAAATGGAATCCCATTCAAGCTCCGAAAGCAGTGTGACCGGAATAGATCAACCAATCAGTCATCACCTATTCTGGATGAATTGGGGATGGGTTCGTAGCCTCCTCAATCATTGTAGACAAGAAGAAGGTGATCCCTTCCATCCACCACATTGCCCTCTTGACGAAGAACCCGAAGCACTTACCGACGAACCTGTCCGAAACACCATTTTCTCACTCATTTCTAGAGTATCTCGTCACGATTATATACTACATCAAATTTTAGATTTTATTTATCCGCTCGTCCGAACCGACAATCACCCCGGTGTAATAGAAGAAGTCAACGAGCTTCGCGCTCTGGTAGTGGCTTTAGAGAATATGGTGCAGAGATTACAAACACCAGCAGCAGCATCAGCAGCATAACCAGTACCACCATCATCAACGCCAACAGTACCATTACCACCTCCAACCACAATCGCGTCGTAATCCTCAACTTCACAATCTGTCCCACGAGAATCAACGTCATACGCACCATAGATACCAAGGAGTACCAACAACAATAACTGACGAAGTATTAATTCATAACTTCATTGGAGAAACATTCTGCGGCGATTATGTAATCTCTAAAGTGTTAGAGATTATCTAATCTAGCCCTAACCATAAATCAGTTAAACGAACCAAAATGATAGAAGGAAGAGTAGAAACCCTGACAAAAATGGTGTATGATTAACAAGCTAAACTTGCTTTACCAACAGCATCAACAGTACCGTCAGCGTTACCAGCATCGTCAGTACAGTCAACATCCGAATCAACAACACTGATAACATCACAAACTCTGTCAGTTCAAGAATCACTGTGGACATCATTACGAATCAATAACGTGTATATTGTATCAACGAGTTATGAAGAATTAACTCATTCCCTCTGAAGAAATTATATGTATATTATATACATATATCTATATATATATATATATATATATATATATATATATATATATATATATATATATATATATATATATTGAAATAAATCTTTCCGTGCTAAGCTATTGTGTGTGAATCTTAACTACTCGGTTAATTCATATTACAAATATGCAATAATGTACGTCCTTCGGCCGCAACTTAACCAGCGTTAACTACAATCTCTATCGCAATTCAACAAATTCCAATTCATAATAAATCAAGTATATATTTGATTTTACACTTTCATCATCGATGTACCCGAAACTTTTCAGATAACATCATTCGTACTTTGCAAATTCACAAGAATTCCACGAACCAAACATCATACATCAACAAATAACGAAGTATTGATTCATAATTTCAATGTCATTATAGAAATACTGCGTAAAAGTTATGTACTTTTTAAAGCCTTTAGGGATTATTCAATTCTAGTTTCAACCGTAAATCAAATGAGTTTAATTTAACATTAAATCATTAAATCTATGTTACATCTGAAGAAAATATACATATATATATTTTCATAAAGACTGTAATAAAATTCTTTTGTACAAAATATTAATTGTGAAATTTTTTTAACGGGTAGGTAATACCCGAGAGATATATAAATTCACAATTAATATGTTACATTCTTCAAATCTGATTCAACAAATCATCCATTATACTCCCTACTTTCACAACAATATACATTCTTTTATAGAAATCAAAACAACCATACTCATTCAAAATTTAATTACATATTCTGATTTTGAAATCTCAAAATTCAACTTAAGATATGACCAAAATCATCACTCTTAGATCCTTACATCTTTCACAAGCTATATTTTGACTTCAAAACTGTGTTAGAACATCAAATGTATGTTAACGATTACAATCTGTGTTCAAACCCTTCGAAAATTTCTGAAGACACTTCGAATGATGAGCAATCGAGATGATGATCCAACCACATGTTACCCACAGTTATGTACCCGAAAAACTCTTGAAACCAAAGTAAAAGTTTAAACAACATATCCGCGTCAGATTCTTTGGAATTTATTAGCAAAAATAACTTTGCGACCCCTATTCAAAGTAACCAGTTTTGTCACAGCTCCAGCAAGTCAACTTCGACTTTTCAGTCAGACTAACCTTATTATAACCTTGAGATATACACCATCATTACCAGGGAACCTTTTACATTCCACCACATTATTAGCAGATGTACCAACAACTTCATTACCCTTTGACTTTAGCCTCTTCAAAAAGTCATTATAATTATTCATTGAAACCCCATCATTTACTCATTCGCATCTTGTAATGAGAATTGCCATACGAATCATTGGGAATTAGCAATCAGTATTTTGAAATCTCGCAGGATGTCTATGCCAACAGTTATATGTGTATATATAACGTCTATCTTCTGGACTTAATTTGAATGTGAAGTTTCTGAAAAACACTCCGAACTACGAATTGGTTCTCCGAAAATGGAAAAAAAAAATGCTGATGAAGCAGCAAAAACTATAAATGACTTTAAACGGTAAAAGCTGGATGATAATGATGAAATGTGCTGGCAAAGAGCAGAAAAAGAGAAGTTTTGGAACTGGAAAACGGATTGAGCAAAGTAGGAAGGAGGCTATGGACAAATTACAAAAACTGAACCTGACTTCAAAGGATCCAAATAATTCAGTACCTGCTGAAGTCATTAACGAATACCTTGCTCCTGACTCTAAACCCCTGCGGACAATATTCTTCATCATCCTCTGATATTATAAATTCTAAAATATCATCATATCTTTCATTATAAATATCCTCCATATTTCTGAAGATATTTTCTTAATTTTTCTTATTTGAAATCATTTACCTCTTCGCGCTATCTGTATTACATCATAAAAGAAACTATTTTAGTTTCTAAATTCTGAAACATTCAAGTTTAAAATAGGAATATTTTAAAGTAATGTTGGGAACTGAAGCATGAATTAGTATAATATAATGACACTTGATCAATGTGATTATATTACAGTAAGTCATGCTGAGTTTCTAAATGGAACGTGATGATTCACAGATCATAACATCATCATGTGCCATGTTATACGACTCTTGTATTCTATTTAGCCTCTAAAATATCAAGAATATATTTCTTGATGATTCGGCCTTTTCCAAGGTATTCTAGTAATTTGACAAGTCAAGATCGTGCCATCACAATTTCCTTCCTAGAACATTAACAATGTTCATTCCGAAATTCATATCTGTGAATTCTGGACCTTTACAAGCGGTGCTTAATCGCAAGAAGAAGAAACGAAAGGACAAAACTCCGAAATAGAAATTGGGGTATAAATTGCAGCAAATAAAAGACATCATTAACTTTGAATGATAATAATTATAGAAGACAGAAGCAGAGACTTTGAAATATAAGGGAACATATAAATCCCAACGACAAACCAGAAATTATAAACCATAAATATCGATGCATGTAGCAATATAAAGACACGGGAGAACTAGAAATACTATAAACCCAAGAGTATAGTAGAAGTAAATAGATTCTTCTGGCGGTAGATAAAAAAGAAGAATGACCGATATGAAAGTTAGAAGTATATCGAGAATCAGAACTAGATGGAGCATATTTATGAATACTTTAAAATATGAGTTGAGGGGAAAAGAATAGAAGGTGATGAAACATGACTAGGAACTTAGAAATCAACAGATTTAACTCACACAATGGCGGAATAAGTGAATCAAACCCTCTAGTGAATAGGTTAAGTTTTTTTTTTGATTAATTTAGTCAAACCACAACTAAATCAAGTGTGATTAGATCAACACCTAGAGCTATTATTCACCACCTGGGTGATTTGGACTGAGACAGAATCGGAGGAGCTCACTAGATCTGAGTGTGTGTAACAAATGAGAGGCTTAACCTAAAATGAAGAACATAAGACTTTATATACCCCTGCTGTTGACTCACCCATACGATTTATTCATCACACGTACGAGTTGGCTTCATCAGCCGTACGGGTGATCACTCAATCGTGTCTTCTCATTTAGGTTGTAATTGTGACTTAGCTCAGCATCAACCGTGTGTATGAGCCAATCAGCTGTACTAGTGAGGCTTCACTCGTACGTCTGACTAAGTCTAACATAGTCAAACATCTAAATCTCGTTCCTGCAGTTCCTGTAACCACATACAAACACGGATAGGATAATAACGAGCAATCATGGTGGCCTGTAAACTATTGTACCTGCAATGGACGTGGGTAGATGACTAGGGACTTGCATAAAATACATCAACAGAAGGTGTGAGTTGTAAGGAAACGAATGAGGTGAATTTATAAGAAAATCTCCGACAGAACAATTAAAATGGACGATCGCATTTAAAGCAGATCCTAATTCCCTTGATTACCGGAGAGTTAAATCTTATTAAGAAGATTTTCTTCAAATCCCTTGAAATCTGGGAATCAATCATATCTACGTCAAATGATAAGATGAATCTACACTTGCTCATTTCACTCTTCTATGTTAGCTTCATTCGTACTCTTCATATAAATGGATTGTTTATCTAAATTATTCGCTGATGATAAAACTCTAATTTTCAGCCCGTATGCATCATGAAAACATACTTATTATCATTCACGACCTTTCCACTAAAATTTCGGGACGAAATTTCTTTAACGAGTAGGTACTGTGACAACCCGGAAATTTCCAACCAAATTTAAACTTTAATCTTTATATGTTTCCGACACGATAAGCAATATTTGTTAAGTTAAATTGCAAGAATTTTAAACTATGTTCATACATTCATTCAATCTCGACCAAGTTCCAACGATTCACGAATCATTGAATGAATATGATTATATATGTATATGTGTATATATATTATAACTTGAAACGTAAACAAAATATTAGATTAAATACTTTATAAGATTGTATCTGTTTCAAAATGTTTATCAATGAAATTAGAAGATAAGATCAAATGATTGAATTATCAGATATATTGAATTATGATTACAAGTCTCTGTTGAAAGGCCCACGTTGATTTGAGAAATCTTTCCATTTTAACAATATTCGAAAAATGGTAAAGTGATTTATAAATAAGAACAAATTGTCAATCATTGAGAACTAGACAAAGGATAGTGGAATATTGAATCTCATAAAGACTCGATTGATCTATTTAGTTTCAAACGTAAAAAAACGTTTTCAGTTTAAAAAGAACTTTATTATTAAAACGTATATAACTTTTATAAATATCTAGAACCGCTTTTGACAACTCATTACTTAACTAGTATGATAAAGATAACGATATTTATATTTTATTTTATTAAATATATATAACGATTCAAATTAATATTATATATATTTATACGCGTATTATACGTACATAGTTTTATACTTTTAATATACTTAAACTTTACCTTTACTTTATTTTTACTTTACTTTTACTTTAATAATTCACTTTAATAATTCATACTTTAATAATTCACTTTAATAATTCATACTTTAATAATTCACTTTAATAATTCATACTTTAATAATTTACTTTAATAATTCATATTTTAATAATTCATACTTTAATAATTCACTTTAATAATTCAAAAATCTATTATAAATAGAATTTAATAGGTTTCATTATTTCATAGAAACTTGAAAATATTTTTCTCTAAACTCTCTCAATCGATTTACATATATATATTTACTCCGTATTATTTCAAGATATTATTAGTATACATAAAATATTACGACGGAGTGCTGTCCTAGTGATTTCGAAATTGTTTTTCGAGAAGGAAAGGATTAAGGAAATTATGGGTTATAGATATGGAGGTGATCGAGTATTGTTCATGGGTATGCTCGTGAGGTCAATATAGTGTTTATCATTTCCGTTGCGTCTACGTACCTTTCCTGCAATATTGAATCTCAATATTGATACGTGAGTACTCATAATTTAACTTTTACATACTAATAGTGTATCCCTGACTAGTGCTCGAGTATTTAGGATTATGCATGCTTGTACTTTTGATATTACCCTTAGACATGTTAGGTTGAATATTGAATTAGTTACACTTGCGGTTGAGATAAGGTATAAGATATGCATGTCCTTGGAAAGCTAGCAAAAAATTAAGAACTTTTCCTTTAGATATCGAATGGTTTCAATAAACGGATTAGAAGTTATAATCAATTGAATTTTCGATATTTTTATTAAAAATAATTATTATTATCGTCGTTTTTATCGTCGTTCTAGTTTTATCTTATTATTATCATTATTATTATCTTTATCAATAAAAGGGATTTATCATTAAAAATTCTTATTTTTTTTATTATTACTATCGTTATTATCGTTAAAGTTATAATTAGTATTATTATTATTATCCAATTATTATTATTATTATTATTATTATTATTATTATTATTATTATTATTATTAGTATTATTATTATTATTATTATCATTATTAATATATATATCATTATTTAAAAAATAGTTATTGTTATTATTATTATTACTATATTATCATTAAGATAATTATTAGTATTATCTTTAATAATGTTATAGTAACTATCATTATTAATATTAGTGTAATTAAAACAAATATTTGTAACACCTAATTATTTTGATTACTATTATTATCATTATTATGAACACGATATAAAAGACAATTAAAGGCTATTAAACGAAATGATTAGAAAATAATGAGTAAGAGTATCATGATGAAATTAAAATATTATAAGATATTGATTTAGATAAAATTATCGTTCTTATTATTTTTATCATTACTATTATTATTAAAAGTATCGTTAGTATTAAAACTATCATTTTAACAAAAATTATCATTTTAATAGAAATGTCATTGTTACTATAAAATATCATTATTATTATTATTTTAAATAGAATTATTATTTTAAAGATAATATTAAAAATTATCGTAAATATTAAAGTTATCATAATTAGAATTATTGTTTTATCATAATGTCATCTTAGTAATTATAAATATTGATATTTTTATAATAATAATTATTATTATAAAATAATACAACTTTTACTTACTATCATTATAGATATTATTTTATTAAATAAATATGTGACACAAACATATTTTACTACGTGTAATAACTTACTTTAATAATACCTATCATATTATCTTTATGATATTAAATGAACCCTATAAATTTTATTACTTAATATATATAAAAGTATATTTTATTATATAAATTTAATATAAAAATTTTATTCATTAATAAATAAATTATATTATTTACTCTAATAAATCTTTTAAAAATATTTAAAAATATAAAACGACGATATTTAAACTATATATTAATCATGTATAGATTTTTGAAAATTATTTTGAGTCAAATTTACTTTTGTTGACTTTTGCATATTAGTCTCGAGCATTAGGATTGTGGTACACTATGACTTGACCTAATTTGTTAGACAAATATTGACCAACACATAATTATATTTAATTAATTTAGGTTCGTGAATCCGAGGCCAACCTTGCACTTGTTCAATGACGTTATATGTATTTTTACTACGAAATATAGTATGGTGAGTTTCATTTGCCTTTTTACCCTTTATATTTTTGGGACTGAGAATACATGCGCTTTTATAAATGTTTGACAAAATAGACACAAGTAATTGAAACTACATTCTATGGTTGAATTATCAAAATCGAATATACCCCTTTTTATTAAAGTCTGGTAATCTAAGAATTAGGGAACAGACAACCTAATTGACGCGAATCCTAAAGATAGATCTATTGGGCCTAACAAACCCCATCCAAAGTACCGGATGCTTTAGTACTTTGAAATTTATATCATGTCCGAAGGAGGATCCCGGAATGACAGGGGATATTCTTATATGTATCTAGTTAATGTCGGTTACCAGGTGTTCACCATATGAATGATTATTTTTGTCTCTATGCATGGGACGTATATTTATGAGAACTGGAAATGAAATTCTTATGGTCTATTAAAATGATGGAAATAAATGATTATGATAAACTAATGAACTCACCAACCTTTTCGTTGACACTTTAAAGCATGTTTATTCTCAGGTGTTAAAGAAATCTTCCGCTGTGCATTTTCTCATTTTAAAGATATTACTTGGAGTCTTTCATAGCATATTTCGAAGAACGTTGCATTCGAGTCATTGAGTTCATCAAAGATTATTATTAAATCAATTTATAGTTGGATAGTGGATATTATGAAATGGTATGCATGCCTGTCAATTTTTGATGTAAAGAAAGTTTGTCTTTTAAAAACGAATGCAATGTTTGTAAAATGTATCATATAGAGGTCAAATACCTCGCAATGTAATCAACTATTGTGAATCATTTATAATGTATATGAATGGGTCCTTTATTGATGATTTCATGAAGATGATAGCTTTAGTGATCTTCTAACAAGAGAGAAACAACATGGATGGTGGTCGTTGGTGAAATGTCCCGTTCTTATTGATTAAAAACGTTCCATATTAATTGATTTCATTGCGAGGTTTTGACCTCTATATGAGACTTTTTCAAAGACTGCATTCGTTTTTAAACAAACCATAACCTTTATTTCATCAATAAAGGTTTAAAAAGCTTTACGTAGATTATCAAATAATGATAATCTAAAATATCCTGTTTACACACGACCATTACATAATGGTTTACAATACAAATATGTTACAACAAAATAAGTTTCTTGAATGCAGTTTTTACACAATATCATACAAGCATGGACTCCAAATCTTGTCCTTATTTAAGTATGCGACAGCGGAAGCTCTTAATAATCACCTGAGAATAAACATGCTTAAAACGTCAACAAAAATGTTGGTGAGTTATAGGTTTAACCTATATATATCAAATCGTAACAATAGACCACAAGATTTCATATTTCAATACACATCCCATACATAGAGATAAAAATCATTCATATGGTGAACACCTGTTAACCGACAATAACAAGATGCATATATAAGAATATCCCCATCATTCCGGGACACCCTTCGGATATGATATAAATTTCGAAGTACTAAAGCATCCGGTACTTTGGATGGGGTTTGTTAGGCCCAATAGATCTATCTTTAGGATTCGCGTCAATTAGGGTGTCTGTTCCCTAATTCTTAGATTACCAAACTTAATAAAAAGGGGCATATTCGATTTCGATAATTCAACCATAGAATGTAGTTTCACGTACTTGTGTCTATTTTGTAAATCATTTATAAAACCTGCATGTATTCTCATCCCAAAAATATTAGATTTTAAAAGTGGGACTATAACTCACTTTCACAGATTTTTACTTCGTCGGGAAGTAAGACTTGGCCACTGGTTGATTCACGAACCTATAACAATATATACATATATATCAAAGTATGTTCAAAATATATTTACAACACTTTTAATATATTTTGATGTTTTAAGTTTATTAAGTCAGCTGTCCTCGTTAGTAACCTACAACTAGTTGTCCACAGTTAGATGTACAGAAATAAATCGATAAATATTATCTTGAATCAATCCACGACCCAGTGTATACGTATCTCAGTATTGATCACAACTCAAACTATATATATTTTGGAATCAACCTCAACCCTGTATAGCTAACTCCAACATTCACATATAGAGTGTCTATGGTTGTTCCGAAATATATATTGATGTGTCGACATGATAGGTCGAAACATTGTATACGTGTCTATGGTATCTCAAGATTACATAATATATAATACAAGTTGATTAAGTTATGGTTGGAATAGATTTGTTACCAATTTTCACGTAGCTAAAATGAGAAAAATTATCCAATCTTGTTTTACCCATAACTTCTTCATTTTAAATCCGTTTTGAGTGAATCAAATTGCTATGGTTTCATATTGAACTCTATTTTATGAATCTAAACAAAAAAGTATAGGTTTCTAGTCGGAAAAATAAGTTACAAGTCGTTTTTGTAAAGGTAGTCATTTCAGTCGAAAGAACGACGTCTAGATGACCATTTTAGAAAACATACTTCCACTTTGAGTTTAACCATAATTTTTGGATATAGTTTCATGTTCATAATAAAAATCATTTTCTCAGAATAACAACTTTTAAATCAAAGTTTATCATAGTTTTTAATTAACTAACCCAAAACAGCCCGCGGTGTTACTACGACGGCGTAAATCCGGTTTTACGGTGTTTTTCGTGTTTCCAGGTTTTAAATCATTAAGTTAGCATATCATATAGATATAGAACATGTGTTTAGTTGATTTTAAAAGTCAAGTTAGAAGGATTAACTTTTGTTTGCGAACAAGTTTAGAATTAACTAAACTATGTTCTAGTGATTACAAGTTTAAACCTTCGAATAAGATAGCTTTATATGTATGAATCGAATGATGTTATGAACATCATTACTACCTTAAGTTCCTTGGATGAACCTACTGGAAAAGAGAAAAATGGATCTAGCTTCAATGGATCCTTGGATGGCTCAAAGTTCTTGAAGCAAAATCATGACACGAAAACAAGTTCAAGTAAGATCATCACTTGAAATAAGATTGTTATAGTTATAGAAATTGAACCAAAGTTTGAATATGATTATTACCTTGTATTAGAATGATAACCTACTGTAATAAACAAAGATTTCTTGAGGTTGGATGATCACCTTACAAGATTGGAAGTGAGCTAGCAAACTTGAAAGTATTCTTGATTTTATGAAACTAGAACTTTTGGAATTTATGAAGAACACTTAGAACTTGAAGATAGAACTTGAGAGAGTTCAATTAGATGAAGAAAATTGAAGAATGAAAGTGTTTGTAGGTGTTTTTGGTCGTTGGTGTATGGATTAGATATAAAGGATATGTAATTTTGTTTTCATGTACATAAGTCATGAATGATTACTCATATTTTTGTAATCTTATGAGATATTTCATGCTAGTTGCCAAATGATGGTTCCCACATGTGTTAGGTGACTCACATGGGCTGCTAAGAGCTGATCATTGGAGTGTATATACCAATAGTACATACATCTAAAAGCTGTGTATTGTACGAGTACGAATACGGGTGCATACGAGTAGAATTGTTGATGAAACTGAACGAGAATGTAATTGTAAGCATTTTTGTTAAGTAGAAGTATTTTGATAAGTGTATTGAAGTCTTTCAAAAGTGTATAAATACATATTAAAACACTACATGTATATACATTTTAACTGAGTCGTTAAGTCATCGTTAGTCGTTACATGTAAGTGTTGTTTTGAAACCTTTAGGTTAACGATCTTGTTAAATGTTGTTAACCCAATGTTTATAATATCAAAAGAGATTTTAAATTATTATATTATCATGATATTATGATGTACGAATATCTCTTAATATGATATATATAGATTAAATGTCGTTACAACGATAAACGTTACATATATGTCTCGTTTCAAAATCATTAAGTTAGTAGTCTTGTTTTTACATATGTAGTTCATTGTTAATATAATTAATGATATGTTTACTTATCATAATATCATGTTAACTATATATATAACCATATATATGTCATCATATAGTTTTTTTTTACAAGTTTTAACGTTCGTGAATCACCGGTCAACTTGGGTGGTCAATTGTCTATATGAAACCTATTTCAATTAATCAAGTCTTAACAAGTTTGATTGCTTAACATGTTGGAAACATTTAATCATGTAAACATCAATCTCAATTAATATATATAAACATGGAAAAGTTCGGGTCACTACAGTACCTACCCGTTAAATAAATTTCGTCCCGAAATTTTAAGCTGTTGAAGGTGTTGACGAATCTTCTGGAAATAGATGCGGGTATTTCTTCTTCATCTGATCTTCACGCTCCCAGGTGAACTCGGGTCCTCTACGAGCATTCCATCGAACCTTAACAATTGGTATCTTGTTTTGCTTAAGTCTTTTAACCTCACGATCCATTATTTCGACGGGTTCTTCGATGAATTGGAGTTTTTCGTTGATTTGGATTTCATCTAACGGAATAGTGAGATCTTCTTTAGCAAAACATTTCTTCAAATTCGAGACGTGGAAAGTGTTATGTACAGCCGCGAGTTGTTGAGGTAACTCAAGTCGGTAAGCTACTGGTCCGACACGATCAATAATCTTGAATGGTCCAATATACCTTGGATTTAATTTCCCTCGTTTACCAAATCGAACAACGCCTTTCCAAGGTGAAACTTTAAGCATGACCATCTCTCCAATTTCAAATTCTATATCTTTTCTTTTAATGTCAGCGTAGCTCTTTTGTCGACTTTGGGCGGTTTTCAACCGTTGTTGAATTTGGATGATCTTCTCGGTAGTTTCTTGTATAATCTCCGGACCCGTAATCTGTTTATCCCCCACCTCACTCCAACAAATTGGAGACCTGCACTTTCTACCATAAAGTGCTTCAAACGGCGCCATCTCAATGCTTGAATGGTAGCTGTTGTTGTAGGAAAATTCTGCTAACGGTAGATGTCGATCCCAACTGTTTCCGAAATCAATAACACATGCTCGTAGCATGTCTTCAAGCATTTGTATCGTCCTTTCGCTCTGCCCATCAGTTTATGGATGATAGGCAGTACTCATGTCTAGACGAGTTCCTAATGCTTGCTGTAATGTCTGCCAGAATCTTGAAATAAATCTGCCATCCCTATCAGAGATAATAGAGATTGGTATTCCATGTCTAGAGACGACTTCCTTCAAATACAGTCGTGCTAACTTCTCCATCTTGTCATCTTCTCTTATTGGTAGGAAGTGTGCTGATTTGGTGAGACGATCAACTATTACCCAAATAGTATCAAAACCACTTGCAGTCCTTGGCAATTTAGTGATGAAATCCATGGTAATGTTTTCCCATTTCCATTCCGGGATTTCGGGTTGTTGAAGTAGACCTGATGGTTTCTGATGCTCAGCTTTGACCTTAGAACACGTCAAACATTCTCCTACGTATTTAGCAACATCGGCTTTCATACCCGGCCACCAAAAATGTTTCTTGAGATCCTTGTACATCTTCCCCGTTCCAGGATGTATTGAGTATCTGGTTTTATGAGCTTCTCTAAGTACCATTTCTCTCATATCTCCAAATTTTGGTACCCAAATCCTTTCAGCCCTATACCGGGTTCCGTCTTCCCGAATATTAAGATGCTTCTCCGATCCTTTGGGTATTTCATCCTTTAAATTTCCCTCTTTTAAAACTCCTTGTTGCGCCTCCTTTATTTGAGTAGTAATGTTATTATGAATCATTATATTCATAGATTTTACTCGAATGGGTTCTCTATCCTTCCTGCTCAAGGCATCGGCTACCACATTTGCCTTCCCCGGGTGGTAACGAATCTCAAAATCGTAATCATTCAATAATTCAATCCACCTACGCTGCCTCATATTCAGTTGTTTCTGATTAAATATGTGTTGAAAACTTTTGTGGTCGGTATATATAATACTTTTGACCCCATATAAGTAGTGCCTCCAAGTCTTTAATGCAAAAACAACCGCGCCTAATTCCAAATCATGCATCGTATAATTTTGTTCGTGAATCTTCAATTGTCTAGACGCATAAGCAATCACCTTCGTTCGTTGCATTAATACACAACCGAGACCTTGCTTTGATGCATCACAATAAATCACAAAATCATCATTCCCTTCAGGCAATGACAATATAGGTGCCGTAGTTAGCTTTTTCTTCAATAACTGAAACGCTTTCTCTTGTTCATCATTCCATTCAAATTTCTTCCCTTTATGCGTTAATGCAGTCAAGGGTTTTGCTATTCTGGAAAAGTCTTGGATGAACCTTCTGTAGTAACCAGCTAGTCCTAAAAACTGGCGTATGTGTTTCGGAGTTTTCGGGGTTTCCCACTTTTCAACAGTTTCTATCTTTGCCGGATCCACCTTAATACCTTCTTTGTTCACTATGTGACCGAGGAATTGAACTTCTTCCAACCAAAATGCACACTTTGAAAACTTAGCGTACAAAATCCCTTAGTGGGTAGCGATTCTTGATGGTAAGTTTGTTCAACTCTCGGTAGTCGATACACAACCTGAATGTACCATCTTTCTTCTTGACAAACAAAACAGGAGCTCCCCACGGTGATGTTCTTGGTCGAATGAAACCACGCTCTAAAAGTTCTTGTAATTGGCTTTGCAGTTCTTTCATCTCGCTGGGTGCGAGTCTGTAAGGAGCACGAGCTATTGGTGCAGCTCCTGGTACAAGATCTATTTGAAATTCAACGGATCGATGTGGGGGTAATCCCGGTAATTCTTTCGGAAATACATCGGGAAATTCTTTTGCAATGGGAACATCATTGATGCTCTTTTCTTCAGTTTGTACTTTCTCGACGTGTGCTAGAACAGCATAGCAACCTTTTCTTATTAGTTTTTGTGCCTTCAAATTACTAATAAGATGTAGCTTCGTGTTGCCCTTTTCTCCGTACACCATTAAGGGTTTTCCTTTTTCTCGTATAATGCGAATTACATTTTTGTAACAAACGATCTCCGCTTTCACTTCTTTCAACCAGTCCATACCGATTATCACATCAAAACTCCCTAACTCTACTGGTATCAAATCAATCTTAAATGTTTCGCTAACCAGTTTAATTTCTCGATTCCGACATATATTATCTGCTGAAATTAATTTACCATTTGCTAATTCGAGTAAAAATTTACTATCCAAAGGCGTCAATGGACAACTTAATTTAGCACAAAAATCTCTACTCATATAGCTTCTATCCGCACCCGAATCAAATAAAACGTAAGAAGATTTATTGTCAATAAGAAACGTACCCGTAACAAGCTCCGGGTCTTCTTGTGCCTCTACCGCATTAATATTGAAAACTCTTCCACGGCCTTGTCCATTCGTGTTCTCCTGGTTCGGGCAATTTCTAATAATGTGGCCTGGTTTTCCACATTTATAACAAACTACATTGGCATAACTTGCTCCGACACTACTTGCACCGCCATTACTCGTTCCGACACCATTTGTTCCTTTCGTTCTATTAACCCCTGGTCCGTAGACCTCACACTTCGCCGCGCTATGACCATTTCTTTTACACTTGTTGCAAAATTTGGTGCAGAACCCCGAGTGATTCTTTTCACACCTTTGGCATAGTTGCTTCTGATTGTTGTTGTTGTTGCGGTTATTATTGTTGTTGGGATGATTGTTGTAGTTGCTGTTGTTGTTGTTGTTGTTGTTGGGCCGTTTGTTGTAGTTGCGATTGATGTTGCGATTGTTGGGATAATTGTTGCGATTATTGTTGTAATTGCTGTTGTTGTTGTATTGGTGATTCTTATCACCGTTTTCCTCCCACTTTCTTTTGACTTGCTTCACATTGGCCTCTTCAGCAGTCTGTTCTTTAATTCTTTCTTCAATCTGGTTCACTAGTTTGTGAGCCATTCTACATGCCTGTTGTATGGAGGCGGGCTCGTGTGAACTTATATCTTCTTGGATTCTTTCCGGTAATCCTTTCACAAACGCGTCGATCTTCTCTTCCTCATCTTCGAATGCTCCCGGACACAATAGGCACAATTCTGTGAATCGTCTTTCGTACGTGGTAATATCAAATCCTTGGGTTCGTAACCCTCTAAGTTCTGTCTTGAGCTTATTGACCTCGGTTATGGGACGGTACTTCTCGTTCATCAAGTGCTTGAATGCTGACCACGGTAGTGCGTACGCATCATCTTGTCCCACTTGCTCTAGATAGGTATTCCACCATGTTAACGCCGAACCTGTGAAGGTATGCGTAGCGTACTTCACTTTGTCCTCTTCAGTACACTTACTTATGGCAAACACCGATTCAACCTTCTCGGTCCACCGTTTCAATCCGATCGGTCCTTCGGTTCCATCAAATTCCAAAGGTTTGCAGGCAGTGAATTCTTTGTAGGTGCATCCTACACGATTTCCTGTACTGCTAGATCCAAGGTTATTGTTGGTATGTAGCGCAGCCTGTACTGCGGCTATGTTTGAAGCTAGAAAAGTACGGAATTCCTCTTCATTCATATTCACGGTGTGTCGAGTAGTCGGTGCCATTTCCTTCAAAATAGTTAAATGGAACAAGTTAATCATACAGAATATTAAGAGTAGTTAATAGTATTTCGTAGCATAATATGAACTCATTTATAAAAGCTTTTTCTTCATATTAGCGTTTTATAAGTTTAAATTCGGGTAGTACCTACCCGTTAAGTTCATACTTAGTAGCTAATATACAATTCAACTACTACAATTCTATATGAAAAACTGATTGTAATAATATTTCGCGTTCAAACTTTTATACAATATTTTACAAACTTACAATAACGCTTATTTTACATAAAGCATGAAATATAGCACACAATAACTTTGATACAAGATAGTTGTGAAGACAATTCTAGCTAGTACACAAGTCGTTCGGCAAAGGCAATAAAGACACGTAATTCATACGTCCAGAAACAAGTCATGCATTCTGGTTTTACTAGGACTACTTCCCATCCTTGGTCTTGTGCAACATAACCGTTATGGCCGTTGATAAGACAGCGTGTTGTAACATCATCAAAGGGACGAGGGTTACGTAATGTCCAACAGTCCCGTAATAATCTAAAAACCTCATTTCTTACCCCAATTACCGACTCCGTCACTTGTGGAAACGTTTTGTTTAATAGTTGTAGTCCGATGTTCTTGTTCTCACTTTGGTGAGAAGCGAACATTACTAATCCGTAAGCATAACATGCTTCTTTATGTTGCATGTTAGCCGCTTTTTCTAAATCACGAAGTCCAATATTCGGATATATTGAGTCAAAATAATTTCTTAACCCGTTGCGTAAAATAGCATTTGGGTTCCCCGCAATATATGCGTCAAAGTAAACACATCGTAACTTATGGGTTTCCCAATGTGATATCCCCCATCTTTCAAACGAAAGTCTCTTATAAACCAAGACATTCTTGGAACGTTCTTCGAATGTCTTACAAACTGATCTCGCCTTAAATAGTTGTGCCGAAGAATTCTGGCCGACTCTAGACAAGATTTCATCAATCATGTCTCCGGGTAGGTCTCTTAAAATATTGGGTTGTCTATCCATTTTGTGTTTTTAAACTGTAAAATAGACAAGAGTTAGATTCATAAAAAAAAATACTTATTAATACAAGCAATTTTTATATATATCATAAAGCATAAGAACACTATATTCCATATATTACACCACACGAATACAACTATCTTATTCCGACTCGCTCGTTTCTTCTTCTTCGGTTTTGGTTCGTTTTGCCAAGTTTCTAGGGATATATGATGTTCCCCTAATACGAGCCGTCGTTGTCCACATTGGTTTAGAAAAACCTGGTGGTTTAGAGGTTCCCGGGTCATTGTTACAACTTAAGGACTTCGGGGGTTGACGATACATATAAAGTTCATCGGGGTTGGAATTAGATTTCTCTATTTTTATGCCCTTTCCCTTATTATTTTCTTTTGCCTTTTTAAATTCAGTTGGGGTAATTTCTATAACATCATCGGAATTCTCGTCGAAATCCGATTCATCGGAGAATTGGTAATCCTCCCAATATTTTGCTTCCTTGGCGGAAACACCATTGACCATAATTAACTTTGGTCGGTTGGTTGAGGATTTTCTTTTACTTAACCATTTTATTATTTCCCCCACCGGTTCTATTTCTTCATCCGGTTCCGATTCTTCTTCCGGTTCCGATTCTTCTTCCGGTTCCGACTCTTCTTCCGGTTCCTCTTCGAGAACTTGTGAATCAGTCCACAAATCATTCCAATTTACATTTGACTCTTCATTATTATTAGGTGAGTCAATGGGACTTGTTCTAGAGGTAGACATCTATCACATAATATCAAACACATTAAGAGATTAATATATCACATAATATTCATATGTTAAAAATATATAGTTTCCAACAAAAATGTTAAGCAATCATTTTTAAAGAAAACACGGTCGAAGTCCAGACTCACTAATGCATCCTAACAAACTCGATAAGACACACTAATGCAAATTTTCTGGTTCTCTAAGACCAACGCTCGGATACCAACTGAAATGTCCCGTTCTTATTGATTAAAAACGTTCCATATTAATTGATTTCATTGCGAGGTTTTGACCTCTATATGAGACGTTTTTCAAAGACTGCATTCGTTTTTAAACAAACCATAACCTTTATTTCATCAATAAAGGTTTAAAAAGCTTTACGTAGATTATCAAATAATGATAATCTAAAATATCCTGTTTACACACGACCATTACATAATGGTTTACAATACAAATATGTTACAACAAAATAAGTTTCTTGAATGCAGTTTTTACACAATATCATACAAGCATGGACTCCAAATCTTGTCCTTATTTAAGTATGCGACAGCGGAAGCTCTTAATAATCACCTGAGAATAAACATGCTTAAAACGTTAACAAAAATGTTGGTGAGTTATAGGTTTAACCTATATATATCAAATCGTAACAATAGACCACAAGATTTCATATTTCAATACACATCCCATACATAGAGATAAAAATCATTCATATGGTGAACACCTGGTAACCGACAATAACAAGATGCATATATAAGAATATCCCCATCATTCCGGGACACCCTTCGGATATGATATAAATTTCGAAGTACTAAAGCATCCGGTACTTTGGATGGGGTTTGTTAGGCCCAATAGATCTATCTTTAGGATTCGCGTCAATTAGGGTGTCTGTTCCCTAATTCTTAGATTACCAGACTTAATAAAAAGGGGCATATTCGATTTCGATAATTCAACCATAGAATGTAGTTTCACGTACTTGTGTCTATTTTGTAAATCATTTATAAAACCTGCATGTATTCTCATCCCAAAAATATTAGATTTTAAAAGTGGGACTATAACTCACTTTCACAGATTTTTACTTCGTCGGGAAGTAAGACTTGGCCACTGGTTGATTCACGAACCTATAACAATATATACATATATATCAAAGTATGTTCAAAATATATTTACAACACTTTTAATATATTTTGATGTTTTAAGTTTATTAAGTCAGCTGTCCTCGTTAGTAACCTACAACTAGTTGTCCACAGTTAGATGTACAGAAATAAATCGATAAATATTATCTTGAATCAATCCACGACCCAGTGTATACGTATCTCAGTATTGATCACAACTCAAACTATATATATTTTGGAATCAACCTCAACCCTGTATAGCTAACTCCAACATTCACATATAGAGTGTCTATGGTTGTTCCGAAATATATATTGATGTGTCGACATGATAGGTCGAAACATTGTATACGTGTCTATGGTATCTCAAGATTACATAATATATAATACAAGTTGATTAAGTTATGGTTGGAATAGATTTGTTACCAATTTTCACGTAGCTAAAATGAGAAAAATTATCCAATCTTGTTTTACCCATAACTTCTTCATTTTAAATCCGTTTTGAGTGAATCAAATTGCTATGGTTTCATATTGAACTCTATTTTATGAATCTAAACAAAAAAAGTATAGGTTTCTAGTCGGAAAAATAAGTTACAAGTCGTTTTTGTAAAGGTAGTCATTTCAGTCGAAAGAACGACGTCTAGATGACCATTTTAGAAAACATACTTCCACTTTGAGTTTAACCATAATTTTTGGATATAGTTTCATGTTCATAATAAAAATCATTTTCTCAGAATAACAACTTTTAAATCAAAGTTTATCATAGTTTTTAATTAACTAACCCAAAACAGCCCGCGGTGTTACTACGACGGCGTAAATCCGGTTTTACGGTGTTTTTCGTGTTTCCAGGTTTTAAATCATTAAGTTAGCATATCATATAGATATAGAACATGTGTTTAGTTGATTTTAAAAGTCAAGTTAGAAGGATTAACTTTTGTTTGCGAACAAGTTTAGAATTAACTAAACTATGTTCTAGTGATTACAAGTTTAAACCTTCGAATAAGATAGCTTTATATGTATGAATCGAATGATGTTATGAACATCATTACTACCTTAAGTTCCTTGGATGAACCTACTGGAAAAGAGAAAAATGGATCTAGCTTCAATGGATCCTTGGATGGCTCAAAGTTCTTGAAGCAAAATCATGACACGAAAACAAGTTCAAGTAAGATCATCACTTGAAATAAGATTGTTATAGTTATAGAAATTGAACCAAAGTTTGAATATGATTATTACCTTGTATTAGAATGATAACCTACTGTAAGAAACAAAGATTTCTTGAGGTTGGATGATCACCTTACAAGATTGGAAGTGAGCTAGCAAACTTGAAAGTATTCTTGATTTTATGAAACTAGAACTTTTGGAATTTATGAAGAACACTTAGAACTTGAAGATAGAACTTGAGAGAGTTCAATTAGATGAAGAAAATTGAAGAATGAAAGTGTTTGTAGGTGTTTTTGGTCATTGGTGTATGGATTAGATATAAAGGATATGTAATTTTGTTTTCATGTACATAAGTCATGAATGATTACTCATATTTTTGTAATCTTATGAGATATTTCATGCTAGTTGCCAAATGATGGTTCCCACATGTGTTAGGTGACTCACATGGGCTGCTAAGAGCTGATCATTGGAGTGTATATACCAATAGTACATACATCTAAAAGCTGTGTATTGTACGAGTACGAATACGGGTGCGTACGAGTAGAATTGTTGATGAAACTGAACGAGAATGTAATTGTAAGCATTTTTGTTAAGTAGAAGTATTTTGATAAGTGTATTGAAGTCTTTCAAAAGTGTATAAATACATATTAAAACACTACATGTATATACATTTTAACTGAGTCGTTAAGTCATCGTTAGTCGTTACATGTAAGTGTTGTTTTGAAACCTTTAGGTTAACGATCTTGTTAAATGTTGTTAACCCAATGTTTATAATATCAAAAGAGATTTTAAATTATTATATTATCATGATATTATGATGTACGAATATCTCTTAATATGATATATATAGATTAAATGTCGTTACAACGATAAACGTTACATATATGTCTCGTTTCAAAATCATTAAGTTAGTAGTCTTGTTTTTACATATGTAGTTCATTGTTAATATAATTAATGATATGTTTACTTATCATAATATCATGTTAACTATATATATAACCATATATATGTCATCATATAGTTTTTTTTTACAAGTTTTAACGTTCGTGAATCACCGGTCAACTTGGGTGGTCAATTGTCTATATGAAACCTATTTCAATTAATCAAGTCTTAACAAGTTTGATTGCTTAACATGTTGGAAACATTTAATCATGTAAACATCAATCTCAATTAATATATATAAACATGGAAAAGTTCGGGTCACTACAGTTGGTTCTCGGTCCAAAACACAGTCGCATGTTTGAGTGGTTTAAGGAGTGAAATGGTGGTTAAATGGAGGTGGTGTTAGATCTAATTGATCAAGTAGAAGAACCAGAAGATGATTTAAGTTTGTGTGGTTAAAGTTCACAAAATATGTACATAAACAAAACATATATAATAATAATAAAGTAGTATTACTATAATATAAATAAGTCAGAGAATTTTAAACGTGTAATAACAATAATTAATATCTGCCGACAGTCTATAAGGGTATATTTCGTACCCCGTTGTTAAACGGTGGCGGATGAAAGTCTTCAAAAAAATCCCAAATTTTTATATTAAATATATTTAATTATTTTTGTCATTATGGTATAAAATTCGATCATTAATTTAATAACTAAATATTACATCAACTGTCCCTCTCATTTATCGGTAAAATATAAAAAGTGTTGGAATTTAATAACTAGGTCCTAAATATAATTTTAGTAAACCTAAAATTTATAGAACTCATTTTCGTATCACCGTTTATTTTAAAATTACAATAGTTTGAATTTAACTTGCTTAATGACAATTGATTGTTCTTGTCGTTTTACTAAATAGATTCGAAATCACAAAATATATATTTAATATACTTTATTTATATAGATGTGTTTTAAATAATAATTATCATAATATCATATTTTATTTTTATTTTACCTAGTTAATTAAAGCATACAATATTTTAAATTACAATTCAGATACATACAATCTATATATATAATAGAAATATATATGTATCTATTACAAATAGTTGTTCGTGAATCTTCGAAAATGGTCGAAGGTCAATTGAATATATAAAACAGTTCAAAATTTTTGAGACTCAACCTAACAGACTTTTCTTATCGTGTCAAAATCATATAAAGATTAAGTTTAAATTTGGTCAGAAATTTTCGGGTCGTCACACTTTTGTTGTACCACCAAATTGGCACTGATTGGTGATCATGTGTAGGATTTGTCCTTTGATTTCAAAATCTGATGCTCTAACATTTGGCTGATTAATGGCGTGACCTTGGCCCGTGCGTGTAGCTCTCATTCGGTCTTCCATACTTTGAGGTTCCGTTACTTCCATAATTGAATTTATTGAATCCGAATCACTAGAAGATTCTGATTTAACTACTTGTGGTTCAGGAGGAATGATTAGTGATTCAGGGTCTTGGAATTGTCCTTGAATATCCTCCGGATTCTCAGTTGTGAAGTCGGGTTCAAAAAATAGATTATCAGAAATTTGAGTTGGAGAACTTGTTCGACTAGATGATGATTCTAAAGAAAAATCAACGGCAACAATATTGGCTAGATGCCTTGATCGAGTTACAGGTGGTGGACGTATGAAAGGTGGTGAACGTTTTGCTCGGTGCATTCACTGAATATCCTATTAGTTATAAAAATAAAAATTATATAAGTTATCAAATTAATAGACTTTTTTGATTTTTCCCACGTTTCGAATAGCCAATAGATGCAGCAGGTAGCCATGACCCTTTAAATCGGAAGCCCACAACTCGCCACTAACAAATCCAACTATTACTACGAACTAGAAAATTTGGATGTCTATCAATTTAATCGCTTAAAATAATTTTTCGTTTGAAATTTTAGAGAAGAAATAGAAAATTCTATGTCCTAAAAACTAGAGCGTCGAGAAATAAGAAAGAAAAATATTGCGTCGAAAAACGTCGAAAAAATAAAAGGTCGAAAAATAAAAATAAGAAAGTAGCGCGTCGAAACTTAAAAGGGATTCTAAACGAAAAACGGCAATTACTTAAAATGATACTAAAATTTTAACACGGCGTCGCAAAATTTTAAGCCACCTAAATCTTAGTCTAAAGAAAAAGCACTTAAGGGATTTTACGGCAAAGCCTAAAAATCTAAAAGTATAAAAATAACTATGGCAAAATTAAACTTAATACTAAAAGTTGTAACTAGAATCTAAAAATCTAAAGGTAATAAAACTTAAAATAAATATATATATTTTTTAATTTTATAGACAAAATCTTAAAAATATATATATATATTTTTTTTAAAATTTTTTTTATAAAAAAATTTTATTTTTATATATTTTTTAATTTTTTTAACGATTTTAATATTTCTGTTTTTAAGGATTTTAAAATTTTTTTTACAATTTTTTTTTTAAAAAAACTTTTTTTTAACTCATTTACTATTCATGAATAGTAAATGAAACGAAATTAATTAATTTACTATTCACATGAAAGCGACATGATAAAAATTATTAATTATAAGTTACATAATATACCCTGAAGTATTTAATAAATACGACTTTTTAAAACTTTACGATTCAAATTTGATTCAAAATTATTATTATATTATTATATTTTATTTCAATATTATTATATTATTATATTTTATTTCAATATTATTATATTATTATATTTATTAAATTATTATATTTAAATTAATATATCTTTAATCAATCAAAAACTAAAAAAAAAACTTAAATACCCCATGAAGACACAAAAAGTGTCCCCGGCAGCGATGCCAAAAAACTTGATGTGTTCTAGAGGGTGTGTATGAAACGGCTATCATTTTTATATTTATTAACTACAGGAAATCACCTAAATTAAACTAAAACACAAAAGGCAAGTATACCTATCGTGTAATAATATAGCTAAGGTAAAGTCCGGGAGGTCGATCCGTGGACACTATTATTGGGTGTCTTACTAGGTCAAATTAGTTAATTAAGTAGTTAAACTAGATATAGTAATTATAGGTAACTTTGGGGGGATTTACCGTTTAATGACCGGTTTGTCGATTTTATATTTTAAGCGTACAGATAAATGACGATAATTAAAGTACGTAAAATAAATAACAATATTAAAATGACAATAAATAAAATTGCGAGTAAATGAAAGTACGATGAGAAATACAATAAAATAATTATGCTTATTTAAACTTCCGTAATCATGATGTTTGACGTTTTGATTTTAATTTATTATGCTGGGTTAATTGTCCTTTGTCCTGGATTTATTTGATACCTATCTGGTTTTTACCCATAATAGTTCATCGGTCATAATTATAAAATGATCGTCAAATTAACCTTATACCCGAAGTCAAATATTCCAACTAATTGGGGATTCGAACTGTAACAAGGTCTTAATACTTTGTTAATAATTATACCAGGTTATCGACTGTGTGTGATCCAAGGTCTTAATACTTTGTTAACAATTACACCAATTACCCTTGTATGTAATCCACCCATGTTTTAATTAGTCCATGATTATTAATTTACCCACTTGGCCAGAATGAATAATAAATTACCCAACCCAATTGATTAATTAAATGATTGTAAAAGATGTCGTATAAACGTCACTAGATAGGACATGCATAATCATTTAATAATTATTAGATTAACTAATTTGAAGATAGGTTCGACAGATGTAACAACCCAACCCGTTAACCATCCGAAAATGTGCCACAATTAAAAAAAAAATTCTGGAACAGTTGATCTGGACGGCATCCAAAAGCTTGGACGGCGTCCAGCACTTAAGACTGGGACGGCGTCTAGCCATCTGGGACGGCGTCCAGATGTACTAAAACATTCTGATCAGTTTTTCGAACACACGCGGGCGAAAACCCGCTTCCCGACACTTTTAAACCAAAACACTTTCACAATAGATTACAATAGTTTAAACTAAGAGTTTTTCACAATAAAAACCGAGTTTTACGACACCGGGCCCACATCGACCCAAAATACCACAAGTGACTATTTCGACCCATTAGTTTATACAAAAACATAGATCGAGCATGGGATTGGGGACACGCTACCCAATCCTAATCAAATCCAAAAGCAAGTCTTCTAAAGCAACTACGCAAGTCCACTAGTCCCCGCGCTTACCCGAGCCACCGCATCCGTGCAATCTATAAAAATGTAAACAACGAGAGGGTAAGCTAACGCTTAGTGAGTGAAAACATACTACATACATATGTATGTATAAAATGGATACGCCACAAAATATCAAATACCGCATACCGAAGCATCCAAGTATAAGGCAAGCTAAGCTAAGCATACCGTAGTCACTAAGCAACAAGCTATAGATACATCAACAAATATAAGTTCACCAACGACGATGTGAACAACGCCAAGAAGCTACACCCGGAGGGTTAGCTACATCACGACAATACAACAATATAAATATAAACAACAATATAAACGACCAAGGTTAACCCCTTAACCCAAAACCGAGAACCAAATACAACAATGAAGATTGGCCGAACTACACGAGCCTTAGTAATCCGAAACCATACGAGATTACTATCTTCACAACATCGAGGTTGGCCGAACTACACGAGTCTTAGTAATCCGAAACCACACGAGATTACTACCTCAATAAGATGACCGAACTACACGAGTCACCATGAGTTCGAACTACACGAGATTCATTTCGATAAGATGACCGAACTACACGCGTCATCGTGAATCCAAACTACACGCGATTCACTTCTCCAACTCAACCCACAGTCACGGGATTATAAAATCCACCACGTCGGGGTTATCCACATCATGACAATATCAACCCTTCGCCATTGGGGTTATAACATCCAAATCACAACCACATGTGATAACGTACACACAAACATGTACCTCGCCAAAGGGTGGTCAACCAAAATGCACAACCGTGCCAATTGGACTCATACAAAAGTCCATCAAATCCACCTATATGTAGAGTGAGCTCTATAGCCGAGAATCACTTCACCCGACCCGCACCCATCCCACACATACATATGTACATAGGATATTAACACTCACCTAGTCGCCTTGATGAATGCTTCCAAAATAATCCGTAACGCGCCGATGGAACGTACCTATTCCATTATCACAAACACAACAACACAATTAGGGTTGACTTACAAATCAACCCATATGACACTTAGTGCAATTCCGACCCAAATGCACTTCCAAGCACAAACCGCGCCCAAACTAACCAATAATCACTAACACGAGTGAAAATGGTCCTAACACGCCAATTAAACCTGAACACAAGTGTTAAACACGTGTCATACCCATTTTGACACCAAAACCCTAATTTTGACCCATTTAAAAATTTGTTAGCCAAACTCACCCAAAAGAGTTTCAACACTTCCATAATCACTAAACCTTAGTGATTAAACTCAAGATCAAACCCTAATCAAGGCTAAAACATTAACCTACCCAAAACCCGCCAATTGACAAGATTAACAAGTCACCATGAACCTACTTCATCATCTAAAAGGGTTTCACAACCATCTAGCTCAAAACCCTAACTTGATAATCAAATCTAACAAATGAAATTCGGAGTTTGAGCTTACCAATACAACCACAACGTAGCTAGGAGCGAGATGAATAACTTTAGAACCCGAGCTTTTGAGAGAATCCGACTCCTTCTTCTCCAAATCCACCTCTCTCTCTCTAAAACCCTCCTCTCTCTCTAGATAAGGTTGAGAGTGTTTGTGAGGATGAAATATCATCCACAAATGACCAAGGAACCAACCTTGAAGGCTCCAAACCAGCATCCAAGTGAATTTACCATTTTACCCATTTTTAATTAATTAAAACAGCTGGCTCAACAGACAGTTTGGACGGCGTCCCGAATCTTGGACGGCATCCCGTCCTTCTTTGCTGGACGGCGTCCCGAAGGTTGGACGACGTCCCGATCTACTGCAAAATTAGAAACAGAAACAGGGTCTTACAACTCTCCCTCACTTAAACACGATCGCGTCCTCGCGATCTGCAACACGTAACCGAACAGACCTCACTCAACAGTCCTCAAACATAGCCCCAATCCGACTTTCCTAAGCAATCCTTCCCAATGAATCGCCTTTAACAACTAAATCATCACACGCGATTTATCAATTCACAATCCCGAGCACTAAAACCATGCTCATTCCCTAACATCGGGAAAAACTCAACCAAATCTCGAACCGAGATATCAACCCCTTAGCGTATCATTACCAAGTACAATGCTAAAAGCAACCAAGTCTCAATCCTAAAGTCAACAATCCGAAACGATAAGAACCGATCCAAATGAATCCTTACGGATAACACCAATCACTAACATCCCTTGTAGTGCACAATACAACCAATACGCAACTACCGTAACATCATAACAAACGGTTAAAACCGATAGCGCCCAAACGATCATGGCAACGCTAGATCCCAAGGTGTACAAAATCGACGATCGTCACACCCGTAACAACATGTGAGCGAAACACGGCTATCGCATCACTAATCATACCACAACATGGTCCTCACGACCCCACCATCGGTGTATCAAACAACCGATAGATCAAACATCATGGTCCTTACGACCCCACCATCGGTGTATAAAACCACCGATAGATCACATAACATCCGTTAGTGTACAACGACATATAACACTAACTCATAGACAACGCATATCCAATCGCACACGGAGATGGTACTCGAATTTCCCATCGGTGCTCACACATCCAACAATACGAAGGCTGGCCGAAAACACACGCGCCTTAGTGAATCCGAACTACACGCGACTCACTACCTTCACCACAACAACAATCGGGAATGGCCGAACTACACGCGCCATAGTGAATCCGTACTACACGAGAGTCACTATCCCAGAGGAATGACCGAACTACACGAGTCATTTTTGAATCCGAACTACACGAGACCCACCCCCCAATACAATGACCGAAACCACACGAGTCATTTGTGAATCCGAACTACACGAGATTCACTTCCAAAATAAGATGACCGAAACCACACGCGTCATCGTGAATCCGAAACCACACGCGATCCACTACCATGATGAAGTCAGCGGACCCGAAGATCATGCTTCACCAATCAACAACCATGATGAAGTCAGCGGACCCGAAGATCATGCTTCACCAATCAACAACCATGATGAAGTCAGCGGACCCGAAGATCATGCTTCACCAATCAACAACCATGATGAAGTCAGCGGACTCCGAAAGTCATGCTTCATCAATCAACGCCCTTTTGGCCTCGAACGACGAGTAGCGTAACATCGCGCTCTGCTACGCCATAGTGAATCCTAACGGATACCACTAACCATTCACACACTCGAGCAAGAACCACCTATATCAAACATAGGCACAAAACAATAATTCTCTAGGAGAGGATACGACACACACCTCCCTTAACCGAAGGATTTCACCTTGCTCACCAAACACGTCCATTATCTCTCAACGAGATTTACCACATTACCACCTCGGTGATAATTCAAATACAAACCTAAAGTACAATTTAACCGAAATTGTACTCTACCACAAACCGACCGAAACTAGGTCCCAACACAAGTTTCGGATCTACCATAAGCATTATCCGAATTCTCACACTAAAACTTCCTCGTGCAGGAGTGTAACTCCCCCACTTGGAACTACGTCCCATATCCACAACTCGTACAACCGTACAATGCTACCAAAGGTAGACTTTACAAACGATTGGGCTCACATGACCCATCACCATATCTTGCTCCAACCTTGAGCATACGAAGGATTTTAACCTATCCTTAAACAATTCGAACGAAAAGTGTACCACAAATTACACGAACTATACACTCGCAATCATCCAATTGCTTTAGTTTGTCGAATTTCACCCGATCACTCTTGTACCTAAGGGTTTCACTTCGGTACCCTAAGTACAATGTAACCGCAACACAATCGGAGTCGAACACCATGCTAGTAGGTATAAAAAGGCACCTAATGTCGTGTCACGTAGACTCCTTTACCAACATACATCGAGATCAACACTCGATTTCAAGAGTTTGAATCCACCCGATGAACCTCATGGTTCATCAACTTCAACGCGAAAGCGAACACGCGCTTAACGACCGAACACCAAAACCCATTTCCATGGTTTGGTAGAAACATTTCCCAATACTAAGGAATGCTTGGTCGCACCAAGTCTTACGCCCTTCGCTCGACAATCGAAACGTCACCATAGGGTACTTCCATTAGGAACGTCACCCATATCAATAACATGCACAACATAATGCATCTAATAAACTCAACTCAACGGCACATAATAAATAATCAAAGGACATATTTATTAAAATGAAACGTACCTTAACGTCTCCTTGCCGCACCTGTCCTCGCTAACTTAGGACACTCCGACTTACGATGTCCTTCTTCTTGGCAATGGAAGCACACCATGCCATCACCCCTTGGCACCGAACATTCCCAAGACTTGTGACCCCTCACGCCACAATTGTAACATCGAGACGTACTAGAATCCAGTATACCCATCTGCATACCACCCGTGCTCACACTCGGACCCTTAGTCCTCTTACTCGGAGCACCATACGAAACAACCCTTCTCTCACTTGAAGGTTCACCAATCTTCGATCGCGAATACGACTCAAAACCTCTAGCCACCGCGAATAATTCCCCAAACAACTTCGCGTAACCCCGGCTAATCTTACTCTTCAAGTCATCATTCAAAGTCCAATAGAAATCCCCCATCAACAAACGATCATTCCCCAAATACTTCGGGCAAAAACGAGCCTTCGCCATAAAGGTCGTCTTGAGAGTATTCAAATCCATAGAACCCTGTTGCAAATTTCGCAACTCATTACGCATTTCCGAAAAATCGGCTAAATTCCAGAACTCCTGGAAGAATTCCTTATTAAACCCGTCCCACGATAGCACCATAAATGGTTCACCACTGACAAGATCAATCTTACCATCCAACCAATCCTTCGCCCTACCCCGCAACAAACTAGTAGCGAGTCTTGTCCTCTTCTCGGGAGGGCATTCAATAGTACGAAAACACCCTTCGACATCCGAGATCCAAGTTGTGCTTATCAAAGGATCCGGTTTCCCGTCATACATTGGGGGTTTAGTCCTCATGAAGCTTTTAAGACAACGCTCCATTTCACCACTACTTTGAAGTTCGGAATACTTCCTATCCATTTCTTCTCGAAACGTACTCATTTGCTCCGCAACGGCGGCCGCAACTCTAGCGTTAAACTCCGCGTCGTTTGTCTCGATCCCATTTCCCGTCGCCATTCTAAGGAATGCAAAAGCGATTAGATCACGAACGTATAAAGCACACACACAACACCGCCCCATCTTGCTAAACACTCGTCGTACATCACTTGCTAGACACGATTTGCACCCGTAATAAGGTTTGCAAGTCCTTATTACGCATAGACGCCGTATCGGCTCGTTAGTACAACGACCGCCTCGCTCAATGATATATGCAAACACAAACATAAACAAAACACAACGCAATCACATATTAATATAAACGTTAGTCCTCCTACAAACAAGGCACTAACTATAACCCATTCCGACCCGTAATCCTACAAGTCCCGCAACAAATTAAGGACACACAAAAGTCTAAGTCTAGGCACCTATCTCAAGTCACCTAAATCCCTTAGACCATGCTCTGATACCACTTGTAACAACCCAACCCGTTAACCATCCGAAAATGTGCCACAATTAATTTTTTTTTTCTGGAACAGTTGATCTGGACGGCGTCCAAAAGCTTGGACGGCGTCCAGCACTTAAGACTGGGACGGCGTCCAGCCATCTGGGATGGCGTCTAGATGTACTAAAACATTCTGATCAGTTTTTCGAACACACGCGGGCGAAAACCCGCTTTTCGACACTTTTAAACCAAAACACTTTCATAATAGATTACAATAGTTTAAACTAAGAGTTTTTCACAATAAAAACCGAGTTTTACGACACCGGGCCCACATCGACCCAAAATACCACAAGTGACTATTTCGACCCATTAGTTTATACAAAAACATAGACCGAGCATGGGATTGGGGACACGCTACCCAATCCTAATCATATCCAAAAGCAAGTCTTCTAAAGCAACTACGCAAGTCCACTAGTCCCCGCGCTTACCCGAGCCACCGCATCCGTGCAATCTATAAAAATGTAGACAACGAGAGGGTAAGCTAACGCTTAGTGAGTGATAACATACTACATACATATGTATGTATAAAATGGACACGGCAAGCTAAGCTAAGCATACCGTAGTCACTAAGAAACAAGCTATAGATACATCAACAAATATAAGTTCACCAACGACGATGTGAACAACGCCAAGAAGCTACACCCGGAGGGTTAGCTATGTGACAACCCGGAAATTTCCAACCAAATTTAAACTTTAATCTTTATATGTTTCCGACACGATAAGCAATATTTGTTAAGTTAAATTGCAAGAATTTTAAACTATGTTCATACATTCATTCAACCTCGACCAAGTTCCAACGATTCACGAACCATTAAACGAATATGATTATATATGTATATGTGTATATATATTATAACTTGAAACGTAAACAAAATATTAGATTAAATACTTTATATGATTGTATCTGTTTCAAAATGTTTATCAATGGAATTAGAAGATAAGATCAAATGATTGAATTATCAGATATATTGAATTATGATTACAAGTCTCTGTTGAAAGGCCCACGTTGATTTGAGAAATCTTTCCATTTTAACAATATTCGAAAAATGGTAAAGTGATTTATAAATAAGAATAAATTGTCAATCATTGAGAACTAGACAAAGGATAGTGGAAGATTGAATCTCATAAAGACTCGATTGATCTATTTAGTTTCAAACGTACAAAAACGTTTTCAATTTAAAAAGAACTTTATTATTAAAACGTATATAACTTTTATAAATATCTAGAATCACTTTTGACAACTCATTACTTAACTAGTATGATAAAGATAACGATATTTATATTTTATTTTATTAAATATATATAACGATTTAAATTAATATTATATATTTATACGCGTATTATACGTACATAATTTTATACTTTTACTATACTTAAACTTTACCTTTACTTTATTTTTACTTTACTTTAACTTTAATAATTCACTTTAATAATTCATACTTTAATAATTCACTTTAATAATTCATACTTTAATAATTCACTTTAATAATTCATACTTTAATAATTCACTTTAATAATTCAAAAATCTATTATAAATAGAATTCAATAGGTTTCATTATTTCATAGAAACTTGAAAATATTTTTCTCTAAACTCTCTCAATCGATGTACATATATATTTACTCCATATTATTTCAAGATATTATTAGTATACATAAAATATTACGACGGAGTGCTGTCCGAGTGATTTCGAAATTGTTTTTCGAGTAGGATAGGATTAAGGAAATTATGGGTTATAGCTATGGAGGTGATTGAGTATGGTTCATGGGTATGCTCGTGAGGTCAATATAGTGTTTATCATTTCCGTTGCGTCTACGTACCTTTCCTGCAATATTGAATCTCAATATTGATACGTGAGTACTCATAATTTAACTTTTACATACTAATAGTGTATCCCTGACTAGTGCTCGAGTATTTAGGATTATGCATGCTTGTACTTTTGATATTGCCCTTAGACAGGTTAGGTTGAATATTGAATTAGTTACACTTGCGGTTGAGATAAGGTATAAGATATGCATGTCCTTGGAAATCTAGCGAAAAATTAAGAACTTTTCCTTTAGATATCGAATGGTTTCGATGAACGGATTAGAAGTTATAATCAATTGAATTTTTGATATTTTTATTAAAAATGATTATTATTATCGTCGTTTTTTATCGTCGTTCTAGTTTTATCTTATTATTATCATTATTATTATCTTTATCAATAAAAGGGATTTATCATTAAAAATTGTTATTTTTTTTTATTATTACTATCGTTATTATCGTTAAAATTATAATTAGTATTATTATTATTATCCAATTATTATTATTATTATTATTATTATTATTATTAGTATTATTAGTATTATTATTATCATTATTAATATATATATCATTATTTAAAAATGGTTATTGTTATTGTTATTATTATTATTACTATATTATCATTAAGATAATTATTAGTATTATCGTTAATAATGTTATAGTAACTATCATTATTAATATAAGTGTAATTAAAACAAATATTGGTAACACCTAATTATTTTGATTACTTTTATTATCATTATTATGAACACAATATAAAAGACGATTAAAAGCTATTAAACGAAACGATTAGGAAATAATGAGTAAGAGTATCATGATGAAATTAAAATAATATAAGATATTGATTTAGATAAAATTATCGTTCTTATTATTTTTATCATTACTATTATTATTAAAAGTATCGTTAGTATTAAAACTATCATTTTAACAAAAATTATCATTTTAATAGAAATGTCATTGTTACTATAAAATATCATTATTATTATTATTTTAAATAGAATTATTATTTTAAAGATAATATTAAAAATTATCGTAAATATTAAAGTTATCATAATTAGAATTATCGTTTTATCATAATGTCATCTTAGTAATTATAAATATTGATATTTTTATAATAATATATTTTTTATAATAATAATTATTATTACAAAATAATACAACTTTTACTTACTATCATTATAGATATTATTTTATCAAATAAATATGTGATACAAACATATTTTACTACGTGTAATAACTTACTTTAATAATACCTATCATATTATCTTTATGATACTAAATGAACCTTATAAATTTTATTACTTAATATATATAAAAGTATATTTTATTACATAAATTTAATATAAAATTTTATTTATTAATAAATAAATTATATTATTACTCTAATAAATCTTTTAAAAATATTTAAAAATATAAAACGATGATATTTAAACTATATATTAATCATGTATAGATTTTTGGAAATTATTTTGAGTCAAATTTACTTTTGTTGACTTTTGCATATTAGTCTCGAGCATTAGGATTGTGGTACACTATGACTTGACCTAATTTGTTAGACAAATATTGACCAACACATAATTATATATAATTAATTTAGGTTCGTGAATCCGAGGCCAACCTTGCACTTGTTCAATGACGTTATATGTATTTTTACTACGAAATACAGTATGGTGAGTTTCATTTGCCTTTTTACCCTTTATATTTTTGGGACTGAGAATACATGCGCTTTTATAAATGTTTGACGAAATAGACACAAGTAATTGAAACTACATTCTATGGTTGAATTATCAAAATCGAATATGCCCCTTTTTATTAAAGTCTGGTAATCTAAGAATTAGGGAACAGACACCCTAATTGACGCGAATCCTAAAGATAGATCTATTGGGCCTAACAAACCCCATCCAAAGTACCGGATGCTTTAGTACTTCGAAATTTATATCATGTCCGAAGGAGGATCCCGGAATGATAGGGGATATTCTTATATGCATATTGTTAATGTCGGTTACCAGGTGTTCACCATATGAATGATTATTTTTGTCTCTATGCATGGGACGTATATTTATGAGAACTGTAAATGAAATTCTTGTGGTCTATTAAAATGATGAAAATAAATGATTATGATAAACTAATGAACTCACCAACCTTTTGGTTGACACTTTAAAGCATGTTTATTCTCAGGTGTTAAAGAAATCTTCCGCTGTGCATTTGCTCATTTTAAAGATATTACTTGGAGTCTTTCATAGCATATTTCAAAGAACGTTGCATTCGAGTCATTGAGTTCATCAAAGATTATTATTAAATCAATTTATAGTTGGATAGTGAATATTATGAAATGGTATGCATGCCTGTCAATTTTCAATGTAAAGAAAGTTTGTCTTTTAAAAACGAATGCAATGTTTGTAAAATGTATCATATAGAGGTCAAATACCTCGCAATGTAATCAACTATTGTGAATCGTTTATAATGTATATGAACGGGTCCTTTCAGTTGGTATCAGAGCGGTGGTCTTAGCGAACCATGTCTGCATTAGTGTGTCTAACTAATAAGTCGTTAGGATGCATTAGTGAGTCTGGACTTCGACCGTGTCTGCATGTCAAAAGTTTTGCTTATCATTTTTAGTCGAAAATCATCTGCTTATCATTCTTAGGAAATTACCTGCTTATCATTACTAGTTTAGACACGTCTTGCTACATTAATTGCATGAGTAGTGTATAGACAAAATTCATATCTTGGCGTATCTGCTAAATCATATCTTATCGTATCTGTTACTTTAAACTTTACCTGACATATCCCGTAAATTCCTCCATAATCTACGAAATCTTTTGTTCTATATCTATGGATATTCTATGTAATTAGAATACCATCCGATAACCGAAAATCATTTCATATCGAAAAAAATCCTTATTCAATCGTACGAAATGGAATCCCACTCCAGCTCTGAAAGCAGTGTGACCGGAATGGATCAACTAATCAGCCATCATCTATTCTGTATGAATTGGGGATGAGTTCGTAGCCTCCTCAATCATTGGAGACAAGAAGAAGGTGATCCCTTCCATCCACCCATTGCCCTCTTAACGAAGAACCTGAAGCACTTACCGGCGAACCAATCCGAAACACCATTTTCTCGCTCATTTCCAGAGTATCTCGTCACGATTATATATTACATCAAAATTTAGATTTTATTTATCTGCTCGTCCGAACCGACAATCACCCCGGTGTAATAGAAGAAGTCAACGAGCTTCGCGCTCGGGTAGTGGCTTTGGAGAATATGGTGCAGAGATTACAAACACCAGCAGCAGCATCAGCAGCATAACCAGTAACACCATCATCAACGCCAATAGTACCATTACCACTCCAACCGCAACCACGTCGTAAACCTCAACTTTACACTCTGTCCCACGAGCACCAATGTCATACGCCCTGTAGATACCAAGGAAAACCAACAACAATAACCGACAAAGTGTTAATTCATAACTTCATTGGAGAAACATTCCGCGCAGATTATGTAATCTCTAAAGTCTTAGAGATTATCTAATCTAGCCCTAACCATAAATCAGTTAAGCGAACCAAAATGATAGAAGGAAGAGTAGAAACCCTGACAAAAATGGTGTGTGATTAACAAGCTAAACTTGTTTTACCAACAGCATCAACAGTACCGTCAGCGTCACCAGCATCATCAGTACAGTCAACATCAGAATCAACAACACCTATAACATCACAAACTCCGTCAGCTCAAGAATCACTATGGACATCATTATGAATCAATAACCCGTATATTGTATCAACGAGTTATGAAGAATTAACTCATTCCCTTTGAAGAAATTATATGTATATTTTATTTATTTTGAAATAAAAATAAATCTTCCCGTGCTAAGCTATTGTGTGTGAATCTTAACTACTCGGTTAATTCATATTACAAATATGCAATAATGTACGTCCTTCGGCCGCAACTTAACCAGCATTAACTACAATCTCTGTCGCAATTCAACAAATTCCAATTCATAATAAATCAAGTATATATTTGATTTTACACTTTCATCATCGATGTACCCGAAACTTTTCAGATAACATCATTCGTACTTTGCAAAATTCACAAGAATTCCACGAACCGAACATCATACATCAACAAATAACGAAGTATTGATTCATAATTTCAATGTCATTAAAGAAATACTGCGTAAAAGTTATGTACTTTTTAAAGCCTTTAGGGATTATTCAATTCTAGTTTCAACCGTAAATCAAATGAGTTTAATTTAACATTAACTCATTAAATCTATATTACATTTGAAGAAAATATACATATATATATTTTCATAAAGACTGTAATAAAATTCTTTTGTACAAAATATTAATTGTGAATTTTTTTTTACGAGTAGGTAATACCCGAGAGATATATAAATTCACAATTAATATGTTACATTCTTCGAATCTGATTCAGCAAATCATCCATTATACTCCCTACTTTCACAACAATATACATTCTTTTATAGAAATCAAAACAACCATACTCATTCAAAATTTAATTTACATATTCTGATTTTGAAATCTCAAAATTCAACTTGAGATAAGACCAAAATCATCACTCTTAGATCCTTACATCTTTCACAAGCTATATTTTGACTTCAAAACTGTGTTAGAACATCAAATGTATGTTAACGATTACAATCTGTGTTCAAACTCTTCGAAAATTTCTGAAGACACTTCGAATGATGAGCAATCGAGATGATGATCCAACCACATGTTACCCACAGTTATGTACCCGAAAAACTCTTGAAACCAAAATAAAAGTTTAAACAACGTATCCACGTCAGATTCTTTGGCATTTATTAGCAAAAATAACTTTGCGACTCCTATTCAAAGTAGCCAGTTTTGTCACAGCTCCAGCAAGTCAACTTCGACTTTTCAGTCAGACTAACCTTATTATAACCTTGAGATATACACCATCGTTACCAGGGAACCTTTTACATTCCACCACATTATTAGCAGATGTACCAACAACTTCATTACCCTTTGACTTTAGCCTCTCTAAAAAGTCATTATAATTATTCATTGAAACCCCATCATTTACTCATTCGCATCTTGTAATGAGAATTGCCATACGAATCATTGGGAATTAGCAATCAGTATTTTGAAATCTCGCAGGATGTCTATGCCAACAGTTATATGTGTATATATAACGTCTATCTTCTGGACTTAATTTGAATGTGAAGTTTCTGAAAAACACTCCGAACTACGAATTGGTTCTCCAAAAATGGAAAAAAAAAAAAATGCTGATGAAGCAGCGAAAACTATAAATGACTTTAAACGGTAAAAGTTGAATTATAATGATGAAGTGTGCTGAAAAAGCGCAGAAAAAGAGAAGTTTTGGAACTGGAAAATGAATTGAGCAAAGTAGGAAGGAGGCTGTGGACAAATTACAAAGACTGGACCTGACTTGAAAGGATCCAAATGATTCAGTACCTGCTGAAGTCATTAACGAATACCTTGCTCCTGACTCTAAACCCCTGCGGACAATATTCTTCATCATCCTCTGATATTAGAAATTCTAAAATATCATCATATCTTTCATTATAAATATCCTCCATATTTCTGAAGATATTTTCTTAATTTTTCTTATTTGAAATCATTTACCTCTTCGCGCTATCTGTATTGCATCATAAAAGAAACTATTTTAGTTTCTAAATTCTGAAACATTCAAGTTTAAAATAGGAATATTTTGAAGTAATGTTGGGAACTGAAGCATGAATTAGTATAATATAATGACACTTGATCAATGTGATTATATTACAGTAAGTCATGCTGAGTTTCTAGATGGAACGTGATGATTCACAGATCATAACATCATCATGTGCCATGTTATACGACTCTTGTATTCTATTTAACCTCTAAAATATCAAGAAAATATTTCTTGATGATTCGGCCTTTTCCAAGGTATTCTAGTAATTTGACAAGTCAAGATCGTGCTATCACAATTTCCTTCCTAGAACATTAACAATGTTCATTCCGAAATTCATATCTGTGAATTCTGGACCATTACAAGCGGTGCTTAATCGCAAGAAGAAGAAACGAAAGGACAAAACTTCGAAATAGAAATTGGGGTATAAATTGCAGCAAATAAAAGAGAGCATTAACTGTGAATGATAATGATTATAGAAGACAGAAGCAGAGACTTTGAAATATAAGGGAACATATAAATCCCAACGACAAACCAGAAATTATAAACCATATATATCGATGCATATAGCAATATAAAGACACGGGAGAACTAGAAACACTATAAACCCAAGAGTATAGTAGAAGTAAATAAATTCTTCCGGCGGTAGATGAAAAAGAAGAATGATCGATATGAAAGTTAGAAGTATATCGAGAATCAGAACTGGATGGAGCATATTGATGAATACTTTAAAATATGAGTTGAGGGGGAAAGAATAGAAGGTGATGAAACATGACTAGGAACTTAGAAATCAACAGATTTAACTCACACAATGGCAGAATAAGTGAATCAAACCCTCTAGTGAATAGGTTAAGTTTTTTTTTGATTAATTTAGTCAAACCACAACTAAATCAAGTGTGATTAGATCAACACCTAGAGCTATTATTCACCACCTGGGTGATTTGGACTGAGAGAGAATCGGAGGAGCTCACTAGATCTGAGTGTGTGTAACAAATGAGAGGCTTAACCTAAAATGAAGAACATAAGACTTTATATACCCCTGCTGTTGACTCACCCATATGATTCATTCATCATACGTACGAGTTGGCTTCATCAGCCGTACGGGTGATCACTCACTCGTGTCTTCTCATTTAGGTTGTAATTGTGACTTAGCTCAGTATCAATCGTGCGTATGAGCCTGTCAGCCGTACTAGTGAGGCTTCACTCGTATGTCTGACTAAGTCTAACATAGTCAAACATCTAAATCTCGTTCCTGCAGTTCCTGTAACCACATACAAACACGGATAGGATAATAACGAGCAATCATGGTGGCCTGTAAACTGTTGTACCTGTAATGGACGTGGGTAGATGTCTAGGGAGTTGCATAAAATGCATCAACAGAAGGTGTGAGTTGTAAGGAAACGAAGGAGGTGAATTTATAAGAAAATCTCCGACAGAACAATTAAAATGGACGATCGCATTTAAAGCGGATCCTAATTTCCTTGATTACCGGAGAGTCAAATCTTATTAAGAAGATTTTCTTCAAATCCCTTGAAATCTGGGAATCAATCATATCTACGTTAAATGATAAGATGAATCTACACTTACTCATTTCACTCTTCTATGTTAGCTTCATTCGTACTCTTCATATAAATGGATTGTTTATCCAAATTATTCGCTGATGAGAAAACTCTAATTTTCAGCCCGTATGCATCATGAAAACATACTTATTATCATTCACGACCTTTCCACTCAAATTTCGGGACGAAATTTCTTTAACGGGTAGGTACTGTGACAACCCGAAAATTTCCAACCAAATTTAAACTTTAATCTTTATATGTTTCCGACACGATAAGCAATATTTGTTAAGTTAAATTGCAAGAATTTTAAACTATGTTCATACATTCATTCAACCTCGACCAAGTTCCAACGATTCACGAACCATTAAACGAATATGATTATATATGTATATGTGTATATATATTATAACTTGAAACGTAAACAAAATATTAGATTAAATACTTTATATGATTGTATCTGTTTCAAAATGTTTATCAATGGAATTAGAAGATAAGATCAAATGATTGAATTATCAGATATATTGAATTATGATTACAAGTCTCTGTTGAAAGGCCCACGTTGATTTGAGAAATCTTTCCATTTTAACAATATTCGAAAAATGGTAAAGTGATTTATAAATAAGAATAAATTGTCAATCATTGAGAACTAGACAAAGGATAGTGGAAGATTGAATCTCATAAAGACTCGATTGATCTATTTAGTTTCAAACGTACAAAAACGTTTTCAATTTAAAAAGAACTTTATTATTAAAACGTATATAACTTTTATAAATATCTAGAATCACTTTTGACAACTCATTACTTAACTAGTATGATAAAGATAACGATATTTATATTTTATTTTATTAAATATATATAACGATTTAAATTAATATTATATATTTATACGCGTATTATACGTACATAATTTTATACTTTTACTATACTTAAACTTTACCTTTACTTTATTTTTACTTTACTTTAACTTTAATAATTCACTTTAATAATTCATACTTTAATAATTCACTTTAATAATTCATACTTTAATAATTCACTTTAATAATTCATACTTTAATAATTCACTTTAATAATTCAAAAATCTATTATAAATAGAATTCAATAGGTTTCATTATTTCATAGAAACTTGAAAATATTTTTCTCTAAACTCTCTCAATCGATGTACATATATATTTACTCCATATTATTTCAAGATATTATTAGTATACATAAAATATTACGACGGAGTGCTGTCCGAGTGATTTCGAAATTGTTTTTCGAGTAGGATAGGATTAAGGAAATTATGGGTTATAGCTATGGAGGTGATTGAGTATGGTTCATGGGTATGCTCGTGAGGTCAATATAGTGTTTATCATTTCCGTTGCGTCTACGTACCTTTCCTGCAATATTGAATCTCAATATTGATACGTGAGTACTCATAATTTAACTTTTACATACTAATAGTGTATCCCTGACTAGTGCTCGAGTATTTAGGATTATGCATGCTTGTACTTTTGATATTGCCCTTAGACAGGTTAGGTTGAATATTGAATTAGTTACACTTGCGGTTGAGATAAGGTATAAGATATGCATGTCCTTGGAAATCTAGCGAAAAATTAAGAACTTTTCCTTTAGATATCGAATGGTTTCGATGAACGGATTAGAAGCTATAATCAATTGAATTTTCGATATTTTTATTAAAAATGATTATTATTATCGTCGTTTTTTATCGTCGTTCTAGTTTTATCTTATTATTATCATTATTATTATCTTTATCAATAAAAGGGATTTATCATTAAAAATTGTTATTTTTTTTTTATTATTACTATCGTTATTATCGTTAAAATTATAATTAGTATTATTATTATTATCCAATTATTATTATTATTATTATTATTATTAGTATTATTATTATTATTATTATCATTATTAATATATATATCATTATTTAAAAATGGTTATTGTTATTGTTATTATTATTATTACTATATTATCATTAAGATAATTATTAGTATTATCGTTAATAATGTTATAGTAACTATCATTATTAATATAAGTGTAATTAAAACAAATATTGGTAACACCTAATTATTTTGATTACTTTTATTATCATTATTATGAACACAATATAAAAGACGATTAAAAGCTATTAAACGAAACGATTAGGAAATAATGAGTAAGAGTATCATGATGAAATTAAAATATTATAAGATATTGATTTAGATAAAATTATCGTTCTTATTATTTTTATCATTACTATTATTATTAAAAGTATCGTTAGTATTAAAACTATCATTTTAACAAAAATTATCATTTTAATAGAAATGTCATTGTTACTATAAAATATCATTATTATTATTATTTTAAATAGAATTATTATTTTAAAGATAATATTAAAAATTATCGTAAATATTAAAGTTATCATAATTAGAATTATCGTTTTATCATAATGTCATCTTAGTAATTATAAATATTGATATTTTTATAATAATATATTTTTTATAATAATAATTATTATTACAAAATAATACAACTTTTACTTACTATCATTATAGATATTATTTTATCAAATAAATATGTGATACAAACATATTTTACTACGTGTAATAACTTACTTTAATAATACCTATCATATTATCTTTATGATACTAAATGAACCTTATAAATTTTATTACTTAATATATATAAAAGTATATTTTATTACATAAATTTAATATAAAATTTTATTTATTAATAAATAAATTATATTATTACTCTAATAAATCTTTTAAAAATATTTAAAAATATAAAACGATGATATTTAAACTATATATTAATCATGTATAGATTTTTGGAAATTATTTTGAGTCAAATTTACTTTTGTTGACTTTTGCATATTAGTCTCGAGCATTAGGATTGTGGTACACTATGACTTGACCTAATTTGTTAGACAAATATTGACCAACACATAATTATATATAATTAATTTAGGTTCGTGAATCCGAGGCCAACCTTGCACTTGTTCAATGACGTTATATGTATTTTTACTACGAAATACAGTATGGTGAGTTTCATTTGCCTTTTTACCCTTTATATTTTTGGGACTGAGAATACATGCGCTTTTATAAATGTTTGACGAAATAGACACAAGTAATTGAAACTACATTCTATGGTTGAATTATCAAAATCGAATATGCCCCTTTTTATTAAAGTCTGGTAATCTAAGAATTAGGGAACAGACACCCTAATTGACGCGAATCCTAAAGATAGATCTATTGGGCCTAACAAACCCCATCCAAAGTACCGGATGCTTTAGTACTTCGAAATTTATATCATGTCCGAAGGAGGATCCCAGAATGATAGGGGATATTCTTATATGCATATTGTTAATGTCGGTTACCAGGTGTTCACCATATGAATGATTATTTTTGTCTCTATGCATGGGACGTATATTTATGAGAACTGTAAATGAAATTCTTGTGGTCTATTAAAATGATGAAAATAAATGATTATGATAAACTAATGAACTCACCAACCTTTTGGTTGACACTTTAAAGCATGTTTATTCTCAGGTGTTAAAGAAATCTTCCGCTGTGCATTTGCTCATTTTAAAGATATTACTTGGAGTCTTTCATAGCATATTTCAAAGAACGTTGCATTCGAGTCATTGAGTTCATCAAAGATTATTATTAAATCAATTTATAGTTGGATAGTGGATATTATGAAATGGTATGCATGCCTGTCAATTTTCAATGTAAAGAAAGTTTATCTTTTAAAAACGAATGCAATGTTTGTAAAATGTATCATATAGAGGTCAAATACCTCGCAATGTAATCAACTATTGTGAATCGTTTATAATGTATATGAACGGGTCCTTTCAAGCTACATCACAACAATACAACAATATAAATATATACAACAATATAAACAACCAAGGTTAACCCCTTAACCCAAAACCGAGAACTAAATACAACAATGAAGGTTGGCCGAACTACACGAACCTTAGTAATCCGAAACCATACGAGATTACTATCTTCACAACATCGAGGTTGGCTGAACTACACGAGCCTTAGTAATCCGAAATCACACGAGATTACTACCTCAATAAGATGACTGAACTACATGAGTCACCATGAATCCGAACTACACGCGTCATCGTGAATCCAAACTACACGCGATTCACTTCTCCAACTTAACCCACGGTCACGGGATATAAAATCCACCACGTCGGGGTTATCCACATCACGACAATATCAACCCTTCGCCATTGGGGTTATAACGTCCAAATCACAACCACGTGTGATAACGTACACACAAACGTGTACCTTGCCAAAGGGTGGTCAACCAAAACGCACAACCGTGCCAATTGGACTCATACAAAAGTCCATCAAATCCACCTATATGTGAAGTGAGCTCTATAGCCGAGAATCACTTCACCCGACCCGCACCCATCCCACATACATATGTACATAGGATATTAACACTCACCTAGTCGCCTTGATGAATGCTTCCAAAATAATCCGCAACGCGCCGATGAAACGTACCTATTCCATTATCACAAACACAACAACACAATTAGGGTTGACTTACAAATCAACCCATATGACACTTAGTGCAATTCCGACCCAAATGCACTTCCAAGCACAAACCGCGCCCAAACTAACCAATAATCACTAACACGAGTGAAAATGGTCCTAACACGCCAATTAAACCCGAACACAAGTGTTAAACACGTGTCATACCTATTTTGACACCAAAACCCTAATTTCGACCCATTTCAAAATTTGTTAGCCAAACTCACCCAAAAGAGTTTCAACACTACCATAATCACTAAACCTTAGTGATTAAACTCAAGATCAAACCCTAATCAAAGCTAAAACGTCAACCAACCCAAAACCCGCCAAGTGACAAGATTAACAAGTCACCATGAACCTACTTCATCATCTAAAAATGGTTTCACAACCATCTAGCTCAAAACCCTAACTTGAACATCAAATCTAACAAATGAAATTCGGAGTTTGAGCTTACCAATACCACCACAACGTAGCTAGGAGCGAGTTGAACAACTTTAGAACCCGAGCTTTTGCGAGAATCCGACTCCTTCTTCTCCAAATCCACCCCCCTCTCTCTCTCTCTCTAAAACCCTCCCCTCTCTCTCTAGATAAGGTTGAGAGTGTTTGTGAGGATGAAATATCATCCAAAAATGACCAAGGAACCAGCCTTGAAGGCTCCAAACCGGCATCCAAGTAAATTTACCATTTTACCCCTTTTTAATTAATTAAAACAGTTGGCTCGATAGACAGTTTGGACGGCGTCCCGAATCTTGGATGGCGTTCCGTCCTTCTTTGCTGGACGGCGTCCCGAAGGTTGGACGGCGTCCCGAGCTACTGCAAAATCAGAAACAGAAACAGGGTCTTACAACAGACTCCAAAGAGTTGTCATTCGATTATACAATACCCCCCATCTATTAATGGTCCATGGTCCAATGTCCACATGTGTCGATCTTTTATCCATACCCTAATTATGATACAAAATCCAATAACCCAATCTTTAATATTTAGTTCAACATCATGATTACTTCGGCTCAAATAAGCATAATAATAACTTATTTACGAGACATTAATTTAAAAAGGAAGAATATAGCTTACAGTGGTGAATAATCGCGTAGCGTTACACGGACAGAGTTCCGACTTTAAAACCCGTAAAACATTTCTTACAATAACCCAATTATTATTAAACTTATATTAAAATTATAATTATAATTATATATATTATGTTTACAGAGAAAAGAAAAGAGAAAAAGGTGTGTTTTTCTTCATTCTCCGTAGTCTCGTTTTATAGGCAAATGTTGATTTGAAATTTTCACTTTTGACCCCTTAACAATGCTCAATTAACAATTTTTTATTATTTATTATTATTCTTATTATGAATTATTTAGATATTTTATTATATTCTTGTGCATAGTTGACTTGTACTTTCAGCTCCGTTGCGTCGAGCATTGAAAGTTGGTTCATGTCTCGGTTCTAGATTTTCGAACGCCTTTTCGTATAATTTAATATCTTGTACTTTGCGTTTTGCGGCTTGTACGTTTGTAATTTTTAGACCTTTCTCATCATTATATTGAACCACTTGGATTGTACTTTGTACTTTTTAGCTTTTTGGTCGTTTGCGTCTTCAAATCGTCGAATCTGCCTTTTGTCTTCACCTTTTATTATTTAAACGAATATCACTTGTAAATAGAACAACTGCAACTAAAATCTTGTCTTTCTTGAGGGATAATGCTATGAAATATGTGTTCGTTTTTAGCATTATCAATGTGATAAACTGATCCATAGCTATTTTGCAGGTGTCATTGGGTGGTGACGATATTCTGCAACTTTGATCAAAGTTTCAATTCGCGGTGCATCTTGTTCTTAGATTCATTAAGATCAACTGACTTCTCTAATTTGCTTGAACCAAAGATTAGAAAGTAATGTTATTATTTAAGAATATATATTTATATATTTGGTTGCGTAGAACTGTATTTAATTTCGTGCTACAATCATTTGTTCACATGGCAGATTTGTTGTTGACGTATTCAAAAATTCAGGGATGAACGAAGATCTAAAACTCTTGCGTAAAATACCCTTTATGGTTCCTAAGCTTAGTTGCATATCTCACAAATTTTTCCTTTGTATGCTATATGCATTAATCAGTTTTGGTTGCTTGTTTGCTTGTTCCCTAATTAGTGTCAGTAGGTTGTTAGTCGATACATGTCTAGATTTTATTTTTATCAGAATAAACCATCTTTTAAACCCATATAAACTGTTTACAGGTTCCACAGCAAATAGATGGCGACTCATGTAGTTATTTTGCACTTTACACTATAAAGCTATTTTTAAAGAAGGCTCCTAAAAGGTTTGACCTAATGGACGGATACCCATATTTTGAAAGTTTCATTGCCCCATTTATTTAATGCATATCCTTTTTGACATCATAATTTAAACCATTTGTAGTTTGTGCTTCCTTTGACAATTATGCCTTACTGTCTTTGTAGATGAAGCAAGACTGGTTTACTCTCGAGGAATTGGACAGCTTTCGCCGTTTGATATAGCTATGTAGCTGTCAAGCATATGTGCATGTTTATTTACGGATACAAGTAGTCTCTTTTGATTTGTGATCGTATATTGTAGATCAAACTTGTATATTATGGATGGAACTAGTTTCATTTGAAACATCTATGTTTTTTATTATGTTTAATGTATTGTATGATATGGCAATATTATCAATTAGCTTTGTAATTAGTTTTGGCTGATATTTCTGTTGTTTTATCTCCTTTATTATATAGATCTTATGATGATTATATAGATACATTTTCTATTATGAATTGTGTATTAATTATAGACTAATATTTAATAAATTTAAAAAAGTGTATGTGTATGGCTTCAAGCCCATTTGTACATTATCATTTTAATATAAGGTTGATCTTTTAAAAAATATATATATATATATATATATATATATATATATATATATATATATATATATATATGTGATGACCCGGGAATTTCCGATCAAATTTAAACTTTAATCTTTATATGTTTCCAACACGATAAGCAAAATCTGTAATGTTGAGTCTCGAAAGTTTTGAAATCTATATTCATTAAATCAAATACCCTTTGACCATGCTCGACGATTCACGAACAATTGTTTGTAAATAAATATGTGAACAATATATATATATATATATATATATATATATATATATATATATATATATATATATATATATATATATATATATATATATATATATATATATATATATATATATATATATATGATTTTTTCACATAACTAAAATACTATGTTTATTAAAATAAATATTCGAATATGTTATATGAATGTTACATAATTATTAATATGTAATGTTAATATATTGTATATAATTACAAGTTAAGATTTTAATTGCTATGTTAGTATTAGTATCATTATTTTATCATAATATTCTTATCATTATAATTATTATATAAAGTATTTATATATATATATATATGAAATTCGATAAGAATAAGTTGATATGTTATTAGCATTATCATTAATAAAAAATGATAAATTTATAACTAATAATATAAATGGTACCAATGATAATATTAATATTGTTATTATTATTATTATCTATACTAAAAATCAGTGTTAAAAATATTATTATTATCAGTAGATAATATATTGATATGAAAGTTATTGTATACAAATTGATATAATTTTATTATTATTAGTATTATTATTATCATTAAAAAATATTAGTACTAGTATAATTAGTTTTATTGTTATTAATAATATTATTATATTTTATAGTAGTATTATCAATATCATTAGTAAAAATAATAATAATATTATTATTATATTATAAATTTGTATTACTATAATATTAAGTGTATATATTAATATGAATTATAATATATAATTATAGTATTAAAAATAAATGAGATTATTAAAATTATTATAAGTATTGTTATTTTTTTTATGATCATTAATAATAATATTAACATTATTATAAAAAATAAATAATAATAATAAAAATAAACATTATTTTCGTTATTTACATTATTATTATTTTTATTAATAATATTAAAAGTATTATTATTATTAATATAATTATATTTATAATAATTATATAATAAAAAGTGATACAAGTCGATCTCAATTCTGTTTCCCATCACATTCATACTGTGAGTAATTTTGTTTGTTGTCTTTAGACTGATTACTTATCGAATTTTAGATTGGAAACACAACAAAATCGGTTAGCCATTGATATCTATTTTATTTTATTTTTTATTTGTTTCTGTCCTTGAAACTTATTTTCTGTCGATTCATCTATGTGTATATAATAGTCAAATTAGTCGATGATATGGTTAAAAATCGTTCAGGTGTCGATTACAAATAAATAAAATTGTTGAATTCAAAACAGAAATCTAAACTGCACGACTTATATCTCTGTTCTTTGTCATTTGAGTCAAAATTTGAATTCGAGCTATTTTTAAAAATCTAGAAATGCAGTTGTGCTTAAAATCATCTTAACAAACTATCTGTAAAGTCTTATCTTCCAATTTGCTGAATTGAGTTTGAATTTAAGAGTCAAACTTTTATTTTCAAAAAGTCAACTATTGTTCATCAGCAAAATTTGAATTTGTTTTTACGTTTTAGGATCAATTGAGGATCCAGGTAGTTTCTAATAGTCATTTAAAACTTCTTTCATGTTATAACTATTATCTAAAACAGCCTGGATTATCGAAATTGAAATTGAGTTCATAACAGTCAAAAAAAAAAAGACGAGTCTGTTAATGATTTTTTTTTAATTTTTCTTTATGTGTTAACAAATTAAATGTATTTTAATCAGTCATTTCTGTCTCATTGAACAAATGTAATTTAATTAGAAATCGTTTGTGGTAATGGTTAAAGTATCTCTTCGATTTTTAAATGGGGAAGAAGATGAAGGATTCGAATAATGGGTTATATAATTTAGGACGGGGATTTAAAACAGAAAAGAGCAAGTAGAGCAGATGGTTTATGTGTATGTCGGGATAGCGGGTGGTCACAGGTTCGAATTCGGGCAGGAACATTAATTTTTTGAGCCTAATTCTTGAAGGTAGTTTTCTTTTATCTATTATTTATTAATGTTATTAATCATTAATTTAATGTTATTAGTATTATTATTATTATGTGTTATGTTCATTATTATTATTATTATTGATATTGTTATTATTGTTATTATTGTTATTATTATTATTATTATTATTACTATTGTTATAAGATGTGTTAGTAATGCTATTATTATTATTTTCTTAAATATTAACATTAACATCAATTTATAAGTATAAGTATTATTATTATTATGTATTATTAATATTATCATTAATATTAGTATTATCAGATTATTATAAGTATTATTATCAATATTAAGAGTATCATTATTATTACTATTAAAACTACTATCCTAACTATTATTAACAACAAAATTACCATAATTATTATTGATATCAATATTGTTAATTTTTTTATATTATAATCAAATACAATTTTTAATTACCATTATTAATACTATTTTACTAAATAAATATTATGTATATAAAAAATATATTTATAGAAGATATTTTATAAAAGTACGTATTAATCATATTAACGAGATTTATACGAATATACATATATAACAAATCAGGTACTTTTAATATAAAATTAACTAAATATATATATATATATATATATATATATATATATATATATATATATATATATATATATATATATATATATATATGTATATATATATATATATATATATATATATATATATATATATATATATATATATATATATAACTATCTAAACACTAACCATTTTCGTATATACAAATTAAAAATATATAATATATAACATAAGATATAATATATGAATTTGTTCAATTGCGATTATATATATATATTAATAATTATACAAATGATATAGGTTCGTGAATCCGAGGTCAACCCTGCATTGTTCATTATCGTTATATGTATTTTTACTACAAAATACATTAGGTGAGTTTCATTTGCTTTTTTACCCTTTATATTTTTGGGCTGAGAATACATGCGCCGCTTTTATAACTGTTTTACGAAATAGACACGAGTAAATGAAACTACATTCTATGGTTGAATTATCGAAATCGAATATGCCCCTTTTTATTTAGTCTGGTAATCTAAAAATTAGGGAACAGACACCCTAATTGAAGCGAACTCTAAAGATAGATCTATCGGGCCCAACAAGCCCCATCCAAAGTACCGGATGCTTTAGTACTTCGAAATTTATATCATGTTCGAAGGAGGATCCCGAAATGATGGGGATATTCTTATATGCATATTGTGAATGTCGGTTACCAGGTGTTCAATCCATATGAATGATATTTTGTCTCTATGCATGGGACATATGTTTATGAGAAATGGAAATATGAAATCTTGTGGTCTATTAAAATTATGAAATGATTATTTATGCTAAACTAATGAACTCACCAACTTTTTGGTTGACACTTGAAAGCATGTTTATTATCAGGTATGCAATAAATCTTCCGCTGTGCATTTGCTCATTTTAAAGATATTATTCGGAGTCATTTATGACATATTTCAAAAGACGTTACATTCGAGTCGTTGAGTTCATCAAGATTATTATTAATTCAATTATAGTTAGATATATTATAAAATGGTATGCACGCCGTCAATTTTCAATGTAATGAAAGATTGTCTTTTCAGAAACAAATGCAATGTTTGTAAAATGTATCATATAGAGGTCAAGTACCTCGCGATGTAACCAAATGTAATGTATTCGTCCGGATGGATTAGGACGGGTCCTTTCAGTTGGTATCAGAGCAGAGGTCTTAGCAAACCAGGTCTGCATTAGTGTGTCTAACTGATAAGTCGTTAGGATGCATTAGTAAGTCTGGACTTCAACCGTGTCTGCATGTTAAAAGTTTTGCTTATCATTTCGTGTCAAAAATTTCCTGCTTATCACTCTTAGTCTAGACACATCTTACTGCAGTGATTGCATAGACAGTGTATAGATAAATTCAAATCTTAGCGTATCTGTTTTGTTACCTTTGCCTGACAGCTTCCGTAGATTCCTCCGTAACTTATGGGATTATAGTACTATATATGCATATGTAAATCATGTATTGCAGGGTACTAATCTACATCCTATAATCTATTCCTTATTGAAAATCCTTCATCTGATCGTACGGCATGAATTCCTCAACCAGTTCGAGTCCCTCAGATTCCGATAGCTATTCCGATAGTTATTCCGACAGCTATTCCGATATGGATTTCCACTCGAACTTCGAAAGCAGTGTAACCGGAATGGAGCAACCAGTCAGCCATCCCTAATTCATCTTATGGGTTCGTAGTCGACTTAATCAATGGAGACGCACAGAAGGCGATCCCTTCCACCAACCGAATTCACCGATTGGTGAAAAACCTGAAGCACTTACCGGCGAACCAGTTCGAAACACCATCTTCACTTTCATTTCCAGAGTAGCTTGACACGATTATATTCTATCCACAATTCTAAACCTTATTCATCCGCTCGTTCCGACCGACAATCATCCCAGTGTAACACAAGAAGTCAATGAACTTCGCGCTCTAGTAATCAATTTGGAGAATATGGTGCAAAACGTAACAGCTTCAGCAACATCACCAGCACCAACATCAATACCAGTACCACCAACAACTCAAGTTCACATCATACACCTCAACATTTAATTATGTACCTCGAGCATAATCATCAATCTGCGAATCGTTCTACATCATTTATCTTCGTTAGACATGACGATTATGTAATCTTCAATGTTTTAGAGATTATATATTCTAGTTCTAACGGTAAATCAAATGAGATTAATATTATATTAACTCATTAAATCTATGATTACATTTGAAGAAAATATATATGTAAGTATATATATTTTCATAAAGATTGTAATTAAAAATTCTTTCGTATAAACTGTTAATGGTGAAAATATTTTAACGGGTAAGTAATACCCGAGGAATATTTAGATTTCACTTTAATAGGTTATCCTGTACATTCTTCGAATCTGATTCAACATCCATTTACTATCCTACTTACATCTATAGAGATACAAATCCATTCACCGCAGAATAACCATTTTTTTTATTCAATTTCATATTTGGAATTTTGATTTATCACAATCCAACAAGTGGAATAATGAAGAAAACATTGGACAAAATAAAAGTTGTTAGAAATAAACGAATTAACTAATTGAAATTTTGTTAAGAATCCACGCTAACTGTTTCTAGTTAACTGTTCCTAGCTAACTGATTACATTTTAGTTATCGCAGTTTATTTATCGCAATTTAATTATCGCAATTTTATTAATCGTTATTTAATTTCTGTTATTTACTTTACGCATTTAATTTATCGTTATTTAATTTCTGTTATTTATTTTACGCACTTTAAATATCGGGACACGTATACAAGGTTTTGACATATCATATCGACGCATCTATATATATTATTTGAAATCACCATAGACACTCTATATGCAGTAATGATCGAGTTCTCTATACAGGGTTGAGGTTGATTCTTAAATAATATATATACTTTGAGTTGTGATCGAGTCTGAGACATGTACATGGGTCACGATACGTATTAGTTAATTCGAATATTATATATTAAACTATATATGAATTATTGGACTGTAAACTGTGGACTATTGACTGTGGACTAATAATATTGGACAATTAAAGTGAATTAAAATACTGATTATAACATATGAAACTAAATGATTCTTCAAGTTTGCCACTTGATTTCATCTTAAACCTCATTTGTATATCGACGATTACAATCTGTGTTCAAACCTTTCATAATTCTTGGAAACACCTCAATCGAGAGGATGAAGCAACTGCATCTCATCTACGGAAGAAAAGATTGATGCATATAGTTATGCACCTGAAAAACACTCGGAACCTGAGTAAAAAATTTAACCCGTATCTGTGTTAGCTCCTTTAGCATTATTATTACCCAAAATAACTTGGTAATCCCTTTCAAAGTAGCAAATTTTATCACAGCTCTAGCAAGTCAACTTCGAATTTTCGTTCAAAACAACCTTATTATAACCTTGATATATGTGTACTCTTTTATTGTTACCGGGGAACCTTTTATATTCCACCATATTACCGTCAGCATTTAATGATCTAAAAACACAATTCTCTTGAAATCACCTCGGATCGATAACCAATGATTCATATATGGTAGCAGTAAATGTAGAAGAATCGGCAATCAGTACTTTGAAACTCACAGCATATGTACATCAACAGTTATATGTATAACATTTATCTCTTAGAATAATGACCTTCCATTCTGAAATTTTAAAAAGCACCCAGCCTACGAATTAATTGAACTTTGAAAAAAAAAACTGAATGAAGCAGCAGAAACTGTAGATAACCATAAACGACCTTAATTGTTGGAAGTTTGATGATTGAGAATAGTACGTTGGAAAAGCTCAGAAAAATTGGAACTGGAAAACGAATTGAGATAACCACGAAGGAGACCAAGGACAAATACAAGGACCAAACCCTATATTCAAAGAATTCAGGTAATTCTGGATCCAATGAAACCTTCAACGAATATCTTGCTCCGTACTCATGTTAAAATCTTGCGGAAAATCTTTGTCCATCAACCATCAAACTTAGAAATTCCAAAATATCATCATCAATATCTTCGATATTTCTGAGGATATTTTCATAAATAATCTCGTCCGAAAATTATATACCTCTTCGTGCTTCCTGTGTATCATTATATTGGAAACATTCAATATAAAATTTAGTACTGAAAAGCAGATTATGTGAAACTATGAAGAAAGCCGTGGACAAATCACAAAGAATAAGTTTAACTTCAAAGAATCCAAATGATTCAATGCCTGCTAAAGTCTTTAGAGAATATCTTGCTCTTTACTCTAAACCCTTGCGAACAATAGTATCTATCATCCTCTGATCTTAGATATTCCGAGATATTATCCTATCTTTCATTATAAATATCCTCGATATTTCTGAATATATTTTCATAACTAATCTTATCTGAAATTATTAATCTCTTCATGATATCAGTGTTACATCATATAGAAACTGTTAGTTTCTATATTCTGTAAACTTTCGAGCTTAAAATATGAATGTTATTGAAGTAATGTTGGGAACTGATGCATGAGTTAGTATAATATAATGACACTTGATCAACGTGATTATATTACAGTAATTCATGCTGAGTTTCTAATGGAACGTGATGATTCTCAGTACCATCATCATGTGCCATGTTATACGACTCTTACGTTCTGTCTAATCTATAAACATATCAAGAACATATTTTTCTTGATAGTCCTATCTTTCCTTGAATTATGGTAATTTGACAAGTCAAATTGAGCTATTACCGTTTCTTTCTTAGGACATTAATAATGTTCATTCTAAAACTTATATCTATGAATTCTGAACCATTACAAGAGATGCCCAATCGCAAGAAGAAGAAACGAAGGGACAAAGCTCCGAAATAGAATCTGGAGTATAAATCGCAGCAAATTGGAGGGAGTATTAATGGTGGATGACAGTGATTATAGGAGACAGGAATAGGAATATTGAAATATAAGAGAAAATATAAAGCCCGATAACAACACATAAATTACAAACCATGTATATCAATGTTTATAGCAACATAAAGACACAGGAGAATTAAAAGCACTATCACCCCAAGGTAATAGTAGAAGTAAACAGATTCTTCTGGGGAAGATTGAAAAGAAGGATGACAGAAATGATAATTAGAAAAATATCAAGGATTAGTACTGGATGAAGCATTTTCACAATCATTTGGATGTATGAACTAAGAAGGAAAGTATAGGAATGGTGAGAAAAATGGAATGGAAGAGTTTAATTTATAAAGGAAAAAAAAATCAGACGCAACAATTGAGACAAATGACCGCATTTAATTAAAGAGATCCTAATTTCTTTATTTGCCGAAGAATCAAATCTTTTAGATTTCGAAGATTTTCTTTAAATCCCTTGAATTTCGAAATTCAAACCAGACTACGTCAAAAGTTAAGACACACCTTGTTTTCTAAAAATTCAACCATGACTAGCCAAAAGTTATGATGAAACATGTCTTTCTCATATCACTAATTAATGATAGCTTCATTCGTACTCTTCGATTAATCGAATCATTTTATCCATATTGCTCAATGATTATAAAACTCTATTTATCAACACATATTCGTCATGAAAACATTTTTATTGTTAACTATGACCACCTCACTAAAATTTCGGGAGGAAATTTCTTTAACGGGTAGGTACTGTGATGACCCGGGAATTTCCGATCAAATTTAAACTTTAATCTTTATATGTTTCCGACACGATAAGCAAAATTTGTAATGTTGAGTCTCGAAAGTTTTGAAATCTATATTCATTAAATCAAATACCCTTTGACCATGCTCGACGATTCACGAACAATTGTTTGTAAATAAATATGTGAACAATATATATATATATAATTTTTGCACATAACTAAAATACTTTGTTTATTAAAATAAATATTCGAATATGTTATATGAATGTTACATAATTATTAATATGTAATGTTAATATATTATATATAATTACAAGTTAAGATTTTAATTGCTATGTTAGTATTAGTATCATTATTTTATCATAATATTCTTATCATTATAATTATTATATAAAGTATTTATATATATATATGAAATTCGATAAGAAGAAGTTGATATGTTATTAGCATTATCATTAATAAAAAATGATAAATTTATAACTAATAATATAAATGGTACCAATGATAATATTAATATTGTTATTATTATTATTATCTATACTAAAAATCAGGTACTTTTAATATAAAAAAAACTGAATATATATATATATATATATATATATATATATATATATATATATATATATATATATATATATATATATATATATATATATATATATATATATATATATATATATATATATATATATATATATATATATATATATATATATATTGTTGGGATTTAACAAGTTTGAAACTCTTAAAACCATTTAAGATCATAATCAAAACGGAAGCGTGTAATTATAAATTAAACTTGTTAATCTTTAAACCAATTTAAAGTTAAATCCCAATAGGATCAAGTTATGAAATCATGCTTACAAATTAACAAGAAAGGAAGAATTTGTACCTCCTTAAAATAAATTTAAGGGTTGACCAAAATGCTTATAAGATGATGAATATATGTGTAGAACTTCAAGCCTTTGATGCACAACAACACCCTTTAAGTTAGCTAGACTTTAGAACCTTAACAACCTTGTTAACTAAGCTACAAACCGCTTTCTTTGTTCACTGATTTCTGGACAGCAGCAACCCAAAGAAATGATGATGAATGTAGTTTCAAAAGCATGAAACCTCAAGGAGAAATACCCCAAACTTATGCACCAACACATAGCCTTTAGTTAAGATTTAATAAGACACTTAAATTACTTGAAAAATGAGCTTGAAGATCTCCCTATTGTTGCTTCAAACCCCACGGCCTAACTGCAGCAGAAATGCAGTTTTTTTTGCACTTATTCTCTTGATATGTTTGCATGTATGTGTAGCTTTTAGTCAAGGAGCATGCTTATAGATCCTTGGAAAAGTATGGGCCTTTCAATGAAGAATCTCTAGCATGTGTTTTGAACTTCCAAAGCCACTACTAATGATCATATTATAATATACTTTTATAAAAAACTGAATTTATAAAATCAGTTTTTATAAAACATGATTTTATAAAACACATTTTATAAACTTGTATATTATTTGTTATGTATATTTTATAAAACCAACTTATAAAATGTAACATAACTTAATTAATTATTTAACCTATAAATAATTAAATCCTTGTTATAAGTTATTCCATAACTTATATAAACATATCAAGTAATATTATTTAAGAAACCTTTTCCTTAAAATTCAAGTGTTGCGTATTTAATCAATGATTCAATCGTTAAGATCAAATACGAATAAGGTGTCGGTAAGTTTGTTATTGGGTATGACCCGAGTTGGATCATAACACATTAGCCACATTAATTTAATATGTCTCTCGGGCATACGAAATACCTTCAATCTCCCACTTGCACGAGAAACATAAGAAATTAATGCAAGTGATGGATACCACCTAACGACCGTCCATCACCCCCAATATGTTATGACTTTGTGCCATTCAATAACATCATCCCTTTCGAGTTCCCATCTCGAATATGAATAGGTGAATCTTTTCATTATCTCCTTTCGTCCTAGATGTCATGTTAAATCCAAGAGACACAGAGTGATCACTCTCTTCTAGATTTAACTTTATCAGGCCTTAGACATCTAACTCTCAACGAATAAGAGGGACAAATTCCATCTTGACTACATACGTCCTAGATATATACTTTGTATCACACCTGAGCTCTTCCTTGTGAACTACCATATTTCAGAATAGCGAAGGAAAGAATCAAGGCACAACACTTAGTGAATATCCGAGCCCAATATGTATCTCAGGTCAGAGGATACAATGACATTCGCCTTTACTCAAGATTACATGTGATTAACCACAAAGGCTCCATTTAGTAAATCTTGAGAGCGGGTCTTCCAATATTTGTATCCTACAAATATCTATGAACCTTGGTTGCAACCTTGCCCCACATTCATCCCGTGAATGTATACCAATCCAAGTTCATAATAGTCTAAACCTCACACTTGTTCCCACGAATGTGATCGACTACAGAATTTTAGAATAATTACTTATTCATGGATAAAATATGCAAAATAGGAACATGACTCAAAATAAATTAATACCATAATTATATTAATGAGTTTGAACAATTTCGTTCCGTTACAATACTTAAAACAGATCATGACCAATCACTAGAATATCGAAGCCCTAATGCACAAACATGTCCAGCATGTTTTGATCCATGTAAGAGCTTCGTGAGAGGATCCGCTATGTTAAGATCTGTGTGAACTTTGCGAATACATATCTTTCCCTTTTCAACTTCATCCCTTATGTAGTTGAATCTCCGCTCAATGTGACGGGTCTTTTGGTGAGCACGAGGTTCTTTGATTTGAGCAATCGCACCCTCGTTGTCACAAAAGATCTCAAGAGGGTCCTGAATGGATGGGACCACTCCTAAGTTGTCTATGAATTTCTTCATCCATGCAGCTTCCTGAGCTGCCAATGAGGCGGCAATGTACTCCGACTCTGTAGTGGATAATGCAACAACATCCTGTTTTGAACTCTTCCAAGAGACCGCACCACCATTTAATGTGAAGACATAACCGGATTGTGATCGAGAATCATCTCGATCAGTTTGGAAACTCGCATCCACGTAACCTTTTACAGCGAGTTCCTCCTCACCAGACCCATATATCATAAACATATCCTTAGTCCTCCTAAGGTATTTCAATATACTTTTAACAGCAATCTAATGACCGTTTCCTGGGTTATTCTGGTATCTACTTGTCAGGCTAAGAGCGCATGACACATCCGGTCTAGTGCATATCATTGCATACATGATTGACCCAATGGCAGAAGCATATGGGACTTTCTTCATTCTCTCCTGTTCATCTTTCATGGTGGGGCACTGAGATGAACTGAGAAGTGTTCCCTTTTGAATAGGTACCAAACCTTTCTTAGAGTTCTCCATCTTGAACCTTTTCAAGATCTTTTCAATGTATGCACTTTGATTTAAACCTATCAGTTTCTTGGATCTATCCCTGTAGATCCCAATCCCCAAAACGTATTGTGCTTCTCCAAGATCCTTAATGGAGAAGCATTTGCTTAACCAAGTTTTAACACCTTGCATTGCCGGAATATCATTTCCAAATAACAATATATCATCCACATATAGTACAAGGAACATGATAGTGCTCCCACTAGCTTTCTTGTATACACAAGCTTCATCACCATTTTTAATGAAGCCAAATTTCTTGGCCTCCTCATTAAAACGATGATTCCACATTCTAGATGCTTGTTTCAATCCGTAGATTGACTTCTTTAACTTGCATACCTTTTTAGGATATTTCGGATCAACAAAACCCTCAGGCTGAACCATATAGACATCTTCCTCAAGATGTCCATTTAGGAAAGCGGTCTTGACATCCATTTGCCATATTTCATAATCATAATGAGCAGCAATGGCAAGTAATATCCTAATAGACTTTAGCATTGCCACAGGCGAAAAAGTTTCATCATAGTCAACCCCTTGAGTTTGAGTGAAACCTTTTGCTACAAGTCTAGCTTTATATGTATCCAAGTTTCCATGTATGTCGGTTTTCATTTTGAAAAGCCATTTACAATCAACTAGCCTTGAGCCAGCAGGTTGTGTAACAAGGTCCCAAACTTGGTTGTCATACATGGATTGCATCTCAGCGTTCATGGCTTCCTGCCATTTATCTTTATCAATCCTTGATAAAGCATCTTGGTAGTTTATTGGTTCATCCAAATCAACCACATAGCAACCATCCATGAGAAACCCATATCTCTCAGGAGGATTACTAATCCTACCAGATCTGCGAACATCTTGTGTATTTTGATCATCCATTTGATCATTCTCAACATTTTCATGTTGAGTGCTAGCGTCAACCAATTGTGTATCATCTACTTGATCTTGAACCTCCTCAAGATCTATCTTCCTTTCACTATTTCCTTCCATTAGGAACTTAGTTTCAAGGAATTCCGCCTTCCGAGCAACAAATACATTCTGCTCGGATGGATCATAGAAATAATATCCCATATCATTCTTGGGATATCCTATGAAGATACACTTCGTGGATCGAGCATTCAACTTATTAGGGATGTAATGCTTAGGGTAAGCTTCACATCCCCATACCTTTAAGTATGAAAGAGATGGAGGTTTTCCAAACCACATCTCATGAGGTGTTCGTTCCACTTTCTTGGTTGGGGCCATATTTAAAATACGAGCCGCGGAGCATAGACAATAACCCCAAAATGATAGAGGTAACGAGCTTCTAGCCATCATAGATCGAACCATATCCATTAGGGTTTGGTTCCTTCTTTCGGAAACTCCATTCAGTTGGGGTGTTCCAGGAGGAGTGAGTTGTGAGATAATCCCACAACTTCTAAGATGATTTTGGAAGGCATCGCTTAGGTATTCACCTCCTCTATCGGTACGCAGTACCTTGATTGTCTTGTTGAGTTAATTTTGTACTTCGTTTTGATATTCTTTGAATGCTTCAAAAGTTTCATCCTTATGCCTTAACAAGTAGACATATCCGAAATGACTGAAGTCATCAATGAATGTAACAAAGTATCTTTCACCATTCCTAGTCATGGGCTTAAAGGGTCCACACACATCCGAATGTATTAATCCCAATAAGTCTTTAGCCCTTTCATAGGTCCCTTTGAAAGGTGCTTTAGTCATTTTGCCTTGTAAACAAGATTCACATACATCAAACGAGTCCAGCTCACTTGATTTTAAAAGACCATTCTTTTGAAGTGTATGCATTCGATTCTTGTTTATGTGACCAAGGCGACAATGCCATAAGTAGGAATCACTCAAATCCCTTTTGAGTTTCTTGGTGCTTGTATGGTACATTGAGCTACTAGATGATGTGTCATCATGAACCAATTCATAAATTCCATTTGAAGGCGAAGCCTTGAAATAGAATACATTATCTAAACAAACATGGATATCATCATTAATAAAATTAACATTAAAACCATATTGTTTCAAACGGGAAACAGAAATAATGTTTCGACACAAGTCGGGTGCATACAAAACATTGTTCAAAATAAGTTCCAAACCACTTGGAAGCTTTAATACAAAGTCTCCTTGAGCCTTCACTTGCACTTTGGCTCCATTACCCATAAAGAGACTTGATGTTCCCATTTGCTTGCTACTTCTTTTGAACCCCTGCAAAGAATTGCAAATGTGAGTTCCACATCCAGTGTCTAATACCCATGTATTAGAAGAAGTAATACTAAGCTCTATATATACCATATATATGTTACCTGAGGATTGCCCCGCATCCCTCTTTTCCTTCAACTCCTTAAGGTAGACCGGGCAATTGCGTTTCCAGTGACCCATTTCACCGCAACCGAAGCACGGGTCTTCCTTGGGGTTTTCTTGTTCGGCAACCTTTTGCTTCTTGTTCTTGTTTTTGGTTGGGGTAACCATCCTCCCCTTTCCTTTGCCTTGATGGGCGGGTCCTTTCCTCTTAGCCGCCTTTGGCTTAGAGGTGTTGTTACCTTTAGACCCACCATCATTGATCATTAGCACGGGTGAAGCCCTCTTACCCATGCTAGTTTCCGCCGTCCTTAACATTCCATGAAGTTCACCAATGGTCTTATCCATCCCATTCATATTGTAATTAATTACAAATTGGTCAAACCTCTTTGACAAGGAGTTTAGGATAAGATCGGTGGCTAGCTCATTGGAAATGTTGAGGTTAAGATGGTTTGCGCGATCAATGAGGCTTTTCATTTTGAGGACATAGGAGGAGACGGATTGGGTGTCATCCATACGACATGCATGTAGCGCTCGAACCGTTTCGAAGTGCTCGACACGTGCTTGTTGAAGGAACATCTCCTTCAATTGCGTTATCATGTCATATGCACTATGATGTTCGAAATCCTTTTGGAGTTCGGGTATCATAGTCCCAAGCATTAGGCAACCAACTTGCACCGAATCGGCACAATATTTGTCATAGTAAGCCATGCCCTCCGTATCATCCATGTCGGGTTGATCGGGAATGGGGTCCTCCAACATATACGCTTTATCCTCGAGTTTGAGGACAATCCTAAGATTACGGAACCAATCCATAAAGTTCGTATGGTTGAGTTTGTCTTTCTCGAGGAGAGACCTTAACGATAGGTTGTTTAGGTTAAGTGGTGCATTTTGCATGTTGTTGTTGTTATTAGCGGCCATCTACAAAATTAACAAAGTTCATTTAAGTATTGATTTCAAATTTAATAAACAATACCCTTTTATATTATAATTGTCTTATTAAATATTAGAATCCAACGGTAAATCAAATTTCGGTTAGGTGACCTTTATCCCGTTATTTGATTTAGCTAGGTAGTCATTTATATGACAATTGCAATCCTTTTGCAACTTCTATATTATGGGATCATGCAATCCTTTTGCATGACATATTTATCTCATCAACGCCTATTTGTTCCTCATGCTTCGGTGACCCTAAGTTCATGATTCCCAAATCAAGTCGTCCTACTTATGTAAACATGTAAAATTAACATACAAGTGGTTAGGTGACGTTTATCCCACAAGCATGCGAATTTTACCTTAACCATATTAGTTAGCTCATAACGGTTAGGTGACCTTTATCCCATTACGAATTCCCTACTATGTTTAAGTGTCCCACAAAAGGATGGCGTTAAACTTGTTTACCTTGTCGATTAAGGGATTTTAAGTTTTCGTTAATTCTAGTTTAAGAAAACATTATGCCATACACCAACATGCATTTAGTGTATGGTACTTATGAAAAACCAATTTCATGTCTTGTTATTGAGCCAATTACTTGATATAAACCATTTTATATACGTTATCCTTTTCTTGTTCTTAATAACCATTTATTAATGTTTTTGGTTGCAATTTTAATTCAACCATTTAAATTACCATTTCGCATGTACTTAGTACGTCTAATTTAACCAATTAAATTGTCGTTTTGTTTGTTGTTATCTTGTGATTAATTGTATCAACCAAACATACAAAACAATAATCATACAAACAACCACACATGCAAAATAAGTGTGTTCACAATCTAGCCATTTTGGTGGACATTTGTTTAGCCGAAAACAAATGTCACCGGTTAAGGGGTTAATCATACAAAGTAGGAGATTTCAAATCTCCCACTTAACCTTGCATCCATATGCTCCTTGTGTTCTTCAAGTCTTCATCATCTTGTATCTTCATTTTTACAAAATATGTATCCTAATACATTTTAACTAGAAAATGAAATTACAACCTATTCTATTTTACATACCAAATATAAAATGAATTACATAACCAAATGAATGAATTATTACAAACCAAATGAATATAACAAATCAACCAAATATAGCATGCAATCAACACACGGTCAAGGCCTAGATTGTGAACTTTAACATGCAACCAAATATGAACCAAATGGAAGAGCTCAAACCCACTTTTGGACTTCAAACAATTCGGCTCATTTCATAAACCCACCCAAATCCAACAATTTTTGCATTCTTCTTTCATGCATGTACTTAGAAAGCAAAGTTGATGGGTTTTAAAACAACAATTCGAAGCATATTTCAACAACTTCTGCTCTGATACCATTGTTGGGATTTAACAAGTTTGAAACTCTTAAAACCATTTAAGATCATAATCAAAACGGAAGCGTGTAATTATAAATTAAACTTGTTAATCTTTAAACCAATTTAAAGTTAAATCCCAATAGGATCAAGTTATGGAATCATGCTTACAAATTAACAAGAAAGGAAGAATTTGTACCTCCTTAAAATAAATTTAAGGGCTGACCAAAATGCTTATAAGATGATGAATATATGTGTAGAACTTCAAGCCTTTGATGCACAACAACACCCTTTAAGTTAGCTAGACTTTAGAACCTTAACAACCTTGTTAACTAAGCTACAAACCGCTTTCTTTGTTCACTGATTTCTGGACAGCAGCAACCCAAAGAAATGATGAGGAATGTAGTTTCAAAAGCATGAAACCTCAAGGAGAAATACCCCAAACTTATGCACCAACACCTAGCCTTTAGTTAGGATTTAATAAGACACTTAAATTACTTGCAAAATGAGCTTGAAGATCTCCCTATTGTTGCTTCAAACCCCACGGCCTAACTGCAGCAGAAATGCAGTTTTTTTTGCACTTATTCTCTTGATATGTTTGCATGTGTGTGTAGCTTTTAGTCAAGGAGCATGCTTATAGATCCTTGGAAAAGTATGGGCCATTCAATGAAGAATCTCTAGCATGTGTTTTGAACTTCCAAAGCCACTACTAATGATCATATTATAATATACTTTTATAAAAAACTGAATTTATAAAATCAGTTTTTATAAAACATGATTTTATAAAACACATTTTATAAACTTGTATATTATTTGTTATGTATATTTTATAAAACCAACTTATAAAATGTAACATAACTTAATTAATTATTTAACCTATAAATAATTAAATCCTTGTTATAAGTTATTCCATAACTTATATAAACATATCAAGTAATATTATTTAAGAAACCTTTTCCTTAAAATTCAAGTGTTGCGTATTTAATCAATGATTCAATCGTTAAGATCAAATACGAATAAGGTGTCGGTAAGTTTGTTATTGGGTATGACCCGACTTGGATCATAACACATTAGCCACATTAATTTAATATGTCTCTCGGGCATACGAAATACCTTCATATATATATATATATATATATATATATATATATATATATATATATATATATATATATATATATATATATATATATATATATATATATATATATATATATATATATTCAGTTAATATATATATATAACTATCTAAACACTAACCATTTTCGTATATACAAATTAAAAATATATAATATATAACATAAGATACAATATATGAATTTGTTCAATTGTGATTATATATATATATTAATAATTATACAAATGATATAGGTTCGTGAATCCGAGGTCAACCCTGCATTGTTCATTATCGTTATATGTATTTTTACTACAAAATACATTAGGTGAGTTTCATTTGCTTTTTTACCCTTTATATTTTTGGGCTGAGAATACATGCACTGCTTTTATAACTGTTTTACGAAATAGACACGAGTAAATGAAACTACATTCTATGGTTGAATTATCGAAATCGAATATGCCCCTTTTTATTTAGTCTGGTAATCTAAGAATTAGGGAACAGACACCCTAATTGACGCGAACTCTAAAGATAGATCTATCGGGCCCAACAAGCCCCATCCAAAGTACCGGATGCTTTAGTACTTCGAAATTTATATCATGTCCGAAGGAGGATCCCGGAATGATGGGGATATTCTTATATGCATATTATGAATGTCGGTTACCAGGTGTTCAATCCATATGAATGATATTTTGTCTCTATGCATGGGACATATGTTTATGAGAAATGGAAATATGAAATCTTGTGGTCTATTAAAATTATGAAATTATTATTTATGCTAAACTAATGAACTCACCAACCTTTTGGTTGACACTTGAAAGCATGTTTATTCTTAGGTATGCAATAAATCTTCCGCTGTGCATTTGTTCATTTTAAAGATATTATTCGGAGTCATTTATGATATATTTCAAAAGACGTTACATTCGAGTCGTTGAGTTCATCAAGATTATTATTAATTCAATTATAGTTAGATATATCATGAAATGGTATGCATGCCGTCAATTTTCGATGTAATGAAAGATTGTCTTTTCAGAAACGAATGCAATGTTTGTAAAATGTATCATATAAAGGTCAAGTACCTCGCGATGTAACCAAATGTAATGTATTCGTCTGGATGGATTAGGACGGGTCCTTTCAATATATATATATATATATATATATATATATATATATATATATATATATATATATATATATATATATATATATATATATATATATATATATATATATATATATATATATATATATATATATATATATATATATATATTGATAAATGATGCGTTTATACTCCGTATTAACCAAAACCCCCAAATCTCGTACACACGTTTCCTACGTAGAAACTGAATACCCGAATTCCAAATCAAACCCTAATTTCTCACTGAAGGATTCATCATCGTAATCGATAATCAACGACAGGTATGTTTGATTTCGAACCATATTAATGATACACATTGTTTTGTTATGTGCTTGATTTTAAAAAGAATTAAATAATGCTGAAAGAAATTCGAACTTTAATTAAAGTATAATTGAGAAACCAGACATGCATTCAGATGTTAACTTGATTGTGTTAAAGATAAATATAAATCCGTTTACCATATGTTTATACCTTGCTGATTATTGGGTTATTATTCGTTTTAGATACAAGCAATGGCAGATAAGAGAACTCCACAATGTAGATCCTTGAGACTTATGCAAGAGATGACCCAAGAATAATCTGTTGAAGTTTCTCAAAAGGTAACTATTTAAGTACTGTTATTGATCTCTGTACTTATTTCATTTGCTTGTTTTTAACTGTTAGTTACCTATACTATTGTCATAATGTTAAATTATTTACCTCATCCTTTTTTGTGTGCTGTTATTATTTGTTGTACTATGCACAACTTGAAAATGTATTTTGTTGATGTCTTTCAAACAAACTACTAATATATGAAGTTTCATGGATTTCATATGGCCATTATAAACTATTGAGATAGTTTTATTGTTGAATGTTGTATACACTTTTATTGATGAATGTTGATTATACTTTTATTGCTAAATGTTGATTATTAGTTGATAATATTACTAATTTGTTAGTTGAAAAATAATGTTAATTACATCAATTAATTATTTCAAATATTTATATTTTTATCCAGAAAAAGCCCAAGAAAAGGACATCACCGTCAAAAAACAAGACACTAACCGGTGTTATGGATGTTTATGCATATAGACAGACGGTGACTATATCACCGAGTGATACAACAAAGAAAGGGATAAAGAAAGGTGTAGAAACTGTGATTGATGAGTATAGGCTTCGTGATTTTGATTCTGATTATATTTTTGAGGATGATTATAATTCAATGACTAAAGGATATGATACACGAGATGAAGTGTCTAAACATGTAATTACTTAATAAAAGTAGTACTTTGTTTATAGTAAATGTGAACATATTTTGTTAATATAGTTGTTGAGCATTGATATTCAATTCTATTTAGGTAAAGCCAATGGAAGGTACTAGCAAGAAACGTCTTGCATTTACAAGACAGGGGAATGATTATGAAAGTCGTCGAAGAGTCAGAATGGAAGAGAAAAAAAATTAATGAATTAGGCTTGAAATGTATAGCTCGGTCGCACGGTATAGCAGAGAATGATCAAACTAAAAAAAAGAAAATAGAAAGCATTGGAATCTACCAATTCAGATGAAGAATATGTGCCTCATTCTGAGTCTGATTATCTGTTTGAGGCTCATGATTAAAAATATAGTGAAGAAGATGCTATAATTGCTAAGTTCCTGGAAAGGTAATTTTCTAAAACACTGCTAATATGGTTCCATAATCGACCTAAACTTTTCTCAACTATTGTAGCTAACGTAAGTAATGGTTTTGAAAATAATTAATCCGTATTTATGTTCTAAGTCTTTGTTTTAATTATTTGTTATCGTTTTCCGTCCTTTATTCCGTGTATATAGGAAAATTAAATACTAAAGTCGTTGTAATTAATCTTTGTATTTTGCTGCCCTTTAATAATCATATCTGTTGTGCTAAAATTTTGTTGTATTGTTGCAGAAAATGAGCAGAAGAAAGAGAATGGAAAAAGATGCAAAGGTATCAAAGATGCCAGCTTATTTAAAGCCTGTTGCAACGTTAGAGGAGCTCAACGCGAAGAATAAGATCATAGGGCCACGTACCTTACACTGGCCGATACTCAAAAAACTGAATGTACATTCTCAGTTTGATGAATGGTTGAGTCCTGCTTGGAAGAAGTTATTCAGCATCACTAGACCGGTTTACAAAGAACTCGTTAATGAATTCTTTAGTACTTATCGGTTCAACAAGTACGTTGATAGTGTGACTTCACCAGCTATGCAGTTCTCAATACTTGGTAAAAAATATGAACTTTTTTTTTTTGAATTTGCATTGGCTATGAACTTGTATACCACTGATGAAGTCAATAGTCAAAATTTTATTTCTGGTTTGACTGATTGGCCGTCGGGTGTTGAACCACGGGATTTTTAGACCACTTTTGGAGCAGGGGACTTTCAAACATACTTGTCATCCACATCGATCACTCAACCATCTTATAAGATACTGCATTGAGCCATTGCTAAAATGATAAATCATCGTGCTACCTGCACTTACAACATTACACGATCTGACATGCTGTATATGTATTATATTGTTCATAATACACCGTGTAACTTGGCGAGGTGTTTAGCTCGGTATCTATATAAGAGTGTGGGGGAAAAACATAATGTTGCTGTTTGTGGTGGGGCCTATATAACCTAGTTAGCTCTAGGTTTAGGGGATAATACTGAGAGTGATCTACTTGCTTTGATAGAGGTTGCAATTACAACCTATTTTAATGAAGCACATTTGGAAAACCTAGACCTAGTTGATAACAAAAACCATTCTGGTGGCAATGTCAGTGCTGCATGGGAAGAAAGAACTACTGTCAACAGTGAAGCTTTCCAAGATCCCAGAATCAGTGATTTGGAAAAAGATTTACGCTATATGAATGAGGCGGTATGTTTTTTATTTAAAGAACTTGAATATTCGTTTGAGCCATGTCCTTCCTATAGTCGTCAATCTGGTAAAGCTACTGATTCATCTCACCCTAAATTTACAAAATCAACTGCTGCACGTTTTCCTGCTCGTCTTCCGTAAAATGATGAAACTTCAGGTACTTCCAGTGGGTAGTGTGACGTAATCAACTGCTACTGCTTTAGGTTTGTGTTTTTTGATTCAGATCGAACTCTTGTTTATTTTTGGTTATGTGCTTTGATTGTTATGTTAATTTCAATACTGTTTGATAAGTATTTCAATAGTTTGGAACTAGTATCTTTTGGATATTTTGTTTACAATCCTAGTTTATGGATCTTATTTATCACTGGTTTTATTTGGTTATTGGATCCTATTCATCCATGTTTTCAGTTATATTATTGCCACTTGTTCAATTTGTTATACTTTAGATTGAAAGTAATAGCTATGACTCACTTGTTGACAATTGGTTGTGTTGACCCAACAAGCAACATTAGCTACTTGCCAAACGCAACATGATGTGTGCACCTGAGACATAGTAGCAATGTCTGAATATTGTTCTATAGAAGCAACAATTGGCAAGTTTAGAAACGGTAATTTTTATGTTAGTTGATAAAACTGGTTTACATCATTACATGAAATTCCACATATCGACAAATATCAAAGCTCGTTTAGACAATACGACAAATTAATAATTGACTACGTATGAGTTTTCATTTATTAAAAATACACCTTTTTATTCCCTTTTCATATATGGTTTTAACCAGTATTAGAACTACATACAAAACATAAAAAGTAACTCGAATAACTAAGGTTATATATAATTACTTAAAACTGAATACAAAATATTATGATTCATGTGTCATATCTTTACGATTGACACCGATAAGAAAAGTTACAAATACAAAATCATGTAATTCTAGCAATGTCATAAGATCACCAAATTAAATTCTTATAAGTCCTTTTAATAATAATAATTATGACACTAAAAACTCATTCATCTTATTAAACAATCAACGTCTACTAAAAACTTATATTAATATGACCTAAATATAAAGTGTCTTATTATGTTTCGATCTAACATGACTAGGACAAATGAATGTCATATGATAGTATATTTTATATAACTTTAATATAAGGTGTCATATTTAATTAATGCATAATGCGACATCAATCGGTTAAATGTCTTATAAATTTCCCTTTTATGATTCACAATTAAAGTGTCCTATCAAATGATATGATACTTAGGACCCCAACAACTCATCCGTCACATTAAAGACTCAAAGTGTCCAAAAAATTGACAGTTATGCGACATAAATATCACATGTCCTATTAGTCCATGATATAGTACGACTATGACAAATAAATGTCCTATGATACTTTATTTCTTAACACTTACTTATAATGTGTCCTATTCAATAAACACATAACGTGACGCTAAACCGTAATATGTCTTATAAAGTTCCATTTTATGATTCACAATTAAAGTGTCCTATGAAATGATATGACAATTAGGACCCCAACAATTCATCCGTCACATTAAAAAATTAAAGTGTCCTAAATATTTATAATGATAAGACATATATTTCACATGTCCAATTAGGTTATGATATAATACGACTTTGAAAAATAAATTTCCTATGAAAGTTTATATCATATGACTCTTTTATATAATGTCATATTAAATAAACACATATTGCGACACTAAATCGTTAAATGTCTTATAAAGTTTCATGTTATGATTCACAATTAAAGTGTCCTATGAGATCATATGATAATTAGGACCCCAAAAACGCATCCGTCACATTAATGAATCAAAGTGTCCTAAATATTTAAAATGATACGACATACATATCAAATGTCCTCTCAGTTGATGATATAATACGACTTTGACAATTAAATGTCCTATGATATTTTATTTTATAAGACTATTTTAAAAAGTGTCATATTAAATTAACACATAATACGACACGAAACTTTTAAATATCTTATAAAGTTCTATTTTATAATTCACAATTAAAGTGTCCTATGAATTACCATGATATTTAGGACCCCAACAACTCATCCGTCACATTACAGAATCAAAGTGTCTTAAATATTTATAATGATACGACATATATTTCACATGTCCTATTACCTTATGATATAATACGACTATAAAAAATAAATGTCCTATGATAGTTTATTTCATATGACTCTTTTATAGAGTGTCCTATTAAATAAATACATATTGTGACTCTAAATCGTTAAATGTCTTATAAAGTTCCATTTGATGATTCACAATTAAAGTGTCCATTGAAATCAAATGATATTTAGGACCCCAACAACTCATCCGTCACATTAAATAATAAAAGTGTCCTAAATATTTATAATGATATGACATATATTTCACATGTCCTATTAGCTTATGATATAATACGACTATGAAAAAAAATGTCCTTTGATAGTTTATTTCATATGATCTTTTTATAAAGTGTCCTATTAAATTCACACATAATGCGACACTAAATCTTTAACTGTCTTATAAAGTTCCATTTAAAGATTCACAATTAAAGTGCCCTATGAAATCATATGATAATTATAATTAACGTGTCCAAAAATTTTACAATGATACAACATAAATATCATATGTCCTGTTAGCTTATGTTATAATACGACTATGACAAATAAATGTCCTATTATAGTTTATTTCATATGACTTTTATATGAGGTGTTCTATTAAATTAACATGTAATACTACACTATGCCGATAAATGTCTTATAAAGTACTATCTTATGGTTCACACTTAAAGTGTCCTATGAAATCATATGACCATTAAGCCAGAAAAATATCAATCAGTCATATTAAGTCCTATTATGTTCTAATATGATACGACTCACAAAAATAAACGTCCTATAAAGGTACATTTCATATTACTGTCATATAATGTGTCTTAATAACATAAATTTATAGGACATAAGTACTAAAAGTCCTAATATGATACAATTTAATAAGACTCTCGGAAATAATTGGCCTCTAAAGATATATTTTATATGATGTTCATATTAAGTGTCCTATTACATAAACATATAATGAGACTCTATCAAATGAATATCTTATAAGATCCTCTATTAGGATCTACTTTTTAAGTGTCCTATGAAAATATATGATCATGGAACCTACTTTAAAAGCGTATCTCATCATAGGACCCTACTCTAAAAGAGTACCTCATAATAGGACCATACTCTAAAAGCGTAGCTCATAAAAGGACCTAAATATTGTTTTGTCCTATGTAAGTAGCATTTAGGACCATATTTTACTAGGTCCAAGAAAAAAAGGTCCTATAGGAGCATTTTTCTTGTAGTGTTAGCATTAATCTTTTCATACATCAAGTTGATTTGATAATATATCTTAGATGAACGATTAGTAATAACATTATCAAAATCAACATCAGATGAATGAACAAAATGATATGGTAAACTAGCTTGAAAATAATCAGAATGATATAATCCAGGAATCTTTTAGAAATATCATCCAACGTCTTGGGATCTTCATACCCAACCCCCCACTTACCATCATGAATTGTTTTCGGTCTATTCATAAAGATTGTTTGCTTTGAAATTTCCATGTTAATGATAGCTTTTGATTGATCTGTTCGATAAAGTTTTTCCTCATATCAAGAAAGTTGAGCTTTCATTTGAAGAGAATCTTTAGTGAATAGTGAAATTTCAGTTTTCTTTTTAATTATGGTTTCTTGCAATTGAACAATATGCTTGTTTAACTTAGAAATTGTGGGTTCATGTTGTTCTTTCAGGTCGAAAAGATCTTTTTCAAAGAATTGAACTTTCTCCGCAAGACGTTCGAATTTCATACGATAATCCGTTCTTTCAATATTAAATGGAAGAATTGACTTTTTAAGTTCTTCCAACACAGTATCAATGGAGCTGAGTTGGGTTCTCAATCGATTCACTTTCGAATGTGAATTGGATGATGAAGAAGATTTAGTCTCATTTAGTTTGATTTTCTCTTTCAAAATTTGTTTTCAGATTTTAAACCTCTTACCTCTTTTGACATTGAGACTAAATTCTTCATCAGGTCATTTTGCAATTTCAGAAAATCAGTTGGGATTTTAGTAATTTGTAACTCATCATCATCAGATGTTGAGTCAGAGTTCTCCATTGCGTCCCTTGCTTTGATAAGCTTGGTCACTTTGTAGACATTAGCATGTTCCACCTCAGATTCTGAATCATCCGTCCAATTGAACCAAGTATCATCAACTAATTTCATCTCTCCCCCAGTCTCTATAACCTTTGCCATTAATATTTTCTTCTTGTAGTAAGCTGCATCCTTCTTCTTAGACATTTTGCACTCACAGGAGAAATGGCCATCTTTGCCACATTTATAGCAGATTGAATCATCCTACTTGGAATCATCAGCATGTTGATGTGTTGAGGAATTAGGTTTCTTGTAGTAGGAGGAAGAAGATGAATTCTTGTGTTGGTTGCTTGATTTGCCTTTAAACTTGTACTTGTTCAAAGCTTTGGTGAACATAGCAGCCATCTTGACTAATTCAAGGTGAGAATCATCAACATCCGAAAGGTTGAGCCCTTCAGAATTAGTTGATTCTTCAAGAAGCACTTTCTTGGATAAGCTTTTGGAAGTAGTGTAAGATTTGCTCTTCTTCTTAGCAATGTGGGCAAGTGGATCACCCGGTGAAGACTCTTTCCTTTCCTCTTGAAGTTTAGACACGATTGGTTGATAATGCATAAGGACTCCAATGAGCTCATGAATGTTCAGCTTATCAATCTCTTTGGTAAATCGAATGATGGTTCCATAAGGAAGCCAATCAGAATTGAGATTTTTGAGAAACTTCATGTTGATCTCAGCATTCACATTATTAATCTTGCACCTCTTAAACGCATTCAGGACACCATTGAAATGTCGGTAGGTTTCCTTGAGAAGTTCTTCAGGTTCCTGCTTGAAATCTTCATAAAGCCCTAGAGCCTTATTCAATTTAGTAACATCAGACATGTCATAACCTTCTTTTTCTCTTTTGATCTCATCCCATATGTCCTTAGGAGTAGTGTTTTTGTCAACATTTTCAAACAACTCATGGCTTGCATGATGACATTTTTAGCTTCAACATCACCATGAGCTCTCTCACATTTCTCTCCAGAAAGTTCATAGCAGGAATTGGCATACCAGTTTCTGGATGGAATTCAGTAACTGGACCTTCTTTCAAAGAAACCCATATGTACTTTGCCTTCTCACCCTTGTAGTCTATGTACTGAATGATACGATGAAGTCACTGGTTGTACTTGGCATCAAACAACACAGGAGGTCTGGAATCTAATCCAATAATCAATGTATCTTGAGTATACATATTGATAAAATCTGAGGTAGATTCGGTAAAGATAGGGTATATCACACAATCTAAGATTCAGGTTTAGTAAAATCTAACAAAATGTCAGATTTGGTTTCGGTATTGTAGCAGATTCGGGTTCGGTATCTGGTTCAGTACTGTAGTAGATTCGGTACATCAGGTTCTTTATTAGAAACTAATAAAAATGACATGTATCTCACGCATATTCGGTAAATATAGGATTTGAAGCCTTAGAACACTTAAACCCCAAGATATATCAAGTATATTTGAGATTTAGTTTTGGTATCTGATTCGGTAACCAGATTTTGTAAAAATCACAAACAAATGAATCCAATCCAATGCTTAACAGTTGAATCAGATTCGGTAATCTTGCTGCACAAGGAAACTAGTTAGTAGCAAGTAAAATATCAATGAAACCGAATGTCAATTGTAGTAGTTGATAAACCGAATCTAAGTGTGAAACTTAGATAAATGATCACATCTCTGCTTGAATTAATTGAATTAGCTGCATAATAACAAAATGAATGTGACTGAATCACAAACACTCCACAATCTGCAACACCTTAAATGAATTTCTGAGTTGAAGCAGACTCGGTAAGGCAGTTGAAATACCGAATGTGAATCAAATCACCAAAAATTGATGAATTGGTGAAATTGAACCATCAAATAGTTGCCAAATCACCTCACGAACGTAACAGAATCCACTGATCTTAACTTGAACACAAAAACAAGCTAGAATTGATCAAAATAGAGAGTTTTAGCCACGAATCCTAAAATTTAGCTTGAATCTCCATAATTGTTGTTGTAAAACTGTAATGATGATCGAAACACTTTCTAATACACCTAATAAACATTCGCTGAGCTTTTCACACAAATTTGAACGTCAAATTATCAAATTTGTTGATACCAAATGTGATTCAGTCTAACCGAATGTGTTCAGATCATGTAAACTTCAATCTCTGGATCGATATAGTGATGTAGTAACACTCCCTGGAAGCTCTAATACCAAATGATAGGTCAGATCATAGTGAGAATTGAATATATAAGAGAAAGAATGAGATTCGGTATAAAAGTGAACAGATTCGGTATTAAAGAGTTTCGGTAAAATTACATTCCACAACTTCTTAAACTCAGTTACAATGCAATGGCTATCTAATTCGGACTACTAAGGTTCCTTATATAGCCCTCATCTAAGGAACCATCTATTTAGCTTATTTCACATTAACACTATACACTTTCTGGGCTCCTAACATTTCACAATAACACTATCTAACTTTGGGGTCCTAACAATCTCCCCTTCAGTGTTAAATATAAACAATACAATGTAATCCTATTTTGTAACATCTAAAGGAACTTTGTTCCTGTAAAATGAATCTTAGTTGAGTAACATTTATTCTCCAATCTCCATCTTAAGTATTTGAGAGCATATACTAACGTTCCGTCAGAATATCTCCTAAAGTCTGATAGTCTGATGAAGATCTTTATGTAATGAGGGTTGACAAACACGAATCCATATGGACAGTCACTCACTTCGAGTAAGGACATGTATTGTAATCCATCAATCACTAGATTCAGTGGTTTGATTCCAATCTTCTTACGCCCAGACTCTAATCCCATCTAAAAATCATGAACATACATCCATCTCTTTGAGTCAAGAATAAACCTGTAAACCGCCTTTAGTGAAATTGCATGAAAAGTTATTGCCGATTCATTTAGGTCAATCAAGTTGTTGTAAATAAAGATGATGTCGTTCATCTTACGCACGTTAACATCTGCCTCTGAGAATTGATAATCCTCATCATCCATTCTTGTAACATATAATAGAGGCATCTTTACTCCATCCTAATTGATCATAAAGATCTTGTTTATGAATTTGATCTCTATGCCTTGTTGATCTTGAAGATTCTCATTATTCTTTAGCTTATACTTTTCACGAACTTTCAAATAAGCTTTGAGGTATTCTGTTTTCTTGTGAAATTTCCAGGCACCAAGAACACACATTGACGGAGCAAGAATTAGATCAGTTTCTCCAAAGATCTTGTAAGTTTTTGTTCCACAAACGGTGAATGTAGAATCAATTTCTTTTCATTATCATCTAATTGATAATCAACTCCATAGATAAGAGCAATTTCTAAAATTTGAAAAGGAACATCAGGATTTGGAGGGGTTGTAGTATCTTTATCACCATTCGAAAATATCTCCTTCTAAAAATGTAAACCAAATTCCATGGTTGGAGTAGTAATGTTAACAAATTGATGCTCATTGAATTCATTCACTACACTCTTCCCTTTCAGAATATCCTCGATGTCATCAAAATTCAGATTTTTCCCCAGGTACTGATGCATCCTCTGTTTGTTGTACATGATGTTGTTCTTCTGTATCCAAAATCCTTAACATTTCTGAGTCATCTTCTTTCTGTGTAACCGTTTCATCTAGAAAACTATCAATATTATATCATTGAATCTCCTCAACTTAATCACTTTCTGAATCAGAAATCTCAACTACGTCATCATTTTCCCAGCGTTGACTATATGAACCGGTTTCATATGTTGAGCGTTGAAAAGCACCGGACCCATAACCATATCTATTCTCCCCATCATGAAGATTGTCGGGATCGAAATTGTCATGGTCAAGCATGTGAATTGGTTCAGGTGAGTTTCATGGAGAATTAGGAAATACTACCCTTGCTTTCTCAGTGTAAAGAATCATTGTCTCACGAATATCATCAAGATCTCATCATCTAGAAATTTTAGCAAGATATAGTACCCCCAGCACATCATTAAAGAGATATTCAAAACCATAAGTATTTGATGTACGAGAAGGTAACCCAATTGGGGAAACAATAGTGTAACCAGGTGGTGATGGAAGAATCACCAATGGAGCCGCTAATGATGTCAGTGATGTCGATGGAAGTGTTTGAGTTGTCGTGAGGGCAGTTGAGGATGTTTGTGTGGTATTATTCTTATATGTGGGTTGATACATACTACTAGTAAGATTATCCCCTTCTGATGGAGGTTGACTAACAACCGGAGTTGTAGCCGGCAAGCACTCTTTCGGGTCACTCGCCTCCATGATATATGTCTCATGGGATTCTGACGGAGTAGAAGAACTTCCAGTCATTTTAGCTCTCGCAAAGATACTTGTATCTCGGACTCCCGAAGTCATTAATGTATCATGAGTTAATACATCTCTTTCAGTTACAGACTCATCATCCAGACCCTGAATTTCAAGATTCGAATGAAAAGAGGTTTGAACTAAAGGATCAATTTCTTGAACCAAAGGAACAGTCTGCTGGAAGTCTGATAAATTTCACGAAGGAATGTCATGTTGACTCTTTTCCATGGGATGCGGCAGATATCCCTCATAAAGATAATCCAGAGCTACAGGCCCTGTTGTACGTTGAGGCACTACAACATCACTAGGATGAAGTATATCAACAAGATATCTGGCCGATACACAGGGTGCCTTTTCAAGATTTTTCAGATCCCATTCAGCCATTCTGTACTTTAATGACTGAGTTTTCTCAATCAATTGAGTCAACGCAGACTTTACTGCAGAGGAAGACTTTACTTCATTTCTTGATGTAGGAACATCATAGGTATGATTTATTCTTAGTTCTTTTTTAGAGTGGATGGGCTTAGCGGTCTTTTTACCATCCTTATGTTCAGCTCTCTTGCCTACCGAATCTTGCGCTTCATTTAGTGTAGGGTTTACTATTATTATTGGATGTGATACGGATATGGGTTAAGGTGTCCTAGAGATCTCTAAGCCTTGGTCCGTATCACCAATATTTGGAGTAACAGTTAGGTGTAAGATAAGAGTCGAAGTCCTAGATCTAGTTACGTGTTGAGTAGGCGGAGTCTGAATCATCTTATTAGGTTGATATCGTGTGTTCTTCTTCGTTTGTTTAGGAGATGATTCAGTTGCTGACAAGTTGTGTGTAATGACCCGGAAATTTCCGACCAAATTTAAACTTTAAACTTTATATGGTTCCGACACGATAAGCAAAAATCTGTAATGTTGAGTCTAGAAAGTTTGAAATCTATATTCGAATAATCAGTTACCCTTTGACCAAGCCTGACGATTCATGAACATTTATGTGTATCTATATATATATATATATATATATATATATATATATATATATATATATATATATATATATATATATATATATATATATATATATATATATATATATATATATATACTTATTAATTGAAAACATTTTTCGATATAATAAAATTTGATTAATAAAATGTCTTTGTTTAAATAATGTAATTTGAGTATACAATAAGTTGTAATATTAATTATTAGAATTATATAGAAATAACTTGCAACATGGATTTAAAACGTGTTGATATTAAATATAAATACCAATACTAGGGTATTAATATTATCTTAAATATACAATCTCTAAATGTAAATTGAATATATATAAAGTGTTATAATTACTAATATTATGATTATCACTAAAATATTAGTATTATTATTATCATTATGATTGTTATAAATTTTATAAGTATTAGTATCAACATCATTAATAATTATATTATTATTATTAATATTATTAGTATTATCATTGCTAGTAAAATTATTAAAAAAATTTATGACTTTAGATATAATACAATTTATTAGTATTATTAATATCATTATTACTACAATATTGGATATTTATATTATTATTTTTAGTATCTTTAATATTAAATATTTTATTAACATATTTATTAATATTAACTATATAAAAAAAATTAAATAAAATAAAATTGGAAACAGAAATCTTAGAGGATCGACACAGATCCCTTTCAACTGTTTTTCAATTTTGTTCTTTTGTCTTTAACGTTGTTACAAGATGCGAATCCAACCCCATTATAAAACAAATTACGTTAGCCATTAAATCACATCATCTCCACCATTGTTTCTCTTTTCTTTATCTCTCTCTTCTCCTTCTTTCGTAATTTCTTCTTTGTGAAACAACCTTCACCTCGAACCTTGTTCATAGTTGGCTACCACGTGAATCCACCACAAACCAAACACTGCACCATGCTCGGTGTTTCTGTTTGACGAGCCAATTAACCACCGTCACCTTCAAACTTTCACCACACCACTAGCTACCACCAGCCGGACACCAACACCGAAGTCATAACCATCACTACCACAGATCATCAATTATCACCAACAATACCACAACCGTCAACTACCACTAACATCTTATAATAACCATTAAATCACCACCTTATCCTTCCTATTTACAGCCGTTTTCCCACCACCGTAACCCATCAACATCTACTACTACAACACATATTATTTGTGTTTTATTTTCTGTTTTTCAGATACGCATAGCAACACCAAGAACCACCTTCATCTCTCTCTCTCCCCTAAACCCATGTAATCACCTTAATCTTTTTCTGTTTTGCTATAACATCAAATAACCATGCAACTAAACTACATCTGCTACGCTTACACCTTATGCTTTATATTTTTTTTCTGCTGTAAACCTTCATCGCAAACCCACATAAAATGAGTATTGCCTTCGGTTTAAATAAATTGCATATTGATCGATTATTAATAAAGGTAAAGTGATAGTACTATTACCTGTACATAAAATGTCTGTTACTCCTCTTTTTGGCCAAAAGTTCCACTCATAAAACACCACTTGATTATTTAAAACAGAAAGGAGATCGAGTTAATCAAACCTTGGACCACATGTTCCTATTGTTTTACCCAACAACCAATAAGCTAGCTTACTTGTAAGAATAAAGAATCATGATAGTAGTTAGTAGTGGATGTTGAATAGGAGAGGGGACAAGAGGGACGGCTTTATTGAACACAGAGATCACACCCACGAATTCTTTATGATAAATCAATATGGGCTGTTAAAATTAAGGTCAATGGCATGGTTATGCAGTTCAATAACAGTGGAGTCCAACAAGTCTATTTAGGTCCGATAATTCTTTTGGGCCTTGTCTTAATAAGTGGCTAAACTCAGGTATTCTTTCCTATATGATAGGCGAGATTGATTAACGAAACTTGATGAAATATGAGAATGATAATGACAATTCAAACGATGATAGATATTAGAATAGGATGATTATGTCGTGATTTTATGTGGAGTAAATATTAAAGGAAGCAATGATTTACAGTAGGTACATGAACGTAGGAAGATGATTACGAGTCAATAAGGATATCCAGGTTCTGTTGTTGCTACATTTTCTTTGTTCCTATTCTTCGATTCTTACAGCTGCTGCAGTAGTACGTTGCTGTTTCTTTTAACACTGAAGAATGGTACATGATGATGTCTTTTTTGAAGTATGTGATTGATGATGAGAATAATGAGTATAATTAGGATATGATGATAACAAAGATGATGTTACTGTGATACATTAGTGAGATTGGAAAGGATAATTAGGATCATAATTAGGATATGATAATGATGACAGGTTTAGACGATAATGATGTATTAAGACATTAATGATGTAAGTGATGGTAATCAAATATAAAGAATTTTGATTATGAGCGAGAGGTCCTAGGATCGAACCTAGCAGGGTTCACATATTTTTTTTTCTAAATAGAAGCTGTTGGGATTGTGTTTTCTATTGGGCCAAGAGCAATATAAACTCTGTTGGGCTGCTATGATTCGAATGTTAATTGGACCGAAATATTCCAGTTGGGCCTAGATCAAGTGTTTGTTGGGCCAATATGATCCAGTCGACACAGGTTATATTTAAGTAGAAACTGTTTTGATAAAGAAAAATAGAAAGAGAGGAGTGGTTGGTGTTGTTGTGTTTGACCGAGAGGTCTTGGGTTCGAGCCTGGCCTAATGCTTTTTTTAGGAAAAGCTTTTAAGGTAGTTTATTTAACATTCTTATTGTTATTATTTAACATTCTTATTATTATTATTATTATTATTATTATTATTATTATTATTATTATTATTATTATTATTATTATTATTATTATTATTATTATTATTATTATTATTATTATTATTATTATTATTATTATTATTTTTATTAATATTATACTTATTATCATTATTAGTATTGTTATTGGAAAAAGTATTATTGTTATTATTATTATTATTATTATTATTATTATTATTATTATTATTATTATTATTATTATTATTATTATTATTATTATTATTATTATTATTATTATTATTATTAATGTCATTAACAATATTATCACAAGTATGATTATTATTATTAACATATGACTTTTTATTTATTTTTAGTAATATTGTCTTTATTATTAATATTAAAAGTATTTTCATTCTTATTAACATTAGTAATAATATTATTAGAGTTATCATGATCTTTATCATAATTTATATTATTTTTATATAACGAATTATTGATTTACACTATATATATAAATGTATATATATATATATATACATATATATATATATATATATACATATATATATATATATATATATATATACATATATATATATATATATATATATATATATATATATATATATATATATATATATATATATATATATATATATATATATATATATATATATATATATATATATATAGAACTAAAAGTATAAATATTGAAATATAAAATAAATATATATACAACTTGTATGATAACTAATATATGACTAAACTAAATAAATAATATTTACATAAGCTGGGTTGATTACTATTACATATTAATTATATGTTTTAATATATATATGAACAATATAGGTTCGTGAATCCGAGGCCAACCCTGCATTGTTCAATTTAGTCAAATCTATTTTTACTACAAAATACAGTATGGTGAGTTTCATTTGTCCCTTTTTCCTTATTACATTTTTGGGCTGAGAATACATGCAAATGCTTTATTAACTGTTTTACAATATTTATATGCGTGAGTTTCATTTAATTCCCTTTTACTCTTTACATTTTGGGACTGAGAATACATGCGCTATTTTTATAACTGCTTATTTAAATGCTTTTGAAATATATTTTGAACTGCGAATACATGCAAATGCTTTATTAACTGTTTTACAATATTTATATGCGTGAGTTTCATTAATCCCTTTTTAAATACTTTTACAATATATATTTTTGGGACTGAGAATACATGTGCTGTTTTTATAACTGTTTTACGAAATAGACACAAGTAATTGAAACTACATTATATGGTTGAATGATCGAAATCGAATATGCCCCTTTTTATTAAGTCTGGTAATCTAAGAATTAGGGAACAGACACCCTAATTTACGCGAACTCTAAAGATAGATCTATCGAGCCAAACAAGCCCCATCCAAAGTACCAGATGCTTTAGTACTTCGAAATTTATATCATGTCCGAAGGAGGATCCCGGAATGATGGGGATATTCTTATATGCATATTGTGAATGTCGGTTACCAGGTGTTCAATCCATATGAATGATATTTTTGTCTCTATGCATGGGACGTATGTTTATGAAAAATGGAAATATGAAATCTCGTGGTCTATTAAAATTATGAAATGATTATTTATATTAAACTAATGAATTCACCAACTTTTTGGTTGACACTTGAAAGCATGTTTATTCTCAGGTATGAAAGAAATCTTCCGCTGTGCATTTGATCATTTTAAAGATATTACTTGGAGTCATTCATGACATATTTCAAAAGACGTTGCATTCGAGTCGTTGAGTTTATCAAGATCATTATTAAGTCAATTATAGTTGGATATATTATGAAATGGTATACATGTCTGTCAACTTTAGATGTAATGAAAGATTGTCATTTCAAAACGAATGCAATGTTTGTAAAATGTATCATATAGAGGTCAAGTACCTCGCGATGAAATCAACTGTTGTGAATCGTTTATAATCGATATGGACTTCGTCCGGATGGATTAGGACGGGTCCTTTCAGTTGGTATCAGAGCGGTGGTCTTAGTGAACCGGGTCTGCATTAGTGTGTCTAACTGATAAGTCGTTAGGATGCATTAGTGAGTCTGTACTTCGACCGTGTCTGCATGTCAAAAGTTTTGCTTATCATTTTTGTCAGAAATCATTTGTTTATCATCCTTAGTAAATTACCTGCTTCTTATTCTTAGTCTAGACACATCTTATTGCATTGACTGCATGAATAGTGTATAGACAAAATTCATATCTTAGCGTATCTGCTAATTCATATCTTAGCGTATCTGTTATTGTTATCTTTACCTGACAGTTTCCGTAGATTCCTCCGTAACTTATGAGATTTTAGTATTACATATGCATATGTAAATTATGTATTTCAGGATACTAATCTACATCCTATAATCTATTTCTTATTTAAAATCCTTCATCTAATCGTACGAGATGAATCCTTCAACTAGTTCGAGTCCCTTGGATTCCGACAGCTATTCCGATAGTTATCCCAACAGTTATTCCGAATGGATAGTCATCTAAGCTCCGGAAGCAACGTCTGCGGAATGAATCAACCAATCAGTCATCCTCAATTCATCTGATGGATTCGTAGTCGACTTAATCAATGGAGACGCTCAGAAGGCGATCCCTTCCACTAACCGAATTCACCTTTTGGCGAAGAACCTGAAGCACTTATCGGCGAACCTGTTCATAACACCATTTTCACCCTCATTTCTCAAATATCTCGCCAAGACTATATCATAACCCAGATTCTAAACCATATTCATCAGCTCGTTCCGACCAACAATCATCTTGGAGTAATACAAGAAGTCAATGAACTTCGCGCTCTAGTAATCAATTTGGAGAATATGGTGCAAAATGTACCAGCTTCAGCAACATCACCAGCACCAAAATCAATACCAGTACCACCAACAACTCAAGTTCACATCGTACACCTCAACATCTAATTATGTACCTCGAGCATAATCATCAATCTGCAAATCGTTCTACATCATTTATCTTCGTTCGACATGACGATTATGTAATCTTCAATGTTTTAGAGATTATATATTCTAGTTCTAACAGTAAATCAAATGAGATTAATATCATATTAACTCATTAAATCCATGATTGCATCTGAAAAAAATATATATACAAGTATATTTTCATAAAGATTGTAATTAAAAATTCTTTCGTACAAACTGTTAATGGTGAAAATATTTTAACGGGTAGGTAATACCTGAGGAATATTTAAATTTCACATTAATAAGTTACATTGTACGTTCTTCGAATCTGTTTCAACAGTCATTTACTATCTTACTTACAACCATCGATATACGTATCCGTTCACCACAAAATAACTATTTTTATTCAATTTCATATTCGGATTTTGACCTATCAGAATCCAATAAGTGGCATAATGGAGAACACATTTGATAAAATAAAATTTATTAGAAACAGACTAATTAACTATGAGAAATTTTTGCTAAGAATACACGCTAACAAAATCCTAGCTAACTGTTCCTAGCTAACTGATTACATTTTTTTATTTATCGCAATTTATTTATCGCATTTTATTTATCGCAATTTAATTATCGCAATTTTATTTATCTTCATTTAATTTCTGTTATTTACTTTACGCACTTTATTTATCGTTATTTAATTTCTGTATTTATTTTTCGCACTTTAAATATTGGGACACGTATACAAGGTTTTGACATATCATATCGACGCATCTATATATATTATTTGGAATCACCATAGACACTCTATATGCAGTAATAATCGAGTTCTCTATACAGGGTTGATGTTGATTCTACAATAATATATATACTTTGAGTTGTGATCGAGTCTGAGACGAATACGGGTCACGATACGTATTAATTAATTCGAATATTATATATTAAACTATATATGAAATATTGGACTATCAACTGTGGACTACCGACATTGGACAATTAAAATGAATTAAAATATTAATTATAACATATGAAACTAAACAATTCTTCAAGTTGCCACTTGAATTCATCTTAAACCTCATTTGTACCTCGACAATTATAATCCGCGTTCAAATCTTTCATGACTTTTGAAAACACCTCGATCAGAAGAATAAACCAGCCACACTTCATCTACGGAAGAAAAGATTTATGCACCTGAAAAACTCTCGAACCCAAAATCCATAGTTTAACACGTACCTGTGTTGAATCCTTTACCATTTATTAGCAAAAAAAAAAAAAAAAAACCTTACGATTCCTTTTCGAAGTAGCCAATTTTGTCACAGCTCCAACAGAACAACTTCGACCTTTCATTCGAAAAGTCTTATTATAAATTTGATATATACGATTGGCTTTCCTCATCGTTATCGGGGAACCTTTCATATTCCACCATGTTATCATCAGCGTTTACTCATCTAAAAACACAATTCTTCTAAAACCACCTCGGTTTGATAACCGATGACCCAGATCCGTTAACTTTGAGAATGCTGACGAAGCAGCATGTTGTAGATGGTCTTAATGACCAAAAGTTGATGATAAAGGATGAAGTATTGGAAACACTCAATAGAAAATTTAGTACCGAAAAGCGGATTATGCGAAATTATGAAGGAAGCCGTAGACTAATCACAAAGAATAAGTTTGACTTCAAAGGATTCAAATGATTCAGTGCCTGCTGAAACCGTTAGTAAGAACCCTACTCTTTATTCTAAACCTTTCCAGATGATATTCTTCATCATCATCTTATCTTAGATATTATAAGATATCTTCATATCTTCCGTTATACATATTTTCTATATTTCTGGAGATATTTTCACAACTATTCTTATCTGAGATCATGTATCTCTCCGTAATATCTGCGTTACAATATAAAAGAAACTGTGTTAGTTTCTAAATTCTGAAACCTTCGAGTTTAAAATAGGAATGTTTTGAAGCAGTATTGGGAACTGATGCATGAATTAGTATAATATAATGACACTTGATCAACGTCATTATATTACAGTAAGTCATGTTGAGTTTCTAATGGAATGTGATGATTCACAGTACCATCATCATGTGCCATGTTACACGGCTCTTACATTCTATTTGATTCCTAAAAATATCAAGAAAATATTTCTTGATGATTCGGTCTTTTCCAGGATATTCTGGTAATTTGACAAATCAAAATCGTGCCATTACCATTTCTTTCTAAGAGCATTAGCTATGTTCATTTCTCATACCTACGAATTCTGGATCATTGCTCACTTGACTCGAGGACGGGAAGAAGAAACGAAGGGACAAAGCCTCGAAATAGAAACTGGAGTAAAAATCGCAGCAAATAGGAGAGAGCATTAACTGTGGATGACAATGATTATAGAAGACGGAAGCGAGAACATCGAAGTATAAGGGAAGATATATGACTCAACAACCACCCAGAAATTACAAACCGTGTATATCGATACAAATAGCAATATAGAGACATGGGAGAACTAGAAACACTATGAACATAAGAGTATAGTAGAAGTAAATAGATTCTTCTGGCGGTAGATGAAAAAGAAGAATTATAGATACGAAAGTTAGGAGTATATCAAGAATCAGGATGGGATGAAGCATATTGATGAATGCTTTAGAGTATGAATCAAAGGAGAAAGAATAGAAGGTGTGAGTTGTGAAAAATAAGGAAACGAAGGGGAGGATTTATAGTGAAATATCCAACAGAGAAATCGAAACAGATTGTCGCATTAAATCAAAGAGAATCCTGATCGCCGAAAAACCAAATCTTATTACGTAAGATTTTCTTCAAATCCCTTAAATTCCGGAAATCGTAGTAATTACGTCATCGGTTGAAATGAATATATATTTATTCATTTCACTCTTTTGTGATAGCTTTACTCGTACGCCTTACATGATCGAATCGTTTTATCTATATCTCTCAATAATGATAAAAATCCATTATTACCTCATATTCATCATGAAAACATTCCTATTGTTATCTATGACAACCTCTATCAAATTTCGGGGACGAAATTTCTTTAACGGGTAGGTACTGTAATGACCCGGAAATTTCCGACCAAATTTAAACTTTAAACTTTATATGGTTCCGACACGATAAGCAAAAATCTGTAATGTTGAGTCTAGAAAGTTTGAAATCTATATTCGAATAATCAGTTACCCTTTGACCAAGCCTGACGATTCACGAACATTTATGTGTATATCGATATATATATATATATATATATATATATATATATATATATATATATATATATATATATTATACTTATTAATTGAAAACATTTTTCGATATAATAAAATTTGATTAATAAAATGTCTTTGTTTAAATAATGTAATTTGAGTATACAATAAGTTGTAATATTAATTATTAGAATTATATAGAAATAACTTGCAACATGGATTTAAAACGTGTTGATATTAAATATAAATACCAATACTAGGGTATTAATATTATCTTAAATATACAATCTCTAAATGTAAATTGAATATATATAAAGTGTTATAATTACTAATATTATGATTATCACTAAAATATTAGTATTATTATTATAATTATGATTGTTATAAATTTTATAAGTATTAGTATCAACATCATTAATAATTATATTATTATTATTAATATTATTAGTATTATCATTGCTAGTAAAATTATTAAAAAAATTTATGATTTTAGATATAATACAATTTATTAGTATTATTAATATCATTATTATTACTATTATATTGGATATTTATATTATTATTTTTAGTATCTTTAATATTAAATATTTTATTAACATATTTATTAATATTAACTATATAAAAAAAAATTAAATAAAATAAAATTGGAAACAGAAATCTTAGAGGATCGACACAGATCCCTTTCAACTGTTTTTCAATTTTGTTCTTTTGTCTTTAACTTTGTTACAAGATGCGAATCCAACCCCATTATAAAACAAATTACGTTAGCCATTAAATCACATCATCTCCACCATTGTTTCTCTTTTCTTTATCTCTCTCTTCTCCTTCTTTCGTAATTTCTTCTTTGTGAAACAACCTTCACCTCGAACCTTGTTCATAGTTGGCTACCACGTGAATCCACCACAAACCGAACACTGCACCATGCTCGGTGTTTCTGTTTGACGAGCCAATTAACCACCGTCACCTTCAAACTTTCACCACACCACTAGCCACCACCATCCGGACACCAACACCGAAGTCATAACCATCACTACCACAGATCATCAATTATCACCAACAATACCACAACCGTCAACTACCACTAACATCTTATAATAACCATTAAATCGCCACCTTATCCTTCCTATTTGCAGCCGTTTTCCCACCACCGTAACCCATCAACATCTACTACTACAACACATATTATTTGTGTTTTATTTTCTATTTTTCAGATACGCATAGCAACACCAAGAACCACCTTCATCTCTCTCTCTCCCCTAAACCCATGTAATCACCTTATTCTTTTTCTGTTTTGCTATAACATCAAATAACCATGCAACTAAACTACATCTGCTACGCTTACAACTTATGCTTTATATTTTTGTTCTGCTGTAAACCTTCATCGCAAACCCACATAAAATGAGTATTGTCTTCGGTTTAAATAAATTACATATTGATCGATTATTAATAAAGGCAAAGTGATAGTACTGTTACCTGTACGTAAAATGTCTGTTACTCCTCTTTTTGGCCAAAAGTTCCACTCATAAAACACCACTTGATTATTTAAAACAGAAAGGAGATCGAGTTAATCAAACCTTGGACCACATGTTCCTATTGTTTTACCCAACAACCAATAAGCTAGCTTACTTGTAAGAATAAAGAATCATGATAGTAGTTAGTAGTGGATGTCGAATAGGAGAGGGGACAAGAGGGACGGCTTTATTGAACACAGAGATCACACCCACGAATTCTTTATGATAAATCAATATGGGCTGTTAAAATTAAGGTCAATGGCATGGTTATGCAGTTCAATAACAGTGGAGTCCAACAAGTCTATTTAGGTTCGATAATTCTTTTGGGCCTTGTCTTAATAAGTGGCTAAACTCAGGTATTCTTTCCTATATGATAGGCGAGATTGATTAACGAAACTTGATGAAATATGAGAATGATAATGACAATTCAAACGATGATAGATATTAGAATAGGATGATTAAGTCATGATTTTATGTGGAGTAAATATTAAAGGAAGCAATGATTTACAGTAGGTACATGAACGTAGGAAGATGATTACGAGTCAATAAGGATATCCAGGTTCTGTTGTTACTACGTTTTCTTTGTTCCTGTTCTTCGATTCTTACAGCTGCTGCAGTAGTACGTTGCAGTTTCTTTTAACACTGAAGAATGGTACATGATGATGTCTTTTTTGAAGTATGTGATTGATGATGAGAATAATGAGTATAATTAGGATATGATGATAACAAAGATGATGTTACTGTGATACATTAGTGAGATTGGAAAGGATAATTAGGATCATAATTAGGATATGATAATGATGAGAGGTTTAGACGATAATGATGTATTAAGACATTAATGATGTAAGTGATGGTAATCGAATATAAAGAATTTTGATTATGAGTGAGAGGTCCTAGGATCGAACCTAGCAGGGTTCACATATTTTTTTTTTCCTAAATAGAAGCTGTTGGGATTGTGTTTTCTATTGGGCCAAGAGCAATATAAACTCTGTTGGGCTGCTATGATTCGAATGTTAATTGGACCGAAATATTCCAGTTGGGCCGAGATCAAGTGTTTGTTGGGCCAATATGATCCAGTCGACACAGGTTATATTTAAGTAGAAACTGTTTTGATAAAGAAAAATAGAAACAGAGGAGTGGTTGTTGTTGTTGTGTTTGACCGAGAGGTCGTGGGTTCGAGCCTGGCCTAATGCTTTTTTTTAGGAAAAGCTTTTAAGGTAGTTTATTTAACATTCTTATTGTTATTATTTAACATTCTTATTATTATTTAACATTCTTATTATTATTATTATTATTATTATTATTATTATTATTATTATATTATTATTATTATTATTATTATTATTATTATTATTATTATTATTATTATTATTATTATTATCATTATTAGTATTTTTATTGGAAAAAGTATTATTATTATTATTATTATTATTATTATTATTATAAATGTCATTAACAATATTATCACAAGTATGATTATTATTATTAACATATGACTTTTTATTTATTTTTAGTAATATTGTCTTTATTATTAATATTAAAAGTATTTTCATTCTTATTAACATTAGTAATAATATTATTAGAGTTATCATGATCATTATCATAATTTATATTATTTTTATATAACGAATTATTGATTTACACTATATATATAAATGTATATATATATAGAACTAAAAGTATAAATATTAAAATATAAAATAAATATATATACAACTTTTATGATAACTAATATATGACTAAACTAAATAAATAATATTTACATAAGCTGGGTTGATTACTATTACATATTAATTATATGTTTTAATATATATATGAACAATATAGGTTCGTGAATCCGAGACCAACCCTGCATTGTTCAATTTAGTCATATGTATTTTTACTACAAAATACAGTATGGTGAGTTTCATTTGCTCCCTTTTTCCTCATTACATTTTTGGGCTGAGAATACATGCAAATGCTTTATTAACTGTTTTAAAATATTTATATGCGTGAGTTTCATTTAATTCCCTTTTACTCTTTACATTTTGGGACTGAGAATACATGCGCTATTTTTATAACTGCTTATTTAAATGCTTTTGAAATATATTTTGAACTGCGAATACATGCAAATGCTTTATTAACTGTTTTACAATATTTATATGCGTGAGTTTCATTAATCCCTTTTTAAATACTTTTACAATATATATTTTTGGGACTGAGAATACATGCGCTGTTTTTATAACTGTTTTACGAAATAGACACAAGTAATTGAAACTACATTATATGTTTGAATGATTGAAATCGAATATGCCCCTTTTTATTAAGTCTGGTAATCTAAGAATTAGGGAACAGACACCCTAATTGACGCGAACTCTAAAGATAGATCTATCGGGCCAAACAAGCCCCATCCAAAGTACCGGATGCTTTAGTACTTCGAAATTTATATCATGTCCGAAGGAGAATCCCGGAATGATAGGGATATTTTTATATGCATATTGTGAATGTCGGTTACCAGGTGTTCAATCCATATGAATGATATTTTTGTCTCTATGCATGGGACGTATGTTTATGAAAAATGGAAATATGAAATCTCGTGGTCTATTAAAATTATGAAATGATTATTTATATTAAACTAATGAACTCACCAACCTTTTGGTTGACACTTGAAAGCATGTTTATTCTCAGGTACGAAAGAAATCTTCCGCTGTGCATTTGATCATTTTAAAGATATTACTTGGAGTCATTCATGACATATTTCAAAAGACGTTGCATTCGAGTAGTTGAGTTTATCAAGATCATTATTAAGTCAATTATAGTTGGATATATTATGAAACGGTGTACATGTCTGTCAACTTTAGATGTAATGAAAGATTGTCATTTCAAAACGAATGCAATGTTTGTAAAATGTATCATATAGAGGTCAAGTACCTCGCGATGAAATCAACTATTGTGAATCGTTTATAATCGATATGGACTTCGTCCAGATGGATTAGGACGGGTCCTTTCATTGTGGTCACTCCCTTCTAGTGTAGTTAAAATGGTAGGTGCATCCCTAGTTGCACTAGGTTCACTGATCCTCACAGGTTGTGATGGTCAGGTTACCCTAGGGCGTTTAAGGTTTACCTTAAGTGAGGTTTCAGCTGGTCCGGGTTGGTTACTTGGTTCCTCTATAACCTCTAGGGCTGGAACCACGGCTGGTTCAACTTATAGTTATTGTATCGGGTTCAGAAGAGGTATACCTACAATTTTAAAGTATGGATGCATTCTAACATCCAAAGGATTAGTTAGTCTCACCAACCATTCGGGGATTGGTGTTGTGAACTGATTATCAGACAAGAACGGAGTATTCATTTTCACCTCCGCAAATCTCCCCATTCTCATACCATGAAAATCTGGAACAGGTATGTTGGCATTCTTGAAAGATGTTAGTGCATCATTTATAAATTAGCTGAAAAACCTTTCACAAGGAATGTATGTATTCCTTGTTTTGTCAACTTGTGCCTGAACTAAATCCCAAAGTACCTCTGCATAGTTTGGATTCTCAACTCTGGTGAAAGAGTATAATAGCCTCAACATTAGGATGGTCAAGCTGTCAGAACCCTTGGTGTCATCAGAAGACACCTATTGATGATCGAGAAGATCACATACCACCTGTAGTGGAGATATTTCTTCTGAAATTTAGCTGGAGTGACACTGGCGCTAAGTTAAAAACAGAGTTCAACATGGCAACATTGTGAAACGCCCCGTCCTAATCCATTTGGACGAAGTCCATATTAATTATAAACGATTCATAATAGTTGATTACATCGTGAGGTACTTGACCTCTAAATGATACATTTTACAAACATTGCATTCGTTTTTAAAAGACAAACTTTTATTTCATCGAAAGTTGACAGGTATGCATACCATTTCATAATATCTAACTATAAATGACCTAATCCGTCATTTACTTAATAATAATCTCTAATGAACTTCAACGACTCGAATGCAATGTCTTTTGAAATATGTCATGAATGTCTCCAAGTAATATCCTTAAAATGAGCTAATGCACAGCGGAATATTTCTTTCAAACCTGAGAATAAACATGCTTTCAAGTGTCAACCAAAAGGTTAGTGAGTTCATAAGTTTATAGTAATCATTTCATTTTCATTATTTTAATAGACCACAAGATTTTAAATATTATAAAACGTGCAGAAGTCCCATTCCAACTGCACAAAAAATATATTTCACATGAAGAACACCTGGTGAGGATTCAAAATATAATAGTAACCATCTGTGCCGGTCTTTCACCCCACGACTAAATACATGTGCCTTCAAAATATCGAACCTCTGTGCCGGTCTTTACACCCCACGACTGAATACATGTTTATAAAATATAGGACAACCGGTGCCAAAATGTCATAAATAATAAACCATCCACCCGGCTCGGGAGCTCATACGTTCTAATGGAAACCGGGGGCTAATGCGTGTCATAATAATCAACCCCAATCCCAGATAATTCTTTCATAGAATGCAGTTAAGGTACTTGTGTCTATTTCTTAAAATAGTTATAACAATTGCGCATGTATTCTCAGCCCAAAAATGTAAAGGGTAAATAGGCAAATGAAACTCACCATAATGTATTTTGTAGTAAAAATACATATGACTATATTGAACAACTGAACAATGCAAGGTTGGCCTCAGATTCACGAACCTATATCATTTGTGTACTTATTAACATACGCAATTGTAATCGAACAAATATATGTATCATTATTTGTGAAGTAATTTATATATATAATAAATTAACAAGTTTCATTATGTATATTTTCATTTTATATATAATAATATTAATGTAATTAGGTTATGTGTATTAAATATATTTTTACATATAATCTTTATTTTTATGTTTATAACTTTAATTGTGTCATTAAACTCTTATTTTTCATATTCATCATTATTAATAGTAATGATATAAATATTACTGATAACCATAAAAATGATAGTTTTATTGATATCACAATATTAATTTTAATAAAAATGATAATAATAATAATAATAATAATAATAATAATAATAATAATAATAATAATAATAATAATAATAATAATAATAATAATAATAATAATAATAATAATAATTCTAATACTTATATAAGGATACTAAATAATAAAATGTATTATTTTAATAATAAAATAATAATAATCATAATCATAATAATGATTATAATACTAAACTGGTAAAATTTATATATTTTTTTAGGAATACTTACAATACTAATGATAACCTTAATAATAATAATAATAATAATAATAATAATAATAATAATAATAATAATAATAATAATAATAATAATAATAATAATAATAATAATAATAATAATAATAATACTAAGGATTATACTTAAAAAATAATAATAACAAGTGATAAGTAATAATAATGATTATACTTGTAATTAATATTTTTAGTAATAATTGATATTCATAATACTTGATAATAATAATAATACTAATAATAACACTAATATTTATTAATAATAATACTAATGATAACAATAATAATAATAATAATAATAATAACAATAATAATTATATTCATAATAATGATAATTATAATGATAATGGAAAGGTGATAAAATATATACCATCTAGAATTGCTTCCCTAAAAAGAAATGTCCATGGAGAGGCTCGAACCCGCGACCTCCCGAATAACCTCTAAGTCCTTAACCATTCAGCTGTTTAATACTTCCTGAATTAATTAGCTCTTTAAATCCCTTTATCTCGTACATGTCTGTTACCTTCTTAAACTCAATTAAGAACTAAGTTGGTTTTATCATGGCCCAAATAGAATTTGAAATCTAGCAGTCCCTTAACGATTTCTAAGCCTAACAAGAAAAAAAATGGAACGGCTTAAGTAAAAAAAAAATAGCCCATTTTTCCTTAATTAAAGATTTCGGTATACTATGTTTTCAATGAAACGATGGTCAACAACATACAGCTGGTTTCCATTGATAGTTCATCAAGTAGAGTTTAGCTCAACATACAGTAGTGGTGGTGGTGTTTGGACTGTTTCGGTGGTGATTCTTGAACGGGTGGTGATGGGTGTTCGGTGGAGGAAAGGTGGCTAGGTAATTCTTGTTCTTGGACCGTATAGGAAGATGATAATGGTAATGATATGGGTGGCGGTGGTTTTTGATGGAGGTCAATGGTGGTCCGTCGTGGTGGTGGGCTTACGGTTGTCGTGGGTGTTGGAGCAAACAGAAGTCGAGCAGGAGGATGAGGATGGTGAAGATGATGAGCCAAAGTGTTTGATAGTTCTTGGTTACGAGGTGGTTCATAAAGAGTGATGGTTTTGAGGTTATGGATTAAAAGCTAACACAAACAGAGGTACGAGTTGTTTTATATTTTTTTTATCAGATAGCAGTAGTTAGAAGTACTTGTAATGGATATGGATCGAATTATCTCCTCAACAACTTAAGCTGATTGATTGATTGATTGCTGTATGTCGACAAAATATTTCTAGCAGGAGAAGAAGACACAAGAAAAAAACAAAAAAAAAAATAATACATCAAGCAGATGTCGACTTGCAACTGAATTTGGATTATGTTTGTGATTGGATTCGTTCGTATCAATTAGGTAGACAAATTTAAACAGAGAAGATAGCGATTGAAAACAGAATTTGTAATTTTTTGCAATTATATTTGCATATAACTGTATTCATATATATATATATCTGTATTTATATTTCTGTTAATTTTGTAATATTATTTAATAATATAAATCTATTAATAAATCTGTGAATGTTATAAATTTTATTAAAAATTCTAATAATAATTGTAATAATAGAAATATAATAATAATATTAATATTAATAATAATTTTATCAAAATATATTAATAATAAGAATAAAAGTAATCATATTATTAATGATACTAATAAGAATACTAATTATAATAATGTTAATAATAATAAAAATTTATATATGTATCCATTTTCATATTAATAATACTAATATAAATATTATTATTGAAAGTAGTAACTATAACAACTATAATTTAATTTTTAATTAAACTTATTATATTAGATATTAGTATTACATATTATTAATTATGTAATATATGTACTAACATACATTGAATATTTAATATTCAAATATTACAATATATAGATGTGACGACCCGGAAATTTCCGACCAAATTTAAACTTTAATCTTTATATTATTCCGACACGATAAGCAAAGTTTGTTAAGTTAAATCTCAAGAATTTTAAACTGTGTTCATACATTCATTATAACCTCGACCAAATTCCGACGATTCATGAACCGTTATATATAAATAGATATGTATATGTATATATATATATATATATATATATATATATATATATATATATATATATATATATATTATAACTTGAGAATATTAATAAAGTATTAAATGTATAATACTTTACACGAACGTATTTGTTTCAATATGATTTTTGACGAAATTAAAAAAAAAATATATTAAATGATTGAATTATCAGAAACATTGAATTATGATTACAAATCTCTGTTGAGAGGTCCACTATGATTTGAGAAAATCTATTCCTCTTAACGATATTCAGAATAATTTGTAAAGCTATTTATAAATAAAAACAAAAAGTGTCATTTACGAAAGTTAGACAAAAGTTAGTGGAGAATTGGTTTCCATAATATTCTATTAATCTATTTTCAAACGTACAAAGACGTTTTCAGTTTAAAAAAAGAACTTTATTATTAAAACGTATATAACTTTTATAAATATCTAGAATCACTTTTGACAACTCATTACTTAACCAGTATAATAAATATAACGATATTTATATTTTATTTCATTAAATATATATAACGATTTAAATTAATATTATATATATTTATACGCGTATTATACATACATAGTTTTTATACTTTTACTATACTTTAACTTTACCTTTACTTTACTATTACTTTACTTTAACTTTAATAATTCACTTTAATAATTCATACATTAATAATTCACTTTAATAATTCATAATTTAATAATTCACTAAAATAATTCATACTTTAATAATTCACTTTAATAATTCAAAAATCTATTATAAATAGAATTCAATAGGTTTCATTATTTGATAGAAACTTGAAAATATATTTCTCTAAACACTCTCAATCGATTTATATATATATATATATATATATATATATATATATATATATATATATATATATATATATATATATATATATATATATATATATATATATATATTTGCTCTGTATTATTTCAAGATATTATTAGTATATATAAAATATTACGACAGAGTGCTGTCCGAGTGATTTCAAAATAGTTTTTTTGAATGAGTCGAAGCTAAGAAAATTATGGGTTATAGCTATGGAGGTGATGGGTATGGTTCATGGGTATGCTCGTGAGGTCAATCTAGTGTTTATCATCTTCGTTGCGTCTACGTACTTTCCTGCAATATTGAATCTCAATATTGATACGTTCGTGAATCCGAGGCCAACCTTGCACTTGTTAAATGACGTTATATGTATTTTTACTACGAAATACAGTATTGTGAGTTTCATTTTCTCCCTTTTATATATATTTTTGGGACTGAGAATACATGCGCTGTTTTTATAAATGTTTTACGAAATAGGCACAAGTACTAAAACTAATTCTACGTGGGTTTAAACCAGAAATATACCCTTAGCTTGGTAACATTAAACTACTTGTCTATGTACGGTAGGCGCGAATCCTAAAGATAGATCTATTGGGCCTGACAAACCCCATCCTGACTATGGGATGCTTTAGTACTTCGAGGTTATTTTAAACACACCTGATCTGGTGTACTTCAGAGGGTAAAACATGAACGTTAAGGCTTGTTACCGGGTGCCTACAACTTATAGAATACTTTTATACACTTGCGAGTGTACATATATTTATAAACGGAAATCTTGTGGTCTATTAATATATTGAAATGATTGTTATGATAAACCTATGAACTCACCAACCTTTTGGTTGACACTTTAAAGCATGTTTATTCTCAGGTATTAAAGAAATCTTCCGCTGTGCATTAGCTCATTTTAAGGATATTACTTGGAGTCATTCATGGCATATTTTGAAAGACGTTGCATTCGAGTTATTGAGTTCATCAAGATTATTATTAAGCCAATTATAGTTGGATGTATTATGAAATGGTGTGCATGCCGTCAACTTTCGTTGTAAAGAAAGTTTGTCTTTTAAAAACGAATGCAATGTTTGTAAAATGTATCATATAGAGGTCAAATACCTCGCGATGTAATCAACTATTGTGAATCGTTTATAATGTATATGAACGGGTCCTTTCAGTTGGTATCAGAGCGGTGGTCTTAGTGAACCAGGTCTGCATTAGTGTGTCTAACTGATAGTCATTAGGATGCATTAGTGAGTCTGGACTTCGACTGTTTCTGCATGTCAAAAGTTTTGCTCATCATTTTTGTCGGAAATTACCTGCTTATCATTCTTAGTCTAGACACATCTTATTGCAACGATTGCATGAATAGTGTATAGACAAAATTCATATCTTAGCGTATCTATTGCTGTAAACTTTTCCTGACATATTCTGTAAATTCCTCCGTAATCTACGAAACCTTTTGCTCTATATAATTAGAATACCACCCGATAGCTGAAAAATCATTTCATATCGAAAAATTCTTTATTCAATCGTACGAAATGGAATTTGTCATTAGTTCAAGTCCCTCGGATTCCGAAATGGAATCCCACTCAAGTTCCGAAAGCAGTGTGACCGGAATGGATCAACCAATTAGTCATAATCTATTCTGGATGAATTGGGGATGGGTTCGTAGCCTCCTTAATCATTGGAGACAAGAAGAAGGTGATCCCTTCCATCCACCACATTGTCCTCTTGGCGAAGAACCTGAAGCACTTACCGGTGAACCTATCCGAAACACCATTTTCTCTCTTATTTCTAGAGTATCTCGTCACGATTACATACTACACCAAATTCTAGATTTTATTTATCCGCTCGTCCGAACCGACAATCACCCCAGTGTAATAGAAGAAGTCAACGAGCTTCGCGCTCGGGTAGTGGCTTTGGAGAATATGGTGCAAAGGTTACAAACACCAGCAGCAGCACCAGCAGCATAAACAGTACCACCATCAGCAACACCAACAGTACCATCACCACCACCAACAACAACATCCACATCCCATACCGCAACATCACAATCTGTATCTCAAACATCAACGTCATACGCCCTGTAAATATCCAGGAATATCAACAACAACAAACGATGAAGTATTAATTCATAAACTTCATTGAAGAAATATCTCTGCGGCAGTTATGTAATCTCCAAAATCTTAGAGATTATTTAATTCTGATCGTAAATCGGATGAGTGAACGGAGATGGTAGAGTAGAAACTTTGATCGAAAATGGTGTACGATTTACAAGCTAGAATTGTTTTACCAACAGCATCAACAGGACCGTAGCATCATCAACACAGTCAGTGCCGTCAGTATCGTCAGAATCAACAGCACCTTAACATCACAAACTCTGTCAGTTCAAGAATCATTGTGGACATCATTACAAATCAACAACAAATATATTGTATCAACGAGTTATGAAGTATTAACTCATTTCCAATCGAAAGATTTATATGTATATTTTATATGTATAAATTTTTAAACCATAATAAATCTACCCGTACTAAGCTATTATGTGTGAATCTTAACTACTCAGTTAATTCATATTACAAATATGCAATGATGTACGTCCTTCGTCTGCAACTTAACCATCGTTAATTACAATCTCTGTCTCAATTCAATAAAAATCCAATTCATAATTAATCAAGTGTATTATTCGAATATATGTTTGATTTTACACTTTCATCATCGATGTACTCGAAACTTTTCAAATAACATCATTCGTACCTTGCGAAGTTCACAAGAATTTCACGAAAACCAACAAATAATAAAGTAATGATTCATAATTTCAATATTATTGAAGAAATACTTATGCAATTTATAAAGTTTTAGGGATTACTCAATTCTAGTTCCAACCATAAAACAAATGAGTTTAATTTAATATTAACTCATTAAATCTATATTACATCTAAAGAAAATATACACATATATTTTCATAAAGACTGTAATAAACTTCTTTTGTACAAAATATTAATTGTGAAAATTTTTTAACGGGTAGGTAATACCCGAGAGATATATAAATTCACAATTAATATATTACATTTTTTGAAACTGATTCAGAAATCATCAACTATACTCCCTACTTTCACAACAATATCCATTCTTTCATATAAATCAAAACAATCATACTCATTCAAATTCAATTACATATTCTGATTTTGAAATCGCATAATTCAATTCGAAATATAACCAGTATCATCACTCTTAGATTCCTATATCTTTCAAAGCTATACTTTGACTTTAAAACTGTGTTAGAACATCATATGTATTAACGATTACAATATGTGCTCAAACCCTTCGAAATTCCTGAAGACACTTCAACTAAGGAACAATCGAGATGATGATCCAACCACATGTTACCCACAGTTATACACCTGAAAAACTCTCAAAACCCAAGTCATAGTTTGTAGCGACCCGACAAAATCGTCATTGACGGCGCCGCTAACTTAGGTCCCGTTACGTGGTCGTAGTCCCTATATGAGACTCGTTTGACCAAAATTATGTCGCGTCCTTTTGAAACGTATCATGCTTGCAAAGTTTAGTTTACAAAACCGTTCGACAACAATTTCAAGTTTGCAAAAGTATAAATTATAAATGAGATAACTTGCGACATAATTAGTTTAAAATCACGGTTGCTATAAATAGCGTAAGTATGTAAACGATATGTTTGAATCCAAAGGTGCTATCACTAGCGTATGTATGTATGTATGCTTGACCCCAAGCAAGAAATCAGAGTGTATGCATGTATGCTTAACTCCAAGCAAGTATGAGTGTACGCGGAAGCATGTATCAAATACCCAAGTATGAACCTGAGAAACATATAGAAAACTGTCAACGAAAAACGTTGGTGAAATCATAGGTGTTTTAGTAAACGTTGTATTTGAACCACAAAATTTGGTATAAGATGATTATCAAAATCATTTGCATTCCAAAGTTGTTGTTTGTATCCCGGGCACCCAATTATCAAACTTAACTATTTTGCACCCTTTGCGTAGTGTTAGAACATACACTAGACCCGAAAATATATTTCATCCGCTAACGGTAGCGAACCGTCCGAATGAGGCTCGTCAAGCCCATGTGATCACATAATATAAGTTCACGTTTAGACCCTGCAAGTGTAACTAATGATAATTGAATTGAGGCTTTTTGTTCAAACCCGTACGTGGAATGTTCGTTTTCGTACTTGTGTTCAAGTGTAAAAGTATGATACGTATATGTTTCTCATCCCATAGTTTAAAGCATAAAAGTTGTTGAAAGATGGGACTATGATCTCACCTCGAGTGCACTAGTATAAAAGTACTTCACAAAGTAAACGTGTGCATGAAAGTTGCTTAGCCTTGACCTAAACAAGTAAGTTGTATCAATTAACTAGTTACGACACAAGGTCGGGCGAAATGTGTTCAATTAGTCCTATGGCTCATTACGACTCGATTATATAGCATGTGAATCACGTTGTCAAGTTTCATGCAAGAATCAAGTATAAAATAAGATTAGAACGATTGTATAAGTGTTTTGTTAAGTTTGACTAAAAGTCAAACTTGGTCAAAGTCAACGAAAAAGTCAACGGGATCGGGTCGGGTCCCGAACTATTTTTCTGAGGTTTTTATTCATATATAAGCATGTTAGAACAAGTTACATGTGAATCAGAGGTGCGTAGCATAGCAAACATTTTTCGAAATTTGACAAAGTAGGTCAGAACCCAAACACGGCTATTGCCGCGCCGCGGCCAGAGGTGTCGCGCCGCGACATTAGGCGTGGCCTGGTACCTGGTCAGTTTCAAAAGTTCAAGTCTTGATCCAAAATTCAATTTAGCACAAAACGCAAACCGTGAACACTTAGAATACGCATCTTATATCATTGGAAAGCTCTTTTGACAAGGAATACAATTAACTACCTTTCACAAGCAAAAACATCAATTACAATAACCGAAAACTCGTAAATTGATCAAGAAAGGTTTATTTTCAAAGTTTCAAGTTCGTAAAACGTATTTTATGATTCGGGAATCCAATTTACATGTATGATATGCCGTTTCGAAGGTAATTAAGCATACATTGCATCTAAACACTTACTAACAACATTAACAAGCATTCAACGCATCAAAAGTTCATTTCAAAGTCTATCAAACCCTAACCAAAATTCACAAAAATCAATAATCATGTGTTTGAAGTTTTCTTAATCAACCTACGCATCAAAACGAAGCTTGTGATACTAGTAACACAATTAAAACATGAACTTTAACAATCAAACAACATTTAATCTTCCAAAATGCAAGATTAAGCAAACCCATTTCAAATGTTCAAACTAGTTACTCAAAACAACAAATTGAGCAAACAAAATATATATTCATGTTACACACGAGCCATAGACACTAACTAACACCATTTCAAATATAAAAACACGAATTTAGAGAAAATATAGAGTTTTAGAAATGTTACCCAAACTTGATGAAATTGGTACCAAAATGTAGAGGATGAAGAGAGGATCACAAAAATGTAATTTGTTTTGATGTTTCCTTCTTGATCCGGATTTAGATGATGATTTTATAAAGATGGGTGTTTGAGTTCTAAAATGGAAGAGAGAAAAAGAGGGAGAAGATGAAGTGAGAAATGAATGGATGAGATGGTGGGAGGTGGTGGTGACTAGTTACCAAAATTTGGCCAAGTGCCAAAATTAGTCCCTCAAGTTTCAAAGCGGGTGCGAGAATTAACCAAACGAATATTTTAAAAACGCTCGAGTAAACGAGTGATGTTATAATTAAATGACGGAATTATTATGAACGTTAGTCAACGGAAACTACGAATTTAAATAACGAAAGGTATTATTTAAAAAAAAAACGGTGTTAAAAATAAATTTAACGGAAAAAGGCGGGATGTTACATCACCTACACCTTAAAAGAAATTTCGTCCCGAAATTTAGTTGGAAGTAGTAGTAGTTGTTTCTTCCTCGAGATCTTGTGTTGCCAATTCTACGAATAAGTGAAGGTACTTCCTTGGGCATTTCAACGAACTTTGACAGTCGGGGTTTTTACGTTGGTTTAAAGTTTGGTTTCACGATTTACAGTTTCAACCGGTCCTCCTAGGAAGTGAAGTTTATCGTTGATAGTAAGTTCGTCGAAGAGGATAACAAGTTCTTGTTTCGCAAGACACGCCTTTAAGTTTGATACACATAATGTAGGGTGAACGGAATTTGTTTGAGTCGGAAGTTCGAAACGGTAAGCAACGGGTACAAAACGCCCCAAGATTTTAAAAGGATCAAAATATCGCGAATTTAGCTTTCTATGTTTTCGACACGGATTACACCTTTTCAAGGCGCGACTTTTAACGTTACGCGGTTTACCACATGGAATTCGAAAGGTTTACGTCTAACATTGGCATAGCTCCTTTGGCGACTACGGGCCGTCTCGAGCCTTTCTCGGATTGGAATGATTTTAACGGTTACTCCATGAATTAGTCCAGGTTCGGTGACTTGATTATCATTTACTTGGTTCTACAAAAGGAGAATGACGTTTTCGGTCATATAAGATTTCAAAAGGTGTGACGTTAAGACTTGAATGATAACCATCGTTGTAAGAGAATTTGGTTAAAGGCAAAAACTTTTCTCAAGTAAATTTGAAGTTGATAACGCAAACTCGTATTATGGTATTCAAGGTTTGAATCATGTGTTTGCTTGGTCCATCGGTTTGTGGATGATACGCGGTACTCATGTTTAAACGTGGTCCCGAAGCTTTTTGTAAGGCACTCTGAAATCTAGAAGTGAAATGAGAATCTCGATCCGAAACGAGGTACATTTCTTTAAGGTATATTTGAAAAAGTTTGTTAGGACTTGAAAACGTTTGTTGGAACAAGTTTCTGTTTCTCAAGAATTTTGTGCCGCGGAAGATTTATCGGTTTCCAAAAACGTTCGTTAGGACTATTCACCCTCGAGGCGAATACTAGTATAACGTGAGGAGTCTCTCCCTCCATTGAGAATTTAGAATAAAGATTTCCTTATACGAAAGTGCGAGTGTAAAGCGAGAGAGGTTTCCCTCTCGATGTGAGCATACCAAGCATTTTGTAGTTCGTCGATAAAATTGTGCGAAAACGAGATAGTATACACGTATAGCATATGGTTGAAGTCGAAGGAATTTTTCATTCATTCGGAAGCATAAGTATGGTTTGATAATAATCGACGATGTGTCCCGGGTATGGTTGTTATCAGTATTCTCGGAGTTGTCGGATGTTCAAACAAGAAAAATGAAGTCATGTACATGGCACATGGTGGTGATTAGGTTGATTGAGTCCAATCACCATCACGTGTCACTAGAACTTTGGTGTGAATTACCGTAATATAACCACGTTGATCGAGTGTCGTTATATTACGCTAACTCATACCTCCATTCCCACATCACTCCATAGATTCGAGTTCGTGTAACCGTGAAGATCTAAAATGAACAAAGTGCAACGGCATCTCTAACGTGACTCGTATTGAATCGAAAGAATTTGTGCAACTCTAAAGAAGCGTTCCCCGAGGGAAGTGTATAAATGATTGTTCACGTCAATGCGGTTCAAGTCAAACAATAATGTCTTTAGGCGCGAAAAGAGCAACGAATCATGATAACGAGTAGTACGCAATCGTAGTGATAAGTAGTGACGACGATACTCACCTAGAGTAGTGATGGCAGTAACAAGAAGTGGTAGATAGTAAGGTACACCGGTGTGACACCGATAGTAAGTTGAAACGGTGGCGAATAACAATCTGGGAGACAGAGTTCCCGAACAAGTGTGACTAATGAAGTCGTCGTCATCCTTACGGGTATGAATCCTGAATTTACGCGTGTTACCAGAAAGTTGCAGAATACGAGTTCGTATGATGAAAACTTGGTACCATTAAGAAGTTTGCCTAAGAATGATTCAAGTATAATGCACAAGTAGTCAAGTAAGTGCTATCTATAGCAAATGTATGTCAGAATGCAATGGCTAACTATCCGGTTGTAGTCTAGATTCACTAATGCGTCCCAACGACTATGTCAGACACACTAATGCACATCCTAGTTCCCTACAACCAACGCTCTGATACCATCTGTAGCGACCCGACAAAATCGTCATTGACGGCGCCGCTAACTTAGGTCCCGTTACGTGGTCGTAGTCCCTATATGAGACTCGTTTGACCAAAATTATGTCGCGTCCTTTTGAAACGTATCATGCTTACAAAGTTTAGTTTACAAAATCGTTCGACAACAATTTCAAGTTTGCAAAAGTATAAATTATAAATGAGATAACTTGCGACATAATTAGTTTAAAATCACGGTTGCTATAAATAGCGTAAGTATGTAAACGATATGTTTGAATCCAAAGGTGCTATCACTAGCGTATGTATGTATGTATGCTTGACCCCAAGCAAGAATTCAGAGTGTATGCATGTATGCTTAACTCCAAGCAAGTATGAGTGTACGCGGAAGCATGTATCAAATACCCAAGTATGAACCTGAGAAACATATAGAAAACTGTCAACAAAAAACGTTGGTGAAATCATAGGTGTTTTAGTAAACGTTGTATTTGAACCACAAGATTTGGTATAAGATGATTATCAAAATCATTTGCATTCCAAAGTTGTTGTTTGTATCCCGGGCACCCAATTATCAAACTTAACTATTTTGCACCCTTTGCGTAGTGTTAGAACATACACTAGACCCGAAAATATATTTCATCCGCTAATGGTAGCGAACCGTCCGAATGAGGCTCGTCAAGCCCATGTGATCACATAATATAAGTTCACGTTTACACCCTGCAAGTGTAACTAATGATAATTGAATTGAGGCTTTTTGTTCAAACCCGTACGTGGAATGTTCGTTTTCGTACTTGTGTTCAGGTGTAAAAGTATGATACGTATATGTTTCTCATCCCATAGTTTAAAGCATAAAAGTTGTTGAAAGATGGGACTATGATCTCACCTCGAGTGCACTAGTATAAAAGTACTTCACAAAGTAAACGTGTGCATGAAAGTTGCTTAGCCTTGACCTAAACAAGTAAGTTGTATCAATTAACTAGTTACGACACAAGGTCGGGCGAAATGTGTTCAATTAGTCCTATGGCTCATTACGACTCGATTATATAGCATGTGAATCACGTTGTCAAGTTTCATGCAAGAATCAAGTATAAAATAAGATTAGAACGATTGTATAAGTGTTTTGTTAAGTTTGACTAAAAGTCAAACTTGGTCAAAGTCAACGAAAAAGTCAACGGGATCGGGTCGGGTCCCGAACTATTTTTCTGAGGTTTTTATTCATATATAAGCATGTTAGAACAAGTTACATGTGAATCAGAGGTGCGTAGCATAGCAAACATTTTTCGAAATTTGACAAAGTAGGTCAGAACCCAAACACGGCTATTGCCGCGCCGCGGCCAGAGGTGTCGCGCCGCGACATTAGGCATGGCCTGGTACCTGGTCAGTTTCAAAAGTTCAAGTCTTGATCCAAAATTCAATTTAGCACAAAACGCAAACCGTGAACACTTAGAATACGCATCTTATATCATTGGAAAGCTCTTTTGACAAGGAATACAATTAACTACCTTTCACAAGCAAAAACATCAATTACAATAACCGAAAACTCGTCAATTGATCAAGAAAGGTTTATTTTCAAAGTTTCAAGTTCGTAAAACGTATTTTATGATTCGGGAATCCAATTTACATGTATGATATGCCGTTTCGAAGGTAATTAAGCATACATTGCATCTAAACACTTACTAACAACATTAACAAGCATTCAATGCATCAAAAGTTCATTTCAAAGTCTATCAAACCCTAACCAAAATTCACAAAAATCAATAATCATGTGTTTGAAGTTTTCTTAATCAACCTACGCATCAAAACGAAGCTAGTGATACTAGTAACACAATTAAAACATGAACTTTAACAATCAAACAACATTTAATCTTCCAAAATGCAAGATTAAGCAAACCCATTTCAAATGTTCAAACTAGTTACTCAAAACAACAAATCGAGCAAACAAAATATATATTCATGTTACACACGAGCCATAGACACTAACTAACACCATTTCAAGTATAAAAACACAAATTTAGAGAAAATCTAGAGTTTTAGAAATTTTACCCAAACTTGATGAAATTGGTACCAAAATGTAGAGGATGAAGAGAGGATCACGAAAATGTAATTTGTTTTGATGTTTCCTTCTTGATCCGGATTTAGATGATGATTTTATAAAGATGGGTGTTTGAGTTCTAAAATGGAAGAGAGAAAAAGAGGGAGAAGATGAAGTGAGAAATGAATGGATGAGATGGTGGGAGGTGGTGGTGACTAGTTACCAAAATTTGGCCAAGTACCAAGATTAGTCCCTCAAGTTTCAAAGCGGGTGCGAGAATTAACCAAACGAATATTTTAAAAACGCTCGAGTAAACGAGTGATGTTATAATTAAATGACGGAATTATTATGAACGTTAGTCAACGGAAACTACGAATTTAAATAACGAAAGGTATTATTTAAAAAAAAACGGTGTTAAAAATAAATTTAACGGAAAAAGGCGGGATGTTACATAGTTCGACACGTACCCGTGTTAGACCCTTTGGCATTTACTAGCTAAAATAACTTTTCAATTCCGTTTCAAAATAGACAGTTTTGTCACATCTCCAGCAAGTCAACTTCGACTTCTCAATCAAAACAGTCTTATTATAACCTCAATAGATACGTTGCCCTTTCGCCAACGTTACCGGGGAATCGTTTATATTCACCACATTAGCAATAAACTTACCAACAACTTCACTGATCTTTGACTTTCAAAAAAAAAATCATTATAATTATCGAAACCCTATCATATACGCATTCGTACCTTATAACAAGAATTGCCATACCAATTATTGAGAATCAGCAATCAGTATTTTGAAACCACGCAGCATGTCTACATCAACAATTACATATACACACAACGTCTACCTCCAAGACTTACATTCTTTGAATGAGAAATTTCTGAAAAACACCCTAAACTGCGAACCAGTTCTCAAAATTTTGAAAAATGCTGATGAAGCAGCAAAAACTGTAAACGACCTTAACAGTAAAAAGTTGGATGATAAAGGATAGTATATTGGCAAAGCTCAGAAAAAGAGAAGCTTTGGAACTGGAAAACGGATTGAGCAAAGTATGAAGGAGGCTGTGGACAAATCACAAAGGCTGAACCTGCCTTCAAAGAATCCAAATGATTCAGTACTTGCTGAAGTCATTAACGAATACCTTGCTCCTGACTCTAAATCCCTGCGGATAATATCCTTCATCATCCTCTGATATTAGACATTCTAAGATATCATCGTATCTTTCATTATAAATATCATCCATACTTCTGAAGATATTTTTATAATTATTCTTATCTGAAATCATTTACCTCTTCGTGCTATCTGTATTATATCATAAAAGAAACTATTTTAGTTTCTAAATTCTGAAACATTCGAGTTTAAAATAGGAATATTCTTGAAGAAGTGTTGGGAGCTGAAGCATGAGTTAGTATAATATAATGACACTTGATCAACGTGATTATATTACAGTAATTCATGCTGAGTTTCTAAATGGAACATGATGATTCACAGATTATAACGTCATCATGTGCTATGTTACACGACTCTTGTATTCTCTTTGATCTCTAAATATCAAGAAAATATTTCTTGATGATTCGGCCTTTTCTGAGGTATTCTGGTAATTTGACAAGTCAAGATCGTGTCATTAAATTTCCTTCCTAGAACATTAACAATGTTCATTCCAAAATTTATATCTGCGAATTCTGGACCATTACAAGCGGTGCTTAATCGCAAGAAGAAGAAACGAAAGGACAAAGCTCCGAACTAGAAATGGGAGTATAAATCATGGCAAATAAAAGAGAGCATTAACTGTGGATGACAATGATTATAGAAGAAGCAAGGACTTTGAAATATAAGGGAAGATATAAAACCCAACAGCAACCCAGAAATCACAAACCGTATATATCAATGCATATAGCAATATAAAGACACGGGAGAACTAAAAACACTATAAAACCAAGAGTATAGTAGAAGTAAATAGATTCTTCCGGAGGCAGATGAAAAAGAAGAGCGACAGATATGAAAGTGAGGAGTATATCAAGAATCAGCACTGGATGAAGCATATTGACAAATATTTTAAAATATGAGTTGAGAAGGTGTGAGTTGTAAGAAAACAAATGAGGTGGATTTATAGTGAAATATCCGACAGAGAAATCAAAATAGATTATCGCATTAATTCGAAGAGGATCATAATTTCCTTAATCGTCGAATAATCAAATCCAATATAGATTACAAAGATTTTCTTTTCGGAGATCAATCGTAATGACGTTAAAAGATACAACGAATCACTATTATCTTATTTCATTCATTTACGATAAATTCACTCACACGCTTCGAGTAATCGAATTATTTTATCCATTCTTCTTGAACATGATAAAACTCTATAATCGTTATAATAACATTCTCATTGTTAGTCATGACGACCTCTATCAAATTTCGGGGACGAAATTTCTTTAACGGGTAGGTACTGTGACGACCCGGAAATTTCTGACCAAATTTAACCTTTAATCTTTATATTATTCCGATACGATAAGCAAAGTTTGTTAAGTTAAATCTCAAGAATTTTAAACTGTGTTCATACATTCATTATAACCTCGACCAAATTTCGACGATTCATGAACCGTTATATATAAATAGATATGTATATGTATATGTATATATATATATATATATATATATATATATATATATATATATATATATGTATATATGTATATATATATATATATATATATATATATATATATTATAACTTGAGAATATTGATAAAGTATTAAACGTATAATATTTTACACGAACGTATTTGTTTCAATATGATTTTTGACGAAATTAAAAAAAAATATATTAAACGATTGAATTATCAGAAACATTGAATTATGATTACAAGTCTCTGTTGAGAGGTCCACTATGATTTGAGAAAATCTATTCCTCTTAACGATATTCAGAATAATTTGTAAAGCTATTTATAAATAAAAACAAAAAGTGTCATTTACGAAAGTTAGACAAAAGTTAGTGGAGAATTGGTTTCCATAATATTCTATTAATCTATTTTCAAACGTACAAAGACGTTTTCAGTTTAAAAAAGAACTTTATTATTAAAACGTATATAACTTTTATAAATATCTAGAATCACTTTTGACAACTCATTACTTAACCAGTATAATAAATATAACGATATTTATATTTTATTTCATTAAATATATATAACTATTTAAATTAATATTATATATATTTATACGCGTATTATACATACATAGTTTTTATACTTTTACTATACTTTAACTTTACCTTTACTTTACTTTTACTTTACTTTAACTTTAATAATTCACTTTAATAATTCATACTTTAATAATTCACTTTAATAATTCATACTTTAATAATTCACTTTAATAATTCATACTTTAATAATTCACTTTAATAATTCAAAAATCTATTATAAATAGAATTCAATAGGTTTCATTATTTGATAGAAACTTGAAAATATATTTCTCTAAACTCTCTCAATCGATATATATATATATATATATATATATATATATATATTTGCTCTGTATTATTTCAAGATATTATTAGTATATATAAAATATTCCGACGGAGTGCTTTCCGAGTGATTTCAAAATAGTTTTTTTGAATGAGTCGAAGCTAAGAAAATTATGGGTTATAGCTATGGAGGTGATGGGTATGGTTCATGGGTATGCTCGTGAGGTCAATCTAGTGTTTATCATCTCTGTTGCGTCTACGTACTTTCCTGCAATATTGAATCTCAATATTGATACGTTCGTGAATTCGAGGCCAACCTTGCACTTGTTAAATGACGTTATATGTATTTTTACTACGAAATACAGTATTGTGAGTTTCATTTGCTCCCTTATATATATATTTTTGGGACCGAGAATACATGCGCTGTTTTTATAAATGTTTTACGAAATAGGCACAAGTACTAAAACTAATTCTACGTGGGTTTAAACCAGAAATATACCCTTAACTTGGTAACATTAAACTACTTGTCTATGTATGGTAGGCGCGAATCCTAAAGATAGATCTATTGGGCCTGACAAACCCCATCCTGACTATGGGATGCTTTAGTACTTCGAAGTTATTTTAAACACACCTGATCTGGTGTACTTCAGAGGGTAAAACATGAACGTTAAGGCTTGTTACCGGGTGCCTACAACTTATAGAATACTTTTATACACTTGCGAGTGTACATATATTTATAAACGGAAATCTTGTGGTCTATTAATATATTGAAATGATTGTTATGATAAACCTATGAACTCACCAACCTTTTGGTTGACACTTTAAAGCATGTTTATTCTCAGGTATTAAAGAAATCTTCCGCTGTGCATTAGCTCATTTTAAGGATATTACTTGGAGTCATTCATGGCATATTTTGAAAGACGTTGCACTCGAGTTATTGAGTTCATCAAGATTATTATTAAGCCAATTATAGTTGGATGTATTATGAAATGGTGTGCATGCCGTCAACTTTTGTTGTAAAGAAAGTTTGTCTTTTAAAAACGAATGCAATTTTTGTAAAATGTATCATATAGAGGTCAAATACCTCGCGATGTAATCAACTATTGTGAATCGTTTATAATGTATATGAACGGGTCCTTTCAATAGAATTCATAGATATATTCAACTTAATAATTCTATATATTATTTTATATATTTAACTCGAATGATTTAAATTTATTTTATTAATTTAAAATATTATGTATACATTTATTTATATATATATATATATATATATATATATATATATATATATATATATATATATATATATATATATATATATATATATATATGTGTGTGTGTGTGTGTGTGTGTTTACATATTTATTTGCACACAATTGTTCGTGAATCATCAGGCATGGTCAAAGGGTAATTGATGACTTAAATATAGATTTCAAAACTTTCGAGACTCAACATTACAGATTTTTCTTATTGTGTCAGAAATATATAAAGATTAAAGTTTAAATTTGATCGAAAATTCTCGGGTCATCATAGTACATACCCGTTAAAGAAATTGCGTCCCGAAATTTGATCGAGGTCGTCATGGCTAACTATAAAAATGTTTTCATGACGAATATGAGTTGATGAATAGAATTTTATCATCGTTGAGTAATATGGATAAAACCATTTGATTTTGTGAAGAGTACGAGTGAAGCTATCACCAGAGAGTGAAAAGAGTAGGTATAGATTCATCATATCTTTTGACGTAGATAGGATTGATTTCCCAAGTTCAAGAGATTTGGAGAAAATTTTCGTAATAAGATTTGATTCTTCGGTAATCAAGGGAATTAAGATCCGCTTTAAATGCGATCATCTATTTTGATTGCTCTGTCGGATATCTTACTATAAGTCTACCCCCTTCGTTTCCTTATTTTTCACAACTCACAACTTCTATTCTTTTGTGACGACCCAGAAATTTCCGACCAAATTTAAACCTAACCTTTATATGTTTCCGACATGATAAGCGGAATTTGTAATGTTGAATCTCAAAAAGTTTGTAACTACATTCATGTAATCAATTACCCTTTGACCGTGTTCGACGATTCACGAACAATTATGTGTTTATAGATATGTATATATAATATATAATATTAACTAAAAACATTAACAAAGTATTAGATATATGATACTTTACACGAACGTATTTGTTTCAATATGATTTTTGACGAAATTAAAAAAAAAATATATTAAATGATTGAATTATGATTACAAGTCTCTGTTGAGAGGTCCACTATAATTTGAGAAAATCTATTCCTCTTAACGATATTCAGAATAATTTGTAAAGCTATTTACGAAAGTTAGACAAAAGTTAGTGGAGAATTGGTTTCCATAATATTCTATTAATCTATTTTCAAACGTACAAAGACGTTTTCAGCTTAAAAAGAACTTTATTATTAAAACGTATATAACTTTTATAAATAATTAAAATCACTTTTGACAACTCATTACTTAACCAGTATAATAAATAAAACGATATTTATATTTTATTTCATTAAATATATATAACGATTTAAATTAATATTATATATATTTATACACGTAGTATACATACATACTTTTTATACTTTTACTATACTTTAACTTTACCTTTACTTTACTTTTACTTTACTTTAACTTTAATAATTCACTTTAATAATTCATACTTTAATAATTCACTTTAATAATTCACTTTAATATTTCATACTTTAATAATTCACTTTAATAATTCATACTTTAATAATTCACTTTAATAATTTATACTTTAATAATTCACTTTAATAATTCATACTTTAATAATTCACTTTAATAATTTAAAAATCTATTATAAATAGAATTCAATAGGTTTCATTATTTCATAGAAACTTGAAAATATATTTCTCTAAACTCTCTCAATCGATTTATATATATATATATATATATATATATATATATATATATATATATATATATATATATATATATATATATATATATATAGATTTGCTCTGTATTATTTCAAGATATTATTAGTATACATAAAATATTACGACGGAGTGCTGTTCGAGTGATTTCAAAATAGTTTTTTTGAATGATTCGAAGCTAAAGAAATTATGGGTTATAGCTATGGAGGTGATGGGTATGGTTCATGGGTATGCTTGTTAGGTCAATCTAGTGTTTATCATCTCCGTTGCGTCTACGTACTTTCCTGCAATATTGAATCTCAATATTGATACGTGAGCGCTCATAACTTAACTTTTATATATCAATAGTGTATCCCTGACTAGTGCTCGAGTATATAAGATTATGCATACTTGTACATTCGATATTGTCCTTAGATAGGTTTGTTGAATCCTGAATTAGATACATATGCTACAGAGATAGGGTATATGATATGCATGTCATTGGAAAGCGAGCGAAAAATTAAGAACTTTTCATTTAGATATCGAATGGTTTCGATTAACGGATTAGAAGTTATAGTCCACTGAATTTTAGTATTATTGTGAAAATGATCATTATTACTATCGTCATTATTATTTTAATGGAAATATCATTGTTATTATAAAATATCATTATTACTATTATGTTAGTATTATCATTTTATCATAATAACATTTTTAGTAAATATAAATATTGTTATTTTTTTATAGAATAATAATAATTATTATTACAAAATAATACAACTTTTACTTATTATTATTATGATCAATATTATTTTATCAAATAAATAGGGGATACAAAGATATTTTTCACCATGCGTAATATAATTAGATTAATAATACTTACCACTATAGTTTTACGATATTAAGTGAACTTTATAAATTTTACTACTTAAGATATATAAAAGTATATTTTATCATATATAAACGTTAATATAAATTTTTATTAATAAATGACTTTTATTATTATAAATATAATTAAATATATAAAATGACTATAGTTAAGTTATATAATAAACACGTATAAATTTTAGAAGTCATTTTGGGTCAAGTTGACTTTTGGTAACTTTTGTTGACTTTTGCATATTAGTCTCGAGCATTAGGATTATGGTACACTATGACTTGACCAAAAATTGTTAGACAAATATTGACCAACATATAAATATATATAATTAATATAGGTTCATGAATCCGAGGCCAACCTTGCACTTGTTAAATGACGTTATATGTATTTTTACTACGAAATACAGTATGGTGAGTTTCATTTGCTCTCTTTTTACTCATTACATTTTTGGGCTGAGAATACATGCAAATACTTTATTAACTGTTTTACAATATTTATATGCGTGAGTTTCATTTGCTCCCTTTTATATATATTTTTGGGACTGAGAATACATGCGCTATTTTTATAAATGTTTTACGAAATAGGCACAAGTACTAAAACTAATTCTACGTGGGTTTAAACCAGAAATATACCCTTAGCTTGGTAACATTAAACTACTTGTCTATGTACGATAGGCGCGAATCCTAAAGATAGATCTATTGGGCCAGACAAATCCCATCCTGACTATGGGATGCTTTAGTACTTCGAGGTTATTTTAAACACACCTGATCTGGTGTACTTCAGAGGGTAAAACATGAACGTTAAGGCTTGTTACCGGGTGCCTACAACTTATAGAATACTTTTATACACTTGCGAGTGAACATATATTTATAAATGGAAATCTTGTGGTCTATTAATATATTGAAATGATTGATTATGATAAACTAATGAACTCACCAACCTTTTGGTTGACACTTTAAAGCATGTTTATTCTCAGGTGTTAAAGAAATCTTCCGCTGTGCATTAGCTCATTTTAAGGATATTACTTGGAGTCATTCATGGCGTATTTTGAAAGACGTTGCATTCGAGTCATTGAGTTCATCAAGATTATTATTAAGTCAATTATAGTTGGATGTATTATGAAATGGTGTGCATACCGTCAATTTTCGTTGTAAAGAAAGTTTTTCTTTTAAAAATGAATGCAATGTTTGTAAAATGTATCATATAGAGGTCAAATACCTCGCGATGTAATCAACTATTGTGAATCGTTTATAATGTATATGAACGGGTCCTTTCATCTTTTTCCTCAATTCATACTTTAAAACATTCGTCAATATGCTCCATCCCGTTCTGATCCTTGATATACTCCTAACTTTCATATCTGTCATTCTTCTTTTCCATCTACCACCGGAAGAATCTCTTTACTTCTATTATACTCTTGGGTTTATAGTGTTTCTAGTCCTCTCGTGTCTTTATATTGCTATATGTATTGACATATACGGTTTATAATTTCTGGGTGGTTGTTGGGTTTTATATCTTCCCTTATACTTTGATGTCCCTGCTTCTGTCTTTTATAATTATTGTCATCCACAGTTAATGCTCTCTCCTATATGCGGCGATTTATACTCCAATTTCTATTTTGGAGCTTCATTCTTTCGTTTTCTCTTCCCGTCCTTAAGTCAAGCGAATAATGGTCCAGAATTCGTATGGATTTTAAAATGAACATAGTTGATGTATTCAGAAAGAAATTGTAATGGCACGATCTTGATTTGCCAAATTTCCAGAGTCTTCGAAAAGATAGAACTATCGAGGAAATATGCTCTTGATATGTTTATAGATTAGATAGAATGTAAGAGTCGTGTAACATGGCACACGATGATGGTACTGAGAATCATCACGTTTCATTAGAAACTCAACATGAATTACTTTAATATAATCACGTTGATCAAGTGTCATTATATTATACTAACTCATGCTTCAGTTTTCCCAACACTACTTCAAAAACATTCCTATTTTAAATTCGAATTTCTCAGAATTTAGAAACTAAAACAGTTTTCCTTTCTGATGTAACACAGATATTGCGAAGAGATAAATAATTTCGGATGAGAATATTTATGAAAATATCCTCAGAAATATCGAAGATATTTATGATGATATTTTGGAATTTCTAAGTTCGATGGTTGATGAAGAAAGATTTTCCGCAAGATTTTAACATGACCTCGGAGCAATACATTCTCTAAAGATTTCATCGGATCCAGAATTACCTGGATTCTTTGAATATAGGGTGTGGTCCTTGTATTTGTCCTTGGTCTCCTTCACTGTTAGCTCAATCCGTTTTTCAATACCAAATTTTCTATCGAGCGTTTTCAACACTCCATGTTTTATCATCAAACTCTTGGCCATTTAGGTCATCTACAATTTTACTGTTTTCTCTGCATTTAATGCAGCCATATTTGAATCGTCGGTTATCAATCCGAGGCTGTTTCAGGAGAATGGTGTTTTTAGATGATTAAACGCTGATGGTAATATGGTGGAATATAAAAGGTTCCCCGGTAACAATAAAAGACCACACATATATATATCAAGGTTATAATAAGGTTGTTTCGAACGAAAAGTTGAAGTTGACTTGCTGGAGCTGTGACAAAATTGGCTAATTTGGAAAGGAATTGTAAAGTTAATTTCGGTAATAATAACTCTAAAGGATTTAGTACAACTATGCGTTAAACGTTTACTCAGTTTCCGAGAGTTTTTCAGGTGCATAGCTATATGCATAAATCTTTTCTTCTGTAGATGAAGTGCAGTTGGTTCATTCTCTCGATTGAGATGTTTTCAAGAATCATGAAAGGTTAGAATGCGAATTGTAATCGTCAAAATACAAATGAGGTTTAAGATGAAAATCAAGTGGCAAACTTGAAGTATTATTTAGTTTCATATGTTATAATCAATATTTTAATTCATTTTAATTGTCCACTGTTGGTAGTCCTCAGTTGATTAGTCTATAGTTAGCTAGGAACAGTTAGCTAGGATTTTGTTAGCGTGGATTCTAAACAAAATGTTTTTCTTCGTTATGCCACTTTTTGGATTCTGATAGGTCAAAATTCAAATATGAAATTTGAATGGAAATGATTATTCTGTGGTGAACGGATTCATATATCTGTGAATGTAAGTTGGATAGGAAATGACTGTTGAATCAGATTTGAAGAATGTACAATATAACTTATTAATGTAAAATCTTAAATATTCCTCGAGTATTACCTACCCGTTAAAATATTTTCATCATCAACAGTTTGTACAAAAGAATTTTTAATCACAATCCCTATGAAAATATATATACATATATATTTTCTTCAGATGTAATCATGGATCTAATGAGTCAATTTAATATTAGACTCATTTGATTTTCGGTTTAAGCTAGAATAAGTAATCTTTAAAACTATTAGGATCCACACATTCTTCACAGAATATTAATAAAGTTATGGATCAATACTTCATTGTTAATTGCTGTTGGTACTCCTTGGTATCCATCATACGTATGATGTTGATGTTCGTGGAATAGATTGTGAAATTGAGGCTTGGGATGCGGATGTGTTTGTTGGTGGTACTGTTGATGCCGGTAATGTTGCTGAAGCTGGTACATTTTGCACCATATTTTTCAAGGCTACAACTCGGGTGTGAAGCTTGTTGACTTCTTTGATTACTCCAGGATGATTGGCGGTTGGAACAAGCGGATGTATAAGGTTTTGAATTTGAGATAGTATATAATCATAGCGAGATCTTCGAAAAATGAAGGTAAAAAATGGTGTTTCGGATTGGTTCGCCGGTGAGTGCTTCAGGTTCTTCGCCAAGAGGTGAATTTGGTTGATGGAAAGTATCGTCTTCTTCTGGTCTCCATTGATTACGTCGACTACGAACTCATCAGATGAATTGGAGATAGCTGATTGATTGAGTCTTTCTGGTGACGCTGCTTTCTGAGCTGGAGTGGGATTCTATATCGTAATCCGAGGGACTTGAACTAGTGGTGAGTACCATTGCGTACGATTGAATAAAGGATTTTTTTTTTGATATGAAATGATTTTCGACTATCGAATGGTATTCGAATTATATAGAATACCTATACATAGTACAGAAGGTCCTGTAGATTACGAAGGGAATTAAGGAAACGTGTCAGATAAAGTCTACAGTAACATATACGCTAAGATATGAATTAGCAGATACACTAAGATATGAATTTTGTCTATACACTATTCATGCAATCAATGCAGTAAGACGTGTTTAGACTAAGAATGATAAGCAGGTAATTTTCGACAAGAAATGATAAGCAAACTTTTGACATGCAGACCAGGTTCAAGTCCAGACTCATGAATATAACCTAACAACTACTAGGTCGAAGTCCAGACTTCACTAATGCATCCTAACAACTACCTGTTAGATATTCTAATGCAGACCTGGTTCGCTAAGACCACCGCTCTGATACCAACTGAAACGCCCCGTCCTAATCCATTTGGACGAAGTCCATATCGATTATAAATGATTCATAATAGTTGATTACATCGCGAGGTACTTGACCTCTAAATGATACATTTTACAAACATTGCATTCGTTTTTAAAAGACAAACTTTCATTTCATCGAAAGTTGACAGGTATGCATACCATTTCATAATATCCAACTATAAATGACCTAATCCGTCATTTACTTAATAATAATCTCTAATGAACTTCAACGATTCGAATGCAATGTCTTTTGAAATATGTCATGAATGACTCCAAGTAATATCCTTAAAATGAGCTAATGCACAGCGGAAGATTTCTTTCAAACCTGAGAATAAACATGCTTTCAAGTGTCAACCAAAAGGTTGGTGAGTTCATTAGTTTATAGTAATCATTTCATTTTCATCATTTTAATAGACCACAAGATTTTAAATATTATAAAACATGCAGAAGTCCCATTCCAACTGCACAAAAAATATCTTTCATATGAAGAACACCTGGTGAGGATTCAAAATATAATAGTAACCATATGTGCCGGTCTTTCACCCCACGGGTGAATACATGTGCCTTCAAAATATAGAACCTCTGTGCCGGTCTTTACAACCCACGGCTGAACACATGTTTATAAAATATAGGACAACCCGTGCCAAAATGTCATAAATAATAAACCATCCACCCGGCTCGGGAGCTCATACGCTCTAACAGAAACCGGGGGCTAATGCGTGTCATAATAATCAACCCCAATCCCAGATAATTCTTTCATAGAATGCAGTTAAGGTACTTGTGTCTATTTCGTAAAATAGTTATAAAAGTTGCGCATGTATTCTCAGCCCAAAAATGTAAAGGGTAAAAAGGAAAATGAAACTCACCATAATGTATTTTGTAGTAAAAATACATATGACTATATTGAACAACTGAACAATGCAAGGTTGGCCTCAGATTCACGAACCTATATCACTTGTATATTTATTAACATATGAAATTGTAATCGAACAAATATATGTATCATTATTTGTGAAGTAATTTATATATATAATAAATTAACAAGTTTCATTATGTATATTTTCATTTTATATATAATAATATTAATGTAATTAGGTTATGTGTATTAAATATATTTTTATATATAATCTTTATTTTTATGCTTATAACTTTAATTGTGTCATTAAACTCTTATTTTTTATATTCATCATTATTAATAGTAATGATATAAATATTACTGATAACCATAAAAATGATAGTTTTAGTGATATCAAAATATTAATTTTAATAAAAATGATAATAATAATAATAATAATAATAATAATAATAATAATAATAATAATAATAATAATAATAATAATAATAATAATAATAATAATAATAATAATAATAATTCTAATACTTATATAAGGATACTAAATAATAAAATGTATTATTTTAATAATAAAATAATAATAATCATAATCATAATAATGATTATAATACTAAACTGGTAAAATTTATATATTTTTTTAGTAATACTTACAATACTAATGATAACCTTAATAATAATAATAATAATAATAATAATAATAATAATAATAATAATAATAATAATAATAATAATAATAATAATAATAATAATAATAATAATAATAATAATAATAATAATAATATTACTAATGATTATACTTAAAAAATAATAATAACAAGTGATAAGTAATAATAATGATTATACTTCTAATTAATATTTTTTGTAATAATTGATATTCATAATACTTGATAGTAATAATAATACTAATAATAACACTAATATTTATTAATAATAATACTAATGATAACAATAATAATAATAATAACAATAATAATTATATTCATAATAATGATAATTATAATGATAATGGAAAGGTGATAAAATATATACCATCTAGAATTGCTTCCCTAAAAAGAAATGTCCATGGAGAGGCTCCAACCCGCGACCTCCCGAATAACCGCTAAGTCCTTAACCATTCAGCTGTTTAATACTTCCTGAATTAATTAGCTCTTTAAATCCCTTTATCTCGTACATGTCTATTACCTTCTTAAACTCAATTAAGAACTAAGTGGGTTTTAGCATGACCCAAATAGATTTCGAAATCTAGCAGTCCCTTAATGATTTTTAAGCCCAACAAGAAAAAAAATGGAACGGCTTAAGTAAAAAAAAATAGCCCATTTTTCCTTAATTAAAGATTTCGGTATACTATGTTTTCAATGAAACAATGGCCGACAACATACAACTGGTTTCTATTGATAGTTATCAAGTAGAGTTTAGCTCAACATTTTCATACGATCTTAATTATTACCATCATATATTTATGTCGCTAGTCACATAAAATCACCCTCATTCGTTCACGATTAATATCTTCATCTCATCACTTATCTTAACAAAATTTGCATTTTGATTCTCAACAGGAACGGTAACAAGATGCAGCAAGTTTTTGAGGAGGCGTTTATAGTTGTGTTCAAAAGTAGTGTTGTTTGGGTTGGTGATTATAGAGCAGAAGTACACCAATAACAGCAGCGAAAATTTGCAGTTCAAATAGCAGGTTGTGGGTTTCTTCTTGACAGAAACGCCTGCAAGTAATAACAGTAGTGGTGGTGGTGTTTGGACTGTTTCGGTGGTGATTCTTGAAAGGGTGGTGATGGGTGTTCGGTGGAGGAGAGGTGGCTAGGTGATTCTTGTTCTTGGACCATATAGGAAGATGATAATGGTGATGATATGGTGGCGGTGGTTTTTGATGGAGGTCAATGGTGGTCCGTCGTGGTGGTGGGCTTACGGTTGTCGTGGGCGTTGGAGCAAACAGAAGTCGAGCAGGAGGATGAGGATGGTGAAGATGATGAGCCAAAGTGTTTGATAGTTCTTGGTTACGAGGTGGTTCATAAAGAGTGATGGTTTTGAGGTTATGGATTAAAAGCTAACACAAACAGAGGTACGAGTTGTTTTATATTTTTTTTTATCAGATAGCAGTAGTTAGAAGTACTTGTAATGGATATGGATCAAATTATGTCCTCAACAACTTAAGCTGATTGATTGATTGATTGTTGTATGTCGACAGAATATTTCTAGCAGGAGAAGAAGACACAAGAAAAAAACAAAAAACAAAAAATACATCAAGCAGATGTCGACTTGCAACTGAATTTGGATTATGTCTGTGATTGGATTCATTCGTATCAATTAGGTAGACAAATTTAAACAGAGAAGATAGCGATTGAAAACAGAATTTGTAATTTTCTGCAATTATATTTGCATATAACTGTATTCATATATATATATATATCTGTATTTATATTTCTGTTAATTTTGTAATATTATTTAATAATATAAATCGATTAATAAATCTGTGAATGTTATAAATTTTAATAAAAATTCTAGTAATAATTTTAATAATAGAAATATAATAATAATATTAATATTAATAATAATTTTATCAAAATATATTAATAATAAGAATAAACGTAATCATAAAAATGATACAAATCATATTATTAATGATACTAATAAGAATACTAATTATAATAATGTTAATAATAATAACAATTTATATATGTATCCATTTTCATATTAATAATACTAATATAAATATTATTATTGAAAGTAGTAACTATAACAACTATAATTTAATTTTTAATTAAACTTATTATATTAGATATTAGTATTACATATTATTAATTATGTAATATATGTACTAACATACATTGAATATTTAATATTCAAATATTACAATATATAGAATTCATAGATATATTCAACTTAATAATTCTATATATTATTTTATATATTTAACTCGAATTATTTAAATTTATTTTATTAATTTAAAATATTATGTATACATTTATATTTATATTTGTATATACATACATTTACACACACACACACACACACACACACACACATATATATATATATATATATATATATATATATATATATATATATATATATATATATATATATATATATATATATATATATATATATATATATATGTTTACATATTTATTTGCACACAATTGTTCGTGAATCGTCAGGCATGGTCAAAGGGTAATTGATGACATAAATATAGATTTCAAAACTTTCGAGACTCAACATTACAGATTTTGTTTATCGTGTCGGAAATATATAAAGATTAAAGTTTAAATTTGGTCGGAAATTCCCGGGTCATCACACATTAGATGGTAATGCAGGAGCATTATTAACAACTGGAAGCTGAAGGATTCTCTTGAAATCAGCCTTAGTAGTCATCCTCCTTCCATTCACACCTCGCAGTTCAAATTCAAACCAAGCAGGTTCTCCTTGCGTGTTAGCGGCAGTTGGAAGTGTAGCCTCAACAAATCTAATAGTTCTATTCAGAAGCCTTATATCTAGCTCAGGTACACTAACAGTATAGCTAAAAAAACCTCAGAGCTGATGCCTTTCTAGTATGGCTAATCAGTAGTTGCTAGGAATGTTAGTCTCAGAATTGATGAAGTAGTTGTTCAACATTAGCTGCTTTATAAGAATAAAAGACCACAACATGTTAAGAATAATCACATGTCTTTATTCTTATTTCCTTTGAAATCTTTTTCATTTTTCAATTTTATAAACTTTTATGTATTTTATAATTTATAAAAACTTTTATTCCAAATATTTACAAGTATTTGACAACCATGAAATCCATGTTAAAACATTTAAAATTCAAACACGTCAAGTATTATCATGCAAGATATGGATTAATTATGATTAAACAAACAAAGAAACCAAAATGCTAACAACACTTAGTCATTTTGCATAACATTAAGCAGATTCGGTAACTTGTAACTTTTTCATATTCGGTTACCAAATTTTTTTTCCCCTTTACATCCATGAACTAGATTAGCATGCAAGATTTTTCAGAAACAAATCATAAGTATAATGTTTGAAATCTAACCAAACAAATTACCAGATTCGGTATTAAGTAAGCATGGCAGATTCGGTTACATCAAAACTTAATATGTAAACTCTAATCATGCATCTCTAGTCATATATTCATTAAATTCATGATCAGAATCACTTTTAAACATAGAAGAATCAGATAGCATGTAACACTTAGAACATATTCAGTTACTGTTCCTTGAACTGATTCGGTATGTATAGAATACATTAAACTGTAATTGATCATTCTGTATAAGTTGTTTTCAAGTACCTATCACATATTAATCGTCATTTTAAGCCCAAATAACATCGTCTAAGTTAACAAATCTGTTTAATCTTTGAAATTGGTTTTCATAACATCATATTCGGTTTTCTTAGATCCAATCAAATATGTTATCTAAGCATAAAGGTTTTGAAAGATATTGTTTTCATGAAAATCATACGACTCATTTCTATGTCTTTACACAGAAAAACTTGATTAAAATAAGGATTTACCAAAGATTTGAGAGCAAATAGAATCGGATCCGATAGATTAGGCTTAGATTCGGTTTGCTTCAGAATATGAAAAGTAAAAGATTTGACTTTGAATCTTATATTTATACACCAAATCTGGGTAAAACTTGGGCCTAACCGAATTCATACCGAATGGGCCTTAGAAACCGAATGTCATTCCATTAAGTATTTTCATTCAAATTTTAAATCAAACCTTGGTGAATCTGACTGAATTTAAGCACAAGTTTATTATTTTTCATTAAATTTTAAGATTAAGTGAATCTAAACGTTTTTGGGACATACTGAATCTGCACTGTTTGGTTGTCATACTTAGTAACAAGCTAAAAATAGGATTTATTCAAGAAAAATCAAATCTTTTTGAATTTTAAACTTTTCTAATTTTTAGGATTTTTCAAAAAGTAGATTTGTACTTACTAATTTTCAACAATGTACGAATCCTCAATGATACCAATTGTGAAACGAGTTGCATACTGAGATGTATACAAGTCAAAGTGAATCTTTATCAATTAAAACACAAGTTTTTATGAATTCACTTTTGAAAAATCAAATTTATTTTTCATTTTCTCCCTTTCTCCCCAATAAAATGTGATATACAATAAAGTAAATCAACATTTTGAACCTTCCAAAGAAAATTATTAACTCCTCATTGAATCAAGATATCAATCAGTTACCTCCCCCTTGTAACTATTGAAAAATAAACCTAGGGAGTTATTGAAATGTCCCGTTCTTATTGATTAAAAACGTTCCATATTAATTGATTTCGTTGCGAGGTTTTGACCTCTATATGAGACGTTTTTCAAAGACTGCATTCATTTTAAAACAAACCATAACCTTTATTTCATCAATAAAGGTTCAAAAAGCTTTACGTAGATTATCAAATAATGATAATCTAAAATATCCTGTTTACACACGACCATTACATAATGGTTTACATTACAAATATGTTACAACAAAATAAGTTTCTTGAATGCAGTTTTTACACAATATCATACAAGCATGGACTCCAAATCTCGTCCTTATTTAAGTATGCGACAACGGAAGCTCTTAATAATCACCTGAGAATAAACATGCTTAAAACGTCAACAAAAATGTTGGTGAGTTATAGGTTTAACCTATATGTATCAAATCGTAACAATAGACCACAAGATTTCATATTTCAATACACATCCCATACATAGAGATAAAAATCATTCATATGGTGAACACCTGGTAACCGACATTAACAAGATGCATATATAAGAATATCCCCATCATTCCGGGACACCCTTCGGATATGATATAAATTTCGAAGTACTAAAGCATCCGGTACTTTGGATGGGGCTTGTTGGGCCCGATAGATCTATCTTTAGGATTCACGTCAATTAGGGTGTCTGTTCCCTAATTCTTAGATTACCAGACTTAATAAAAAGGGGCATATTCGATTTCGATAATTCAACCATAGAATGTAGTTTCACGTACTTGTGTCTATTTTGTAAATTATTTAAAAAACCTGCATGTATTCTCATCCCAAAAATATTAGATTTTAAAAGTGGGACTATAACTCACTTTCACAGATTTTTACTTCGTCGGGAAGTAAGACTTGGCCACTGGTTGATTCACGAACCTATAACAATATATACATATATATCAAAGTATGTTCAAAATATATTTACAACACTTTTAATATATTTTGATGTTTTAAGTTTATTAAGTCAGCTGTCCTCGTTAGTAACCTACAACTAGTTGTCCACAGTTAGATGTACAGAAATAAATCGATAAATATTATCTTGAATCAATCCACGACCCAGTGTATACGTATCTCAGTATTGATCACAACTCAAACTATATATATTTTGGAATCAACCTCAACCCTGTATAGCTAACTCCAACATTCACATATAGAGTGTCTATGGTTGTTCCGAAATATATATAGATGTGTCGACATGATAGGTCGAAACATTGTATACGTGTCTATGGTATCTCAAGATTACATAATATACAATACAAGTTGATTAAGTTATGGTTGGAATAGATTTGTTACCAATTTTCACGTAGCTAAAATGAGAAAAATTATCCAATCTTGTTTTACCCATAACTTCTTCATTTTAAATCCGTTTTGAGTGAATAAAATTGATATAGTTTCATATTGAACTCTATTTTATGAATCTAAACAGAAAAAGTATAGGTTTATAGTCGGAAAAATAAGTTACAAGTCGTTTTTGTAAAGGTAGTCATTTCAGTCGAAAGAACGACGTCTAGATGACCATTTTAGAAAACATACTTCCACTTTGAGTTTAACCATAATTTTTGTATATAGTTTCATGTTCATAATAAAAATCATTTTCTCAGAATAACAACTTTTAAATCAAAGTTTATCATAGTTTTTAATTAACTAACCCAAAACAGCCCGCGGTGTTACTACGACGGCGTAAATCCGGTTTTACGGTGTTTTTCGTGTTTCCAGGTTTTAAATCATTAAGTTAGCATATCATATAGATATAGAACATGTGTTTAGTTGATTTTAAAAGTCAAGTTAGAAGGATTAACTTTTGTTTGCGAACAAGTTTAGAATTAACTAAACTATGTTCTAGTGATTACAAGTTTAAACCTTCGAATAAGATAGCTTTATATGTATGAATCGAATGATGTTATGAACATCATTACTACCTTAAGTTCCTTGGATAAACCTACTGGAAAAGATAAAAATGGATCTAGCTTCAATGGATCCTTGGATGGCTCGAAGTTCTTGAAGCAAAATCATGACACGAAAACAAGTTCAAGTAAGATCATCACTTGAAATAAGATTGTTATAGTTATAGAAATTGAAACAAAGTTTGAATATGATTATTACCTTGTATTAGAATGATAACCTACTGTAAGAAACAAAGATTTCTTGAGGTTGGATGATCACCTTACAAGATTGGAAGTGAGCTAGCAAACTTGAAAGTATTCTTGATTTTATGAAACTAGAACTTTTGGAATTTATGAAGAACACTTAGAACTTGAAGATAGAACTTGAGAGAGATCAATTAGATGAAGAAAATTGAAGAATGAAAGTGTTTGTAGGTGTTTTTGGTCGTTGGTGTATGGATTAGATATAAAGGATATGTAATTTTGTTTTCATGTAAATAAGTCATGAATGATTACTCATATTTTTGTAATTTTATGAGATATTTCATGCTAGTTGCCAAATGATGGTTCCCACATGTGTTAGGTGACTCACATGGGCTGCTAAGAGCTGATCATTGGAGTGTATATACCAATAGTACATACATCTAAAAGCTGTGTATTGTACGAGTACGAATACGGGTGCATACGAGTAGAATTGTTGATGAAACTGAACGAGGATGTAATTGTAAGCATTTTTGTTAAGTAGAAGTATTTTGATAAGTGTATTGAAGTCTTTCAAAAGTGTATAAATACATATTAAAACACTACATGTATATACATTTTAACTGAGTCGTTAAGTCATCGTTAGTCGTTACATGTAAATGTTGTTTTGAAACCTTTAGGTTAACGATCTTGTTAAATGTTGTTAACCCAATGTTTATAATATCAAAAGTGATTTTAAATTATTATATTATCATGATATTATGATGTACGAATATCTCTTAATATGATATATATATACATTAAATGTCGTTACAACGATAATCGTTACATATATGTCTCGTTTCAAAATCATTAAGTTAGTAGTCTTGTTTTTACATATGTAGTTCATTATTAATATACTTAATGATATGTTTACTTATCATAATATCATGTTAACTATATATATAACCATATATATGTCATCATATAGTTTTTACAAGTTTTAACGTTCGTGAATCACCGGTCAACTTGGGTGGTCAATTGTCTATATGAAACCTATTTCAATTAATCAAGTCTTAACAAGTTTGATTGCTTAACATGTTGGAAACATTTAATCATGTAAATATCAATCTCAATTAATATATATAAACATGGAAAAGTTCGGGTCACTACAGTTATCATAGTAACTAAAGCTCCCCTTAGAAAGATAGTATCTAAAGCATTAGAGTTCAGTTGCTCCCCCTAGAAAGTATATACTTCCCCTAAACACAAGATCCCATGTATAAGTACCTAATGTATTAAGGAAATTAAGCACTATAGTCTACCATGCCTATTTGCGAAATTAAAAACTTTAGCCTAACCTCATCCAAAGGTTTAGTGAGCATGTCGGCTAATTGTAATTTCGTAAGCGCAAAGTATATTTCTATATCTCCTTTTCTACATGGTCCTTGATAATGTGATAACTGATATCCGTGTATTTGGTCTTAGAATGCTAGACCGGGTTGCTAGTAATTGCAATTGCACTTTGTGAATCATAGTATATTGAGGTCTTAATGATCTTAAAGCCATGGTCTATGAGTTGAATTTGCATCCACAAAACTTGAGAATAACAGTGAGCTACAGCAACGTACTCAAACTAAGCTGTTGACAATGAAACACAGTTTTTTTTCTTAGATGACCAACCAACCAACCTATTCCCTAACATCTTAATTGATCCAGATGTGCTTTTTCTATCAACATGGCAACCGCCATGGTCAACATCAGTATAAGCAGTGAGATTGAAATCAGATCCATGAGGATACCAGATTCCAAAGTTAGATGTACTTTTAAGATATTGGAAAATTCTAACCACTGCTTTGGAATGTGATTTCTTAGGGTTAGACTAAAATCTAGAACAGACAGTCATAGCAAGTGTGATTTCTGGTCTAGTTGCAGTCAAGTACATTAGAGAAACAACCATGCTTCGATAGAGTGTTATATCAAAGGGTTCCCCATTTTCATCAGCATTCAGCAAAGTCCTCCTTAGGGTTGACATTGTTCGTAAACCAGTTATTTTAAAATGTTTTAACATATTGTTGATGTACTTTGTTTGACTGTTAAAAATGCCATTTGGTAGTTGTTTGACTTGCAACTCGAAGATGAAATTGAGCTGGTCAAGCATATTCATTTCGAATTTATTGGCCATAAGGTCACCAAATTCTTTGCATAGGACTGAGGACGTGGAACCAAAAATAATATCATGAATGTAAAATTGAACCAAAAGGATGTGACCGTGGTTTTTGTGAATGAAGAGCATTGTATCAATTGTTCCACGAGAGAAGCCATTTTCTAGCAAATACTTTGTCAAGGTTTCGTACCATGCACGTGGTGCTTGCTTCAGACCGTACAAAGCTTTCTCCAAGTAGTTACGTGGTTTCGATGAATAGGATTGACAAAACCTTCAGATTGATCTAAATAAACTTCCTCTTGAAGGTTACTATTCAGAAAAGCAGTTTTGACATCCATTTGAAACACCGTGAATTTCATGTGAGAAGCAAATGTAAGAAACATATGAATAGCCTCAATCCTTGCAACTGGAGCAAATGTTTCATCGTAGTCAATACCCTCTTATTGTCTGTATCTGTTGGATACAAGACGTGCCTTATTTCTAACCACAACCCCATCCGAATCTTTTCTTGTTCTTGAAAATCCACTTCACTGAGATGACCCATCCTAATCCATAAGGAAGAATACAATAACATATGGTTACATTGCGAGGTATTTGACCTCTAAATGATACATTTTACAAACATTGCATTCGTTTTTAAAGACAAACTTTCATTACATCGAAAGTTGACAGGCATGCGTACCATTTCATAATATATCCAAACTATAAATGATTTAATAATAATCTTGTTGAACTCAACGACTCGAATGCAACATCCTTTGAAATATGCCATGAATGACTCCAAGTAATATCTTTAAAATGAGTAAATGTACAGCGGAAGATTTCTTTCAAACCTGAGAATAAACATGCTTTCAAGTGTCAACCAAAAGGTTGATGAGTTCATTAGTTTTTCATAATCATTCATTTCCATCATTTTAACAGACCATAAGATTTCAATATTTAATTGTACCCGTAACCCGAGTACAAAATAATACACATAACCTGTGTATAAAAATCATTCATATGAATTGAACACCTGGTAACCGACATTAACTTTAATGCATAGAATATTCCCAAACAGAACCTCTTGTCTGTATAATAATAATCTTGAAGTACTAAAGCCATCCGTAATGTAAATGGGGGTTGTTAGGCCCAATAGATCTATCTTTAGGATTCACATCAATTAGGGGCCATTTTCCTAATTCTTAGGCTACCAAGCTTGAAGGGGTGATATTCGGTTTAATAATCCAATCATAGAATGTAGTTTTAAGTACTTGTGTCTATTTCGTAAAACATTTATAAAAGCAGCGCATATATTCTCAGTCCCAAAAATATTTATAAAAAGCGAGTAATGAAACTCACATTACTGTATTTCGTAGCAATTATTCATATGACGACACTGAACAAGTGAAAGGTTGGCCTCGAATTCACGAACCTATATTAAGTATATATATTTATATGTTGGTCAATATCTGTTTAACAATTTAGGTCAAGTCGTAGTGTATCACAATCCTAATGCTCGAGACCAACATGCAAAAATCAACAAAAGTCAACTTGACCCAAAATGACTTCCAAAATCTATACATGTCTATTATATAGCCATTTCATATATTTGAATATATTTATTAAACTTTATTAGAGTAAATAATACAAGTCATTTATTAATAAAAATTTATATTAAAATTTATATATGATAAAAATATACTTTTATATATTTCAAGTAATAAAATTTATAAATTCACTTAATATTATAAAAATATAGTGGTATATTTTATTAATATAATTATATTACATGTGGTAAAAATATCTTTGTATTACATATTTATTTGATAAAATAATATTGATAATAATAATAATGAGTAAAAGTTATATTATTTTGTAATAATAATAATAATTATTATTATTCTACTAATAATAATAATAACAATATTTATATTTACTAATGATAATATTAATTATAATAAAATGATAATTCTAATCATGATAACGATACTTTTTAATATTAACTGTAATAATAATAATTTATATAAAAATAATAATTCTTTTTAAAATGATAATTTTTAATAATAATAATACTAAAATGATAATAATAATGATATTTTATAATAACAATGATATATCTATTAAAAATGATAATTTTAGTAAAAGTGATAGTTTTAATATAAATGATACTTTTAATAATAATAATAATAATAATAATAATAATAATAATAATAATAATAATAATAATAATAATAATAATAATAATAATAATGATAAAAAATAATGAAAACGATATTTTTCTCTTAAATTAATATCATACAATATTTTAATTTCATCATGATACTCATACTCATTACTTTCTAATCGATTTGTTTAATAGCTTTTTAGTCCTCTTTTATATCGCATTCATAATAATGATAATAATAGTAATCATAATAATTAGATGATACTAATATTAGTTTTAATGATAATGATACTAATAATAATTATAATAATACTAATGATAATACTAATAATTATTATTATGATAATACTAATAATAATAATAATAATAATAATAATAATAATAATAATAATAATAATAATAATAATAATAATAACCTTAGTGATAATAACGATAGTATTAATAATAACAATAACCATTTTAAATGATAATACTTATATTAATAACGATAATGATAATAATAATAATAATAATAAGAATAATTATTAGATAATAAGAATAACGACGATAATAACGACGATAGTAACTATAATAATCATTTTAATAATAATACTAAAATTAATAATAATTCAGGTGACTATATCTTTTAATCCATTCATCGAAACCATACGCTTTCTAAATGAAAAGTTATTAATTTTTCGCCAGCTTTCCAACGACATGCATATCATATACCTTATCTCTGTAGCATATGTATTAAATTCATGATTTATCATAAACTATTTAATAACAAAATTAAGTATATTAGCATGCATGAACATATATACTCGAGCACTAGTCAGGGATACACTATTAATATATAAAAGATAAGATATGAATGCTCACATATCAATATTGTGATTCAATATTGCAGGAAAGTGCGCAGAAGCGACGGGGATGATAGACACTAGATTGACCTCATGAGCAAACCCCCGAACAATACCCATAACCTCCATAGCTATAACCCATAGTTTCTTAGCTCTATCCCGCTCAAAAAATAATTTTGAAAACACATGGACAGCACTCCGTCGTAATATTTTATGTATAATACTAATTAATAATACTACTACTAATAATAATAATAAGATTAATAATATTAATATTAATCTTAAATAAAATAATAATTTAAATAATTAAATTATATACAGAGTATATATCTCTCGATAGAGAGAATGAGAATGAATCAAGCAAGCAGAAGGCTCGGGCTTTATAGCCCTGATCTGGACCCAACATCTCTGCGATCACGGAGTGGGTGTGGGTAATAGGCCCGCGATCACGGCACCCCTATTTCCAGCTCACACTCGATTATCACATGGGCTGCCGACAGTTTATTAATTAGTATATATTTATATATATTTAATTTATTTATTTAATTATATATTATATTATATTCACGTGCATAATTAACTTGTAATTTTAGTTCCAAAGACTTATACGTTGACACTCGACTTACGTCCCGGTTCCGGTTTCTCGAATGTCCTTTCGTACGCTAAGAAAACTAGTACTTCATGTTTCGTGTATTGTACCTTTATACATAACAAGACTCAAATCAATGAAAAACTATCCCACTCAGAGTTTAACTTATTTATTTGAGTGTTTTGGTCATTTGCTTCTTTAAATCATCGTTTCATTATATATATATATATATATATATATATATATATATATATATATATATATATATATATATATATATATATATATTTAAAAATATAAATTTATATATATTAGAAATATTTAATAATATAATATTTAGTTTTTCTAATACTAATTATATTTCAAAACATAATTTAAGATCATTTATTTAACTAATTTGAAATCATATATATTTAATATACATAAACACGTTTTAAATACACGTTGCAAATTAAATCACGGACCCTTATCATTTATAAATTGTCAAAAGGTTTCTAGAAAGATTTTAAAGTTTAGGATAACGTTAAAACCTTTATTCTTATTAAAATGGCTCGGTAACAATTTGTCAAAAGTGGTTCCAGATATTTATAAAGTTATATTCTTTTTAAAGAAGACATGACACTCAAATCCTTTTATATAATTTATAAAATTTATATCAATAAAAGATAATGATAATAACTTTAATAATCTAATTCTTGACATGTTGTAAAATGTACTAATCTTTCGAAATATATCATAGTACGTTTTATATCTTTAAAATAATTATAGGTACTTTATAGCATAAAATTTTAGTTAGGTTTTATATACGTATTACATTATAAAACGTTTTAATAATAGAATTCCTTTAGACTGAAATTGTTTTCGTACGTTAGAAAATAAATCAAATAACTATTACAAAGTTTATTCATCTAAAACTAATTATATTCAGATCACATAATCTATTACTAGAACTTATGTTTACTTTAAATCCTTATAAGTTTGTATTAACTTGTTTAATAACAATCAAGTGTTACTATATCTATTAATTGTATTTGAAACCGCTTATATATAGGTTCAATATATATATATATATATATATATATATATATATATATATATATATATATATATATATATATATATATATATACATGTTTCACATAACACGTTGGTACGTAGATGTTTATCTTAAACAAATAAGTATAACATTATGTGTTTAATACTTTGTTAACGTTTCCAAGTCATATAATAGAATTCATAACTTATTTTCATATCAACCAAACCGTTTAATGTTTTATTAATGTTTCTCAATTTAGTATACACACACACACACACATATACATACATACATACATATATATATATATATATATAAATATATATATATATATATATATATATATATATATATATATAGATATACATACATATCAATTTACACATAATTGTTCGTGAATCATCGAGAGCAGTCGAAGGGTAATTGATTATATAAACATAGTTTAAAGTTTTTGATACCTCAACATTAAAGACTTTTCTTATCGTGTTGGAAACATTGAATCATATAAAGATTAAGTTTAAATTTGGTCGGAAACTTCCGGGTCGTCACATTCACGCCAATTGGTTTTTGACCCGTTGGTCTTGGAACTAACTGCCATACTTTCAAACATTCAAATTGACCTATCTCTTCGTTCATAGCAACTACCTAGTTAGGATCAAGTAAGGCTTGATCAACCGAAGTTGGTTCAATCTTACTAAGAAAAGTAGTATATAGACACATATTCCGAGTAGCCCTTCGAGTTATGACTGGAGCAGTAGCATCACCAATGATAAGATCAATCAGATGACTTTTAGTTCATCAGTTGGTATGTGGAAGATGTTTAGGATCAGTAGTATCAACTGAAACATCAACTGTTGTTGAAGTTGAGCCATGATCCTCTTGTTCTGATGTAACATTGTTTAATGGGTTCAGTTGAGTGTCTGGAGAAATATCTGGAGATGAATCAAATGATGCATCTTGAATTGTGTCAAGATTAACATCAGGAGGTGGGAGGGAGGATAAAGACACAACAGGTGAATCAGTTGGTGTGGTATCTTCATCATTGAGACTTGGTTGTATCTCAACTATAATTGATTGAATTGGTGTAACCGGTACGACATGGTTATTTGAATTCCGTTGAGGAGAATAAAGAGTATCAAACAAAATATCCAGTTCCTCTATAGTTACAGTAGGAACACCCTTCTTTGAGAAAATTGAGTTACGTGCAGAAGAAGTAGTAGCCAGGTTAGGATCAGGTTTTAAACTGAGTTGTTCAATAGCCATTCCCGATAACTCGTCAACACTAACATTGATTCTTTCCTTGATTTTCTTTATCCGTTTGTGATAAACACGATAAGCAACTTTGTTCGACGAGTATCCGAGAAATATGGCATAATCGTCATGAGCATCAAACTTTCCGAGGCTGTCAAATTCGTTAAGAATATACAATATACAACCAAATACACAGAAATATTTATCGTTCAGGTGTCTACCATATAATAACTCATAAGGAGTTTTATTAAACTGTTTGTTTATGATGGTGCGTTTTTGGGTAAAACATGCAGTCGAAATGGCCTCACCGCACATTTTTGGAGGTAGTTTAGAGTAGGCAAGCATCGTTTGAGCTGACTCACAAAATGTAAGGTTATGTCATTCGACTACTCCATTCTGTTGAGGGGTCCTTGCAGCAGAGAACTAGTGTTCAATGCCTTGGTCTCATAAGTAACTATCAAGAAGGTCATTCTTAAATTTCGTCCCATTATCAGTTCAAATGCTCTTAACATGTGTGTTAAAAGAACATTGAGTTTTCTTGATGAACTCAATGATGATGGTGGGTGTCTCAGATTTGGTTCGCAAAAGAAAAATCCATGTGTATTGGGTATAGTGATAAACTATGACAAGTACATGTTTCCGACTACCGAGGCTAGAAACCCTCATGGGTCCACATAAGTCCATATGCAATAACTGGAAAGAAGTTGAAGTACTAGGGGTTTTCTTAAGTGGATAATTAGTCCGGATAAGTTTACCCTTTGCACATGATAGACACGCATGATTCTTATCATAAGGAAAGGTAGGGATTCCATCAACTAAGTCTTTAAAGCCTAGTCGATTAATACCCTTGTAATTCAGGTGTGACATCCGGTGAAGCAATAACCACGAATTTTCTTTTGAAGATCTTGCAGCCAAACACAAATTACCATTTGTTGGTGCATCATTAAGATTAATAGTGTAAAGTCAAGCACTACATTTACCAACAAGGAGATCGTGTCCTTTGGTGGTTTGCACCACACATTGAAGAGGTTCGAACAAGACTTTGAGATCTCCATCACAGTATTGGCTTACACTAAACAAGTTACATCCAAAACCTTCAATGTATGAGATCCTTTTGATCGTTATGACATTTTTCACATAATCTGCATAACCCGTAGTTGCCGCAATCTCATCATTTCCAAATGTAACCATTCCTAGAAATTTGTCAACAAAATTGACAAGCAAGGATTTATTGCCTGTCATGTGTCGAGAACAACTGGAGTCGATGTACCACACACAAACATTGAAACCCTGTAAACGTTAATTTTCCTAGAGTTTAGGTACCCAAAGTTTCTTGGGTCCTCTACGGTTAGTACCAGCAGAGGACTTTGGATCGCACAAATATTTAACACGTAATGCATCATGCAATTTAGACTTTAAAGCATAATCCAAAAACACATTACATGTATTATCAGCATAGGAAATCTCAAGTTATACACAATCATTAGAAGTCTTAACATAAAACTTATTCCAAGAAGATGTTTTGTTTCACAGAAGTAAAATGAAATACATGAGATGATTTCCTAGTACAACTAGCAGATTTCTTGGTTTTGTTTGCTACTTTCTTAGAGCATGACTTAGGTACCAGTTGGACTTGTAATTCAAGTTTGGATTATAACCTGTGACATAAAAAACACCTTTGTTAGTTAGACATTTAAACTTTTCAGTTGACATGTGAGATGATTGACTTACCAAAATTTCCATTTTGATTTTATGTTCCTTAGCATCATACTCACTCAAATCAGGTTTAGGACTCTTGTGTTATTTTGAAGACTTCTCTGGTTTCTTTAAAAGACTTTCCCTTTTTTGTTTTGACATTAAAATCGTGGGTTTCTTTGGGGTAGAATGAGAACCACTTGGATGATTAATCTTCTGAACAATGATTCGGAGACGAATCATTTGTGTTGCTTTCCTTCTTAAGAGGTCGTAAAGGATTTTTGAGAATGGTAATGGGTTTTAGGTTTGCATTAGTTTTACTCTTAACCTTCTTTCGAATCCCAGCAAGACGTGTAGAAATAGGTTTTGTTACAGATTCACAAAAAATCTTACGATCTATTTCCTTTTTAAATACAATAGGAGAAGCATGCTTATGTGTGTTAGCTTGACGAAGTAGATATATCTTTCTATTTAAGCTCTTAATCTCAAGGCATAAGTCTTTCATAGAAACTAAGACTTCACCATCTCTAAAAGCATAAGTAGATTCTACCTTAGGAAGTGGTTGTAGTGACCCGAACTTTTTCATGTTTATATATATATATATATTAAATGAAATTATTATTTACATGATTAAGTGTTTCCAACAAGTTAAGCAATCAAACTTGTTAAGACTTGATTAATTGAAATAGGTTTCATATAGACAATTGACCACCCAAGTTGACCGGTGATTCACGAACGTTAAAAGTTGTAAAAACTATATGATGACATATATATGGATATATATATAGTTAACATGATATTATGATAAGTAAACATATCATTAAGTATATTAACAATGAACTACATATGTAAAAGCAAGACTACTAACTTAATGATTTTGAAACGAGACATATATGTAACGATTATCGTTGTAACGACATTTAATGTATATATATCATATTAAGAGATATTCATACATCATATTATCATGATAATATAATAATTTAAAATCTCATTTGATATTATAAACATTGGGTTAACAACATTTAACAAGATCGTTAACCTAAAGGTTTCAAAACAACACTTACATGTAACGACTAACGATGACTTAACGACTCAGTTAAAATGTATATACATGTAGTGTTTTAATATGTATTCATACACTTTTGAAAGACTTCAAGACACTTATCAAAATACTTCTACTTAACAAAAATGCTTACAATTACATCCTCGTTCAGTTTCATCAACAATTCTACTTGTATGCACCCGTATTCGTACTCGTACAATACACAGCTTTTAGATGTATGTACTATTGGTATATACACTCCAATGATTAGCTCTTAGAAGCCCATGTGAGTCACCTAACACATATGAGAACCATCATTTGGCAACTAACATGAAATATCTCATAAACACCTACACCAACGACTAACATGACTTATTCACATGAAAACAAAATTACATATCCTTTATATCTAATCCATACACCAACGACCAAAAACACCTACAAACACTTTCATTCTTCAATTTTCTTCATCTAATTGATCTCTCTCAAGTTCTATCTTCAAGTTCTAAGTGTTCTTCATAAATTCTACAAGTTCTAGTTTCATAAAATCAAGAATACTTCCAAGTTTGCTAGCTTACTTCCAATCTTGTAGAGTGATCATCCAACCTCAAGAAATCTTTCTTATTTACAGTAAGATATCTTTCTAATACAAGGTAATACTCATATTCAAACTTTGATTCGATTTCTATAACTATAACAATCTTATTTCGAGTGGAAATCTTACTTGAACTTATTTTTCGTGTCATGATTCTGCTTCAAGAACTTTCAAGCCATCCAAGGATCCTTTGAAGCTAGATCCATTTTTATCATTTCCAGTAGCTTTATCCAGAAAACTTGAGGTAGTAATGATGTTCATAACATCATTCGATTCATACATATAAAGTTATCTTATTCGAAGGTTTAAACTTGTAATCACTAGAACATAGTTTAGTTAATTCTAAACTTGTTCGCAAACAAAAGTTAATCCTTCTAACTTGACTTTTAAAATCAACTAAACACATGTTCTATATCTATATGATATGCTAACTTAATGATTTAAAACCTGGAAACACGAAGAACACTGTAAAACCGGACGTACGCCGTCGTAGTAACACCGCGGGCTGTTTTGGGTTACTTAATTAAAAACTATGATAAACTTTGATTTAAAAGTTGTTCTTCTGGGAAAATGATTTTTCTTATGAACATGAAACTATATCCAAAAATCATGGTTAAACTCAATGTAGAATTATGTTTTCTAAAATGGTCATCTAGACGTCGTTCTTTCGACTCAAATGACTACCTTTACAAAAACGACTTGTAACTTATAATTCCAACTATAAACCTATACTTTTTCTGTTTAGATTCATAAAATAGAGTTCAATATGAAACCATAGCAATTTGATTCACTCAAAACGGAATTAAAATGAAGAAGTTATGGGTAAAACAAGATTGGATAATTTTTCTTGTTGTAGCAACGTGAAAATTGGTAACAAATCTATATTAATCATATCCTAGCTAACTTATATTGTATTATACATATATTCTAATATATTATGTAATCTTGGGATACCATAGACACGTATGCAAATGTTTTGACATATCATATCGACCCATGTGTATATATTATTTGGAACAACCATAGACAATCTATATGCAGTAATGAGGAAGTTAGCTATATAGGGTTGAGGTTGATTCCAAAAATATATATACTTTGAGTTGTGATCTAGCCTGAGACGTGTATACACTGGGTCGTGGATTGATTCAAGATAATATATATCAATTTTTTTCTGTACATCTTGAAATGTCCCGTTCTTATTGATTAAAAACGTTCCATATTAATTGATTTCGTTGCGAGGTTTTGACCTCTATATGAGACGTTTTTTTTTTCAAAGACTGCATTCATTTTTAAAACAAACCATAACCTTTATTTCATAAATAAAGTTTAAAAAGCTTTACGTAGATTATCAAATAATGATAATCTAAAATATCTTGTTTACACACGACCATTACATAATGGTTTACAATACAAATATGTTACATCAAAATCAGTTTCTTGAATGCAGTTTTTACACAATATCATACAAACATGGACTCCAAATCTTGTCCTTATTTTAGTATGCAACAGTGGAAGCTCTTAGTATTCACCTGAGAATAAACATGCTTTAAACGTCAACAAAAATGTTGGTGAGTTATAGGTTTAACCTATATATATCAAATCGTAACAATAGACCACAAGATTTCATATTTCAATACACATCCCATACATAGAGATAAAAATCATTCATATGGTGAACACCTGGTAACCGACATTAACAAGATGCATATATAAGAATATCCCCATCATTCCGGGACACCCTTCGGATATGCTATAAATTTCGAAGTACTAAAGCATCCGGTACTTTGGATGGGGTTTGTTAGGCCCAATAGATCTATCTTTAGGATTCGCGTCAATTAGGGTGTCTGTTCCCTAATTTTTAGATTACCAGACTTAATAAAAAGGGGCATATTCGATTTCGATAATTCAACCATAGAATGTAGTTTCACGTACTTGTGTCTATTTTGTAAATCATTTATAAAACTTGCATGTATTCTCATCCCAAAAATATTAGATTTTAAAAGTGGGACTATAACTCACTTTCACAGATTTTTTACTTCGTCGGGAAGTAAGACTTGGCCACTGGTCGATTCACGAACCTATAACAAATATATACATATATATCAAAGTATGTTCAAAATATATTTACAACACTTCTAATACATTTTGATGTTTTAAGTTTATTAAGTCAGCTGTCCTCGTTAGTAACCTACAACTAGTTGTCCACAGTTAGATGTACAGAAAAGAAATCGATATATATTATCTTGAATCAATCCACGACCCAGTGTATACATATCTCAGTATTGATCACAACTCAAACTATATATATTTTGGAATCAACCTCAACTCTGTATAGCTAACTCCAACATTCACATATAGAGTGTCTATGGTTGTTCCGAAATATATATAGATGTGTCGACATGATAGGTCGAAACATTGTATACGTGTCTATGGTATCTCAAGATTACATAATATACAATACAAGTTGATTAAGTTATGGTTGGAATAGATTTGTTACCAATTTTCACGTAGCTAAAATGAGTAGTTTTTACCAATTTTGTTTTGCTCGCCATTTCTTCGTTTCTAATCCGTTTTGAGTGATTTAAGCGGCCACGGTTTCGTATTGAACTTGACTTTATGAAACTAAACAGAAAAGGTATAGGTTTATTGTCGTAAATACAAGTTACAAGTCATTTTTGAAAGAGGTAGTCATTTCCGTCGAAAGAACGACATCTTGATGACTGTTTTGAAAAACATACTTTCACTTTGAGTTTAACCATGATTTTTGGATATGGTTTCATGTTCATAAGAAAAATCATTTTCCCAGAAGTATAGCTTTTAAATCGAAGTTTTTCATAGTTTTTAATTATCCAAACCAAAACAGCCCTCGGTTGTAACTATGACGGCGTAAATCCAGTTTTATGGTATTTATCGTGTTTCCGGGTTTTAAATCATTAAGTTAGCATATCATATAGATATAGATCATGTGTATAGTTGATTTTAAAAGTGTAGTTAGAAGGATTAACTTTATTTGCGAACAAGTTTAGGATTAACTAAACTATGTTCTAGTGATTACAAGTTTACCACTTCGAATATGATAGCTTTTTATGTATGAATCGAATGATGTTATGAACATAATTACTACCTTAAGTTCCTTGGATAAACCTACTGGAAAAGAGAAAAATGGATCTAGCTTCAACGGATCCTTGGATGGCTCGAAGTTCTTGAAGCAGAATCATGACACGAAAACAAGTTCAAGTAAGATCATCACTTGAAATAAGATTGTTATATTTATAGAAATGGAACAAAAGTTTGAATATGATTATTACCTTGTATTAGAATGATAACCTACTATAAGAAACAAAGATTTCTTGAGGTTGGATGATCACCTTACAAGATTGGAAGTAAGCTAGCAAACTTGGAAGTATTCTTGATTTTATGAAACTAGAACTTGTAGAATTTATGAAGAACACTTAGAACTTGAAGATAGAACTTGAGAGAGATCAATTAGATGAAGAAAATTGAAGAATAAAAGTGTTTGTAGGTGTTTTTGGTCGTTGGTGTATGGATTAGATATAAAGGATATGTAATTTTGTTTTCATGTAAATAAGTCATGAATGATTACTCATATTTTTGTAATTTTATGAGATATTTCATGCTAGTTGCCAAATGATGGTTCCCACATGTGTTAAGTGACTCAAATGGGCTGCTAAGAGCTGATCATTGGAGTGTATATACCAATAGTACATACATCTAAAAGCTGTGTATTGTACGAGTACGAATACGGGTGCATACGAGTAGATTTGTTGATGAAACTGAACGAGGATGTAATTGTAAGCATTTTTGTTAAGTAGAAGTATTTTGATAAGTGTCTTAAAGTCTTTAAAAAGTGTATGAATAAATATTAAAACACTACATGTATATACATTTTAACTGAGTCGTTAAGTCATCGTTAGTCGTTACATGTAAATGTTGTTTTGAAACCTTTAGGTTAACGATCTTGTTAAATGTTGTTAACCCAATGTTTATAATATCAAATGAGATTTTAAATTATTATATTATCATGATATTATGATGTACGAATATCTCTTAATATGATCTATATACATTAAATGTCGTTACAACGATAATCGTTACATATATGTCTCGTTTCAAAATCATTAAGTTAGTAGTCTTATTTTTACATATGTAGTTCATTGTTAATAAACTTAATGATATATTTACTTATCATTTAACATAATTAACCAAGTGTATCAATATCTTAATATGATTCATATGTCCCTAGTAAGACGTTATAACGATAATCGTTATATATATCGTTTTCGAGTTTCTTAATTTAATAGTCTCATTTTTATGTATATAACTCATTGTTAAAATACCTAATGAGATACATACTTATAATAAAATCATATTAACTATATATATAACCATATATATGTCATCTTATAGTTTTTACAAGTTTTAATGTTCGTGAAACACCGGTCACCTTGGGTGGTCATTTGTCTATATGAAACCTATTCCAATTAATCAAGTCTTAATAAGTTTGATTGCTTAACATGTTGGAAACACTTAATCATGTAAATATCAATTTCATTTAATATATATAAACATGGAAAAGTTCGGGTCACTACACATCTAACGTTGGACAACTAGTTGTAGGTTACTAACGAGGACAGCTGACTTAATAAACTTAAAACATCAAAATGTATTAAAAGTGTTGTAAATATATTTTGAATATACTTTGATATATATGTAGATATTTGTTATAGGTTTGTGAATCGACCAGTGGCCAAGTCTTACTTCCCGACGAAGTAAAAATCTGTGAAAGTGAGTTATAGTCCCACTTTTAAAATCTAATATTTTTGGGATGAGAATACATGCAGGTTTTATAAATGATTTACAAAATAGACACAAGTACGTGAAACTACATTCTATGGTTGAATTATCGAAATCGAATAAGCCCCTTTTTATTAAGTCTGGTAATCTAAGAATTAGGGAACAGACACCCTAATTGACGCGAATCCTAAAGATAGATCTATTGGGCCTAACAAACCCCATCCAAAGTACCGGATGCTTTAGTAATTCGAAATTTATATCATATCCGAAGGGTGTCCCGGAATGATGGGGATATTCTTATATATGCATCTTGTTAATGTCGGTTACCAGGTGTTCACCATATGAATGAATTTTTATCTCTATGTATGGGATGCGTATTGAAATATGAAATCTTGTGGTCTATTGTTACGATTTGATATATATATATATATATATATATATATATATATATATATATATATATATATATATATATATATATAGGTTAAACCTATAACTCACCAACATTTTTGTTGACGTTTAAAGAATGTTTATTCTCAGGTGAATACTAAGAGCTTCCGCTGTTGCATACTAAAATAAGGACAAGATTTGGAGTCCATGTTTGTATGATATTGTGTAAAAACTGCATTCAAGAAACATATGTCGATGTAATATATTTCTATTGTAAACCATTATGTAATGGTTGTGTGTAAACAGTATATTTTAGATTATCATTATTTGATAATCTACATAATGCTTTTGAAACCTTTATTGATAAAGTAAAGGTTATGGTTGTTTTAAAAATGAATGCAGTCTTTGAAAAATGTCTCATATAGAGGTCAAAATCTTTCAACGAAATCAATTAATATGGAACGTTTATAATCAATATGAACGGGACATTTCAGTGGTGGCAATTTATCACACGTATCAAACATTTATTTAAGAGTCTTACATCTAAGTTGTAATTCAATGTTATCTTTCTCAAGTTGGTCAACTAGATGTTGTAAGCTCCTTTCCTTAGGCTTTTTGTCATTTTCGTCACATAGGTTCTACCTTAGGTTCTACCTTTTGATCTAAATCCAAGCGACCTGGTGATTTTAACTTATCAAGTTTTAACTTCTTCTCAATGTTTTCTAGTTTAGTTACAAACTTGTTGGTTAAGGCATTTAGTTCATGTGCTAGGTCTTCACCGATTTGAACTTTTGAAACTGGACATGTAGTTAACGCCGATAGAGTTGGTTTTGCTTCAATAGTAGGTTGGACAAACACCTCATTTATGGTAACACTAGAATTAGGGTTTCCAAAAACCTCATTTTCTAGCATCAAAATGTGTTTCTATAGCATGAGTGTGGGAATGTAAACCGATCTATGTGAAGGCACATAATTATCATTTTGCATATTCGGTTCATGTTCAACTAGCTCTTGTAAGAAACTAGGATTTTTTTTACCCATTTTAGCATTAATCTTTTCTTACATCAAGCTAATTTGATAATATTTCTTAGATAAACGATTAACAATAACATCATCAAAATCAGCATTAGACGCATGAACAAAATGATATGGTAAATCAGTTGACCAACGTCCTGGAATATTTTTGAAAATATCATGTAACGTTCTGGGATCTTCATAACCCAACCCCCACTTATCACCATGAATAGTTTTTGGTCTATTCATAAAGATTATTTGCTTTGAAATTCCATACTAATTATGGCTCTTAATTTCTCTGTTCGATAAAGTTTTTGCTCATATCCTGCAAGTTGAGCTTTCATTTGAAGAGTATATTTAGTGAATAGTGAAAGTTTAGCTTTCTTTTTTATTAAGATTTCTTCCAACTGAACAATTTTCATGTTTAATTTGGAAAGTGTGGGTTCGTGTTGTTCTTTTAGGCGTGAATATTCTTTTTCTAAGAATTGAACTTTCTCCGCAAGACGTTCGAATTTCAATCCATAATCAGTTCTTTCAATTTTGATTGGAAGAATTTCTTTTTTAAGGTCTTCCGACTGAGTATCCATTGCACTAAGTTGGGTTTTCAATCGATTCACTTCCGATTGTGGATTTGATGATGAAGAAGATTTAGTCTCATTTAGTTTGATTTGATTTTTTAAAGCTTTATTTTCAGTTATTAAACCTTTTACTTCTTTTGAGATTGAGACTAAATTCTTCATCATTTCGTTTGGCATTTTCACAAAATCAGTTGGGATATCAGTGAATTGTACCTCATCATCATCAGATGTTGAGTCAGAGTTCTCTTTTGTTTCCTTAACTTTGATAAGCTTGGTCACCTTGCAGAAATTGGCATGTACCACTTCAGATTCAGAATTGTCAGTCCAATTGAACCATGTATCATCAACCGGTTTCAGCTCTCCCCTAGTCTCCATAAACTTTGCCATCAACATTTTCTTCTTGTAGTAAGATGCATCTTTCTTCTTTAATAACAATATCCAAGATTTAAGATCCAGATTAAAAATCTAACAATAAATGTCGAATTCAGTTTCGGTACTGTAGCTAATTCGAGTTCGGTATCAGGTTTGGTAAACTAAGATTCTGAGTAAAATTTAACCAGATTCTCACATTAATTCGGTAAGTGTAAGATTAGTAACTTTAGAACACTTTGAACCCCAAAATATACCAAGTATATTGAGATTCGGTTTCGGTATCTGATTCGGTAACCAGATTCTGTAATTCTGTAAAGAATCACAACTAAATTACACTGTCTGATTAACACCCGAATTGAATTAGATTCGGTAACTTTTCTGCAAAGGAAACAAGTTAGTAACAAGTGAAAATTAAATGAACCGATTGTGAACCGAATGTCAATTGTAGCCGTTGAAACACCGAATCTAATTCTAAAACTTAGAAAACTGATTGAAACGTTGATGAAACCACTTGAATTAACTGCGTATGAACAGACCGAATGTGACCAAATCACAAACACAATCAACAACACGTTAACTGAATTACTGAGATGAAGAAGATTCGGTTAGTCAGTTCAAACACAGAATGAGGATTAAATCATCAAAAACTGATGAATCATTGAAATCAAACCGTCAGATAGTTGCCTAATCACCTCACGAACACAACTAAATCTACTTATCTTCAATTGAATACAGAAACAAGCAGAATTGATCGAATGTTTAGAGTTTTAGCCACGAACTCTACATAATAGCTTGAATCTCCATAAACTTATGTTGTAAAGCTGTTTTGATGATCAAAAAACTTTCTAGTATTTCTAATAAACCTTCACTGATCATTTCACACAAATCTGAACGTCATATAATGAAATTCGAGCAAACTGAATCTGATTTAATCTAATCGAATGAGTTTAGATCATGAAATCTTCAATCTCTGGATTGATATAGTGATGTCGTATCACTTTCTGGAAGCTCTGATACTAAATGATAGGTCATGTCATGATGAGAAATGTAGAAATCAAAGATAGAATGAGATTTGGGTGAACATTTAACAGATTTGGCATTAAAAAGAGTTTCAGAATTACAATGTATCACAGCTTCTTAATCTCGGTGTAATGCGATGGCTACGTAATTAGGACTACTAAGGTCCCTTATATAGCCCTCTTATAAGGAACAATTTAATAAGCTTGTTTCACAATAACACTATCTAACTTTGGGTCCTAACAGGGATGATGGACCCCGTGAGTTTAGGGTCCACTTGGCACGTATGTTCGTTTTGGGTTACCACCCTTGAGGTAGTGAATCTCGTGAGTTTTAAATTCACATTGACAAGTAAGTCAACCCCGTTGACATTTTTGAGGTGATTTGGGTAGTGAATCTCGTGTCATTTAGGATTCACAATGTCGCGTGTGATTTCGGACATTCCCATTATTGTTATGGACTAGGGAAGTGAATCTCATGTGGTTTCTGATTCACGATGTCACGTGTGGTTTATTGTTGTTATGACTTAGTTTAGTGAATCTCGTGTGGTTTCGGATTCACTAGGGCGGGTGAGTATTCGGACAACCCTATTGTTGTATAGATTGGGGTAGTGTATCATGTGAGTTTTAGGATACACTAGCGGGCGTGAGTTTTCAGCCAACCCGATTATCGATGTCGAGAAGGTAATGAATCTCGTGAGTTTTCAGATTCACTAAGGCGCATGAGTTTTCAGCTAACCAAAGGTTTGAGGTTAAGGGGTTAACCTTACATTTTTATAGATTCGCAAGGAAGAGGTGGCAAGGGTAAGAACGGGGACTACTATACTATTGCGGGTTGCTTTAAAAGGATTTGTTTAAGATTTTATTTAGGATTGGGTAGTGCATTCCCAATCACCATGCTCGGTCTTATGTTGGATTTTAAATGCTTTGGGTCAAAAGTGTCTTTTGGTTATGTTAAAACGGGTCTTGGGTTATACCCACTTTGATATTTAAATTATTGTATGAAACACAATAACGTTGTTTAAACTTATTGGAGAATTGGAAGTGTTTTGAAAACATAAGTTGTGGCGTCATGCTATTAATATTAATGTGTTGTATAATAGGAAAAATTTCGGGTCGGTATAATGACGGGTTGGGTCATTACATGTGGTATCTGAGCATGGTCTAAGGAATTTAGGAGACTCGAGATAGGTGCGTAGACTTAGACTTATGTATATGCTTATTTGTTGTGGGACTTGTAGGAGTACATGTCAGAACGGGGATTTGGTTAGTGCCTTAGTGTGTAGGTGAACTAACTATGATTATGGTTGTATCCTGATATTATTCGTGTGTGTGCTTATATCGCTTTAAGTTTGTGTTTGTGTTTGTGTATATCATCGAGCAAGATAGTCATTGTACTAATGATTTTAGGCGACGTGTGTGCGTAATAATGACTAGCTACCATTGTTACGAGTGCAAATCGTGTCTAACAAGTGAAGTACGAGGAGTATTGAGCAAGATGGGGCGGTGTTGTGCGTGTGATTATTTTGCATTCGTTGTTTAATCATTTTGCGTACTTTAGAATGAAGACAAGAAGTGGGACTTCAGGTAGGAAGCAAGGTGATGATGATGAGTTAATGGCTAAGATTGGCGCTGCTTTGGAGAGTTATTCATCGGGTTTTACCGGGAAGGTTAAAGAAGTCCTTCAAGGGGTGATTAAAGGACAAGTAACCGATCTTATTAAGGAACAAATGGGTACGATTGTTCAAGTGGAGTTTGAGAAGAGGTTTCCTAAACCTCAAGTTGGAGGCGGTGGAGAGGATGTTCCTCTTGATCATGAGATTCGAGGAAATATAGACCGAAGGGAGTTTATTTACAAAAACGTCATGATGACTAAACCTCCCTTGTATGCCGGAGATCCCGATCCTTTGATATGTACCGGTTGGATCTCAGATGTCGAAGGGTGTTTTTGTACGAGTTAATCTGCTCCTGAAAAGAAAACGAGACTTGCTAGTAGTTTGTTGCGGGGTAATCCGAAGAATTGGTTGGATGGTAAGATTGATATCATTGGTGAGGAACCATTTACGGGCTTATCGTGGGACTATTTTAAGACGGAATTCTTCGAGGAGTTCTGGACAAAAGACCATTTGACAAGGTTGCATGATGAGTTGCGAAGTTTGTGATAAGGGTCTATGGACCTAAATATTCTTTGGGCTACCTTTTTGGTGAACGCCCGATTTTGTCCCGAATATACGAGGAACGATAGGCTGTTGATGGAGCATTTTCTTTATAATTTGAATGATGATTTGCACGGAAAGATCAGCCTTGGGCAAGTGGACTCTTTTGCTAAACTATTTGATGTGGCTAAGGGTTTTGAATCGTACGCTCCGACGATGGTTGATGATATTTCGGGTAAGAGAAGGGTTAAATTGTATAACGCTCAGAGGAAGAAAGCTAAAAGTACATTTGAGAGCACGGGTAGCATGAGGAAATGAGTGTCAGACGCTAGTTCATCTAGATGTTTCAATTATGATGAAAGGGGTCACAAGTCTTGGGAGTGCCAGGAACCGTCCTCGAGAGGTAGTGCCATGGGGTGTTTCAATTGCCATAGAGAAGGACATCGCAAGAGGGAGTGTCCCGAGCAAGCGGTGGCGGACGTCACGAGAGGACGTTCAGGTACTTTTAGTGTGGTATTTGTATGTTGTTCACTTTGTAATAGCATTCGATGTGTATGTAAGCCTTAGTTAAACTTTATTCTCTGTTGGAGATATTTTGTAGCGAGCGGTCGGCTTAAGTTTGTGGTTTTGAGTTGCACTCGATAGAGCGTATGGTTAATGTGTTGTGCCTTGACTCTATTGTGTGAGTTCTTTTTAGGCATTCGGGGGTATTAGGGTCGTTAAGCTCGCTTGAGTGAGACTCGTAGGATGTTGGTTGTGTTATTGTATTTAGTTGTGTTATGGTATGAACCAAAGAGCCGATAGTACCATAGCATGTGCGTGATGGGTGTTATGATGTGAACCAAAGAGCCGGTAGCATCATGGTATGTGTGTTGTGGCATGAACCAAAGAGCCAGTAGTGCCATAGTATGTGACCTGTGGTGTGAACCAAAGAGTGGGTATCACCATATCCTGGGTGTGGAGACCATATTATGTGAGTGATAGGTGGGTGTGATCGATTTATCGATTGCTTTGCAGCAAGTGCGGACGACTACTTTAGGGGTTAGTTTTACAATACGTATGTACACTGTCATAACCCGTCCTTAACCATAAGAACGTGTTAGATAACGTATGATTTCATTGCGAGGTATTGACCTCTATATGCGACATTTTTAAAAGAAAAACTGCATATATTATACATTACAAACCATGATCCTTATTTTTGATACAAGCTTTGGACAATAAAAAGATGATTATCGTTTAGCGATAATCTTCGACTTACAAACTTTACAAATAATGATAACAACACGGTTTCTAGCATATTTTACAACACAAATCCTTGGGTATGCAGTCTTATTTTTGACACAAATATGCGTACGCAAGATCCTGCTTAGATTCAACATGATGCAGCGGAAGCTTTTAGAAATCACCTGAGAATAGACATGTTTTAAAAGGTCAACATAAAGTTGGTGAGATATAGGTTTAATGCCGGCAGCAATATATATATATATATAGACCACAAGATTTCGTATATAAACAGTTTAATAAAAATATTCTAAGTGGTTGAGCACTTGGTAACCATACTTAACATTCAATCACGTCGCATATTCCCTTTAATATGAAATCTTACTACACCGTACCAAGTGTAGTCACAAAACGAAGTACTGTGCAACCGTTGAATACTGGTCGTCCAGTCCGGTTGGGGTTGTCAGGCCCGATAGATCTATCAACAGGATTCGCGTTTACAATACCGCTGTAAATATTAGTTACCAAGCTACAGGGAAGTATGCCAGTGGTACAACTCAACGTAGAATATATTTTTCAGTTACTTGTGTCCATAACGTAAAACATAAAATACATGTATTCTCATCCCGAAATATTTAGAGTTTAAAAGTGGGACTATATACTCACTTTCGCCTTGAAGATATATATAATTTGACTTGGTCTCCGGTTGATATCACGAACCTATCCATATATAATATATCAATATGTTTTCATTTTAAACAAACGTCACATATATATACTTGTTATACTTTTAATACTTTGAATAATTCCTTAGTCCGTAGTTAGCAGCTCGTTGTTAGTAATTCAATTTTAATGGTACATTTTTAGATGTTTAATATACCCGCAATGAAATAAATAAAAACCCCCAACGAAATAAATAAAACCCCATCGTATATGTATTGGTCGAGATTAATCTTGACCCACGGTACCGGTGTTGTCAAATGACGTGTTGCGTACATAAAGTACCGGTGTTGTCAAATGACGTGTTGCGTACAAACATGAGATCTTATGATTAATCTTCTCGTGTTGTTTACGGGTGATCCTGAACCATATAAAATTGAATTATAAGTACATATATATAAAATATCATGTTATCTTAAAAATATGTGATTTATTTAATTTTTCCCAATTAATCCCGAAGTTAAACTAGTATTGGATAACCAATTTTGTTTCGGTCATAGTTTCTTCGTTACAACTCCGTTTTCGTTGATTCAACTTGCCATCTCCTTGGATCGAGTCCCTCTTTAAGACTATGAACTGAAAATACCTTGGTTTGTATTCAAAATCACACGGCATAGGTGAAACTTTAGTGAAACTTATGAAGTTAAACATTTTCCTTTATGTAAACAACCTTAAATGATTATTTTTCTAAAAATACTTATACTTTGAATTAAATCATGAAATTTTTATGTGTTATCATATTCTTAGTAAAAATCATTTTTCCAAAACATAAACCTCCAATTCAAAGTTTAAGATGGTTTTTAATTATCCAACCCAAAACAGTCCCCGGTTGCACTCCGACGTCGTAAAAACAGTTTTTAAGGTATTCTTTGAAAAACCAAGTTATACCTTGTTAAATTAGCATATACTTAAGTTATATTACAGGTCTTGAAGTATTTTAAAAGTTAAGTTAGAAGGATCTATTTAGTTTGCAAACAAGTTTGAAAACATTCAAACTATGTTCTTGTTGTTAAATTTTTATACCACAAAATAAGATAGCTATATATATATGAATCGAAAAAGGTTATGAACATAGATTCTACCTCAAGTTCCTTGGACAAGGTTGCTGTAAAAGAGGAGTAAAAAGCTAGAACCAAAAGGGTGATGGAAGTGGATGAAAGATTGGAAGTAAGTTTGTGTTCTTGGAAGGATTTCTTGAAGTGTTTTTGTATGGTTTTCTTATGGTGTTTAAGTAAGGTTTTTGAAGCTAGATCTTCAAGGTTTCTTGTTGAATGATTATGGAGTTCAAAGGTTAAGAGAGAGTGTGTGTTTTAGCTAAGATAATTGAAGTTAAAATGAAACAAAATGATGATACATATAAGCTCCATAAAAACGTGATTTTAAAGGATACATGGACAAAATTTTAGTTTGTATTTTTGTAATTAGTCTTACAATCATTCAAAAGTAATTACCTTATACATAAGGCATTGAACAAGGGCTGGTTGGTGGTGATTTGATGTGTATATACCAATAGTAAATACGTATAGAAGCTAGGTATGATACGAGTATATATACTCTAGATATACGTATAGAAATTTTGTGAAAAATGGAATGAGGATTCAAATATAGCTATCTTTTGTGAATACACTTATATGGTTTTATGTATTTAAGTTCTTAAAAGTGATTAAATACATTACTTATACGATATATGTATAAACATTATAGGTTATAAGTATTTATGTCAAATAACGTTACGTATGGTTATCGTTTTGAAAACTTAAGTTAGTAGTTTCAAAATATACTTATAACTTATTGTTATTAATACAAAATAAGATATTAAAACATTCTTAGATCATGTTAAATATGTATATATACATATATGTACATAAACGTATAATTATCATATATTGTATAGTTCGTGATATCATCGGTCAAACTAGACGGTCAAACGTTGTGTAAATCTCTTTTCGAAAACAAAAGTCTCAACAATTTGGATTGCTTATCATGTTGGTAAGGTTTAATTTATGTAAATATTAATCTTATAAGTATAGAACGATCGAAAAAGTGCGGGTCGTTACATACACTTTCGGTCATTGTCCGAGTACCGACAGTCATTGTGGTAGTACCGTTCCCTTGTGTGCGCGTGTTATTGGGTTAGTGTGCACCAGCAGTTATATCACCATGTGAGGGTACATGACGTGTGTTCATCTTACTTTAGAGTGTTATGTATGGTTGCTTGTTGTGAGTGAGGTGGTGAGTGACATCCTGGCGTAAGGATTTGCTCTTCGTTGACCACAATTGTAGTTTGATGTGTGTGGTGAGTGATGTTCACTCTTCGTCGGCCACTTTTGCATGTGAGATGTGTGGTGATTGTTGCTCACACTTTTTCATCCACTTTTCGTGTGTGTATGCGTGGTAGTGCCATTCAGGAGGCGCTTTCACTGACTATGTACGTGTGCGAGTGATTCATGGTTGTTGCCTAACTTTGATCTGTAAAGTTAACCGTGTTAAAGGTTATGATGAAGTTGGAAGGGTGCAAGTCTTGGTGATTCCTAACATCTCCTTAGTGATGAGTGGATGGGTTACTAGGCTAGCTGTATGGCCTAAGTGGATTGTGACTAGCGGGTGTCACTAGGAGATTATGGGAAATGAGCCCTGAGGTTCATTGGAGTGTGTGACTTTACGTCGTCCGGTGACGTATGACACCGGGCGTAGACCCATAAGGGTCAAATTCTTGAGTCTCGGTGAAATGCCCTGTCCTAATCCATCTGGACGAAGTCATCAACATTTGATCCCAGAGCGATGATCGACTCCAAGTAATGTCCTTAAAATGAGCAAATGCACAGCGGAAGATTTCTTTCATACCCGAGAATAAACATGCTTTCAAGTGTCAACCAAAAGGTTGGTGAGTTCATAGGTTTATCTTAAAACAATAAAATTCATCATTTTGATAGACCACAAAATTTAAATGCTGCATGATACAAATGGGCCCGAATCCTATACCCACCTGTAATGTACATGCTATAACTTTTAAATACAGTACATCTTTCTCGTGTACGAAACCATTTTCATAAATCATAGTAACTGTACACATATCTTGTGCACAAAAATAACATACACATAACTTGTGTATAAAATCATTCTCTCGTTATATAACATTCACATCAACTGGTGGCAATTATCATGTCCACATAATTCAATGGTAGCAATTATCATGTCTACATAATTTAATGGTGGCAATTATCATGTCCACATAATTCAATGGTGGCAATTATCATGTCCACATAATTCAATGGTGGCAATTATCATGTCCACATAATTCAATAATAATCCGCAGAAATTCTGTCTGCATAATAATTCATTCGAGGAATGTTTTGCTTGTTTCTATCTCGTCAAACATTTATAAAAGCATTTTATGTATTCGCAGTTCAAAATATATTTCAAAAACATTTAATAAAGCAGTTGTAAAAAAAACAGCGCATGTATTCTCAGTCCCAAAAATGTAAAGAGTAAAAGGGAGCAAATGAAACTCACCTAATGTATTTTGTAGTAAAAATACATATGACTATATTGAACAACTGAACAATGCAGGGTTGGCCTCGGAATCACGAACCTATATCATTTGTATATTTATTAACACACAGAATTAAATAATTCTATTCATTAATTATATAATATTTACATATTAGTGTTGTAATTATATATAAGATGTATACTAAATCTTAATTAAAGTATATACATTTTATGTTCATTATATATATTAAATTATAAGTTATCTATATTTATTTGGTATACTTTAAATAAATAATTTGTAAGAATCTTAATATAGTTTTATTCAGTATATCTTTATATGATTAACTTTTGTTGTAATAATGATAATAATATAGTTGTAATGATAATAAAAATGATAGTAATATTAATAATGATATTAATTAGTATGATAGTCTTAACAACCATGATAATCTTAAAAATGATAATTTCAATAATAATAATAATAAAAATGATAATAATAAAATAATAATAATAATAATAATAATAATAATAATAATAATAATAATAATAATAATAATAATAATAATAATAATAATAATAATAATAATAATAATAATAATAATAATAGTTATAATAATAATAATAATAATCTTAAAAATCATGTTAATACTTATGTTAATAATAATATTATTATCATACTTATAATACTTATATAAATGATAATAATGTAAATTATATTAATAAAAATAATAAAAATTGTGATATTAATACACATAATAATAATAAAAGTAGTAATAATAATAAAAGTAGTAATAATACTACGTTTCAAGAAAAAGTCCCAAAAATAACTGCTTATGCCGGGGCTCAAACCCAAGACCACTTGATTAAAAGCCTACACCCATGACCATTCCTCCGATTCCTCTTTTCTGTTCTATTATACGAATTACATGTATATATCCCGTATTATTCTCGATGCTACTTTCTCTTCTTTAATAAACCCAAAATCCCAAATCAGTTTCCATCATCATCTTTAAAACTTATCATATCATTTTAATCATTATCAAAAAACTTACCTTCTGTCATAAGCTCACCAACCTAATCATCATCATCGTTAAATTTCCAAGCCGTCTTTGATCCTATTACGTATTATCTAATGTATCATCGTTCTTCATTCAATCTTCATCTACGTATCATAAACGTCTATCATTTACCATCATGAATCTTGTTCCACCCTCCCCATTAACAGCAAACACGTAAGGAAAGGGAAAAAAAAATACCAGTTTCGATCATGCTATTTACGGCCCATCTGCATGTTGTGTTGGACTCGAGTGTCATAGCCCAACTAGTAAATGTTCACGGCCCAGCTTAAAAAAAATGTAGTCCAACTAAAAGAATTCGTGGCTGTTTGGGTTCCACAAACTACTCGACCAAAAACCATAACAGCCTATATAAAAAAAAATTATTTCGGTGGCCACACCTTGTACAAGACATCCCTAATTCTTTTAAAATATTCAAGTGGGTTAGTTAATTAAAAGTGTCGGCGAACATAAAAAAATAAAATGGCTTTAACAACCTACCATAATCCATTGACCCTTTAATCATTACACACTGCAGTATTTGAGTTTAAATATTACGCTTGTTTTAAAGGAGACAGACTAATATTAGCTGTAGTAATGAAGGTTTCAAGTGGTATGGTGAAGGGAATTTTTATCCGACAACAGGAAGCACCCAAAGTGGTGTTCTTGGGCCATTTACATCAATTAGAAAAACGGTTAGAAGTAGTAGTTGCAATACTCAAGTTGTAATAGAGGGTGTTGGTGTTCGATGGTGACAGAAACAATAACTGCAGCGGTTACAGCAAAAAGGGAAACAGCAGAAGATCATAATTATGGTGAAGGTAGTTTGAGAGTGAAGGTGATGGTTTATGTGGTGATCAATGAAAAGAAAATAGAAACCTTTGTGCTCGTTGGTGATGGTGACTCAAGAAGGTATTAAGGTGACGGTTATTGGTGGAGGTTATATTTGTGCTTTTTGAATAAGAAGAGATGAAGAAGAGAGAGTGCAGATAAAGAGATGGTGATGTTAATTGTGCTTCATTGGTGACTTAATGGTTTTAACAGATATAATTTTTACTGGTTAACTCAATTACGTTTGTATTATAGCTTGATTTGCTCGACAACCGATCATTCTGTCAGAATTAAAGGGAAAAATAAAGTCTACTCTAACAGAATTTGGAGTCCTGTGATTATCTTGGAATCAAATTGTACTAGATGATTGACAAAAATCAAATTTTGATATTGTTGGAAAACGATTGGTATGCAAATGTATTTTATTTGGAATCAAATACATATGAAATTTTATTTATTTATATTAATCCGTATATATATATTTATATAATTTACTACTTTATAAATGCAGATGTATTTTATATATATCTGTATGTTATAATTCGAATAAACATATCTGTGTACATACATATCACATTTTATATTTTTGGTAATTAAATAATATTAATACTATTAATAATACTAATAACAATATTTTTAATAATAATATTATTGATAAAGACTAGTAATAATAAATGATAACTAATTATATGATAATATTAATAAAAATGATAATTTTAATAATTTTAATTACTAGTAATAATAATATCAATGATACTAATAATCTTATTTATTATAATAATACTATCATTATTAATGATAATAATAGTATTAATAATATCATCACTTGTATAAATCAAGTTTTATATATAAATATATTATATATAATATTATTAATAATACAAATAATAATACATAAAGTAATGGTCATATTATTAATATATCATTTATACTTTATCTTGACATTACATGTAACATAACAACTTTTATTGAATATTTATTATTTATACATTTTATTTATACTACAATATATATATATATATATATATATATATATATATATATATATATATATATATATATATATATATATATATATATATATATATATATATATATATATATATATATATATAATCATCAATCATTTATAAAAATCACATTCATATAAATATATATGTTTATTTTTATTAACCTTTTAATTATTCTATACATTACCCTACCTATTTAATTCAAATGATTAAATGGTATTATATTAATTCACCTTAATATATATACTTACATTTATATTTACATATATCTATTTATTTACTTATTTATTTACACACCATTGTTCGTGAATCGTCGGGAATAGTCAAAGGGTATTTGATCACATGAATATAGTTTCAAAATTTTTGAGACTCAATATTACAGACTTTGCTTATCGTGTCGGAATCATATAAAGATTAAAGTTTAATTTTAATCAGAAATTTCCGGGTCATCACAGTACCTACCCGTTAAAGAAATTTCGTCCCGAAATTTGATCGAGGTCGTCACGGCTAACTATAAAAATGTTTTCATGACGATTATGAGTTGATAAATAGAGTTTTATCATCATTGAGTAATATAGATAAAACAATTTGATTACGCGAAGAGTATAAGTGAAACTATCGCAAGAGAGTGAAATGAATAAATGTATATTCATTTTAACCGATGACGTAGTTACGATTGATTTTCGGAATTCAAGGGATTTGGAGAAAATCTTCGTAATAGGATTTGATTCTTCGGTAATTAAGGAAATTAGAATCCTCTTTGGTTAAATGCGATAACCTGTCTCGATTGCTTTGTCGGATATTTTACTATAAATCCACCCTTTCCATTTCCTTACAACTCACACCTTCTACTCTTTCCCCCTCAATTCATAATTTAAAACATTCGTCAATATGCTCCATCCCGTTCTGATCCTTGATATACTCTTAACTTTCATATCTGTCATTCTTCTCTTTCATCTACCACCGGAGGATTTTATTTACTTTTACTATTACCTTGGGGTTATAGTGTTTTTAATTTTCTTGTACCTTTACGTGGCAATACGTATTGATATGCACGGTTTGTAATTTATGTGTTGTTATCGAGCTTTATATTTTCTTTTATATTCAAGAGTTCCATACTTTTGTCTCCTCTTCCCGACTTCAAGTCAAGCGAATAATGGTCCGGAATTCATAGTTATGGATTTTGAAATGAACATAGTTAATGTTCTAAGAAAGAAATCGTAATTGCACGATCTTGATTTGTCAAATTTTCAGAGTATCCAAAAAAAATAGAGCTATCAATAATATATGTTCTTAATATGTTTAGAGATTGGGTAGAATGTAAGAGTCGTGTAAATGGCACATGATGACGGTATGTTCTGTGAATCATCACGTTCCATTAGAAACTCAGCATGAATTACTATAATATAATCACGTTGATCAAGTGTCATTATATTATACTAACTCATGCATTAGTTCCCAACATTACTTCAATAACATTCATATTTTAAGTTCGAAAGTTTACAAAATATAGAAACTAACAGTTTCTATAAGATGTAACACTGATAGCACTAAGAGATTAATGATTTCATATAAAAATAGTTATGAAAATATCTTCAGAAATATGGAGGATATTTATAATGAAAAATACGATGATATCCTGGAATTTCTAATATCGAAGGATGATGAAGAAAATTTGTCCGCAAGAGTTTGGAGTCAGAAGTAAGGTATTTGCTAAAGATTTCATCAGAAATAGAATCACCAGGATTCTTTATGTACAAATTTAGTCCTTGTGATTTGTCCACAGCCTCCTCCATGGTTTGCTCAATCCATTTTCCGGTTCCAAACCTTTCTGAACTTTGTCAACATATTATTCTTTATTATCAAACTTCTGACTGTTAAGGCAGTCTTCAGTTTTTACTGCTTCATCAGCTTTCTCAAAATTCAAAGAACTGATTCGTAGACTAGAGTACAGTTCAGAGTTTCAGAATGGGAGATCATAATTCTAAGAGATAAATGTGATATGTATACCTATAATTGTTGATGTAGAAATGCTGCGAGATCCAAAATACTGCTTGATAGTTCTCGGTAACTGGTATGGCAATTTTCATTACAAGATGCCGATGAGTTCATAATAAGACTTCAATAGATAAATATAGTGATTTGTCTAATAGATTTAAGCCAAGGAGCAACGAGGTTGCTGGTACGTCTGCTAGTAATATAATGGAATATAAAAGGTTCTCCGGTAACAATAAAAGAGCACGCATATATATCACGGTTATAATAAGGTTGTTTCGAATGAAAAGTCGAAGTTGACTTGCTGGAGCTGTGACAAAACTGGCTATCTCAAACAGGGGTTTCAAGGTTATTTCCGGTAATAATAACGCTAAAGGAACTAGCATAGATACGTGTTAAATGTTTACTCAGTTTTCGAGAGTTTTCACTTGCATAACTATACGCATCAATCTTTCTTTCTGTAGATGAAGTGTGGTTGGTTCATCCTCTCGATTGAGGTGTTTTCAAGAATCATGAAAGGTTTGAACGCAGATTGTAATCGTCAAGATACAAATGAGGTTTAAGATGAAATTAAGTGGCAAACTAGAAGAATTGTTTAGTTTCATATGTTATAATCAATATTTTAATTCATTTTAATTGTCCAATGTTATTAGTCCACAGTCGATAGTCCACAGTTGACAGTCCAATAATTCATATATAATTTAATATATAATATTCGAATTAATTAATACGTATCGTGACCCGTGTACATGTCTCAGACTCGATCACAACTCAAACTATATATATTATTGTAGAATCAACCTCAACACTGTATAGAGAACTCGATCATTACTGCATATAGAGTGTCTATGGTGATTCCAAATAATATATATAGATGCGTCGATATGATATGTCAAAACCTTGTATACGTGTCCCGATATTTAAAGTGCATAAAATAAATAACAGAAATTAAATAACGAGAAATAAAATTGCGAGAATTAAAATTGCGATAAATAAAATGTAATACGGAATTAACAGTTAGCTAGGAACAGTTAGCTAGGATTTTGTTAGCGTGGATTCTTAGCAAAATTTCTCATAGTTAATTAGTCTGTTTCTAACAAATTTTATTTTATCAAATATTTTCTTCATTATGCCACTTGTTGGATTCTGATAGGTCAAAATCCAAATTTAAAATTGAATGAAAATGGTTATTCTGCAGTGAACGGATACGGATAACGGTGGATGTAAGTAGGATAGTGAATGACTGTTGAATCAAATTCGAAGAATATACAGTGTAACTTATTAATGTGAAATTTAAATATTCCTCGGGTATTACCTACCCGTTAAAATATTTTCACCATTAACAGTTTGTACAAAAGAATTTTTAATTACAATCTTTATGGAAATATATATACATATATATTTTCTTCAGATGTAATCATGGATTTAATGAGTCAATATGATATTAAACTCATTTGATTTACCGTTTAGAACAAGAATATATAATCTTTAAAACATTAGAGATTACATAATCGCCATGTCGAATGAAGATAAATGATGTAGTACGATTCGCAGATGGATGATTATGCTCGAGGTATAGAATAAAATGTTGAGGTATGGATTGTTGATGGTAATGGTGCTGTTACTGAGGGTACTGTTGGTGCCAATGATGTTGCTGAAGCTGGTAAATTTTGCACCATATTCTCCAAATTAATTACACAAGCGCGAAGTTCGTTGACTTCTTCTATTATTCCGGTTGGATTATCGGTCGGAACGAGTGGATGAATAAGGTTTAGAATTTTAGATATAATATAATCGTGATGAGCTATTCGGGAAATGAGGGTGAAAATGGTGTTTCGGACTGGTTCGCCGGTAAGTGCTTTAGGTTCATTACCAAGAGGTAAATTTGGTTGGTGGGTGGAAAGGATCGCCTTTCTCTCATCTCTATTAGTTAAGTCGACTGTGAACTCATCAGATGAATTGGGGATGGCGGATTGGTTAATTCATTCTGGTGACACTGCTTCCGGAGCTTAGGTGAATATCCATATCGGAATAGCTGTCGGAATTCGAGGAATTCGAACTGATTGAGGGATTCATCTCGTACGATCAGATGAAGGATTTTTGATAATAGATTATAGGATGTAGATTAGCACCCTGCAATACATAATTTACGTATGCATATGTAATACTACAATCTCATAAGTTACGGAGGAATCTACGGAATATGTCAGGCAAAGTTACAGTAACAGATACACTAAGATATGAAGTAGCAGATACGCTAAGATATGAATTTTGTCTATACACTATTCATGCAATCCAGGCAGTAAGATATGTCTAGATTAAGAATGATAAGCAAGTGATTCCCTAAGAATGATAAGCAGGTAATTTTCGACACGAAATGATAAGCAAAACTTTTGACATGCAGACACGGTCGAAGTCCAGACTCACTAATGTATCCTAACGACTATTAGTTAGACACACTAAGGCAAGACCTGGTACGCTAAGACCACCACTCTGATACCAACTAAAATGCCCCGTCCTAATCCATCTGGACGAAGTCATCAACATTTGATCCCAGAGCGATGATCGACTCCAAGTAATGTCCTTAAAATGAGCAAATGCACATCGAAAGATTTCTTTCATACCTGAGAATAAACATGCTTTCAAGTGTCAACCAAAAGGTTGGTGAGTTCATAGGTTTATCTTAAAACAGTAAAATTCATTATTTTGATAGACCACAAAATTTAAATGCTACATGGTACAAATGAGCCCGAATCCTATACCCACCTGTAATGAACATGCTATAACTTTTAAATACAGTACATCTTTCTCGTGTACGAAACCATTTTCATAAATCATAGTAACCGTACACATATCTTGTGTATAAAAATAACATACACATAACTTGTGTATAAAATCATTCTCTCGTTATATAACATTCACATCAACTGGTGGCAATTATCATGTCCACATAATTCAATGGTGGCAATTATCATATCCACATAATTTAATGGTGGCAATTATCATGTCCACATAATTCAATGGTGACAATTATCATGTCCACATAATTCAATGGTGGCAATTATCATGTCCACATAATTCAATAATAATCCGCAGAACTTCTGTCTGCATAATAATTCATTCGAGGAATGTTTTGCTTGTGTCTATCTCGTCAAACATTTATAAAAGCATTTCATGTATTCGCAGTTCAAAATATATTTCAAAAACATTTAATAAAGCAGTTGTAAAAAAAACACCGCATGTATTCTCAGTCCCAAAAATGTAAAGAGTAAAAGGGAGCAAATGAAACTCACCTAATGTATTTTGTAGTAAAAATACATATGACTATATTGAACAACTGAACAATGCTGGGTTGGACTCGGAATCACGAACCTATATCATTTGTATATTTATTAACACATAGAATTAAATAATTCTATTCATTAATTATATAATATTTACATATTAGTGTTGTAATTATATATAAGATGTATACTAAATATTAATTAAAGTATATACATTTTATGTTCATTATATATATTAAATTATAAGTTATCTATATTTATTTGGTATACTTTAAATAAATAATTTGTAAGAATCTTAATATAGTTTTATTCATTATATCTTTATATGATTAACTTTTGTTGTAATAATGATAATAATATAGTTGTAATGATAATAAAAATGATAGTAATATTAATAATGATATTAATTAGTATGATAGTCTTAACAACCATGATAATCTTAAAAATGATAATTTCAATAATAATAATAAAAATGATAATAATAAAATAATAATAATAATAATAATAATAATAATAATAATAATAATAATAATAGTTATAATAATAATAATAATAATCTTAAAAATCATGTTAATAATAATATTAACTATGATAATAATAATACTTATAATACTTATATAAAAGATAATAATGTAAATTATATTAATAAAAATAATAAAAATTATGATACTAATACACATAATAATAATAAAAGTAGTAATAATAATAAAAGTAGTAATAATACTACCTTTCAAGAAAAAGTCCCAAAAATAACTGCTTATGCCGGGGCTCAAACCCAAGACCTCTTGATTAAAAGCCTACACCCATGACCATTCCTCCGATTCCTCTTTTCTGTTTTATTATACGAATTACATGTATATATCCCGTATTATTCTCGATGCTACTTTCTCTTCTTTAATAAACCCAAAATCCCAAATCAGTTTCCATCATCATCTTTAAAACTTATCATATCATTTTAATCATTATCATAAAACGTATCTTCAGTCATAAGCTCACCAACCTAATCATCATCATCGTTAAATTTCCAAGCCGTCTTTGATCCTATTACGTATTATCTAATGTATCATCGTTCTTCATTCAATCTTCATCTACGTATCATAAACGTCTATCATTTACCATCATGAATCTTGTTCCACCCTCCCCATTAACAGCAAACACGTAAGGAAAGGGAAAAAAAATACCAGTTCGATCATGCTATTTACGGCCCATCTGCATGTTGTGTTGGACTCAAGTGTCACAGCCCAACTAGTAAATGTTCACGGCCCAGCTTAAAAAAAATGTAGTCCAACTAAAAGAATTCGTGGCTGTTTGGGTTCCACAGGCTACTCGGCCAAAAACCATAACAGCCTATATAAAAAAAATTATTTCTGTGGCCACACCTTGTACAAGACATCCCTAATTCTTTTAAAATATTCAAGTGGGTTAGTTAATTAAAAGTGACGGCCAACATAAAAAAATAAAATGGATTTAACAACCTACCACAATCCATTGTCCCTTTAATCATTACACACTGCAATATTTGAGTTTAAATATCACGCTTGTTTTAAAGGAGACAGACTAATATTAGCTGTAGTAATGAAGGTTTCAAGTGGTATGGTGAAGGGAATTTTTATCCGACAACAGGAAGCACCCAAAGTGGTGTTCTTGGGCCATTTACAGCAATTAGAAGAACGGTTAGAAGTAGTAGTTGCAATAATCAAGTTGTAACAGAGGGTGTTGGTGTTCGATGGCGACAGGAACAATAACTGCAGCGGTTACAGCAAAAAGGGAAACAGCAGAAGATCATAATTATGGTGAAGGTAGTTTGAGAGTGAAGGTGATGGTTTATGTGGTGATCAACGAAAAGAAAATAGAAACCTTTGTGCTCGTTGGTGATGGTGACTCAAGAAGGTATTAAGGTGACAGTTATTGGTGGAGGTTATATTGGTGCTTTTTGAATAAGAAGAGATGAAGAAGAGAGAGTGCAGATAAAGAGACGGTGATGTTAATTGTGCTTCATTGGTGACTCAATGGTTTTAACAGATATAATTTTTACTGGTTAACTCAATTACGTTTGTATTATAGCTTGATTTGCTCGACAATCGATCATTCTGTCAGAATTAAAGTAAGGGAAAAATAAAGTCTACTCTAACAGAATTTGGAGTCTTGTGATTATCTTGGAATCACATTGTACTGGATGATTGACAAAAATCAAATTTTGATATTGTTGGAAAACGATTGGTATGTAAATGTATTTTATTTGGAATCAAATACATATGAAATTTTATTTATTTATATAAATCCGTATATATATATTTATATAATTTACTACTTTATAAATGTAGATGTATTTTATATATATCTGTATGTTATAATTCGAATAAATATATCTGTGTACATACATATCACATTTTATATTTATGGTAATTAAATAATATTAATACTATTAATAATACTAATAATAATATTTTTAATAATAATATTATTGATAAAGACTAGTAATAATAAATGATAACTAATTATATGATAATATTAATAAAAATGATAATTTTAATAATTTTAATTACTAGTAATAATAATATCAATGATACTAATAATCTTATTTATTATAATAATACTATCATTATTAATGATAATAATAGTATTAATAATATCATCACTTGTATAAATCAAGTTTTATATATATATATATATATATTACATATAATATTATTAATAATACAAATAATAATACAGAAAGTAATGGTCATATTATTAATATATCATTTATACTTTATCTTGACATTACATGTAACATAACAACTTTTATTGAATATTTATTATTTATACATTTTATTTATACTAATATATATATATATATATATATATATATATATGTATATATATATATATATGTATATATATATATGTATATATATATATATATATATGTATATATATATATATGTATATATATATATGTATATATATTATATATATATATATATATATATATATATATATATATATATATATATATATATATATATATAATCATCAATCATTTATAAAAATCACATTCATATAAATATATATGTTTATTTTTATTAACCTTTTAATTTTTCTATACATTACCCTACCTATTTAATTCAAATGATTAAATGGTATTATATTAATTCACCTTAATATATATACTTACATTTATATTTACATATATCTATTTATTTACTTATTTATTTACAAACCATTATTCATGAATCGTCGGGAATAGTCAAAGGGTATTTGATCACATGAATATAGTTTCAAAATTTTTGAGACTCAATATTACAGACTTTGCTTATTGTGTCGGAATCATATAAAGATTAAAGTTTAAATTTGATCGGAAATTTCCGGGTCATCACACTCGGTGGTAGCGGTGGGAGCTACATAACAATGCATCTGGTGCCTCCTTATACCTGCTAGTTTAATATTTGTCTTCGCGGTGTGGTTACTTTGTACTTCGGTACCGGTGAGAAACACGAAGATACTGAAATGTCCCATTCATATCGATTATAAACGTTCTATATTAATTGATTTCGTTGCCAGGTTTTGACCTCTATATGAGACGTTTTTCAAAGACTGCATTCGTTTTTAAAACAAACCATAACCTTTATTTTATCGACAAGGTTAAAAAGACACCACCTAGATTATCCAGAAATGATAATCTAAAAATATCACACTTACACACTACCAATACATATTGGTTTACAATATTAATATGTTACAACAAAATAAATCTCGAATGCAGTTTTAAACAATATTATACAAGCATGCTGACACCAAATCTTGTCCACATATTAGCATGAAACAGCGGAAGCTCTTAATAATCACCTGAGAATAAACATGCTTTAAACGTCAATAAAAATGTTGGTGAGTTATAGGTTTAACCTATATATTTATCAAATTGTAATAATAGACCACAAGATTTCATATTTCAATATACATCCCATACATAGAGATAAAAATCATTCATATTGTGAACACCTGGTAACCGACATTAACAAGATGCATATAAGAATATCCCCTATCATTTCAGGAAATCCATCGGACATGATAAAACAGCATCGAAGTACTAAAGCATCCGCAACCATGGATGGGGTTCGTTAGCCTAATAGATCTATCTTTAGGATTCACGTCAATTAGTAGATTGTTTTACTAATTCTTAGGTTACCAAGCAAAAAAGGACATATTCGGCTTCGATCATTCACCCATATAATGTATTTTCATTTACTTGTGTCTATTTCGTAAAACATTTATAAAACTGCATGTATTCTCATCCCAAAATATTAGATTTTAAAAGTGGGACTATAAATCACTTTCACAGATTTTTACTTCATCGGGAAGTAAGTCTTGGCCACTGGTCGATTCACGAACCTATAACAAATATGTACATATATATCAAAGTATGTTCAAAATATATTTACAACATTTTTAATACGTTTATGTTTTGAGTTTATTAAGTCAGTTTTCCTCGTTAGTAACCTACAACTAGTTGTCCACAATTAGATGTACAGAAATAAATCGATATATATTATCTTGAATCAATCCACGACCCAGTGTATACACATCTCAGGCTAGATCACAACTTAAAGTATATATATTTTTGGAATCAACCTCAACCCTGTATAGCTAACTCAAACATTACTGCATATAGAGTGTCTATGGTTGTTCCAAATAATATATATACATGGGTCGATATGATATGTCAAAACATTTGCATACATGTCTATGGTATCCCAAGATTACATAATATATTAGAATACATGAATAATATAATATAAGTTAGCTAGGATATGATTTGTATAGAATTGTTACAATATTTCCCATAGCTAAAACAATCAAAAAATATCCAATCTTGTTTTACCCATAACTTCTTCGTTTTAAATCCATTTTGAGTGAATCAAATTGGTATAGTTTCATATTAAACTATAATTTATGAATCTAAACAGAAAAAGTATAGGTTTATAGTTGGAAATATAAGTTACAGGTCATTTTTGTAAGAGGTAGTCATTTCAGTCGAAAGAACGTCGTCTTGATGACCATTTTGAAAAACATACTTCCACTTTGGGTTTAACCATGATTTTTGGATATAGTTTCATGTTCATAAGAAAAATCATTTTCCCAGAAGAACAACCTTTAAATTAAAGTTTCTCATAGTTTTTAATTATCAAACCCAAAACAGCCCGCGGTGTTACTACGACGGCGTATATCCGATTTTACGGTGTGTTTTCGTGTTTTCAGGTTTTAAATCATTAAGTTAGCATATCATATAGATATAGAAAATGTGTTTAGTTGATTTTAAAAGTCGAGTTAGAAGGATTAACTTTTCTTTGCGAACAAGTTTAAAATTAACTAAACTATGTTCTAGTGATTACAAGTTTAAACCTTCGAATAAGGTAGTTTTATATATATGAATCGAATGATGTTATGAACATCATTACTACCTCAAGTTTAGTAGGTAAACCTACTGGAAATGATGAAAAAATAACTTGAGCTTCAAAGAATCTTTGGATGGCTTGAAAGTTCTTGAAGCAGAATCATGACACGAAAACAAGTTCAAGTAAGATTTCCACTCAAAATAAGATTGTTATAGTTATAGAAATTGAATCAAAGTTTGAATATGAGTATTACCTTGTATTAGAAAGATATCTTACTGTAAATAAGAAAGATTTCTTGAGGTTGGATGATCACTTTACAAGATTGGAAGTAAGCTAGCAAACTTGGAAGTATTCTTGATTTTATGAAACTAAAACTTATAGAATTTATGAAGAACACTTAGAACTTGAAGATAGAACTTGAGAGAGATCAATTAGATGAAGAAAATTGAAGAATGAAAGTGTTTGTAGGTGTTTTTGGTCGTTGGTATATGGATTAGATATAAAGGATGTGTAATTTTGTTTACTTGTAAATAAGTCATGAATGATTACTAATGTTTTTGTAATTTTATGAGATATTTCATGCTAGTTGCCAAATGATGGTTACCACATATGTTAGGTGACTCACATGGGCTGCTAAGAGCTGATAATTGGAGTGTATATACCAATAGTACATACATCTAAAAGATGTGTATTGTATGAGTACGAATACGGGTGCATACGAGTAGAATTGTTGATGAAACTGAACGAGGATGTAATTGTAAGCATTTTTGTTAAGTAGAAGTATTTTTATAAGTGTCTTGAAGTCTTTCAAAAGTGTATGAATATTAAAACACTACATGTATATACATTTTAACTGAGTCGTTAAATCATCGTTAGTCGTTACATGTAGATGTTGTTTTGAAACCTTTAGGTTAATGATCTTGTTAAATGTTGTTAACCCATTGTTTATTATATCTAAAGAGATGTTAAATTATTACATTATCATGATATTATGATATATTAATATATCTTAATATGATATATATACAGTTAAATGTTGTTACAACGATAATCGTTACATATATGACTCGTTTCGAAATCATTAAGTTAGTAGTCTTGTTTTTACATATGTAGTTCATTATTAATACACTTAATGACATGCTTACTTATCATTTATCATGATTAAACATAGTGTATCAATGTCTTAATATGATTCATATGTATTTAGTAAGACGTTGTTATAACGATAATCGTTATATATATCATTTCGAGTTTCTTAATTCAATAAACACAATTTTATGTATATAACTCATTGTTAAAATACCTAATGAGATACTTACTTATCATAATATCATGTTAACTATATATATAATCATATATATGTCATCATATAGTTTTTACAAGTTTTAACGTTCGTGAATCACCGGTCAACTTGGGTGGTCAATTGTCTACATGAAACTCATTTCAAATAATCAAGTCTTAACAAGTTTGATTACTTAACATGTTGGAAAAATTTAATCATGCAAATATAGTTTTCAATTAATATATAATCATGGAAAAGTTCGGGTCACTACAGATACAACTGTATTTTATTGTGGTGTTTAGCGGGCATTAATGATTTGACTGATTTGGAAAGTCGAGGTTCGAGCACCTTGTAGTAAGTCTGCGGAGGATTGGTGTGTATGACCAACGTTGTGATCGGTCATGTGTACAGTGGAATATTGAAATTCTGTGGGATTTTATCAACCTGGCGGTGAGAGTGTGGGGTTAAAACCCTAAGTGGGGGAGTTATGTACCTGTGGGGTACAGTGTTGCCTCCGTTTGGTAGGCGTGTTCGAGCGATTTACCGAAAGTCATCCCGTTTGGTGAGCGAACTAGGAACGTAGGGTGTTGATTTTTTACTGTCTCATGTAGAGACATGTGAAGGTTGAGCGCGTTCAAGAGTGAGTTCTATAGTGCCTTAAGGACTTGTACGTGTGAAGATTTGACAAGGCCATCCTTGATGGACGGTCAAAGCAAGTGTTCACAAGGTAATGGTGGACATATGGTGAGTTGAGTAAGATTCGTGTCGGTTGAAGTTACCGAAGAGCTTGCAGGAAATTCTATCACCGTGTACATGGTGTGGATGACCCAAATAGGTTATTGGTTGGCGGTATTACTCTAAGTCATAAGGTAGAGTGTGCCAAGGAATCGTGGAGGTTTGTTGTGTGGCTGAAACATTGCGTAACAAGGAAATGAGGCCGATAGGATGCAATGACAGCACCGAAGGGTCCCGAGTTATGTGAGAACTCGAAGGGTCAAGGAAGGTGTATTTTCTTGACTGTTATGAGGTGTAGATCACGAGGACACGATCCAGTTTAAGTAGGAGAGAGTTGTAGTACCATGTTTTTCGTAACGTATACTAGTGGTGGTATTTAGGTTCCTAGTTACAAAGTTTGGATCGTGGAATGTTTAAACATCAACTGTGTTCGAATCCCATAAATGAAAAACAAAAGAATGCTTAAACCTGGATGTCGCAGTCACGACATATGGTCGTGCAGGCGCGAGATTTAACAGCACAATAGATACTCTTGTTTGCATTTTTGTGGTCCCAAAATAGGGGCTCATGGTCGTGAGGAGAATGCAGCCATGTGCTTTTCAACTCGTTTTCAACGGTTAAAATGAGGGTAATTTGGTCTTTTCTCTTCGGAGTTGGTTTGGCGCTACTAAAACTCATCCAAGGCTCATTCAAGCCTCATATCTTATCCCCATAACCACTCTCATCCACCTTAGAGAGAGAAAAAGAGTTTTAAAGTGAGAAAGCTTGATTTAGGGAAGAAGAAGTGGAGATTTCTTCAAAGTGCAAGTGTTAAGGTTGCTCATCTCATTCTTGGCTACATTTCGGTATTGGTGGTAAGTTCTAACTTCGTATTTCATTTGTTGAATTGATATTCAAAGTTAGGGTTTGAGCTTAAATTGATGAGAAACACTTTGATGCTCATGTAGTGAGTTTGTTGTTGCTAGTAAGTGGGTTTAGACTCATTGTTGATGGGTTTTGGGTTAGAAGACTAATTGACCATGTTTAGGTCTAAAGGTTAGTGATAATCACTAGTAAAGGTGTAAACTAGTGATTGTGTTGATGTTTTAATCTCTTAAGAGTTTTGTCGAAGCTTGATTTTGAATAGGGTCAAAATTAGGGTTTATGTTTTAATTTGGGGAAGACAAGTGTGTAACACTTATGTTTTAGTTTAATTGGCGTTATAGGACCATTTTCACTAGTGTTAATTGATTATTAGTTAGTTTGGGCATTGGTTGTGATTGGAAGTGCAATTGGGTCAATATTGCACCAATTATCAACTTGGGTTGGTTTGTAATCCACCGTAATTGTTGTGACGACCCGGAAATTTTTGACCAAATTTAAACTTAATCTTTATATGGTTTCGACATCATAAGCAAAGTCTACTAAATTGAATTTCAAAATTTTTGAACTATTTTATGAAATCGTATGACCTTCGACCAGTTCCAACGATTCACAAACAATTAATTGTAACTTGATAGGTGTGTGTGTGTGTATATATATATATATATATATATATACATATATAAATAATAATTGGAAACATAATTTTATATATTGTATGTTGTTACTAAAATTTATTTATGTAAATTAAAATAAAAATAGGATATTATAATAATTATTATTTAAAATATATCTCTGTATATAAATAAAGTATATTAAAAATAAATATTAAATGATTGTAATACTCGTTTGATGTTTCGATTGATATTAAGCAAGTTAAATTCAAACTTATGTAATTTTAAAATAAACGGTGATACGAAAATGAGTTCTATAAATTTTAGGCTTATTAAAAATGTATTTAGGAGCTATTTATTAAGTTTTAACAATTTTTATATTTCACCCATAAATGAGAGGGACAGTTGATATAATTTTTATTTAATAAATTAATGATCGAATTTTATACCATAATGACCAAAATAAATAAACATATTTAATTTAAAATTTGGGGATTTTTCGGAAGACTTTTATACGTTATGTAGTGACCCGAACTTTTCCATGTTTATATATATTAATTGAGATTGATATTTACATGATTAAATTTTTCCAACATGTTAAGCAATCAAACTTGTTAAGACTTGATTAATTGAAATATGTTTCATATAGACAATTGACCACCCAAGTTGACCGGCGATTCACGAACGTTAAAACTTGTAAAAACGACATGACGATAAATATATGGATATACATATGGTTAACATGAGATTATGATAAGTAAGTATCTCCATAAGTATATTAACAATGAGTTATATATATATAAACAAGACTACTAACTTAAGGATTTCGAAACGAGACATATATGTAACGATTATCGTTGTAACGACATTTAAATGTATATATATCATATTAAGATATATTAATATATCATAATATCATGATAATATAATAATTTAACATCTCATTAGATATAATAAACAATGGGTTAACAACATTAATTGAGATCGTTAACTTAAAGGTTTCAAAACAACACTTACATGTAACGACTAACGATGACTTAACGACTCAGTTAAAATGTATATACATGTAGTGTATTTAGATGTATTAAAATACTTTTGGAAGACTTCAAGACATATATCAAAACACTCATACTTAACGAAAATGGTTACAGTTACTTTCCCATTCTTTTCTTTCATCAAGAATTCTAGTCGTATTCTTACCCGTATTATACACAGCTTCAAAACGTACTTACTATGGGTATATACCAATAGGAACTAGCATGGGATTCCCTCTTGATTATGTAATGTATGACTAATCAATTTTTACTTCTACCATGAGCTAGTCAACTAACTAGAACTCCTTTTAACCCCACTCACCAATTACCACTCATCATTCACTCCATTTCACTTCCAATTCTCTTTCTAATTATCTCTCAACACACACACACTATTATGAACGTATTTTTCCAGTAGTTAATCATCATCTTCATCAAAAATCACTTCAATAATCAAGCTATAATCATTATAGGAAAAACACTTCAAGAAAACTTCAAAAATCCCTTCAAGTTTACTAATTTACTTCCAAGCTTTCTAATCCATTCCAAGTAATCATCTAAGATCAAGAAACCTTTGTTATATACAGTAGGTTATTTTTCTTATTCAAGGTAATATTCATATTCAAACTTTGATTCAATTTCTATAACTATAAACTATCTTAATTCGAGTAAAAATCTTACTTGAACTTGTTTTTGTGTCATGATCCTACTTCAAGAACTTTCAAGCCATCCAAGATCCTTTGAAGCTAGATCATTTCTTGTCACTTCCAGTAGGTTTACCTACTAAACTTGAGGTAGTAATGATGTTCATAACATCATTCGATTCATATATATAAAACTATCTTATTCGAAGGTTTAAACTCGTAATCACTAGAACATAGTTTAGTTAATTCTAAACTTGTTCGCAAACAAAAGTTAATCTTTCTAACTTGACTTTTAAAATTAACTAAACACATGTTCTATATCTATATGATATGCTAACTTAATGATTTAAAACCTGGAAACACGAAAAACACCGTAAAACCGGATTTACGCCGTCGTAGTAACACCGCGGGCTGTTTTGGGTTAGTTAATTAAAAACTATGATAAACTTTGATTTAAAAGTTGTTATTCTGAGAAAATGATTTTTATTATGAACATGAAACTATATCCAAAAATTATGGTTAAACTCAAAGTGGAAGTATGTTTTCTAAAATGGTCATCTAGACCTCGTTCTTTCGACTGAAATGACTACCTTTACAAAAATGACTTGTAACTTATTTTTCTGACTATAAACCCATACTTTTTCTGTTTAGATTCATAAAATAGAGTTCAATATGAAACCATAGCAATTTGATTCACTCAAACCGGATTTAAAATGAAGAAGTTATGGGTAAAACAAGATTGGATAATTTTTCTCATTTTAGCTACGTGAAAATTGGTAACAAATCTATTCCAACCATAACTTAATCAACTTGTATTGTATATTATGTAATCTTGAGATACCATAGACACGTATACAATGTTTCGACCTATCATGTCGACACATCTATATATATTTCGGAACAACCATAGACACTCTATATGTGAATGTTGGAGTTAGCTATACAGGGTTGAGGTTGATTCCAAAATATGTATAGTTTGAGTTGTGATCAATACTGAGATACGTATACACTGGGTCGTGGATTGATTCAAGATAATATTTATCGATTTATTTCTGTATATCTAACTGTGGACAACTAGTTGTAGGTTACTAACGAGGACAGCTGACTTAATAAACTTAAAACATCAAAATATATTAAAAGTGTTGTAAATATATTTTGAACACACTTTGATATATATGTATATATTGTTATAGGTTCGTGAATCAACCAGTGGCCAAGTCTTACTTCCCGACGAAGTAAAAATCTGTGAAAGTGAGTTATAGTCCCACTTTTAAAATCTAATATTTTTGGGATGAGAATACATGCAGGTTTTATAAATGATTTACAAAATAGACACAAGTACGTGAAACTACATTCTATGGTTGAATTATCGAAATCGAATATGCCCCTTTTTATTAAGTCTGGTAATATAAGAATTAGGGAACAGACACCCTAATTGACGCGAATCCTAAAGATAGATCTATTGGGCCTAACAAACCCCATCCAAAGTACCGGATGCTTTAGTACTTCGAAATTTATATCATATTCGAAGGGTGTCCCGGAATGATGGGGATATTCTTATATATGCATCTTGTTAATGTCGGTTATCAGGTGTTCACCATATGAATGATTTTTATCTCTATGTATGGGATGTGTATTGAAATATGAAATCTTGTGGTCTATTGTTACGATCTGATATATATAGGTTAAACCTATAACTCACCAACATTTTTGTTGACGTTTTAAGCTTGTTTATTCTCAGGTGATTATTAAGAGCTTCCGCTGTCGCATACTTAAATAAGGACGAGATTTGGAGTCCATGCTTGTATGATATTGTGTAAAAACTACATTCAAAAAACTTATTTTGTTGTAACATATTTGTACTGTAAACCATTATGTAATGGTCGTGTGTAAACAGGATATTTTAGATTATCATTATTTGATAATCTACGTAAAGCTTTTTAAACCTTTATTGATGAAATAAAGGTTATGGTTTGTTTTAAAATGAATGCACTCTTTGAAAAACCTCTCATATAGAGGTCAAAACCTCGCAACGAAATCAATTAATACGGAACGTTATTAATCAAATAGAACGGGACATTTCAGTTGGTATCCGAGCGTTGGTCTTAGAGAACCAGAATTTTGCATTAGTGTGTCTTATCTAGTTTGTTAGGATGCATTAGTGAGTCTGGACTTCGACGGTGTTTACTTGAAAAATGATTGCTTAACAAATTTTGTTGGAAACTATATATTTTTAACATGTGAATATTATGTGATATATTAATATCTTAACGCGTTTGATATTATGTGATAGATGTCTACCTATAGAACAAGTCCCATTGACTCACCTAATAATAATGAAGAGTCAAATGTAAATTGGAATGATTCGTGGACTGATTCACAAGTTCCCGAAGAGGAACCGGAAGAAGAGTCGGAACCGGAAGAAGAATCAGAACCGGAAGAAGAATCGGAACCGGATGAAGAAATAGAACCGGTGGGGGAAATAATAAAACGGTTAAGTAAAAGAAAATCCTCAACCAACCGACCAAGGTTAATTATGGTCAATGGTGTTTTCGCCAAGGAAGCAAAATATTGGGAGGATTACCAATTCTCCGATGAATCGGATTCCGACGAGAATTCCGATGATGTTATAGAAATTACCCCAACTGAATTTAAAAAGGCAAAAGAAAATAATAAGGGAAAGGGCATAAAAATAGAGAAATTTAATTCCAACCCCGATGAACTTTATATGTATCGTCAACCCCCGAAGTCCTTAAGTTGTAACAATGACCCGGGAACCTCTAAACCACCAGGTTTTTCTAAACCAATGTGGATAACGACGGCTCGTATTAGGGGAACATCATATATCCCTAGAAACTTGGCAAAACGAACCAAAACCGAAGAAGAAGAAACAAGCGAGTCAGAATAAGATAGTTGTATTCGTGTGGTGTAATATAAGTAATATAGTGTGCTTATGCTTTATGATATATGTAAAAATTGCTTGTATTAATAAGTATTTTTTTTTTATGAATCTAACTCTTGTCTATTTTACAGTATAAAAACACAAAATGGATAGACAACCCAATATTTTAAGAGACCTACCCGGAGACATGATTGATGAAATCTTGTCTAGAGTCGGTCAGAATTTTTCGGCACAACTATTTAAGGCGAGATCAGTTTGTAAGACATTCGAAGAACGTTCCAAGAATGCCTTAATACCTTCTTTGTTCACTATGTGACCGAGGAATTGAACTTCTTCCAACCAAAATGCACACTTTGAAAACTTAGCGTACAATTCTTCCTTCCTCAATACTTCTAACACCTTTCTCAAATGTTCACCGTGTTCTTGGTCATTCTTTGAGTAAATAAGTATGTCATCAATGAAAACAATGACAAACTTGTCAAGGTATGGTCCACACACTCGGTTCATAAGGTCCATGAACACAGCTGGTGCATTAGTTAAACCAAACGGCATGACCATAAACTCGTAATGACCGTAACGTGTTCTGAAAGCAGTCTTTGGAATATCATCTTCTTTCACCCGCATTTGATGATACCCGGAACGTAAGTCAATCTTTGAATAAACAGACGAGCCTTGTAGTTGATCAAATAAGTCGTCGATTCTCGGTAGTGGGTAGAGGTTCTTGATGGTAAGTTTGTTCAACTCTCGGTAGTCGATACACAACCTGAATGTACCATCTTTCTTCTTGACAAACAAAACAGGAGCTCCCCACGGTGATGTGCTTGGTCGAATGAAACCACGCTCTAAAAGTTCTTGTAATTGGCTTTGCAGTTCTTTCATCTCGCTGGGTGCGAGTCTGTAAGGAGAACGAGCTATTGGTGCAGCTCCTGGTACAAGATCTATTTGAAATTCAACGGATCGATGTGGGGGTAATCCCGGTAATTCTTTCGGAAATACATCGGGAAATTCTTTTGCAATGGGAACATCATTGATGCTCTTTTCTTCAGTTTGTACTTTCTCGACGTGTGCTAGAACAGCATAGCAACCTTTTCTTATTAGTTTTTGTGCCTTCAAATTACTAATAAGATGTATCTTCGTGTTGCCCTTTTCTCCATACACCATTAAGGGTTTTCCTTTTTCTCGTATAATGCGAATTGCATTTTTCTAACAAACGATCTCTGCTTTCACTACTTTCAACCAGTCCATACCGATTATCACATCAAAACTCCCTAACTCTACTGGTATCAAATCAATCTTAAATGTTTCGCTAACCAGTTTAATTTCTCGATTCCGACATATATTATCTGCTGAAATTAATTTACCATTTGCTAATTCGAGTAAAAATTTACTATCCAAAGGCATCAATGGACAACTTAATTTAGCACAAAAATCTCTACTCATATAGCTTCTATCCGCACCCGAATCAAATAAAACGTAAGCAGATTTATTGTCAATAAGAAACGTACCCGTAACAAGCTCCGGGTCTTCTTGTGCCTCTGCCGCATTAATATTGAAAACTCTTCCGCGGCCTTGTCCATTCGTGTTCTCCTGGTTCGGGCAATTTCTAATAATGTGGCACGGTTTTCCACATTTATAACAAACTACATTGGCATAACTTGCTCCGACACTACTTGCTCCGCCATTACTCGTTCCGACACCATTTGTTCCTTTCGTTCTATTAACCCCTGGTCCGTAGACCTCACACTTCGCCGCGTTATGACCATTTCTTTTACACTTGTTGCAAAATTTGGTGCAGAACCCCGAGTGATTCTTTTCACACCTTTGGCATAGCTGCTTCTGATTGTTGTTGTTGTTGCGGTTATTATTGTTGTTGGGATGATTGTTGTAGTTGCTGTTGTTGTTGTTGTTGTTGTTGTGGGCCGTTTGTTGTAGTTGCGATTGATGTTGCAATTGTTGGGATAACTGTTGCGATTATTGTTGTAATTGTTGTTGTTGTTGTATTGGTGATTCTTATCACCGTTTTCCTCCCACTTTCTTTTGACTTGCTTCACATTGGCCTCTTCAGTAGTCTGTTCTTTAATTCTTTCTTCAATCTGGTTCACTAGTTTGTGAGCCATTCTACATGCCTGTTGTATGGAGGCGGGCTCGTGTGAACTTATATCTTCTTGGATTCTTTCCGGTAATCCTTTCACAAACGCATCGATCTTCTCTTCCTCATCTTCGAATGCTCCCGGACACAATAGGCACAATTCTGTGAATCGTCTTTCGTACGTGGTAATATCAAATCCTTGGGTTCGTAACCCTCTAAGTTCTGTCTTGAGCTTATTGACCTCAGTTCTGGGACGGTACTTCTCGTTCATCAAGTGCTTGAATGCTGACCACGGTAGTGCGTACGCATCGTCTTGTCCCACTTGCTCTAGATAGGTATTCCACCATGTTAACGCAGAACCTGTGAAGGTATGCGTAGCGTACTTCACTTTGTCCTCTTCAGTACACTTACTTATGGTAAACACCGATTCGACCTTCTCGGTCCACCGTTTCAATCCGATCGGTCCTTCGGTTCCAACAAATTCTAAAGGTTTGCAGGCAGTGAATTCTTTGTAGGTGCATCCTACACGATTTCCTGTACTGCCAGATCCAAGGTTATTGTTGGTATGTAGCGCAGCCTGTGCTGCGGCTATGTTTGAAGCTAGAAAAGTACGGAATTCCTCTTCATTCATATTCACGGTGTGTCGAGTAGTCGGTGCCATTTCCTTCAAAATAGTCAAATGGAACAAGTTAATCATACAGAATATTAAGAGTAGTTAATAGTATTTCGTAGCATAATATGAACTCATTTATAAAAGCTTTTTCTTCATATTAGCGTTTTATAAGTTTAAATTCGGGTAGTACCTACCCGTTAAGTTCATACTTAGTAGCTAATATACAATTCAACTACTACAATTCTATATGAAAAACTGATTATAATAATATTTCGCGTTCAAACTTTTACACAATATTTTACAACCTTACAATACCGCTTATCTTACATATAGCATGAAATATAGCACATAATAAATTTGATACAAGTTGGTTGTGAAGATAATTCTAGCTAGGACACAAGTCGTTCAGCAAAGGCAATAAAGACACGTAATTCATATGTCCAGAAACAAGTCATGCATTCTGGTTTTACTAAGATTACTTCCCATCCTTGGTCTTGTGGAACATAACCGTTATGGCCGTTGATAAGACAGCGTGTTGTAACGTCGTCAAAGGGATGAGGGTTACGTAATGTCCAACAGTCCCGTAACAATCTAAAAACCTCATTTCTTACCCTAATTACCGACTCCGTCACTTGTGGAAACGTTTTGTTTAATAGTTGTAGCCCGATGTTCTTGTTCTCACTTTGGTGAGAAGCGAACATTACTAATCCGTAAGCATAACATGCTTCTTTATGTTGCATGTTAGCCGCTTTTTCTAAATCACGAAGTCCAATATTCGGATATATTGAGTCAAAATAATTTCTTAACCCATTGCGTAAAATAGCATTTGGGTTCCCCGCAATATATGCGTCAAAGTAAACACATCGTAACTTATGGGTTTCCCAATGTGATATCCCCCATCTTTCAAACGAAAGTCTCTTATAAACCAAGACATTCTTGGAACGTTCTTCGAATGTCTTACAAACTGATCTCGCCTTAAATAGTTGTGCCGAAGAATTCTGACCGACTCTAGACAAGATTTCATCAATCATGTCTCCGGGTAGGTCTCTTAAAATATTGGGTTGTCTATCCATTTTGTGTTTTTATACTGTAAAATAGACAAGAGTTAGATTCATAAAAAAAATACTTATTAATACAAGCAATTTTTTTACATATATCATAAAGCATAAGCACACTATATTACATATATTACACCACACGAATATAACTATCTTATTCCGACTCGCTCGTTTCTTCTTGTTCGGTTTTGGTTCGTTTTGCCAAGTTTCTAGGGATATATGATGTTCCCCTAATACGAGCCGTCGTTATCCACATTGGTTTAGAAAAACCTGGTGGTTTAGAGGTTCCCGGGTCATTGTTACAACTTAAGGACTTCGGGGGTTGACGATACATATAAAGTTCATCGGGGTTGGAATTAGATTTATCTATTTTTATGCCCTTTCCCTTATTATTTTCTTTTGCCTTTTTAAATTCAGTTGGGGTAATTTCTATAACATCATCGGAATTCTCGTCGGAATCCGATTCATCGGAGAATTGGTAATCCTCCCAATATTTTGCTTCCTTAGAGGAAACACCATTGACCATAATTAACCTTGGTCGGTTAGTTGAGGATTCTCTTTTACTTAACCATTTTATTATTTCCCCCACCGGTTCTATTTCTTCTTCCGATTCCGATTCTTCTTCCGGTTCCGATTCTTCTTCCGGTTCCGACTCTTCTTCCGGTTCCTCTTCGGGAACTTGTGAATCAGTCCACGAATCATTCCAATTTACATTTGACTCTTCATTATTATTAGGTGAGTCAATGGGACTTGTTCTAGAGGTAGACATCTATCACGTAAAATCAAACACGATAAGAGATTAATATATCACATAATATTCATATGTTAAAAATATATAGTTTCCAACAAAAATGTTAAGCAATCATTTTTAAAGAAAACACGGTCGAAGTTCAGACTCACTAATGCATCCTAACAAACTCGATAAGACAAACTAATGCAAATTTTCTGGTTCTCTAAGACCAACGCTCGGATACCAACTGAAATGTCCTGTTCTTATTGATTAAAAACGTTCCATATTAATTGATTTCGTTGCGAGGTTTTGACCTCTATATGAGACGTTTTTCAAAGACTGCATTCATTTTTAAAACAAACCATAACCTTTATTTCATAAATAAAGGTTTAAAAATCTTTACGTAGATTATCAAATAATGATAATCTAAAATATCCTGTTTACACACGACCATTACATAATGGTTTACAATACAAATATGTTACATCGAAATCAGTTTCTTGAATGCAGTTTTTACACAATATCATACAAACATGGACTCCAAAACTTGTCCTTATTTTAGTATGCAACAGCGGAAGCTCTTAGTATTCACCTGAGAATAAACATGCTTTAAACGTCAACAAAAATGTTGGTGAGTTATAGGTTTAACCTATATATATCAAATCGTAACAATAGACCACAAGATTTCATATTTTAATAGACATCCCATACATAGAGATAAAAATCATTCATATGGTGAACACCTGGTAACCGACATTAACAAGATGCATATATAAGAATATCCCCATCATTCCGGGACACCCTTCAGATATGATATAAATTTCGAAGTACTAAAGCATCTGGTACTTTGGATGGGGCTTGTTGGGCCCGATAGATCTATCTTTAGGATTCGCGTCAATTAGGGTGTCTGTTCCCTAATTCTTAGATTACCAGACTTAATAAAAAGGGGCATATTCGATTTCGATAATTCAACCATAGAATGTAGTTTCACGTACTTGTGTCTATTTTGTAAATCATTTATAAAACCTGCATGTATTCTCATCCCAAAAATATTAGATTTTAAAAGTGGGACTATAACTCACTTTCACAGATTTTTACTTCGTCGGGAAGTAAGACTTGGCCACTGGTTGATTCGCGAACCTATAACAATATATACATATATCAAAGTATGTTCAAAATATGTTTACAACACTTTTAATATATTTTGATGTTTTAAGTTTATTAAGTCAGCTGTCCTCGTTAGTAACCTACAACTAGTTGTCCACAGTTAGATGTACAGAAATAAATCGATAAATATTATCTTGAATCAATCCACGACCCAGTGTATACGTATCTCAGTATTGATCACAACTCAAACTATATATATTTTGGAATCAACCTCAACCCTGTATAGCTAACTCCAACATTCACATATAGAGTGTCTATGGTTGTTCCGAAATATATATAGATGTGTCGACATGATAGGTCGAAACATTGTATACGTGTCTATGGTATCTCAAGATTACATAATATACAATACAAGTTGATTAAATTATGGTTGGAATAGATTTGTTACCAATTTTCACGTAGCTAAAATGAGAAAAATTATCCAATCTTGTTTTACCCATAACTTCTTCATTTTAAATCCGTTTTGAGTGAATCAAATTGCTATGGTTTCATATTGAACTCTATTTTATGAATCTAAACAGAAAAAGTATAGGTTTATAGTCGGAAAAATAAGTTACAAGTCGTTTTTGTAAAGGTAGTCATTTCAGTCGAAAGAACGACGTCTAGATGACCATTTTAGAAAACATACTTTCACTTTGAGTTTAACCATAATTTTTGGATATAGTTTCATGTTCATAATAAAAATCATTTTCTCAGAATAACAACTTTTAAATCAAAGTTTATCATAGTTTTTAATTAACTAACCCAAAACAGCCCGCGGTGTTACTACGACGGCGTAAATCCGGTTTTACGGTGTTTTTCATGTTTCCAGGTTTTAAATCATTAAGTTAGCATATCATATAGATATAGAACATGTGTTTAGATGATTTTAAAAGTCAAGTTAGAAGGATTAACTTTTGTTTGCGAACAAGTTTAGAATTAACTAAACTATGTTCTAGTGATTACAAGTTTAAATCTTCGAATAAGATAGCTTTATATGTATGAATCGAATGATGTTATGAACATCATTACTACCTTAATTTCCTTGGATAAACCTACTGGAAAAGAGAAAAATGGATCTAGCTTCAACGGATCCTTGGATGGCTCGAAGTTCTTGAAGCAGAATCATGACACGAAAACAAGTTCAAGTAAGATCATCACTTGAAATAAGATTGTTATAGTTATAGAAATTGAACCAAAGTTTGAATATGATTATTACCTTGTATTAGAATGATAACCTACTGTAAGAAACAAAGATTTCTTGAGGTTGGATGATCACCTTACAAGATTGGAAGTGAGCTAGCAAACTTGAAAGTATTCTTGATTTTATGTAACTAGAACTTGTAGAATATATGAAGAACACTTAGAACTTGAAGATAGAACTTGAGAGAGATCAATTAGATGAAGAAAATTGAAGAATGAAAGTGTTTGTAGGTGTTTTTGGTCGTTGGTGTATGGATTAGATATAAAGGATATGTAATTTTGTTTTCATGTAAATAAGTCATGAATGATTACTCATATTTTTGTAATTTTATGAGATATTTCATGCTAGTTGCCAAATGATGGTTCCCACATGTGTTAGGTGACTCACATGGGCTGCTAAGAGCTGATAATTGGAGTGTATATACCAATAGTACATACATCTAAAAGTTGTGTATTGTACGAGTACGAATACGGGTGCATACGAGTAGAATTGTTGATGAAACTGAACGAGGATGTAATTGTAAGCATTTTTGTTAAGTAGAAGTATTTTGATAAGTGTCTTGAAGTCTTTCAAAAGTGTATGAATACATATTAAAACACTACATGTATATACATTTTAACTGAGTCGTTAAGTCATCGTTAGTCGTTACATGTAAATGTTGTTTTGAAACCTTTAGGTTAACGATCTTGTTAAATGTTGTTAACCCAATGTTTATAATATCAAAAGAGATTTTAAATTATTATATTATCATGATATTATGATGTACGAATATCTCTTAATATGATATATATACATTAAATGTCGTTACAACGATAATCGTTACATATATGTCTCGTTTCAAAATCATTAAGTTAGTAGTCTTGTTTTTACATATGTATTTCATTGTTAATACACTTAATAATATATTTACTTATCATTTAACATAATTAACCAAGTGTATCAATATCTTAATATGATTCATATGTACCTAGTAAGACGTTGTTATAACGATAATCGTTATATATATCGTTTTCGAGTTTCTTAAATTAATAGTCTCATTTTTATGTATATAACTCATTGTTAAAATACCTAATGAGATACATACTTATAATAAAAACATGTTAACTATATATATAACCATATATATGTCATCGTATAGTTTTTACAAGTTTTAACGTTCGTGAATCACCGGTCAACTTGGGTGGTCAATTGTCTATATGAAACATATTTCAATTAATCAAGTCTTAACAAGTTTGATTGCTTAACATGTTGGAAACATTTAATCATGTAAATATCAATCTCAATTAATATATATAAACATGGAAAAGTTCGGGTCACTACAACTACGGCACCTATATTGTCATTGCCTGAAGGGAATGATGATTTTGCGATTTATTGTGATGCATCAAAGCAAGGTCTCGGTTGTGTATTAATGCAACGAACGAAGGTGATTGCTTATGCGTCTAGACAATTGAATATTCACGAACAAAATTATACGACGCATGATTTGGAATTAGGTGCGGTTGTTTTTACATTAAAGACTTGGAGGCACTACTTATATGGGGTCAAAAGTATTATATATACCGACCACAAAAGTCTTCAACACATATTTAATCAGAAACAACTGAATATGAGGCAGCGTAGGTGGATTGAATTATTGAATGATTACGACTTTGAGATTCGTTACCACCCGGGGAAGGCAAATGTGGTAGCCGATGCCTTGAGCAGGAAGGACAGAGAACCCATTCGAGTAAAATCTATGAATATAATGATTCATAATAACATTACTACTCAAATAAAGGAGGCACAACAAGGAGTTTTAAAAGAGGGAAATTTAAAGGATGAAATACCCAAAGGATCGGAGAAGCATCTTAATATTCGGGAAGACGGAACCCGGTATAGGGCTGAAAGGATTTGGGTACCAAAATTTGGAGATATGAGAGAAATGGTACTTAGAGAAGCTCATAAAACCAGATACTCAATACATCCTGGAACGGGGAAGATGTACAAAGATCTCAAGAAACATTTTTGGTGGCCGGGTATGAAAGCCGATGTTGCTAAATACGTAGGAGAATGTTTGACGTGTTCTAAGGTCAAAGCTGAGCATCAGAAACCATCAGGTCTACTTCAACAACCCGAAATCCCGGAATGGAAATGGGAAAACATTACCATGGATTTCATCACTAAATTGCCAAGGACTGCAAGTGGTTTTGATACTATTTGGGTAATAGTTGATCGTCTCACCAAATCAGCATACTTCCTACCAATAAGAGAAGATGACAAGATGGAGAAGTTAGCACGACTGTATTTGAAGGAAGTCGTCTCCAGACATGGAATACCAATCTCTATTATCACTGATAGGGATGGCAGATTTATTTCAAGAGTCTGGCAGACATTACAGCAAGCATTAGGAACTCGTCTAGACATGAGTACTGCCTATCATCCACAAACTGATGGGCAGAGCGAATGGACGATAAAAACGCTTGAAGACATGCTACGAGCATGTGTTATTGATTTCGGAAACAGTTGGGATCGACATCTACCGTTAGCAGAATTTTCCTACAACAACAGCTACCATTCAAGCATTGAGATGGCGCCGTTTGAAGCACTTTATGGTAGAAAGTGCAGGTCTGCGATTTGTTGGAGTGAAGTGGGGGATAGACAGATTACGGGTCCGGAGATTATACAAGAAACTACCGAGAAGATCATCCAAATTCAACAACGGTTGAAAACCGCCCAAAGTCGACAAAAGAGCTACGCTGACATTAAAAGAAAAGATATAGAATTTGAAATTGGAGAGATGGTCATGCTTAAAGTTGCACCTTGGAAAGGCGTTGTTCGATTTGGTAAACGAGGGAAATTAAATCCAAGGTATATTGGACCATTCAAGATTATTGATCGTGTCGGACCAGTAGCTTACTGACTTGAGTTACCTCAACAACTAACGGCTGTATATAACACTTTCCACGTCTCGAATTTGAAGAAATGTTTTGCTAAAGAAGATCTCACTATTCCGTTAGATGAAATCCAAATCAACGAAAAACTTCAATTCATCGAAGAACCCGTCGAAAGAATGGATCGTGAGGTTAAAAGACTTAAGCAAAACAAGATACCAATTGTTAAGGTTCGATGGAATGCTCGTAGAGGACCCGAGTTCACCTGGGAGCATGAAGATCAGATGAAGAAGAAATACCCGCATCTATTTCCAGAAGATTCGTCAACACCTTCAACAGCTTAAAATTTCGGGACGAAATTTATTTAACGGGTAGGTACTGTAGTGACCAAAAATTTTCCATGTTTATATATATTAATTGAGATTGATATTTACATGATTAAATGTTTCCAACATGTTAAGCAATCAAACTTGTTAAGACTTGACCACCCAAGTTGACCGGCGATTCACGAACGTTAAAACTAGTAAAAACGACATGACGATATATATATGGATATACATATGGTTAACATGAGATTATGATAAGTAAGTATCTCCATAAGTATATTAACAATGAGTTATATACATATAAACAAGACTACTAACTTAAGGATTTCGAAACGAGACATATATGTAACGATTATCGTTGTAACGACATTTAAATGTATATATATCATATTAAGATATATTAATATATCATAATATCATGATAATATAATAATTTAACATCTCATTAGATATAATAAATAATGGGTTAACAACATTAATTGAGATCGTTAACTTAAAGGTTTCAAAACAACACTTACATGTAACGACTAACGATGAGTTAACGACTCAGTTAAAATGTATATACATGTAGTGTATTTAGATGTATTAAAATACTTTTGGAAGACTTCAAAACATATATCAAAACACTCATACTTAACAAAAATGGTTACAGTTACTTTCCCATTCTTTTCTTTCATCAAGAATTCTAGTCGTATTCTTACCCGTATTATACACAGCTTCAAAACGTACTTACTATGGGTATATACCAATAGGAACTAGCATGGGATTCCACTCTTGATTATGTCATGTATGACTAATCAATTTTAACTTCTACCATGAGCTAGTCAACTAACTAGAACTCCTTTTAACCCCACTCACCACTCACCAATTACCACTCATCATTCACTCCATTTCACTTCCAATTCTCTTTCTAATTCTCTCTCAACACACACACACTATTATAAATGTATTTTTCTAGTAGTTAATCATCATCTTCATCAAAAATCACTTCAATAATCAAGCTATAATCATCATAGGAAGAACACTTCAAGAACACTTCAAAAATCCCTTCAAGTTTACTAATTTACTTCCAAGCTTTCTAATCCATTCCAAGTAATCATCTAAGATCAAGAAACCTTTGTTATATACAGTAGGTTATCTTTCTTATTCAAGGTAATATTCATATTCAAACTTTGATTCAATTTCTATAACTATAAACTATCTTAATTCGAGTAAAAATCTTACTTGAACTTGTTTTTGTGTCATGATCCTACTTCAAGAACTTTCAAGCCATCCAAGATTCTTTAAAGCTAGATCATTTCTTGTCACTTCCAGTAGGTTTACCTACTAAACTTGAGGTAGTAATGATGTTCATAACATCATTCGATTCATATATATAAAACTATCTTATTCGAAGGTTTAAACTCGTAATCACTAGAACATAGTTTAGTTAATTCTAAACTTGTTCGCAAACAAAAGTTAATCCTTCTAACTTGACTTTTAAAATTAACTAAACACATTTTCTATATCTATATGATATGCTAACTTAATGATTTAAAACCTGGAAACACGAAAAACACCGTAAAACCGGATTTACGCCGTCGTAGTAACACCGCGGGCTGTTTTGGGTTAGTTAATTAAAAACTATGATAAACTTTGATTTAAAAGTTGTTATTCTGAGAAAATGATTTTTATTATGAACATGAAACTATATCCAAAAATTATGGTTAAACTCAAAGTGAAAGTATGTTTTCTAAAATGGTCATCTAGACGTCGTTCTTTCGACTGAATTGACTACCTTTACAAAAACGACTTGTAACTTATTTTTCCGACTATAAACCTATACTTTTTCTATTTAGATTCATAAAATAGAGTTCAATATGAAACCATAGCAATTTGATTCACTCAAAACGGATTTAAAATGAAGAAGTTATGGGTAAAACAAGATTGGATAATTTTTCTCATTTTAGCTCCGTAAAAATTGGCAACAAATCTATTCCAACCATAACTTAATCAACTTGTATTGTATATTATGTAATCTTGAGATACCATAGACATGTATACAATGTTTCGACCTATCATGTCGACACATCTATATATATTTCGGAACAACCATAGACACTCTATATGTGAATGTTGGAGTTAGCTATACAGGGTTGAGGTTGATTCCAAAATATGTATAGTTTGAGTTGTGATCAATACTGAGATACGTATACACTGGGTCGTGGATTGATTCAAGATAATATTTATCGATTTATTTCTGTATATCTAACTGTGGACAACTAGTTGTAGGTTACTAACGAGGACAGCTGACTTAATAAACTTAAAACATCAAAATATATTAAAAGTGTTGTAAATATATTTTGAACACACTTTGATATATATGTATATATTGTTATAGGTTCGTGAATCAACCAGTGGCCAAGTCTTACTTCCCGACGAAGTAAAAATCTGTGAAAGTGAGTTATAGTCCAACTTTTAAAATCTAATATTTTTGGGATGAGAATACATGCAGGTTTTATAAAAGATTTACAAAATAGACACAAGTACGTGAAACTACATTCTATGGTTGAATTATCGAAATCGAATATGCCCCTTTTTATTAATTCTGGTAATCTAAGAATTAGGGAACAGACACCCTAATTGACGCGAATCTTAAAGATAGATCTATTGGGCCTAACAAACCCCATCCAAAGTACCGGATGCTTTAGTACTTCGAAATTTATATCATATCCGAAGGGTGTCCCGGAATGATGGGGATATTCTTATATATGCATCTTGTTAATGTCGGTTACCAGGTGTTCACCATATGAATGATTTTTATCTCTATGTATGGGATGTGTATTGAAATATGAAATCTTGTGGTCTATTGTTACGATCTGATATATATAGGTTAAACCTATAACTCACCAACATTTTTGTTGACGTTTTAAGCATGTTTATTCTCAGGTGATTATTAAGAGCTTCCGCTGTCGCATACTTAAATAAGGACGAGATTTGGAGTCCATGCTTGTATGATATTGTGTAAAAACTGCATTCAAGAAACTTATTTTGTTGTAACATATTTGTACTGTAAACCATTATGTAATGGTCGTGTGTAAACAGGATATTTTAGATTATCATTATTTGATAATCTACGTAAAGCTTTTTAAACCTTTATTGATGAAATAAAGGCTGTGGTTTGTTTTAAAATGAATGCAGTCTTTGAAAAATGTCTCATATAGAGGTCAAAACCTCGCAACGAAATCAATTAATATGGAACGTTTTTAATCAATAAGAACGGGACATTTCACGTTAACTGTTTAACAATGGACACGATATAGCCATCCGGGATAAACTGTCGGTAATTAGAATCCAAAATATCCGATGGCTTAACTGTTTCATTTCTATTATGCACCTTTGAATTATTATTAATTATTATATTATTATAATTTACCTTTATAATTATTAATTATTAATTATTATAATTATATTATTATATAATACACACACACACACACACACACACACACACACACACACACACACACATATATATATATATATATATATATATATATATATATATATATATATATATATATATATATATATATATACACATATATGTACACCATCTCTATCACCTTCAAGTTTCTGCTTCGTGTTACAATATCCTCGAGCACCATCCACACCTGCCACCCTCTACCGCCACCACTAAACCACCTTCCACGATATTTTTTTTATGTGACTACACCCACAAGAACACTTAAACCACCACTCCTCAAATTGTGAAACCCACTCCAATCTTCCTCGACCTCTCACCCTTATAGTCACCACCACCGTACGCCACTAACCATAACTACCAACATCCATGAACCTTCATCTCTCTCTCTATCCCTCTCCTGTTTCGGCCACCTCCGCCACCATCCTAATCAATCAAACTGCCACCATCTTTGTTTACATTTTTTTTTGTTTAGTTTGAACAATGAATCACCACCATATCACCACAATAAATCACCACCAAGAATCACATCTCTCTATATCGTCTATCTCACTCTCTCTTCGGTAATGTTAAAAACCATCACCACTTGGTACCACCGAGATCATCGCCACAAACAACCTCCTTCCACCACAGCCACCATCGACATCCACCACCATTTTTCTCTCTACTATCTGCACAATTCTTAACTATAACCACCGCTACAGTGCTTCAGTGTTTTCTGTTTTCTATTTTCTGTTTCTATGTTACTACCACCGTTATATTAGTTCAGCTGCATCACACTTTCTGTCTTTCTGTTCTTACAACCTTAGTAACCATCACCGTAAGAAAATAAATACATACAACCGCTACTATTTAAAGATCTTTAATTACCGTTTACACGAAACCCATTTATAAAGAAGATGAACAGAACTTTTACTGCTACAGATTTTGATCTTCAGTTTTGTGAAACCATCGCAAACCATCCAGCCTGTTGCTGCATTTGTACGTGAACCTGCACTTGACGTTGATATTATTGCTGTAAAGTTTCTGTAAAACGCGAAAGTGATGAAGAGATGATGACGAAACAATGACCAGGGTGTTACGTATTTATTTGATGACCAATTCAAAGGAAAACCACATGCATTTTTTTTTATTTGCAATACTGATTTTATCTTAGTGGGGCAATACAAATTGGGCTTCAACTTTGACTCGTAAAAATGATGGGCCATGGACTCTTCTTAGTTCTAGTTGGGCTGTTATTTTGCTTGTTACTTGGGCCGAGTTTATGGGTGTTGTTGGGCCGGTTCACTATCCTTCAATCTTGTTACAACCGTAACGAATTAGATGAAGTTCACGAGATTGATGGTGACGATAAAAGGAATCCAAGATTTATTAGATGAAAAAAAAATGATGACGTTTATAATGTAGAAGAATAAGAAGAAACGACTAGAAATATAGGTTATAGATTTTATTTCGTTGATTTAAAACAGAAAAAGAGAAATGGAGAAATGGTTAGGAGTGTTTGCGTGGAACGAGAGGTCACGAGTTAGAGCCTGGGCAAGGGCAATTATTTTTTTTGGGACTTATTCTTTTGAGGTTGCATTATTATTATTATTATTATTATTATTATTATTATTATTATTATTATTATTATTATTATTATTATTATTATTATTATTATTATTATTATTATTATTATTATTATTATTATTGTTGTTATTATTTTAGATTACTTATTATTATTACTAAGACTAATAACATAATTATTATTATTATTATTATATTATTATCATTAATACGAATTATATTATTATCATTATTATTATTAATATAAGTATTATTATTATTATTATTATTATTATTATTATTATTATTATTATTATTATTATTATTATTATTATTATTATTAGGAATATAAATATCATCATGATTGTTAAAAATTATCATTCTAGTAAAATTATCATTAACATTATTATTAGTAATTTTTATCGTTATTATTATTATTATTATTATTATTATTATCATTATTTTCATTTTTTATTATTATTAACATTATTATTATTATTATGATTATTGATACAAATATTATTATAGAAACTATTAAGTTACAAATTGATAAGTAGGTTAACCCCGTTGACGTTGTTGAAGTGATTTGGGTAGTGAATCTCGTGTGGTTTCAGATTCACAATATCGCGTGAGTTTTAGGCCAACCTCGATTGTTGATTAGGTGAAGGTAGTGAATCGCGTGAGTTTTCGAATTCACTAGGGTGCGTGAGTTTTCGGCCAACCTTCATGGGTTTGAGGTTAAGGGGTTAACCTTGGGATTTTGGGTTTATGTGTGTGTGTGTGTGTGTGTGTGTGTGTGTGTATATATATATATATATATATATATATATATATATATATATATATATATATATATATATATATATATATATATATGTGTGTGGTAGGATCAAGAGGGAAGTAACCAATCGGGGGGAAGCAAAAACTTTTTTTTTTCGTTTTTTGAAAACTTTTGTTCACGAACATTATAGATGGGATGAAAATATGAACATTTAGTAGAGACACTTTGTGATAAATGTTTTTATTTTGGCGGGAAAACGCTCGAAGAAGTAATATATAACAATTATCGTGTTTTTCGAGCGTATGTTGAGGTTTTAGCTATTGGGGTTTAGATATTGGGGTTTAGATATTAGGGTTTATAGGGTTTAGATATTAGGGTTTAGAAATTTAGGGTTTAGAAATTTAGGGTTTAGGGTTTACATTTAGGATTTAGATTGAGTTTTTTAACACGAACGGTTTAGAGTTTAGGGTTTAGGGTTTAGGGTTTGTTGTTTTGGGTTTACGGAATAAACCCAAAACACCAAACCCTAAACCCTAAACCCTAAAATTTTAACCCTAAACTCTAAATCGAGCTAAATTTTACTTCACAAAACATGAGAAAAAACGTTCATATTATTCACGAACAATAATATCTTGAATGTTATTTTTGTCGATCGTTTTCTCGCCTAAATAATAACATTTATCACGAAGTGTCTCTTCTAAATGTTCATATTTTCGTGTGATCTTGATTCCGGGAAAAAAAATTCCAAAAAAAAGAATTTTTTTTTTGCTCCTCCCGCTTCCCCCCGATTGGTTACTTTCCTATTGATCCTACCCCTATAAATATATATTATATATATATATATATATATATATATATATATATATATATATATATATATATATATATATATATATATATATATATAGTATATATTTTTGTGTTGTAGCTAATCATGCGGATTGGCATGGTAGTGTGTAGTGTATAGCTTGCTTAGTTATACATGGATGCGGTATGTGTTTATTACTTGTGTTGGTGATACGTATTCAATTTATGCATATGTATGCATATAGTATGTTTACATTCACTAAGCTTTATAGCTTCCCCTCTCGTTGTTTACTTTTTTATAGATTTGCAAGGAAGAGGTGGAAAGGGTAAGCACGGGGACTAGCGGACTATTTCGGGTTGCTTTAGAAGGCTTTGCTTTTGGATTTGATTTAAGATTGGATAGTACATTCCCAATTACCGTGATCGGTCTTATGTTGGAGGTCAAAAGTGTCTTTTGGTTATGTTAAAACGAGTATTGGGTTATGCCCACTTTGATTTTTAAATTATTGTATGAAACACATTAACGTTGTTAAATTTATTGGCGAATTGGAAGTGTTTTGAAAACAGAAGTTGTTGCGTCGTGCTATTAATATTAATGTGATGTATAAAAGAAAAAAAAATGGTTCGGTATAATGACGGGATGGGTCATTACATAATTGGTGATATCCAGATCTTAGATCAATCTTCGAGTAACAACTAGATCCCTGCAATCGGTCGAATAAGTCATCAATCATCGACAGTGGGTACCGATTCTTGATTGTCAATTTGTTCAATTCTCTATAGTTATTACAAAGTCTTATTGACCCATCTTTCTTCTTAATGAACAAGACTGGAGCTCCTCAAGGTGACGAACTCGGTCGTATAAATCCTTTATCTAACAACTCTTGTAATTGGCTAGACAACTCTTGTAGCACTGGGGATGCAAGTCTATATGGCGCGCAAGCCACTGGGCCGCCCCTGGCACCATATCAATTTAAAACTTAACCTCCCGATGCGGTGGGAGACCAGGTAATTACTTCGAAAAAACTTCTAGAAATTCCCTAACGATAGGAACATCTACAGGCTTCTTGTCTTCACAGTCAACTCTACTCACGTGTGCCATAAATGCGATGCATCCCTTTCTTACATAATTCTGAACTTTCAAGCAATTAATAAGATGTAATTATGTGTTGCCCTTTTCTCCATACACCATCATAGGTTCACCATTCACGATAGGTATAAGAATAGCCTTTCGGTCGTAGACCACTTCAGCTTTGGTGTCAGATAAGAGCACAAGGTCAAAACTTCCTAGCTTGATTGGTATCACATCAATGTTAAAAGGCTTACCCTATAACTTCAAAATACAACCACGAAAGATCTTATCAGCTCTCATCAATTTACTGTTCCCTAGTCCTATGGAATACACATTATTAAAGGAAGAGATTGGGTTCTTAACATTGTGTCAAATATCCTTAGATATAAAACTTCTATCTGTGCCAGTGTCAAACAAAACACAAAGATGTTGATCTTTGAGTTAAAACGTACTCGCAACTAACTTTGGATCATCACGAGCTTCTATGGAGTTGATGTTAAAAGCCTTGCCTGGAGCAGTTCTAATAGGGTTGTTCTTAGGACAGTCTTTCCTAAAGTTACCCGGTTGTCCGCAACCTTAACAGTTTTTGCTGTTGGTGTTAGTCTTACAGTCCTTGTCCATATGATCAACTTTCTTACACTTGTCACACATCCTAGCAGTACAGGTTCCAGTGTCGTGCCTGCCACACCTTTGACATTGGAGCAGTTTACCCTTATATCCAGAGTTTGCACTAGCGACACCAGTTCTTTAGAGTTTCCTGCTTCTTGAATGGTTGTTGGTTAGGGTTTTTATCTTGTCCACCATTCCATTTTCTCTTGCCATCATTCAACTTAACTTCACTGGCAGAAGCAGTCTCTCCTCTCTGAACAATTTGATCCACCAATAAACCTTGAATAGTTCCTGTCTTAGAAGTAGTAACACCACCTTGTATATTCTCAGTTAGACCTTCAACGTACTTTTCAGTCTTCCAAATCTCAGGAGTGACCATTTCGGCATACATCAATGCCAATTCCAAAAATCTTCTTGATTTTGTTACGATGATAGTACTCCTTGATTATCCTTTACTTCAAAGTTTCCCATAGAAGAGCATAACATTGATCATGACCTAGGTATTGCGAGTAGGAATCCAATACGTAAGCGAACTTTCAGACTACCTGCATGTAGCAAACCCAACACGGTCAACATCATTACACCCGCTGATGCAAAAAATTGACTCTAGCTTCTCAAACCATCTCTTAAGACCTTTGGGTCCTTCAGTTCTACTGAATGAGTGCCGATTGAAGCTTGTGAACGTCTTATAAGAACATCCACCTCGGTTATTATTGCCATTGTTGTTGTGGTTAGGACCACCGTTGTTGTTGTTAGTTCCACGATTGTTGTTCAACTCTCGCAGCAATTCAGCCCGTCCTACTGCAATACCTTCGGCAACAAGTCTTCGGATTTCAGTAGCTGTAGATTCTTTGGGAGGCATTATCTTCACTGCAAATAATACACCAAATTAGTTTCAATGAAAACAACATCTTAAAAGCATACTAGCAATGTGTAGTGATGCATAGTAAGTGATGCATAGTAAGTAATAGCAAATCGTATAGATTTTAGTAGTGAGAAATAGTGTTATGTGGTAATAGTAGTGTTAAGTAGTGATACATAGTGTTAGTAACAAGAAGTAGTGATAAACAGTGATAATCATAGTAGTGTTCATGCAATTATCCATCACACAAGCATCAAGTATACTAACTATATAGTATCACACAAACACGAAGTATGTAAACCAATATCACACAATATATAATAGATAAAAGTCATCCATATATAATGAAATAACCATCGTATCCAAAACAAGATAATTATCTAAATGAAATCTCAATTACTAGTAGCCCCTGTAAAATCACAACGGTAACTCTCATAAGATTAAATTATATTAGAAATAAAGTCTAAGAAGTGGAAGAATAAATCTAAGTAAGTCACTTCTTCTTGTTCCTCGTATGAAATGCTGGTCCATCACTTCCCTTAGTGAAATGTCCCGTTCATATTGATTATAAACGTTTCATATTAATTGATTTCGTTGAGAGGTTTTGACCTCTATATGAGACGTTTTTCAAAGACTGCATTCATTTTTAAAATAAACCATAACCTTTATTATATTGATAAAGGTTTAAAAACCATAACGTAGATTATCAAGTAATGATAATCTAAAAGATAACATTTTACACACGAACATTACATATTGGTTTACAATAATATTATACATCGATTTAAATCTCCGAATGTAGTTTTTAAACAATATTTACAAGCATGATGACTCCAATTCTTGTCCTTAAATTAGCATGCAACAGCGGAAGCTCTTAACAATCACCTGAGAATAAACATGCTTAAAACGTCAACAAAAATGTTGGTGAGTTATAGGTTTAACCTATATATTTATCAAATTATATTAATAGACCACAAGATTTCAAATTTTCATTTCTCATAAACAACATGCATGCATAATAGCAATCTGCATAAAAATCATTCATATGGTGAACACCTGGTAACCGACATTAACAAGATGCGTATAGAATATCCCCATCATTCCGGGACATCCTTCGGACATGATAATTCGAAGTACTAAAGCATCCGCTACAACGGATAGGGTTTGTTGGGCCCAATAGATCTATCTTTAGGATTCACATTAATTAGTAGGCTGGTTTACTAATTCTTAGGCTACCAAGCAAAAATGGGCATATTCGGCTTCGATCATTCAACCATAGAAAGTAGTTTCATGTACTTGTGTCTATTTTGTAAAACATTTATAAAACTGCATGTATTCTCATCCCAAAAATATTAGATTTTAAAAGTGGGACTATAACTCACTTTCACAGATTTTCCTTCGTCGGGAAATAAGACTTGGTCACGGGTCGATTCACGAACCTATAACAAATATGTACATATATATCAAAGTATGATCGAAATATATTCACAACATTTTTTATTACATTTTAATGATTTAAGTTTATTAAGTTAGCTGTCCAACGTTAGTAGCCTACAACTAGTTGTCCACAGTTAGCAGTACAGAAATAAATCAATATGTATTATCTTGGATCAATCCACGACCCAGTATATACAAGCCTCAGTCTAGATCACAACTCAAAGTATATATATTTTTGGAATCAATCTCAACCTTGTATAGCGAACTCGAGCATTACAGCATATAGAGTGTCTATGGTTGTTCAAAATAATATATATAGATGGGTCGATATGATATGTCAAAACATTGTATACGTGTCTATGGTATCTCAAGATTACATAATATAAGTTAGAATACATGTATAATACAATATAAGTTAGATAGCATATAATTAGTATAGATTTGTTACAATTTTCACGTAGCTAAAACTAGTAAAAATATCCAATTTTGTTTTACCCATAACTTCTTCGTTTTAAATCCGTTTTGAGTTATTCAAATTGATATGGTTTCATAATGAACTGAAATTTATGAAATTAAACAGAAAAAGTATAAGTTTATAGTTGGAAATACAGGTTACAAGTCACTCTTGAAAGAGGTAGGCATTTTCATCGAAAGAACGACATTTTGATGACCATTTTGAAAAACATACTTCCACTTTGATTTAACCATAATTTTTGGATATAGTTTCATGTTCATAAGAAAAATCATTTTCCCAGAAGAACAACTTTTAAATCAAAGTTTATCATAGTTTTTAATTATCTAACCCAAAACAGCCCGCGGTGTTACTACGACGGCGTATGTCCGGTTTTACGGTGTTTTTCGTGTTTCCAGGTTTTAAATCATTAAGTTAGCATATCATATAGATATAGAACATATGTTTAGTTGATTTTAAAAAGTCAAGTTAGAAGATTTAACTTTGTTTGCGAAAAATTTTAGAATTAACTAAACTATGTTCTAGTGATTACATGTTCAAATCTTCGAATAAGATGGTTATATATATATATATATATATATATATATATATATATATATATATATATATATATATATATATATATATATATATATATATATATATATATATATATATATATGAATCGAATGATGTTATGAACATCATTACTACCTCAAGTAAAGTAGGTAAACCTACTGGAAATGATGAAAAAATAACTTGAGCTTCAAAGGATCTTTGATGGCTTGGAAGTTCTTGAAGTAGAATCATGACGCGAAAAAAAAGTTCAAGTAAGATTAATACTCGGATTAAGATAGTAATAGTTATAGAAATTGAATCAAAGCTTGAATATGAATATTACCTTGATTTAGAAAGATAACCTACTATAAATAACAAGGTTTCTTGAGGTTAGGTGATCACTTGAAATGGATTTGCAAGATTGAAAGTAAACTAGCAAACTTGAAAGGATTTTCGAAGTGTTCTTGAAGTATTCTTCCTATGATGATTATAGCTTGATACTTGAAGTAATTTTTGATGAAGATGATGATTAGTTTACTGGAAAATTTGTTCTAGAGAGTGTGTGTGTGTGTGTGTGTGTTTAAAGTGAATTAGAAAGAGAATTGGAAGTGAAATGGAGTGGGTGGTGAGTGGGAATGGTGAGTGGGGTTAAAAGGAGTTCTTGTTTTTGTTTCTTTACTCGTAAGTCATGCTAGTTGTCTAATGATGCTTCCCACATGTCTTGATGACTCACAAGGGCTGCTAAGGAGCTGATGATTGAATGTATATACCAATAGTATATACATCTAGAAGCTGTGTATTGTACGAGTATGAATACGGTTGTATACGAGTAGAGTTGTTGATGAAAATGAACGAGAATGTAATTGTAAGCATTTTTTATAAGTAGAAGTACTTTGATATATGTCTTGAAGTCTTTAAAAAGTGTATGAATACATCTTAAAATACTACATGTATATACATTTTAAGTGAATCGTTAAGTCATCGTTAGTCGTTACATGTAAGTGTTGTTTTGAAACCTTTAAGTTAACGATCTCATTTAATGTTGTTAACCCATTATTTATTATATCTAATGAGATGTTAAATTATTACATTATCATGATATTATGATGTATGAATATATCTTAATATTATATATATACATTAAAATGTCGTTACAACGATAATCGTTACATATATGTCTCGTTTCAAAATCCTTAAGTTAGTAGTCTTGTTTCTACATAAGTAGTTCATTGTTAATACACTTAATGATATGTTTAATTATCATTTTATCATGTTAAACATAGTGTATCAATATTTTAATATGATTCATATGTATTTAGTAAGACGTTGTTATAACGAATATCGTTATATATATCGTTTCGAGTTTCTTAACTCAATAAACTCATTTTTATGTATATCACTTATTGTTAATATACTTAGTGAGATACTTACTTATCATAATATCATGTTAGCCATATATATATATCATCATGTAGTTTTTATAAATTTTTAACGTTCGTGAATCGCCGGTCAACTTGGGTGGTCAATTGTCTATATGAAACTCGTTTCAAATAATCAAGTCTTAACAAGTTTGATTGCTTAACATGTTGGAAATATTTAATTATGCAAATATAGTTTTCATTTAATATATAATCATGGAAAAGTTCGGGTGACTACACTTAGCCTCAGCCATAGTTGTCTCTAGACTTCATATCCTTCCATCGTACTGTGCAGACTGCGCCGAACACTGCTCAACTAGCGCTACCAGCTGAAGCGACCCGTCCAAATCCATATGGACGAATACATTAACATCTGGTCCTATTACAAGGTACTGACCTCTATATGATACGTTTTGTAAACATTGCATTCTTTTAAAAGACACATCGTATATAAATCCAAGGTTTTTGATGATGACTTCTACGTATAGATAATCATCATAAATAATATTTTACAACATAACAAATGTGACGATATGTAAATATGATACATGGTGATGATTTTGAATGCAACGTCTTTTAAAAAATACCATGAACGACTCCATGTATTATCTTTATAATGAACAAATGTGCAGTAGAAGATTTCTTTAATAACTGAGAATAAACATGTTTAAAAGTGTCAACCAAAAGGTTGGTAAGTTCATAGGTTTATCATAAACAATTATTTCAATAATTTTCAATAGACCACAAGATTTCATTTTCATAAATAACATACAGGAATACCCATCTGTATAAAAATCATTCTCACGATAAGTTGCCTGGTAACCGACATTAACAAAAATGCATATAGAATATCCCCAAATATACATGACTAACACATCTGTATAAAAATCGAAGTACTAAAGCATCCAAACTCTCAGGATAGGGGTCGCTAGTTCCCATAGATCTATCTTTAGGATTCGCATCAATTAGTGTTGATTATAATGTACACTAATTATTAGGCTACCAAGCTAAAAACAGGGATATCCGGTATAACAATTCAGTCGTAGATTGTTTTTAAGTACTTGTGCCTATTTCGTCAAACATTTTTAAAAGCAGCGCATGTATTCTCAGCCCAAAAATATACATTACAAAAGCATTTAATAAAAAGGGAGCAAATAAACTCACGATACGATATTTTGTAGAAAAATATGCATACGACGGCACTGAACAAATGCAGGATTGGCCTCGGATTCACGAACCTATATCAAGTATATATTAACACATATAATTGTAATCGAACAAATTTTTATATATTATTAGTGATATAATTGTTATATTAATAAATTATATGTTTCATTAATAAATTAACTAAATATATTTTTTTTTATATTTTAAATAATTAATTAATATTTATTAATATAGTTATGTTATATGTATTATGTAGCGACCCGACCAAATCATGTTTGACGGCGCCGACTACTTAGGTCCCGTTACGTGGTCATAAGTCTTTATCATGACGTTTGACCAAAATATGTCGCATTTATTTCATAAGTAAAAGGATGTTTCAAGTTTACAAATGTAGTTCAAAAGACTAGTTACATTACAATGTTTAACGTACGAATGAAACCTATGCGACACAATTTAAAGTAGCCAAAAGGCGCTCCAACTATGCATGTATACTCGACATCCAAGCAAGTATCAAAAGTAATGAGCGGAAGCATGTATCACACAAATGTTCAAGGACCTGAGAAAAACATAGAAATCTGTCAACGAAAAACGTTGGTGAAATCATAGGTTTGAGAAAGCAAGTACAAGTGAACCACAAGATTTGCAACAATGAGATAATAGTAATACATTCCAAAAGATTGTTTCACGAGCACCCAATTATCAATGCTTAACATTCCTTCCATTGAACCCCATCACTTAGTGCTAGAACATACACTGTTTCTCGAAAATATATTTCATTCGTAAACGGTAGCGAACCGTTTGAATGAGGGTTTGTCAAACCCATATGGATCCATACAACATAAGTTCTCGCTTACACCCGGCAAGTGTAACTAATGATAATCGAATTGAGGATTTTGTTCTAAACTCGTATGTAGAATGTTTGTTTTCCTGTACTTGTGTTCACTTAGTAAAAGAAATGTTTATGTTTTCTCATCCCAAATGTAAGTTCAAAAAGAGTAAAAGTGGGACTATGATCTCACCTTGAGTGCACGTATGAAAAGTACTTCACAAAGTAACGTGTGCGAAGGATAGTGCTAGTCTTGACCTAAACAAATAGGTCGTATCAATAACGGTAAACACGATAGGTCAAAGATGTTCAATTAGTCCTACGGCTCGTTACGACTCGATTATGTAGCATGTGAAATCAAATTGTCAAGTTTCATGCAAGATACAAGTATATAAACAAGTTAGGAAGGTTGCATAATTATTTGGTTAAGTTTGACAAAAAGTCAAACTTTGGTCGGTCAAAGTCAACGAAAAAGTCAACGGGGTCGGGTCGGGTCCCGAACTATTTTCCTGAGCTTAGAAATCATATATGAGCATGTTGGCCAAGTTTCATGTTGATCGGGGGTGCGTAGCATAGCAAACATTATTCAAAAATCGACAAAATTGGACAGACCACTTTGGCGCGCCGCGCGGGTATATGGCGCGCCGCGCCATTACCTGTACAGAGAAATCTGGCAGTTTTTAAGTTTTATGCACGAACCTAACTTCAAACAATCACCATTTATGACCCGCAAACAATCAAGACAAGTATCTTATACCGTTGGGAAGGTAATTTGACGAGGAAAACAACTAAACTCATTTCATCAATCAATCTACCTATTACAACAACCAAAACCGCATCTAATGCTTAACATTAACCGCATACAAGTTCCTAAATGCAATTCAATGATCCGGGCAACCAATTTACATGAATGATATGCCGTTTCGAAGGTAATCAAGCATACAATCCAACTAAACACTTACCAATAATAATCCATGGCATTCAATGCATCAAAAGTCCATTTCAAGTTCATCAAACCCTAACCCAAATTCACCAAAATCATAAATCAAGTTCATGAACTTTTCTAAAGCAACCTACACATCAAATTGAAGCTAGTGATACTAGGAACACAATTAGAACATGAACTTTTAACATCTAACAACATATGATCATCCAAAACTCAAGAACAACACACCAAAATTCAAGTTCATGCTAGTTACTTCAAAACAACAAGATCGAGCATACAATTCATATATTCTTGTTAGACTTGAGCCATAGACACTAATTAACACTTTTATAAGTTAAAAACATCAAGAACACAAAATCTAGTGATTTTAGAAAGTTACCCAAACTTGATGAAATCGGTATGGAATCGAAGAGGAAGATGAGAGGATTCCGAATATGCAATTTGTTTAGATGGATGCTTGCTCGATTTGATTTGGATGATGAATCCTTGAAGTGGTGTTTGAGAGATTTGGTGAAAGTGTTAGAGAAAAAGGAAAAAGAAAAGAATTAATGAATGGAGGAGGAAGAGTGTTGACTCTTTGACCTAGTCACCTCTTTGCTCCTTTGTCAAACTTAGTCCCTCAACTTTAGAAACGGGTGCGGGAATTACCTAAGCGAGATAATTTAAAACGCGTATTAACGGGAGATGTTATAAACATATAACGGAGTTTAAAATAGTATAACGGAAAAGTAAACGGAAAAAGGCGGGATGTTACATTACCTACTCCTTAAAAGAAATTTCGTCCCGAAATTTAAGTAGGCATAGTAGTTGTTGTTTCTGCCTCGAAATTTTGCGTTTCCGGAATCGGGAATAAGTGAGGGTATTTCTTTTGCATTTGATCTTGCCTTTCCCAAGTAAACTCGGGTCCTCTTTTGGCATTCCAACGAACCTTGACAATCGGGATTCGGCTTTGTTTCAATGTCTTGACGGAGGTGTCCACAATTTCAACCGGTTCCTCCACGAAATGAAGTTTGTCATCAATGGTAAGCTCCTCGAGAGGAATGACGATATCGGGTTCGGAAAGACACTTTTTCAAGTTGGATACATGGAAAGTAGGATGAACGGAGCTCAATTGAGGCGGAAGATCTAAACGATAAGCAACGGTTCCAACACGCTCCAAGATTTCGAAAGGACCAATATACCGCGGGTTTAGCTTTCCGCGTTTCCCAAAACGAATTACACCTTTCTAAGGTGCGACTTTTAACATGACACGGTCACCGACTTTAAATTCAAGGTCGTTGCGTCTTTTGACGGTATAGCACTTTTGACGACTTCGGGCCGTCCTAAGCCTATCTAGGATTTGAACGATTTTCTCGGTGGTTTCGTGAATGAGTTCGGGTCCGGTAATTTGCACGTCGCCTACCTCGGCCCAACAAAGAGGTGAACGACATTTTCGGCCATATAGCGCTTCAAAAGGTGCGGCCTTTATACTCGCGTGATAACTATTGTTGTAAGAGAACTCGGCGAGAGGTAAGTGCTTGTCCCAAGCTTTTCCGAAATCAACCACGCAAGTTCGTAACATGTCCTCTAAGGTTTGAATTGTACGTTCGCTTTGTCCATCGGTTTGAGGATGATATGCGGTGCTCATGTCTAAACGCGTTCCCAACGCTTCTTGCAATGTATGCCAAAATCTAGAAACGAAACGGCCATCTCGGTCGGAGATAATCGATAAAGGTACACCGTGTCGGGCTACGATCTCCTTAAGGTAAAGTTGTGCAAGTTTCTCCATTTTGTCCGTTTCTTTCATGGCAAGGAAGTGTGCGGATTTGGTGAGACGGTCAACAATAACCCAAATGGTATCATAACCGCCCATCGTTTTTGGTAGCTTGGTGATAAAATCCATCGTTATCCTTTCCCACTTCCATTGCGGGATCTCGGGTTGTTGAAGTAGTCCGGACGGTCTTTGGTGTTCGGCTTTGACTTTGGAACATGTCAAACACTTGGAAACATAAGTAGCTACGTCCCTTTTGATGTTCGGCCACCAATATAGTTGTTTAAGGTCGTGGTACATCTTATTGGCACCGGGGTGAATCGAGTATCGTGACTTATGGGCTTCATCTAAAATAAGACTTCGTAGGTCCCCATAACTAGGCACCCAAATCCTTCCGGCGTAATATCGGAGTCCGGTCTCCCTAATTTCGAATCGAGAGACGAGAATGTTCAAGAGCTCGTGTGAAAGGTTTTCATCCTTGAGAGCCTCATCTTGGGCTACCCGAATTTGGCTATTAAGGTTTGTGTGGATGGTGATGTTTAAGGCTCGGACACGAAGAGGCACCGCTCTTTCTTTTCGACTTAAGGCATCGGCTACTACATTTGCCTTCCCGGGATGGTAACGAAGCTCGCAATCGTAATCGTTTAAGGTTTCAATCCACCTTCGTTGTCTCATGTTTAGTTGCTTTTGATCGAAAATGTGTTGGAGACTTTTGTGGTCGGTAAAGATAGTACTCTTGGTTCCATAAAGATAGTGTCTCCACATTTTAAGTGCAAAGACAACGGCTCCGAGTTCGAGATCATGAGTCGTGTAATTCCGTTCATGAATTTTTAGTTGTCGAGAAGCATAAGCAATGACTTTCGTTCGTTGCATCAATACACACCCAAAACCATGTTTCGAGGCATCGCAATATACAACAAAGTCATCATTGCCTTCGGGAAGTGATAAGATAGGAGCGGTGGTTAGCTTCGTTTTCAAGATTTGGAATGCGGATTCATGTTCGGTTGCCCAAACGAATTTTCTTCCCTTATGAGTTAACGTGGTTAGAGGACGAGCAACCAAAGAGAAGTTTTCGATGAATCTACGATAGTACCCGGCGAGACCCAAGAATTGACGAATGTGAGTAGGAGTGGTAGGAGTCTCCCATTTACTAATGGCTTCGATTTTCGTGGGATCGACTTTAATACCTTGATCACTTACAACATGACCAAGAAATTGAACTTCCTTTAACCAAAATTCACACTTGGAGAATTTGGCATAAAGTCGTTCTTGTCTCAAGAGTTCAAGCACAAGTCGGAGATGTTGTTCGTGCTCTTCTTCATTTTTAGAATAGATCAATATGTCATCGATGAACACAATAACGAATTTATCGAGATACGGTTTGCACACGCGGTTCATAAGATCCATGAGCACCGCCGGTGCGTTAGTGAGACCAAATGGCATGACAAGGAATTCATAACTACTATAACGAGTTCGGAAAGCGGTTTTGGAGACATCTTCCCCCTTAACCCTCAATTGATGATAACCCGAGCGGAGATCGATTTTCGAATATACACAAGACCCTTGTAGTTGATCAAAGAGGTCATCGATGCGAGGAAGAGGATATCGGTTCTTAACCGTCAATTTCTTTAGTTCACGATAGTCAATGTACATTCGTAGGGATCCCTCTTTCTTTTTAACAAACAAAATCGGAGCGCCCCATGGTGAATGGCTAGGTTGGATAAAACCACGATCAAGTAGTTCTTGGATTTGACTTTGCAATTCTTGCATTTCGGATGGAGCGAGTCTATATGGTGCACGTGCTACGGGTGCGGCTCCTGGAATAAGATCGATTTGGAATTTAACCGGTCGATGAGGTGGAAGACCCGGCAATTCGTCGGGAAATACATCGGAAAAGTCACTAACAATTGGCACATCATCGATATGCTTCTCTTCGGACTCGACTTTCTTAATGTGGGCAAGGATCGCAAAACAACCCTTACGGAGTAGTTTTCTAACTTTAAGGCACGAAACGAGGTTGAGTCTGGTGCAACTCTTATCGCCATAAACAATCAAAGGTTCACCATTCTCGATAGGAATTCGGATTGCGTTAAGATCACAAAGGATGTGAGATTTCGTTTTGACTAACCAATTCATACCGATTATTACATCAAAGCTTCCTAGTTCCATGGGTATCAAGTCAATTTCAAATTCCTTACCCAAAATGTTTAACGTACACCCCCGGTAATATGTGTCGGCACTTAATAGTTTCCCGTTAGCCACTTCAATGGTGTAAGTGGTATCTAATGGAAGAGGTGGAGTGCTAAAAGAATGAGTCAAAGTCTTGGATACAAAGCATTTATCGGCACCCGAATCGAATAAGCAAGAGACATAAGAATTGTTGAGAAGAAACGTACCCGTGACTAATTCATTATCATCTCGGGGTTCCTCGGTTTTGATGTTGAAAGCTCGGCCGCGCGTATTGGTGTTATCTTTCCTCTTCGGGCATGCATTTCTATAATGGCCCGTTTGGCCACATTCATAACAAGTGCCCGTCTTTGGTGCATTGGGCCACTTTAGAGCGACGGGAGTGGCACTTTTACAATCGTTGGCCTTATGACCAACTCCTTGGCACCGGTGGCAAATTAACTTACTACATTCGCCAAAGTGATGTTTGTTGCATTTGTTGCAAAGAGGTAGGTTCCCGGCATAACCCTTCTTGCCGTCGGAGGTGTAAGGCTTCTTAGCAAAGTTGTTGTTGTTTGATTGGGAGGGTTCCCACTTTCTTTTGTTGCCGCCCGATTTATCCTCGGCCTTAGGTGCCGGAACTACGATTTCGTCAACCGTTTCTATCAATTTGCGGGCCATGTTCAAAGCTTCTTGATGATTAGTGGGTTTGGATGACATTACTCCGTATTTGATACTCTTTGGAAGACCATCCATGTAAAGTTCAACCCTTAAAGCTTCCGGGTTCACAAGATTTGGGCACATCAAGGCTAGTTCGGAAAATCGTTGATTGTAAGCCTTGAGATCATTTCCGATCGCCTTTAAAGTTCTTAGCTCTTGTTCGAGCCTTCGGGTTTCTTCACGAGGGAAATATTCGACAATCATCTTTTCCCTCAAGTCGGCCCAAGAGAGGGCGTGAGCTTCATCGGTACCCACCGATTGTACAATCATCTTTTCACGAGCACCCAATTATCAATGCTTAACATTCCTTCCATTGAACCTCATCACTTAGTGCTAGAACATACACTGTTTCTCGAAAATATATTTCATTCGTAAACGGTAGCGAACCGTTTGAATGAGGGTTTGTCAAACCCATATGGATCCATACAACATAAGTTCTCGCTTACACCCGGCAAGTGTAACTAATGATAATCGAATTGAGGATTTTGTTCTAAACTCGTATGTAGAATGTTTGTTTTCCTGTACTTGTGTTCACTTAGTAAAAGAAATGTTTATGTTTTCTCATCCAAAATGTAAGTTCAAAAAGAGTAAAAGTGGGACTATGATCTCACCTTGAGTGCACGTATGAAAAGTACTTCACAAAGTAACGTGTGCGAAGGATAGTGCTAGTCTTGACCTAAACAAATAGGTCGTATCAATAACGGTAAACACGATAGGTCAAAGATGTTCAATTAGTCCTACGGCTCGTTACGACTCGATTATGTAGCATGTGAAATCAAATTGTCAAGTTTCATGCAAGATACAAGTATATAAACAAGTTAGGAAGGTTGCATAATTATTTGGTTAAGTTTGACAAAAAGTCAAACTTTGGTCGGTCAAAGTCAACGAAAAAGTCAACGGGGTCGGGTCGGGTCCCGAACTATTTTCCTGAGCTTAGAAATCATATATGAGCATGTTGGCCAAGTTTCATGTTGATCGGGGGTGCGTAGCATAGCAAACATTATTCAAAAATCGACAAAATTGGACAGACCACTTTGGCGCGCCGCGCGGGTATATGGCGCGCCGCGCCATTACCTGTACAGAGAAATCTGGCAGTTTTTAAGTTTTATGCACGAACCTAACTTCAAACAATCACCATTTATGACCCGCAAACAATCAAGACAAGTATCTTATACCGTTGGGAAGGTAATTTGACGAGGAAAACAACTAAACTCATTTCATCAATCAATCTACCTATTACAACAACCAAAACCGCATCTAATGCTTAACATTAACCGCATACAAGTTCCTAAATGCAATTCAATGATCCGGGCAACCAATTTACATGAATGATATGCCGTTTCGAAGGTAATCAAGCATACAATCCAACTAAACACTTACCAATAATAATCCATGGCATTCAATGCATCAAAAGTCCATTTCAAGTTCATCAAACCCTAACCCAAATTCACCAAAATCATAAATCAAGTTCATGAACTTTTCTAAAGCAACCTACACATCAAATTGAAGCTAGTGATACTAGGAACACAATTAGAACATGAACTTTTAACATCTAACAACATATGATCATCCAAAACTCAAGAACAACACACCAAAATTCAAGTTCATGCTAGTTACTTCAAAACAACAAGATCGAGCATACAATTCATATATTCTTGTTAGACTTGAGCCATAGACACTAATTAACACTTTTATAAGTTAAAAACATCAAGAACACAAAATCTAGTGATTTTAAAAAGTTACCCAAACTTGATGAAATCGGTATGGAATCGAAGAGGAAGATGAGAGGATTCCGAATATGCAATTTGTTTAGATGGATGCTTGCTCGATTTGATTTGGATGATGAATCCTTGAAGTGGTGTTTGAGAGATATGGTGAAAGTGTTAGAGAAAAAGGAAAAAGAAAAGAATTAATGAATGGAGGAGGAAGAGTGTTGACTCTTTGACCTAGTCACCTCTTTGCTCCTTTGTCAAACTTTGTCCCTCAACTTTAGAAACGGGTGCGGGAATTACCTAAGCGAGACAATTTAAAACGCGTATTAACGGGAGATGTTATAAACATATAACGGAGTTTAAAATAGTATAACGGAAAAGTAAACGGAAAAAGGCGGGATGTTACATATTAAGCATATTTTTATATAACTAATATTTATTTTGTAAAATAATATTAGTAATAATAAATAAAAAGTTGTATTTTTTTATAATAATAATAATAATAATAATAATAATAATAATAATAATAATAATAATAATGATAATAATAATAATAATAATAATAATAATAATAATAATAATAATAATAATTATGATAATGATATAATAATAATAATAATAGTAATAATAATAATAATAATAATAATAATAATAATAATAATAATAATAATAATAATAATAATAATAATAATAATAATAATAATAATAATAATAATAATAATAATAATGTTAATAAAAATAATGATCATAAAAATAACAATAATATATATATATAATAATAATAATAATAATGATAATAATAATAATAATAATAATAATTTTAAGAATAATGATAATTTTAATAATAATGATAATAATAATGATAATTTTAATAATCATGGATCAAGAGCAATTATTAATACATACAAAAATTTAGCAATCAATTACCTTTGTTATCATCTAAATGAATACATGAATAAATTAGCTAGACATGGCAATAGAAGAAATCACACACAAGGATAAACAATTAAAAACCATTGTATTAATCAAAAGAATAAACATAAGAGTTAGCAATGATGAATGATAGCCAAATTTAATCCAAGTGTTAAAACTCCAAGAACAACCATGAAAAACCCTTAAACATTTGTAGCCAAACACCATAAAATGTAATATAAAAGTTGATAAAAAGTTAGGTTATAAATGGGGTATTTGTACGGCAATTTGCGGACCCCTGACCGTCACAAATTTCGCGACCGCGAAATGCTGATTTTCCATCTTCGCGACCACAAGAAATTAGTTGCGACCATAACTTTTCCAAAATTTCCAATTTAATCTTATGTGATGTCTTTCCCGAGCATAATGATATTTTCGCTACCATAACTACGTTTTCGCAACGGCAAGAAATCGAATACGGTTACAAGATTTCGTCAGATGTGCAGATTTTGTGTCTTTGTTAAAATACAAATTTAAAGACCTTTTGAACCATAAAACTTGCTGAATTCGAACATAACACTTTCATTAAAGACATCTTTAACTCTAATCATCTTTTCACTTTGAACACGAACAAAAGTCTTCAAAAGGAATCAAAACATTAGAACTTAAAATCCGATAACGTGTAGAATAAATGTATGAATATGGTGTTATCAAATTCCTCCACACTTGAACCTTCTGATATGGCTGAAATGGACAATTTTATTTATGCGGTGTCGTTAGGTCGCAAGGCGTCAGAAACGGCTTATCAAGAGAGAGCAATCGTTTTAAAGTTGTATTTAGTGGGGCCTAAATCGTACTACTCCTTATTATGTGTAAGGGAAGTATGACCTAGAGTCATATTTTTGAGATATCAGTAGAATCGAACATATAAGTAAAGCTTAAGATAATCCTAAAGTTAAGGAGTAATGGTTTGTTACCTAATTTTAGGTTGTATAATTTATAAGATAAAGTAAAGTAAATGCGATAAAATTGTAATTCTTAGAGTGTTAAAAGAAGCGCATACTATGATTTCGTCAGTTACTTTGCCGATATTACAGAATGCTGGCTCATGAATAGGTGTCATCCTGTATTCATTACACTGGTCCTAAACGCCCCTGTCCTAAGACATGTCACAGGGTAATGCGATAGGCTTGAAGATTCTGAATAGACAGCAAGATCCCTTAACCCCGAAGCCCATGTAGTCTGACTACAGGCATACACGTTCAGACGTCTCATCCAATTGAGCGACTCGGTTGGGTGACATATTAACATTCCACATAGGTCTAAACTTTCTTAAGCATAATAGAATACAGGTTTGCCATATCCGAGAGACGTGATGTGTTTTGATGTTTTCGTTAATGATCGGGTTTCAATGATAGTTAGGCCCTTAAAAGACTTCAAGCATAAAGAACACAATGGCCAAGTCAGGTTTGACTTCCATGAACACGTTCGGTTATCCTAACGGTCCAATCCTTTATGTGTTTAAACACACAGTTCCTTAATTAACTAGGAATCTCCAAAGCGGGGTGCGATGCTTAAGACCGCGTTATGGTGAAGTGTACTAATCAACAATAACCGGGTTCCATGGCCTTACTTAGCAGAGGTACATTTTACAACAACCGTTGTGATTCAGCGTGCACGTACGAAGTTTATATGTTTGGTGACTACACTAGCATGGTCTAGGACCGACAATGTACTAGGGGTCTAGTCAGATGTTTCACTACGAAAGAGTCCTCCGTCAGAATCTAAGGCTCGGTGGACATACTAGAACTGGCGTGCCTTAGTCTAACTTACATTGTATCCGATAGACTTCTCTTACCAAGGGGCGACACAGATAGTGTACTCTGAATCGGGGTTCGCGACTTCCCAATAGCAGAGCCGATAACTACGTTCTATTAGTTGGAAAAGCGATTGAATTTAAATCATAATCCGAAAACATCTCGACAACATACACAAACCATAACATTATTTCGGCATTATAACTGACTACATCATAGCATACACTAAAGATAACTACTTGCTAATCATTACAACATTATCACAAAGCATAATAATGGAAAACATTATGTAAAGACAAAGGATAGAAGTACCAGTAGATTAAACGTGTTCCGAATACAAAAGTGACAACTTCAAACTCCAGACCGCTCCGAATACAATCTTTGGCGTTCTTCTCCGGGTACTAGGTTTCCCGCACGGAGTCGAAGACCTTGATAGTATGACTAATATTGTAGAAAGAGAGAGAAAGAAGTGAATTAAAGTGTGTGTAATAATGGATAAATCTAACCTAAGGGTTTAGAGAAAACCCTAAAAAAATGACCTAACCAGAATTATTGAATTTTGAAAACTAATACATATGAAAACTGAGACCAGAGGCCTGTATTTATAGTATTCTGAGATGGTGGCCAAGCTGGCAGCTTTAGTGTGAAGCCAGCGACTTGCCTTGAGTCGGTGACTCCTTTTGCAAGTTAGACTTAATCCGCAAGCATATTCTTTTAGCTGTCATCACTAAGCCGGCGGCTTCAGAGAAGGCCAACGGCTTCGAAGATCCGCCAAATCTTTTTGATTTTATTTCCATTTTTGCTTGAACTTGGTCGATAATTTGAGAAGGCCGGTGGCTTCTGGATGAAGCCGGTGGCTTCCTTGCCTTTTGCTTGATCAATAAGTTCTTTTAATTTTACGAAGATTCTGAAACATTCTGACACTCTTAACTCTAAGCCGGTGGCTTCAGTGAATCAATGCCAGCGGCTTCATTTAGCCGTTCTGCAATTTTCTTTATTTTTAATCCTGTTTGATACATAACTTTGATACAATCATTAGAAATATCTTTTTCCCATTTTTATCTATTTTAGCGTGTTTTGGGGTTAAAATGACTCTAAAATACTAAGATAACTCCTCAAAATGTTACTAAAAACTGTATAATTTAGGAGTTATCAAATTCCTCACACTTAAACCTTTAATTGTCCTCAAGTAAACCTTATAAATTATATCTATAACATCCCGTTTTCCTCAGATATGACTTAAGGTGCGTAATTAACCTCGTGTACGTTTATTATTGCATCTATGATCGTTTATTTTAGTTTAATGTGTGAAAATATTGGAAAATGGTTTGATCAGGCCTTCTGTCGCATCTGAGTGAGTTTCATCGCGTCCTGGTGCGTCGCGATACGCGACAAAGTGGGCTGGAACGCGACAGCACCAGAACCTCCAGTTCTTTCGAGGTTATCGCGTTCTGTTGTGGTTTGTCACGTTTGGGCATCGCGTTACGCGACAGGTTGTCGCGAAACGCGACAGATGTCGCTGTTTGACAAATTTGACCCAAATTAAATGGCATCTTTGAGGGTGTTTAAGTCTTTTCACTTGTGGACGGTTTTAGATCTAGAAAACTGATAAATGAGTTATCCTAACTCATTTAACACATCTTCACCTACACCACATTCAATTTTAGAGAGTGAGAGAGTTAGGGTTTAGTGAGAGAAAGCTCATTTGGAAAAGAAGGAGACCAAATCTCACCTGAATCCAAGTTTTAAAGTTGTTCCCTACGTCTCTAGCTACGTTGTGATTGTATTGTTAAGTCTTAACTCTATGTTTTGAGTTTAATTTGTTTAAGCTAGGGTTTAGTTCATGTGGGGTATGTATGACCCATTTGAGGGTAAAATGGGTGAATTTGGGTAATGTTATTGTTATGAAACCCTAATGGCCACAATCTAGGGTTTTGGCCTTGTGATTTGAGGTTGTAAGTGTCAATTGGTGTTATTAGTCACTAATGCACTTTAAGATTTATGAAAGAAGTGTTAATGGGTAAGTTTGACTTGATTGTGAGTCTAAGTAATATAAAATGGGTCAAAATGTACTAGTTGACCTAATTAGATAAAATGGGTATGGATTACCCTAAGTTTTGTGCTAATTGAAGTTAATAGACTTTAATTCACTAGTCTTAGTCATTAAAGTCGAGTCTTGGCCATTTATGGGCGGTTGTGTGTAGTTGAGTCATTTAATGCAAATTGGGTCATTAAATGCTCAAGTGGGAGTATTGTGGTTAATCCCACTAGTTGTGAAATTGAATGTGCACTTAATGATTTAGGTACATTGCGTTGAAGCTCGGAAGTGCTAAATCATCATCCTTGTGACAATGTGAGTGGAATAATTATATATGCATGTATATGATTTATTTGCTTGTGGGGTATGGGTTAAAGTTTGATGTTGACGATACCATACCCTAGAGTATATTGTGATGTTGATGAGGGTTTAAAGTTCGTTGTTGACGATACCTCATACGTATGGAATTAAAGTTCGATGTTGACGATGCCATACAATTATTGTAGTGACGTTGATGAGGGTTTAAAGTTCGTTGTTGACGATACCTCATATGTGGGTTTAAAGTTCGGTGTTGACGATACCACATTAATGTAGGCGAATGGGATTTAAGTTCGATGTTGACGATACCATTCATTGGGCTAGCCTTGGGATTTTGAGTACTATGGATGTTGTGAACATCATCGTTATATTTGTGTTTTAGCATAATGTATTGTTGTGTTATATGCTATTGTTATACTAGCCTTGTTATCGTGGTGCTTAGCGTTATACATGTGAAAGGTATGCTAATTATGTAACTAGTATGTATGCGGATTTGGTAAGTGTTTGCAAGTAAGTAGGGTATATATATGTATGTATAATTGTTGCACTCACTAAGCCTTGCTTACCCTCTCGTTGTTTACCATTTTATAGGTTCCGGCTTGGACAAGGGTAAGGGCATACGTTTGGACTAGTGGTCTCCTGTTTATGTTGTCGGGGGGTGCTTGTGGTGTTAGCTTTTGAAGATTGGCCTAACGTTTTGGGTAGTTTAGCCCCAAACCATGCTCGAGTGTCGTTTGGATTATAAACTATCATTGTAGGGGGTCAAACTTGTATTGAACTTAATTAATGGCCTTCATGCCTTTTGTAAACATTTAAATAGTTGTACGTTTAAATGGAACTCGTAGAATGGTTTACATATTTATTTGTCGCATAAATGTGTATTATACAAAAAAAAATTTATCGTATGGAATACGGGTTGGGTTGTTACAAGTGGTATCAGAGCATGGTCTAAGGGATTTAGGCGACTTGAGATAGGTGCCTAGACTTCGGCTTTATTGTGTGAGCGCTTTATTCGGGACTTGTAGGACTTTGGGTCTAATCAGGAATTATTAGTGCCTTGGTTTATGTGAACTAACCTTGTGCTAATTGTTTTGTATTGTGTTTAGCAATCATTAAGCAAGACGGACGTTGTACTAACGAGTTAATGCGACGTGCTCGCGTAACAACGATTAGCTACCGTTGTTACGAGTGCAAATCGTGTCAAACGAGTAATGTACGACGATTGTTGAGCAAGATGGGGTAGTGTGGTACGCATGTATATACTTACGTGTTATGCTTTTCATTCATGGTTTAACCCTTTCCGTTTTATAGAATGAAGACGAGAAATGGTCCCGATCATGATAACGGAAGTACGAGCGAGGACGCTGAGTTTTCGGCTAAGGTTGAGGCCATCTTTAAAAAGTTGAAAGCAGATTTTCTTACGGATGTCCGAAAGGTCTTCCAAGATTCGGTCGATGGACAAGTGACCGATTTGATAAATGAACGAATGAAGGCCACTATCGAAGAGGCTCTTGAAGCTAGAAACATTTATCCTCGTGGTGAAGGAGGTGAAGGAAGACGGGACTTCCACTACAAAAATTTCAAGGATACTCAACCTCCGATGTTTAATGGGGTGAGGGATCCATTGAAAAGCACTTGTTGGATTTCTGATATCGAGGGAGCTTTCCGTACCGCGGAATGTCCTCCTGAGAAGAAGACGAGATATGGGTCTAGCATGTTACGTGAAGAAGGAAAGTTGTGGTGGGACGATAAAATCAATTTATAGGGTGAAGAGCAATGCATGAGCTTAACAATGGAGGAGTTTAAGAAGGAATTCTTCCAAGAATACCGAACTTCTTCCGACCTTGATAGAATCCGGGATGAGTTGCATCATTTGCAACAAGGTTCGATGGACTTGGTTACTCTCAAGTCTACCTTTTTGGCAAAGACTCGTTTTTGCCCGGAATACGTTGGTGACGATCACAAGCTAATGAAAGATTTATACCGTACTTTGAACGACGAGTTTAAGGGTAAGATTAGTAGGGGGATGGCTAAGACTTTTGAAGAGCTATACGAGTTGGCTAGGGGTTTTGAGCCGGAGGTTCCAAGGAAAAGCGATTTCACTTTTTCAAAAAGAAAGTTTGAAGGTTCGAGTCATTTGAATTTTTCAAACAAAAAGAACAAGAACAAAAGGGGTTCCAAAAGTGTCAATAGTGTGAAGAAGGGAGCTACTGGTGGTTTCGGAAACTTTATCCCTACTTGCTACAATTGTGGGGTACGTGGACATATGGCACGAGACTGTCCGAAGCCAAATTCAACAAACAAGCTCACTTGTTTTAATTGCAACAAAGAAGGACACCGAAAGTCAGAGTGTCCTGATTTGAACAACGATAATATTAAAAGGCTAGAGAAGGCGGCGGGTACGGCTCGAGGGCGAAACTATTTGATGACTAACGATGAAGCCAAGCAATCTAACGAAGTTGTCTCAGGTACTTTCTTGGTTAATTCCAATTCGGCAAGGATTCTTTTTGATAGCGGTGCAAATTTGTCGTTTGTGTCCCCAAAATTTGTGCCTAAACTTGATAGACCGTTAGCTAAGTTAAGTCGTCCGGTAGAAGTCGAAAAAGCGGACGACAAGGCAGTGCTAGTGGTTGATGTGTGTAAAAATTGTGATGTTGTTTTTGGTGCCGAAAACTTTAAAATTGATCTCATCCCTATGACTTTGGGCGATTTTGATATAGTTGTTGGTATGGATTAGCTCGATCGAAATAGAGCCGATATTGCATGCCATGAAAAGTTTATACGTGTGAAGACCCCAAGTGGGGGAGAGTTGATTATTCACGGCGATAGACGAAGAAGACTTGTGCCGATATGTTCTTTTGCACGGGCACGTCGTTTTCTTGTTAGTGGTGGCTTGGCTTGGCTTTTCTTGCCCATGTTGTTGATACTCGTGACGAGCCACCACCTATTCGTGAAATTCCAGTGGTTAGTGATTTCGAAGATGTTTTTCCGGATGAGTTACCGGGTGTTCCGGCGGAAAGACAAGTTGAATTTCGCATTGAGCTGGTTCCGGGAGCTACTCCCATTGCTAAAACTCCTTATCGTTTAGCACCAACGGAAATGCAAGAGTTGTTAAATCAAACCCAAGAGTTGCTTGAGAAGGGTTTTATTCGACCGAGTGCTTCACCGTGGGGCGCTCCGGTTTTATTCGTGAAAAAGAAGGATGGCAGTATGCGGATGTGCATCGATTACCTGGAGTTGAATAAAGTGACGATCAAAAATCGTTATCCATTGCCTAGGATTGACGATTTGTTTGACCAACTCCAAGGTGCGACGTACTTCTCAAAGATTGACCTATGATCCGGCTATCACCAAATGCGGGTCCATGAGGAAGATATTGAGAAAACGGCTTTTCGAATGCGTTATGGGCATTTTGAGTTCGTAGTTATGCCTTTTGGTCTTACGAATGCACCGGCGGCATTCATGGATCTTATGAATCGAGTGTGCCAAACTATGTTGGACAAGTCAGTGATTATGTTCATTGACGACATAGTAGTCTACTCGAAGATTATGAACGAACATGAACGTCATTGCGTGAAGTATTGAAGACGTTACGAAAGGAGAAGTTGTATGCCAAGTTCTCCAAATGTGAATTTTGGCTAAGGGAGGTTCAATTCCTTGGCCACATTGTGAACAAAGATGGTATTCAAGTAGATCCGGGGAAGATAGAGACGGTGAAGAGTTAGAGACAACCGACTACGCCTAAGGAGATCCGAAGTTTTCTCAGATTGGCCGGTTATTATCGTCGGTTTATCCAAGACTTTTCTAAGATCGCTTCTTCATTGACGAAGTTGACAAGGAAGAACGCGGGATTTAATTGGGAGAACGAGCAAGAAATTGCTTTTCAATTGCTAAAAGATAAGTTGTGTCAAGCTCCGGTGTTGGTTTTGCCGGAAGGGGTGGAAGACATGACGGTTTATTGTGATGCTTCGTTAAATGGACTCGGGTGTGTTCTAATGCAAAGAGGTAAAGTCATCACTTTTGCCTCTCGACAATTAAAGGAACACGAGACGAGATATCTGACTCATGATCTTGAGTTGGCGGCAGTTGTGCATGCGTTGAAAATTTGGCGCCATTACTTGTATGTTGTCAAGTGTACGATTTATTCGGATCATAAGAGTTTGAAACATCTCTTTAATCAACGAGATTTGAATTATCGTCAACGTAGGTGGATGGATGTGGTAAAAGACTATGATTGTGAGATACTTTATCATTCGGGCAAGGCGAATGTGGTCGCGGATGCGTTAAGTCGAAAGAGTCATCACCCGGCGTTACGATTGAGATTGTTACGTATGATTATTACTAACGATTTTCTTGAAAAACTCGGTGTGATTCAAATAGAGGCTTACGTTCACAACAAGCATGCGGAGCAAATTGTGGGACAATCGGAGTTCATTACTATGGGCTCGCGGGGTTTGTTGTCTTTTCAAGGGGTGTGAGTGCCTAAGATGGGAGATTATCGACGAGTGCGACTTGATGAAGCACATAAGTCAAAGTATTCCATTCATCCGGGCGCAACGAAAATGTATCTTGATTTAAGGAAAGATTATTGGTGGCCGGGCATGAAACGTGATGTTGTGAAGTATGTTGAGTAATGCGTCACGTGTTCGCAAGTTAATGCCGAGGAACAAAAGCCGTATGGTAAGTTACAACCGTTAGAAATCCTGAAATGGAAATGGGAGCACATTACCATGGATTCATCACAAAGTTACCTAAAACAGCGAGAACCCAGTTTGATTCGATTTGGGTTATAGTTGATCGACTGACGAAGAGTACTTTGTTTCTTCCCATTAAGGAAGCGATATCGTCGGAGACCTTGGCTAAGTTATTTATCAAGGAAGTCATCTCTCGACACGGCATTCCTATATCGATTGTTTCGGATCGAGATACTCGTTTTACATCTCGGTTTTGGGAAAAGTTTCACGAAGACATGGGCACGAAACTAAAGTTGAGCACGGCGTATCATCCTCAAACGGACGGTCAAACCGAACGTACGAATCAAACTTTGGAAGATATGTTATGAGCATGTATTATCGATTTTGGTGGTAATTGGGACGAGCACTTACCTTTAGTGGAATTCTCGTGCAATAATAGTTATCATACTAGTATTGGGATGCCACCTTATGAGATGCTTTATGGGCGTAGATGTCGAACCCCGGTTTGTTGGGGTGAAGTGGGACAAAAGGAAATCGGGAGTACCGATTTGGTGTTAGAGACGAATAGCAAGATTGATGTGATTCGAGAGCATTTGAAAAAGGCTCAAGATAGGAAAAAGTCGTATGCAGACAAGCGTAGACGAACGATCGAATTTCAAGAAGGTGACATGGTGATGCTTAATTTTTCGCCATGGAAAGGTATTATTCGATTCCGGAAACGAGGAAAGTTAGCTCCTCGGTTTATTAGACCATTTAAGGTTTTAGCTCGTGTTGGTGAAGTCGCGTATCGTTTGGAATTACCAGAAGAGCTTGCGGGGATCCATAATACATTTCATGTTTTCCATCTCCGTAAGTGTCTTACGGATGATTCATCTTGGGTGCCATTAGACGAGATTGAGCTAAATAATAAGTTAGAGTACATCGAGGAACCGATTGCCATACTTGATTAGAAGGTCAAAAGGTTGAGAAATAAAGAAGTGAGAACTTTTAAAGTTCAATGGCGTCGTAGTAAAGGTTCTGAATTTACTTGGGAGCCCGAAGAATTCGTGCTGGTTTACCTACCCTCTTGTCATGCGGCTTGGATCGCGAGGACGCGCTCCGATTCAAGTGGGGGAGAGTTGTAACATCCCGTTTTCCTCGGATATGACTTAAGGTGTGTAATTAACCTCGTGTACGTTTATTATTGCATCTATGATCGTTTATTTTAGTTTAATGTGTGAAAATATTGGAAAATGGTTTGATCAGGCCTTCTGTCACGTCTGAGTGAGTTTCATCGCGTCCTGGTGCGTCGCGATATGCGACAAAGTGGGCTGGAATGTGACAGCTCCAGAACCCCCAGTTCTGTCGAGGTTATCGCGTTCTGTTGTGGTTTGTCGCGTTTGGGCGTCGCGTTACGCGACAGGTTGTCGCGAAACGCGACAGATGTCGCTGTTTGACAAATTTGACCCAAATTAAATGGCATCTTTGAGGGTGTTTAAGTCTTTACACTTGTGGACAGTTTTAGATCTAGAAAACTAATAAATGAGTTATCCTAACTCATTTAACACATCTTCACCTACACCACATTCAATTTTAGAGAGAGAGAGTTAGGGTTTAGTGAGAGAAAGCTCACTTGGAAAAGAAGGAGACCAAATCTCACCCGAATCCAAGTTTTAAAGTTGTTCCCTACGTCTCTAGCTACGTTGTGATTGTATTGGTAAGTCTTAACTCTATGTTTTGAGTTTAATTTGTTTAAGCTAGGGTTTGGTTCATGTGGGGTATGTATGACCCATTTGAGGGTAAAATGGGTGAATTTGGGTTATGTTATTGTTATGAAACCCTAATGGCCACAATCTAGGGTTTTGGCCTTGTGATTTGAGGTTGTAAGTGTCAATTGGTGTTGTTAGTCACTAATGCACTTTAAGATTTATGAAAGAAGTGTTAATGGGTAAGTTTGGCTTGATTGTGAGTCTAAGTAATATAAAATGGGTCAAAATGTACTAGTTGACCTAATTAGATAAAATGGGTATGGATTACCCTAAGTTTTGTGCTAATTGAAGTAAATAGACTTTAATTCACTAGTCTTAGTGATTAAAGTCGAGTCTTGGCCATTTATGGGCGGTTGTGTGTAGTTGAGTCATTTAATGCAAATTGGGTCATTAAATGCTCAAGTGGGAGTATTGTGGTTAATCCCACTAGTTGTGAAATTGAATGTGCACTTAATGATTTAGGTACATTGCGTTGAAGCTCGGAAGTGCTAAATCATCATCCTTGTGACAATGTGAGTGGAATAATTATATATGCATGTATATGATTTATTTTCTTGTGGGGTATGGGTTAAAGTTCGATGTTGACGATACCATACCATAGAGTATATTGTGATGTTGATGAGGGTTTAAAGTTCGTTGTTGACGATACCTCATACGTATGGAATTAAAGTTCGATGTTGACGATACCATACGATTATTGTAGTGACGTTGATGAGGGTTTAAAGTTCGTTGTTGACGATACCTCATATGTGGGTTTAAAGTTCGGTGTTGACGACACCACGTTAATGTAGGCGAATGGGATTTAAGTTCGATGTTGACGATACCATTCGTTGGGCTAGCCTTGGGATTTTGAGTACTATGGATGTTGTGAACATCATCGTTATATTTGTGTTTTAGCATAATGTATTATTGTGTTATATGCTATTGTTATACTAGCCTTGTTATCGTGGTGCTTAGCGTTATACATGTGAAAGGTATGCTAATTATGTAACTAGTATGTATGCGGATTTGGTAAGTGTTTGCAAGTAAGTAGGTTATATATATGTATGTATAATTGTTGCACTCACTAAGCCTTGCTTACCCTCTCGTTATTTACCATTTTATAGGTTCCGGCTTGGATAAGGGTAAGGGCATACATTTGGACTAGTGGTCTCCCGCTTATGTTGTCGGGGGGTGCTTGTGGTGTTAGCTTTTGAAGATTGGCCTAACGTTTTGGGTAGTTTAGCCCCAAACCATGCTCGAGTGTCGTTTGGATTATAAACTATCATTGTAGGGGGTCAAACTTGTATTGAACTTAATTAATGGCCTTCGTGCCTTTTGTAAACATTTAAATTGTTGTACATTTAAATGGAACTCGTAGAATGGTTTACATATTTAATTGGCGCATAAATGTGTATTATACAAAAAAAAAAATTTATCGTATAGAATACGGGTTGGGTTGTTACAATATCATGGGTATTAAAGTAAAATTGCAAAGTCAAAAATATGTCTTAATACGAAGTTAGTATTTATTATTCGCAAGAACTAGTCTGAAGCAGACCAAGTATTACAAGTAGTCCTAATGTTTATTAAGTCAAATTTATACAGTTTGGTCATCATTGGACTCTTTTGTGTTCTAACTTTAAAAGTGTATGGTTCTCATTGGAACTCTTTTCTTTTGTTGGCCTTCATTGGGCTCTTTTTTCTTTTCATTTCTTTTGCTTTCATGCTTAGCTTTTGCTTTACACTTGGCAAATTTTCTAAATTGGCCCTTATTTGGAACTCTTTTGCTGCCTCAATGGTCCATGCTTATTATGTCATATGGTAGTGGCTATAAGTTTGTACTCCTTTCACAATTTTTGGCTTTTAAATTCTTATCTTAAACAAGTAATCCGATCTCGAAATTGAGAGTAGCTCTATTATTAAGATTTAATATTTAAGTTAACAAAAAGACATAAGTTTGACTAAGAATTTATACTTTTGAAAAATTTAAAATTATACCCATTTTTTCAACTTTTTCGGGAAAATTGATAGTATCTTTTTAATCTTTTAAGTGATTAATCACTTCCCTCCCTACACTTAGATTATGCAATGTCCTCATTGCATTTAAGATAAAAGAATGAAATAAATAAAGGACATAATTGAAAATAAGGGAAATAGTGATGTTACTTGATTGTAGGATCATAGAATGACTTGCGGAACACTTTTGCGGAATTCTTTTGAATTGAATATAAATAACTTGACAGAATATTAAATAATGCAAAGTATAACACAAACATAATATTTTATTAATAACTTTTCATCATTTAAACACTTATGAGCTATATTGCTCTTACATTGATAATCAAATAATTAAACAAATAACAAAACATTTTAAAAAACATAAACTTAATAAACATAAAGGGATAGGTAGTTTTGATTATAGAGTCGATTGCGCGACTCTTTTCTTCTAACGGAATTACTCCTTAGGCTTATTCTCCTCACATTTATTCTTTTCATACACATTTAATGCCTTAATCTGTTGCAAGAAATTCAATGTGGTGTCAAGACCCCTACGAAAAGACATTTCAAATGAGACAGTTAACTCATGGATATGTTTTCTCACTTTGGTGCTAAGCTTATATTGCTCTTTTATAAATTCAGTTACTATTCTATCCACGGTAAAGTCATCATCATCCTCATTATCAACCTTAACCATCTTCACATTGTGGAGAACTTTAGATCTTGGAACTAACGGAATAGATTCAAATATAGTACCATAACGAATAGTTAATGAATTATCAGCATAGTTAATGGTAGCACGAGCAGTAGCTAGAAACGGAGATCCTAAGATTAAAGGAGTTATGGGATCTTCTTTCATATCCATAAAAACAAAATCAATTCGATAGAAAGCATAACCAAAAATAATTTCAACTTGTTTAACAATCCCCAATGGTTTATGTAAGCGACTATCAACAAAACAAACACTCCCTTGAATAGGTTCCAATGATGGTAACCCTAAGCGATTATAAACGGAGAATGGCATAACATTAATGCTAGAACCAGTATCAGCTAATATAATAACAGGAATTGGACCACAAATTAAGCAAGGGATTTGGAATTCCCCTAGATCAGAACGCATAACAACAGGAATTGCAGGTGATGTATATGGATCTACGGGATCAATTGTGAATGAATAAAGTGGACGGAAACCTTCTTTTCTCCTTTCTTCCAACTGTTTCATAGTATCAGCTAACCAATCATCACACTCTGATTTTCTAGTTTCTTCACTAGTAACTTCATCATTTTCATCAACCTTTTTATCAATCACTTCTTCTTTCTCATCAAACAACTCATGTATGAAAATTACTTCATCACGATCAAGACCTCGAACTTTAGCATCTTTTGATTTATCTTCCTCATTAGCAGTCAACTTCTTTATTTCTTGATCATATTTTTCTTCTCCCATTTCGAACTTTCATAAGTACCTCAAACCAGGTTCATGAACATCAACCCTATTTACTTCTCGAATAACATTCACCTTTTCAAAATGAACTTCTTTAGAAACTTCAGATTCAACAGTAACTTTACCCTCGACAAGTTTGAATAACTTAGTAACATTGCGCTTTAAGTTTTGAATGGACGCTTGATGATTATTTTGTACTTGGGAAAAGTTGAGCTTTTATGTTATCATTAGCTTCATTTTGATTTTTGATGAAAGTTAAGATGCTTTCTTTAAGATTAGACTTCTTTTCATTTTGAGCATTAGAAGAATTTAGAATGAAGGGTGCTCTAACAGGAAAGAAACCAGGTGGGTTTTTATTATTAGCAGGATAAGGTGTATTATAATTATTTCGGTAGTTCGGATTTCCTTGGAATTGATTAACGTATGAAACATTCTCGACTTTCTCCATAGTAAGACTAGCAACACAATCTTTAGTAGCATGAGGACCTTCACATCTTTCACAACCTACCTTAATCATATGCATTTCTTTAGTAAGCTTTTCAATCTGCCTTCCTAGATTACCCAATTGCATATTCATAGCCTTAACCATATCTTCAGAATCATAACTAACAGATTTTACCGAATGAGAAATATCTAAGTCTTGGTGCCATTTATGGGAATGGGCAGCCAACTTATTAATCAATGTTTCAGCTTCTTCGGCAATTTTACTCATAATGTTTCCTCCAGCAGATGTATCAATCTCTCTTCTTGTAGCAATATCACAACCTTTATAAAAAGTAGTTATCTTTTTAAACTTATCCAAACCATGTTGTGGACAACCTTTAAGCATTTGACCAAATCGTACCCAAGCAGAATAAAGAGACTCATTAGTTTTCTGCCAAAAATTACCAATTTTAGTCTGAAGGGTGACAGTTTTAGACGCAGGAAAAAATCGAGTGAGAAATTTTTCAACCATCGTATCCCAACTAGTAATATCTCCTTCTGGTAACGAGTTTAACCATTCCCTAGCTTCATCTTTTAGTGACCATGGGAAGAGACATATATATATATATATATATATATATATATATATATATATATATATATATATATATATATATATATATATATATATATATATATATATATATATATATATATATATATATATATATATATATATATATATGACATTACTTTCCACATTATTACTGTTAAACAGATTACAAATATCTTTAAAATTCCGGATGTGAGCATTAGCATCTTCCTTTTCGTACCCCTAAATTCGTTATCCTTAAGCAATTGAAAAATAGGACCTTTAATATCAAAATTTTCTTTTATTTCAGGCTGAGTAATAGCATGACCTAATCCTTCCTGACCAGCTTTCATTATAGCTTCCATTGAATCAGTCATATTAACTTCTGAACCAAAAAGAGATCCCAAATTAGAATCAGGACTAGACTGTGGACTAGATAATGAATCATCATTAGAAGTAGTTCCTTCATTGAAATTTAATTTCTTAACAATATTCGAATCCTTAGAAGGTTTAAATAATATATCAGGATTTGGTAACATATCTTGTAAGACTGGTTTCTTGGACCGAGTATTCATGTGATCTAAAATCATAAAAAGAAACGTTTTAGGAGAAAATCTTTTAAACCTTAAAGGATATATATATATATATATATATATTTAAGTTTTGGGTTTATTCTAAGTTCTCTTTTAATATTTAAGAAATATATTAGTATATTAGTAAATTTTAAATTTTAAATTAATAACTATGATAAATATTAATGACATAAATAATAACATAAATATTAAATAACAACTTTTATCACATAACAACGAATAATCAAACATACACGGCCTATTGAATCTTTCAATACTTAAGTGACCCGTCAGCATCTAGGTTCGAGCAGGAGCCTCTAAATCGGAACCTCAACAACCCTCCCCTAAAGGAAGATAGTCATCACCCTTTTTCAAAAAATATCAATAACCAAAGTATATCCAATTTTCGTATTTACCGCGCTCCCCGACAACGGCCTCAAAAAGTTGATGTGCAAAAGTGTGCAATGCTTAATTTGCCTTTCAAACTTTTAAATTTATATAACCTTTATTAATACACTTTTAACACCCTAACGAGCAACAAAACCCGATCAGAGGTAGTATTTTAGGTTATCGTCCCAAGAGAGCGTAGATGCGGATAAGAGTTGTTTTATTAAATAGTTTAATTCTTATTAAAGAATTAAAGATATATTTTAATGTCTTTTATGGGATAGATTCTTATCTCTTAGGAAAGAGATGATTTAATATCAAATAAATAACAAAATATAAAGCAAAAAATAAAGATTTAAAATAAATAATTATAAAAGAAAAGTGATTACGAGGACATGTGAATCATGAGGGAATTGTATTAATTATTTCATAACCTATATTAACAAATAGCAAGATAAGAATCATAGACCAATCATCATCCCTAAAAGGCTAAGCTAAATGTCGCAGATCATTCATAAGGTATGACCTAACGCATACATTAACTAAGGGGTGTTCATAGCTAATGTCTTCATTCAGATTATTCAAATAATCACATGATAAATATTACCTAAACCTGATGTGGATCCAAGGCAACATCTAATTAGACTGACAAATTATATAAGCTAATAAACTTAATCAGATCAACTCAAGTTACTAGCCGAAAGTTAATCTTAATCAGGTTCTCATGCAATTGACAATTAAACACACATAAACAAAGGTTCTTCGATTAGGCCTAACAATAATGAATTCTATTATATAAGTGTGATTCAAGTTCAACTAATTGTATAACTACCAATGATGTTTACCTAATTTGCATGCAATCCAACCACTATATTTGATGGACTAGATGGACTAGATCTAAACAAGTGATATGAATCGAATATAAGATCATAGAATCAATTACTAGTTAATCCTAGGTTCATAATATTTAATCATTAAGCATGGCAAACAAGTTATTAAATCATGGCAGATATAAACAGTTTAAATAATCATCACAGAAACATGAACATACAGATCGAAAAAAGAACCAGAAACTGTACGGACTGAAGCACCAAGCAGGTGGCTTCCTTCCCACCAAGCCGGCGGCTTGGAGTGAGGCCGGCGTCTTCATCTGATTCCCAGATGAAGTTCAGTTTTCATCCAAGTAACCACTATGAACATTTAGTTCATAGCTGGAGACGAACAGAAACGAATACAGTAAATAAAATAAGTGAAATAATAAAATAAGGACAGGATCGTACCTTAAAAAGAAGGTAGATGTAAAATAACTTGAATTAAAAACTTGAATCTTGATTACACTTAATAAATCTGACCTAAGGGTTTAGAGAAAACCCTAAAAAAATGACCTAACCAGAATTATTGAAGTCTGAAAACTAATACATATGAAAACTGAGTCCAGAGGCCTGTATTTATAGTATTCTGAGATGGTGGCCAAGCCAGCGGCTATAGTGTGAAGTCGGCAGCTTGCCTTGAGTCGGTGACTCCTTTTGCAACTTAGACTTAATCCGCAAGCATAATCTTTTAGCCGTCATCACTAAGCCGGCGGCTTCGAAGATCCGCCAAATCTTTTTGATTTTATTTTCATTTTTGCTTGAACTTGGTCGACAGGTTGAGAAACCGTGTTAACTAGGTCGGTGGCTTCAGGATGAAGCCAACGGCTTCCTTATCTTTTGCTTGAGCAACAAGTTCTTTCAATTTTACGAAGATTCTGGAACATTCTGACACTCTTAACTCCAAGCCGATGTCTTCAGTGAATCCATGCCGGCGGCTTCATTTAGCCATTCTGCAATTTTCTTTATTTTTTATCCTGTTTGATACATAACTTTGATACAATCATTAGAAATATCTTTTTCCCATTTTTACCCATTTTAGCGTGTTTTGGGGTTAAAATAACTCTAAAATACTAAGATAACTCCTCAAAATGTTACTAAAAAACTGTATAATTTTGGAGTTATCAGTCACCATCTTTGAGTATATCTCCCGACATCCAGCTTTGAATATGAAACTAGGATAGTTGGATTCGTGGAAGATACGTGCTATTTGCTTCGTAATGTAGGTGGCAATGTTGACTTGGTCTGGTTCAAGGTGGGAGAATGGATTTTTGCGTGTTCCTTCTTTTGCTATTATGTCTTACAACTCTTTGATAATCAGATTAGCGTGGTGATCAATTGTTACGTAAATCACTAGCTTGTTTGGTGTGCTTTCGAAATTATCTCTTTCCAAGCGAGCGAAGAGGCTGTGAATTTCTTCGATCATTTGAAAATCAGAGTGATAAGTCGGGCGTCTGGTGGAAAGATCCATATGCTACCGGATGAGAGTCAGTAGTGCTCGTTCATTTGCTGAGAACGGAAGTGCAGATCGGGCTAAGGCGTTGTAAACCTTGGAGTAAATGATCTTCTGATCTCGACAAAATCTTGTCTCGAGAATAGTGCGAACCACTGAATTGTGCTCTCGTTGGATTTCTTCGTTGTAGATATGATCGTGAAGAGTATTGATAAAGTCTTGAATGCGCCCTTCTAAGATTTCAACATCATCGTCTTCTCTCTGTAGATATATGATTGTGCGCAGAGGTGTATATGAAATAGCTTTATTTTTACAACTAAATACTATTAAATATGCTACAATTTTACACAAGTTATTTATTTATTTATCGAGTGGATATACTTAAAACCTTGCTACAACACTTATAGGCAGTGTACCTAATCGTACAGTAGTGTAGTTTTTAGTAAGTCCGGTTCGTCCACAGGGAATCTTTTAAACAAAGTTTAACGCTATATTAGTTTTAATTTATAAAAATACAAATATATAAATAAGTAATATTATTATTATAAAGGGGGGGTTTTTACCGTTTAATGATCGGTTTGTCGATTTTTAAAACTTTAGTCGCAGTTAAAACCTAATGTAAAATATTAAATAAATAAAAGACTTAATTTAAAGCGTAAAGTAAATAACAATAATGAAATTGCGATAAATAAAAGTGCGATAAAATAAAATTGCGATAATTAAAAAGTATGATAATTAAAAGTACAATTAAATACAATAACAATAAATAAAAGTGCGATAATTAAAAGTGCAATTAAATATAAAATAAAGGAAATTAAATATGAAATAAAAGAATTATGCGTATTTAAACTTCCGTAATCATGATGTTTGACGTGTTGATTTTAGTTTTATGCCCATGGGTTAATTGTCCTTTGTCCTGGATTATTTAATATCTCCGTCTGGTTTTTGTCCGTAACAGTCCATCAGTCATAAATATAAAGTGCGAGTATCCTCGTCAAATTATCCTTATACCCGAAGTCAAATATTCCAACTAATTGGGGACTTAAACTGTAACAAGGTTTTAATACTTTGTTTAATAATTACACAAGGTTACTTAACTAGTGCGAGTTATCAGTCACCATCTTTGAGTATATCTCCCGACAACTCATTACTTAACTAGTATGATAAAGATAACGATATTTATATTTTATTTTATTAAATATATATAACAATTTAAATTAATATTATATATATTTATACGCGTATTATACGTACATAATTTAATACTTTTACTATAAACTTTACCTTTACTTTATTTTTACTTTACTTTAACTTTAATAATTTACTTTAATAATTTATACTTTAATAATTTACTTTAATAATTCATACTTTAATAATTCACTTTAATAATTCATACTTTAATAATTTACTTTAATAATTCATACTTTAATAATTCACTTTAATAATTCATACTTTAATAATTCACTTTAATAATTCAAAAATCTATTATAAATAGAATTCAATAGGTTTCATTATTTCATAGAAACTTGAAAATATTTTTCTCTAAACTCTCTCAATCGATTTACATATATAAATTTACTCCGTATTATTTCAAGATATTATTATTAGTATACATAAAATATTACGATAGAGTGCTGTCCGAGTGATTTCGAAATTGTTTTTCGAGTAGGATAGGATTAAGGAAATTATGGGTTATAGCTATGGAGGTGATTGAGTATGGTTCATGGGTATGCTCGTGTGGTCAATATAGTGTTTATCATTTCCGTTGCGTCTACTTACCTTTCCTGCAATATTGAATCTCAATATTTATACGTGAGTACTCATAATTTAACTTTTACATACTAATAGTGTATCCCTGACTAGTGCTCGAGTATTTAGGATTATGCATGCTTGTACTTTTGATATTGCCCTTAGACAGGTTAGGTTGAATCTTAAATTAGTTACACTTGCAGTTGGGATAAGGTATAAGATATGCATGTCCTTGGAAAGCTAGCGAAAAATTAAGAACTTTTCTTTTAGATATCGAATGGTTTCGATGAACGGATTAGAAGTTATAATCAATTGAATTTTTGATATTTTTATTAAAAATGATTATTATTATCGTCGTTTTTATCGTCGTTATAGTTTTATCATATTATTATCATTATTATTATCTTTATCAATAAAAGAGATTTATCATTAAAAATTGTTATTTTTTTATTATTACTATCGTTATTATCGTTAAAGTTATAATTAGTATTATTATTATTATCCAATTATTATTATTATTATTATTAATAGTATTATTATTATTATTATCATTATTAATATATATATCATTATTTAAAAATGGTTATTGTTATTGTTATTATTATTATTACTATATTATCATTAAGATAATTATTAGTATTATCGTTAATAATGTTATAGTAACTATCATTATTAATATTAGTGCAATTAAAACAAATATTTGTAACACCTAATTATTTTGATTACTATTATTATCATTATTATGAACACGATATAAAAGACGATTAAAAGCTATTAAACGAAACGATTAGGAAATAATGAGTAAAAGTATCATGATGAAATTAAAATATTATAAGATATTGATTTAGATAAAATTATCGTTCTTATTATTTTTATCATTACTATTATTATTAAAAGTTTCGTTAGTATTAAAACTATCATTTTAACAAAAATTATCATTTTAATAGAAATGTCATTGTTACTATAAAATATCATTATTATTATTATTTTAAATAGAATTATTATTTTAAAGATAATATTAAAAATTATCGTAAATATTAAAGTTATCATAATTAGAATTATCGTTTTATCATAATGTCATCTTAGTAATTATAAATATTGATATTTTCATAATAATAATTATTATTACAAAATAATACAACTTTTACTTACTATCATTATAGATATTATTTTATCAAATAAATATGTGATACAAACATATTTTACTACGTGTAATAACTTATTTTAATAATACCTATCATATTATCTTTATGATATTAAATGAACCCTATAAATTTTATTACCTAATATATATAAAAATATATTTTATTATATAAATTTAATATAAAATTTTATTTATTAATAAATGAATTATATTATTTACTCTAATAAAGCTTTTAAAAATATTTAAAAATATAAAACGACGATATTTAAACTATATATTAATCATGTATAAATTTTTAGAAATTACTTTGAGTCAAATTTACTTTTGTTGACTTTTGCATATTAGTCTCGAGCATTAGGATTGTGGTACACTATGACTTGACCTAATTTGTTAGACAAATATTGACCAACACATAAATATATATAATTAATTTAGGTTTATGAATCCGAGGCCAACCTTGCACTTGTTCAATGACGTTATATGTATTTTTACTACGAAATACAGTATGGTGAGTTTCATTTACCTTTTTACCCTTTATATTTTTTGGACTGAGAATACATGCGCTTTTATAAATGTTTGACGAAATAGACACAAGTAATTGAAACTACATTCTATGGTTGAATTATCGAAATCGAATATGCCCCTTTTTATTAAAGTCTGGTAATCTAAGAATTAGGGAACATACACCCTAATTGACGCGAATCCTAAAGATAGATCTATTAGGCCTAACAAACCCCATCCAAAGTACCAGATGCTTTAGTACTTCGAAATTTATATCATGTTCGAAGGAGGATCCCGGAATGATAGGGGATATTCTTATATGTATCTAGTTAATGTCGGTTACCAGGTGTTCACCATATGAATGATTATTTTTGTCTCTATGTATGGGACGTATATTTATGAGAACTGGAAATGAAATTCTTGTGGTCAATTAAAATGATGGAAATAAATGATTATGATAAACTAATGAACTCACCAACCTTTTGGTTGACACTTTAAAGCATGTTTATTCTCAGGTGTTAAAGAAATCTTCCGCTGTGCATTTGCTCATTTTAAAGATATTACTTGGAGTCTTTCATAGCATATTTCGAAGTTCGTTGCATTCGAGTCATTGAGTTCATCAAAGATTATTATTAAATCAATTTATAGTTGGATAGTGGATATTACGATATGGTATGCATGCCTGTCAATTTTCGATGTAAAGAAAGTTTGTATTTTAAAAACGAATGCAATGTTTGTAAAATGTATCATATAGAGGTCAAATACCTCGCAATGTAATCAACTATTGTGAATCGTTTATAATGTATATGAACGGGTCCTTTCAGTTGGTATCAGAGCTGGTTTAATGCCATTTATTAGCGGGTTAATCGTAGAGGAGGTTCTCACAGTGTTACCTGTGACGAAGCATTGGCTCTTACTCCTCGCGGTCCCTATTAGGGTTGGATGTACGTTGCCGAGAGGCGGGTCGTAAAATCAGTGTCTGAGGTACGCTCAGTGGTCACCAGGCGGTTAGCTGGGAAGGCACTGAGTGGGATGCGTCCCCACTGTTTTCACAGTTGGTATCAGAGCGGTGGTCTTAGCGAACCAGGTCTGCATTAGTGTGTCTAACTGATAAGTCGATAGGATGCATTAGTGAGTCTGGACTTCGACCGTGTCTGCATGTCAAAAGTTTTGCTTATCATTTTGTGTCAAAAATTAACTACTTATCATCCTCAGGAAATTATCTGCTTATCATTTTTAGTCTAAGACACGTCTTGCTGCATTGATTGCATGAATAGTGTATAGACAAAAATTCATATCTTAGCATATCTGCTAAATCATATCTTATCGTATCTGTTACTTTAAACTTTGCCTGACATATCCCACAAAGTCCTCCGTAATCTACGAAATCTTTTGATCTATATATATATATATTCTATGTAATTAGAATACCATCCGTTAGCCAAAATCATTTCATATCGAAAAAAAAATCCTTTATCCAATCGTACAAAATGGAATTCGTCATCAGTTCAAGTCACTCAGATTCCGAAATGGAATTCCATTCAAACTCCGAAAGTAGTGTGACCGGAATAGATCAACCAATCAGTCAACACCTATTCTGGATGAATTGGGGATGGGTTCGTAGCCTCCTCAATCATTGGAGACAAGAAGAAGGTGATCCCTTCCATCCACCACATTGCCCTCTTGACGAAGAACCTGAAGCACTTACCGGCGAACCTGTCCGAAACACCATTTTCTCGCTCATTTCCAGAGTATCTCGTCACGATTATTTATTACATCAAATTTTAGATTTTATTTATCCGCTCGTCCGAACCGACAATCACCCCGGTGTAATAGAAGAAGTCAACGAGCTTCACGCTCGGGTAGTGGCTTTGGAGAATATGGTGCAGAGATTACAAACACCAGCAGCAGCATCAGCAGCATAACCAGTACCACCATCATCAACATCAACAGTACCATTACCACCTCCAACAACAACCGCGTCGTAAACCTCAACTTCACAATCTGTCCCACGAGCATCAACGTCATACGCACCATAGATACCAAGGAGTACCAACAATAATAACTGATGAAGTATTAATTCATATCTTCATTGGAGAAACATTTCGCGGCGATTATGTAATCTCTAAAGTCTTAGAGATTATCTAATCTAGCCCTAGCCATAAATCAGTTAAGCGAACCAAAATGATAGAATGAAGAGTAGAAACCCTTACAAAAATGGTGTGTGATTAACAAGCTAAACTTGCTTTACCAACAGCATCAACAGTACCGTCAGCGTTACCAGCATCGTCAGTACAGTCAACATCCGAATCAACAACACCGATAACATCACAAACTCCGTCAGTTCAAGAATCACTGTGGACATCATTACGAATCAATAACATTTATATTGTATCAACGAGTTATGAAGAATTAACTCATTCCCTCTGAAGAAATTATATATATATATATATATATATATATATATATATATATATATATATATATATATATATATATATTGAAATAAATCTTTTCGTGCTAAGCTATTGTGTGTGAATCTTAACTACTCGGTTAATTTATATTACAAATATGCAATAATGTACGTCCTTCGGCCACAACTTAACCAGCGTTAACTACAATCTCTGTCGCAATTCAACAAATTCCAATTCATAATAAATCAAGTATATATTTGATTTTACACTTTCATCATCGATGTACCCGAAACTTTTCAGATAACATCATTCATACTCTGCGAAATTCACAAGAATTCCACGAACCGAACATCATACATCAACAAATAACGAAGTATTGATTCATAATTTCAATGTCATTAAAGAAATACTGCGTAAAAGTTATGTACTTTTTAAAGCCTTTAAGGATTATTCAATTCTAGTTTCAACTGTAAATCAAATGAGTTTAATTTAACATTAACTCATTAACATCTGAAGAAAATATACATATATATTTTTTCATAAAGACTGTAATAAAATTCTTTTGTACAAAATATTAATTGTGAAATTTTTTTAACGGGTAGGTAATACCCGAGAGATATATAAATTCACAATTAATATGTTACATTCTTCGAATCTGATTCAGCAAATCATCCATTATACTCCCTACTTTCACAACAATATACATTCTTTTATAGAAATCAAAACAACCATACTCATTCAAAATTTAATTACATATTCTGATTTTGAAATCTCAAAATTCAACCTGAGATATGACCAAAATCATCAATCTTAGATCCTTACATCTTTCACAAGCTATATTTGTGACGACCCGGGAATTTCCGACCAAATTTAAACTTAAATCTGATATGATCTTGGCAAGATAGGCAAAGTCTGTAATATTGAATTACAAAATGTTGAAGCTGTTTATATGAATTCATTTAACCATTGACCATCCCGACAATTCACGAACAGTTATGTGTAAATAAAAATGTAAATATATATATATAAATAAAAGTGTATATATAATATTTGAAATTAATAAAATATAATTTAATTATTGGAATTAAACGTGTAAATTAATAAACAGAATCATTTAAGTAATTATTAAAAATGAATTTAAGATCTAATTATTAATTTTCAGCACTTTTTATATTTTACCCATAAATGAGAGGGACAGTTGATTTAAGTTTTATTTAAATAATTAATGACCGGTTTTTATACCATAATGACTGAAATAAATAAAGATAGTTAATATTAAAATTTAGGATTTTTCTGAAGACTTTTATCCACCACTAATTATCAACGGGGTACGAAATCAATGTCTGTGAAAACTGTCGGTAGGAGTAGGGAGGCTGGTAGGTAATCACACGTTTAATTATTGATTGTATTATAATATTATATATTATACTATAAATATATAAATATGATATTGATGTATGCATGAATCAAACAACCATTCACCACTTGCATTCTTGCTGTTCCTTTCTTTCCTTCTATATGATCGACACACCACTACACAACTTGCATCCTCATTATTAATATCTTTCAAGTACTATTACCATTCACTGTTTTCCTTTATATTTTTTTGTGACAATATAATATAATACGATAATATATGCAAGCTTAGATATGAGATTTTTATATATACATGGAATCACACATGATAACCCACTTGCAAACTAGGAGTTCGATTACTGTGACTTGTATGAATCTCACAACAAACACCCATCACTTCTTATTTTATTTTTTTTGCTAAACCATCTTTGCTCTATTTCTAGCAACCACCATCACCATAATAATAACTACCAATTACAATCTCCACCGCCACCCTAGTCTCAACCTCGGCCATCCTCCTCAACCATCGGTCACTCCTATCTGCCACCCTACCACCACCGGTTAACCCCATTGTTGTAAACACCACCGTGAACCACCACTATTAACCATCTCTCCACTTCTCTCCTTCTCTCTCTCTTATTTCCTACAACCTGTTTTTACTAATGATCTTCATGTTTCTATCAACCAAAGCAACTGCAAAATTGCAGCTATCATGCTGCTGTAAATAATCAAAATAACCACCACTTCAACCACCTTGAAACACCACCATTTTTGCTGCTATAGTCACAAACTGCTGCTGCATATTATCTGTTTCCTGTTTCTGTTCCAGTCACCCAAACACCCCACGATAACTTGTTTTCTTCTGCTATATAACTGCTATTGTTTCTGTGGAAGTTAAACACGAAGAAGGAGATAGTGATAAGTGAAGATGATGAACAGTAGCAAGGAAGATGATGCACGATTTTGAAGAAAATGAAGATTAAAGGCTACTCATGTGTTAACTTTTCGAACTAAATAAAGCCAAACTTCACTCGTTATTTTCTTTTCTTTGTGTTTTGATTCATGAATATACAAGCCACTACCAATTGCTCATGTTTGTTTAATAAGCTGCTACAATATAATTTTTCCGTTTTCTATTTTTCAATCGACAAGAAACCATAATATTCATCGGATTGGGCTGTTAACTCACTAATGCTATTGTGTTTTTAATGGGCTATTATCATTGAATTGCTATTGGGCCATCATAAACCCACCAGCTTTTGTTGTGCTAACCACTGTTCGAACCAATAACCGGCACACCAACCTTTCAGCACCCACCCACCTCCTGTTATGATTTAGGGATGTCATTGATGATGTTTATGATGATAACCGATTAATATAGATGATGATATGTTTTGAGGATAGAAGTAAACGAAGATGTTAGGTGTATGAGGGTATGATGGTAATGAGATAATCAAACGATAATAATGGTGTTATTATGATGATGATGGGGATGTATGTAACGATGAGGATGATGGTATAAGATGATGATAATAGTGATAGTGAAGATCATGATGATGATTATGCTATATGAATGATGGTGATTATAATAAGATGATGGTAAAATGACAATGATGATGTATGATGATTTCGGTGATGTTATATGATGACGATGATAATACATGATGTTAAGATGATGATGATGGATGTTGTATGTTGATGATGATAATGACTCACGGATGGTATAAATTTTTATTATTATTATTATTATTATTATTATTATTATTATTATTATTAATATTATTATTATTATTATTATTATTATTATTATTATTATTATTATTATTATGTTTTAATAAATATTACAAATATAAATATTAGTTTCATTATTATTATTGGTAAAATCATTATTTTTTTATATAGTTATTATTATTAGTATTCATTATTATTAAAGTTAACATTATTATTAAAAGTATCATTTTTATTTAAGTTATCATTTTTATCATTAATATTACAAGTATCATTTTTAACTCTATTATCATTATTAATATTTTTATCATTACTAATATTATTTTAATATTATTATAATTTTAACAAACAAACGATATATATATATATACAAAGATATATTTAATACACATAACATAACAAAAGTAATATTTTTATTTATTTTAAATATATAAAAAGAATATATGAAACATATATGTTATTAATATAATAATATAATTAATAAATTTATATATATATAAATTTGTACGATTACAAGTATGTGTGTTAATATATATATAAACGATATAGGTTCGTGAATCCGAGGCTAACCCTGCATTGTTCAATGATGTCATATATATTTTTACTACAAAATACAGTATCGTGAGTTTCATTTGCCTTTTTACCCTTTATATTTTTGGGCTGAGAATACATGCGCAACTTTTATAACTGTTTTACGAAATTGACACAAGTACGTGAAACTACATTCTATGGTTGGATTATCGAAGTCGAATATGCCCCTTTTTATTAAGTCTGGTAATCTAAGAATTAGGGAACAGACACCCTAATTGACGCGAATCCTAAAGATAGATCTATCGGGCCCAACAAGCCCCATCCAAAGTACCGGATGTTTTAGTACTTCGAAATTTATATCATGTCCGAAGGAGGATCCCGGAATGATGGGGATATTCTTATATATGCATATTGTTAATGTCGGTTACCAGGTGTTCAATCCATATGAATGATATTTTTGTCTCTATGCATGGGACGTATGTTTATGAGAAATCGAAATCTAAAATCTTGTGGTCTATTAAAATGATGGAAACGATTGTTTAAGTTAAACTAATGAACTCACCAACCTTTTGGTTGACACTTTAAAGCATGTTTATTCTCAGGTATGAAAGAAATCTTCCGCTGTGTATTTGCTCATTTTATAGATATTACGTGGAGTCATTCATGGCATATTTCAAAAGACGTTGCATTTGAGTCGTCGAGTTCATCAAGATTATTATCAAGTCAATTATAGTTGGATATATTATGAAATGGTATGCATGCCTGTCAACTTTCGATGTAATGAAAGTTTGTCTTTTCAAAAACGAATGCAATGTTTGTAAAATGTATCATATAGAGGTCAAGTACCTCGCGATGTAATCAACTGTTGTGAATCGTTTATAATCGATATGGACTTCGTCCGGATGGATTAGGACGGGTCTTCACAGTTGGTATCAGAGCGGTGGTCTTAGCGAACCAGGTCTTGCATTAGTGAGTCTAACTGATAGTCGTTAGAATGCATTAGTGAGTCTGGACTTCGACCGTGTCTGCAAGTCAAAAGTTTTGCTTATCATTTTTGTCGAAAATCATCTGCTTATCATCCTTAGGAAATTACCTGCTTATCATTCTTAGTCTAGACACATCTTACTGAAATGATTGCATGAATAGTGTATAGACAAAATTCGTATCTTAGGGTATCTGCTAATTCATATCTTAGCGTATCTGTTACTGTAAACTTTGCCTGACAGCTTCCGTAGATTCCTCCGTAACTTATGGGATTTTAGTATTATATATGCATATATAAATTATGTATTGCAGGGTACTAATCAACATCCTATAATCTATTTCCTATCGAAAATCCTGTATCTGATCGTACGAGATGAATCCTTCAACCAGTTCGAGTCCATCAGATTCCGATAGCTATTCCGATAGTTATTCCGACAGCTATTCCGATATAGATATTCACCTAAGCTCCAAAAGCAGCGTCACCAGAATGAATCAACCAATTCATCTAATGGGTTCGTAGTTGACCTAACCAATGGAGACGCGAAGAAGGCTATGTAGTGACCCGAACTTTTCCATGTTTATATATATTAATTGAGATTGATATTTACATGATTAAATGTTTCCAACATGTTAAGCAATCAAACTTGTTAAGACTTGATTAATTGAAATATGTTTCATATAGACAATTGACCACCCAAGTTGACCGGTGATTCACGAACGTTAAAACTTGTAAAAAAACTATATGATGACATATATATGGTTATATATATAGTTAACATGATATTATGATAAGTAAACATATCATTAATTATATTAACAATGAACTACATATGTAAAAACAAGACTACTAACTTAATGATTTTGAAACGAGACATATATGTAACGTTTATCGTTGTAACGACATTTAATGTATATATATCATATTAAGAGATATTCGTACATCATAATATCATGATAATATAATAATTTAAAATCTCTTTTGATATTATAAACATTGGGTTAACAACATTTAACAAGATCGTTAACCTAAAGGTTTCAAAACAACACTTACATGTAACGACTAACGATGACTTAACGACTCAGTTAAAATGTATATACATGTAGTGTTTTAATATGTATTTATACACTTTTGAAAGACTTCAATACACTTATCAAAATACTTCTACTTAACAAAAATGCTTACAATTACATTCTCGTTCAGTTTCATCAACAATTCTACTCGTATGCACCCGTATTCGTACTCGTACAATACACAGCTTTTAGATGTATGTACTATTGGTATATACACTCCAATGATCAGCTCTTAGCAGCCCATGTGAGTCACCTAACACATGTGGGAACCATCATTTCGCAACTAGCATGAAATATCTTATAAGATTACAAAAATATGAGTAATCATTCATGACTTATTTACATGAAAACAAAATTACATATCCTTTATATCTAATCCATACACCAACGACCAAAAACACCTACAAACACTTTCATTCTTCAATTTTCTTCATCTAATTGAACTCTCTCAAGTTCTATCTTCAAGTTCTAAGTGTTCTTCATAAATTCCAAAAGTTCTAGTTTCATAAAATCAAGAATACTTTCAAGTTTGCTAGCTCACTTCCAATCTTGTAAGGTGATCATCCAACCTCAAGAAATCTTTGTTTCTTACAGTAGGTTATCATTCTAATACAAGGTAATAATCATATTCAAACTTTGGTTCAATTTCTATAACTATAACAATCTTATTTCAAGTGATGATCTTACTTGAACTTGTTTTCGTGTCATGATTTTGCTTCAAGAACTTTGAGCCATCCAAGGATCCATTGAAGCTAGATCCATTTTTCTCTTTTCCAGTAGGTTCATCCAAGGAACTTAAGGTAGTAATGATGTTCATAACATCATTCGATTCATACATATAAAGCTATCTTATTCGAAGGTTTAAACTTGTAATCACTAGAACATAGTTTAGTTAATTCTAAACTTGTTCGCAAACAAAAGTTAATCCTTCTAACTTGACTTTTAAAATCAACTAAATACATGTTCTATATCTATATGATATGCTAACTTAATGATTTAAAACCTGGAAACACGAAAAACACCGTAAAACCGGATTTACGCCGTCGTAGTAACACCGCGGGCTGTTTTGGGTTAGTTAATTAAAAACTAAGATAAACTTTGATTTAAAAGTTGTTATTCTGAGAAAATGATTTTTATTATGAGCATGAAACTATATCCAAAAATTATGGTTAAACTCAAAGTGGAAGTATGTTTTCTAAAATGGTCATCTAGACGTCGTTCTTTCGACTGAAATGACTACCTTTACAAAAACGACTTGTAACTTATTTTTCTGACTATAAACCTATACTTTTTCTGTTTATATTCATAAAATATAGTTCAATATGAAACCATAGCAATTTGATTCACTCAAAACGGATTTAAAATGAAGAAGTTATGGGTAAAACAAGATTGGATAATTTTTCTCATTTTAGGTACGTGAAAATTGGTAACAAATCTATTCCAACCATAACTTAATCAACTTGTATTGTATATTATGTAATCTTGAGATACCATAGACACGTATACAATGTTTCGACCTATCATGTCGACACATCTATATATATTTCGGAACAACCATAGACACTCTATATGTGAATGTTGGAGTTAGCTATACAGGGTTGAGGTTGATTCCAAAATATATATAGTTTGAGTTGTGATCAATACTGAGATACGTATACACTGGGTCGTGGATTGATTCAAGATAATATTTATCGATTTATTTCTGTACATCTAATTGTGGACAACTAGTTGTAGGTTACTAACGAGGACAGCTGACTTAATAAACTTAAAACATCAAAATATATTAAAAGTGTTGTAAATATATTTTGAACATACTTTGATATATATGTATATATTGTTATAGGTTCGTGAATCAACCAGTGGCCAAGTCTTACTTCCCGACGAAGTAAAAATCTGTGAAAGTGAGTTATAGTCCCACTTTTAAAATCTAATATTTTTGGGATGAGAATACATGCAAGTTTTATAAATGATTTACAAAATAGACACAAGTACGTGAAACTACATTCTATGGTTGAATTATCGAAATCGAATATGCCCCTTTTTATTAAGTCTGGTAATCTAAGAATTAGGGAACAGACACCCTAATTGACGCGAATCCTAAAGATAGATCTATTGGGCTTAACAAACCCCATCCAAAGTACCGGATGCTTTAGTACTTCGAAATTTATATCATATCCGAAGGGTGTCCCGGAATGATGGGGATATTCTTATATATGCATCTTGTTAATGTCGGTTACCAGGTGTTCACCATATGAATGATTTTTATCTCTATGTATGGGATGTGTATTGAAATATGAAATCTTGTGGTCTATTGTTACGATTTGATATATATAGGTTAAACCTATAACTCACCAACATTTTTGTTGACGTTTTAAGCATGTTTATTCTCAGGTGATTATTAAGAGCTTCCGCTGTCGCATACTTAAATAAGGACAAGATTTGGAGTCCATGCTTGTATGATATTGTGTAAAAACTGCATTCAAGAAACTTATTTTGTTGTAACATATTTGTATTGTAAACCATTATGTAATGGTCGTGTGTAAACAGGATATTTTAGATTATCATTATTTGATAATCTACGTAAAGCTTTTTAAAACTTTATTGATGAAATAAAGGTTATGGTTTGTTTAAAAATGAATGCAGTCTTTGAAAAACGTCTCATATAGAGGTCAAAACCTCGCAACGAAATCAATTAATATGGAACGTTTTTAATCAATAAGAACGGGACATTTCAGTTGGTATCCGAGCGATGGTCTTAGAGAACTAGAATTTTGCATTAGCGTGTCTTATCTAGTTTGTTAGGATGCATTAGTGAGTCTGGACTTCGACCGTGTTTACTTGAAAAATGATTGCTTAACAAATTTTGTTGGAAACTATATATTTTTAACATATGAATATTATGTGATATATTAATCTCTTAACGTGTTTGATATTATGTGATAGATGTCTACCTAATAATAATGAAGAGTCAAATGTAAATTGGAATGATTTGTGGACTGATTCACAAGTTCCCGAAGAGGAACCGGAAGAAGAGTCGGAACCGGAAGAAGAATCGGAACCGGAAGAAGAATCGGAACCGGATGAAGAAATAGAACCGGTGGGGGAAATAATAAAACGGTTAAGTAAAAGAAAATCCTAAACCAACCGACCAAAGTTAATTATGGTCAATGGTGTTTCCGCCAAGGAAGCAAAATATTGGGAGGATTACCAATTCTCCGATGAATCGGATTCCGACGAGAATTCCGATGATGTTATAGAAATTACCCCAACTGAATTTAAAAAGGCAAAAGAAAATAATAAGGGAAAGGGCATAAAAATAGAGAAATCTAATTCCAACCCCGATGAACTTTATATGTATCGTCAACCCCCGAAGTCCTTAAGTTGTAACAATGACCCGGGAACCTCCAAACCACCAGGTTTTTCTAAACCAATGTGGACAACGACGGCTCGTATTAGGGGAACATCATATATCCCTAGAAACTTGGTAAAACGAACCAAAACCGAAGAAGAAGAAACGAGCGAGTCGTAATAAGATAGTTGTATTCGTGTGGTGTAATATATGGAATATAGTGTTCTTATGCTTTATGATATATGTAAAAATTGCTTGTATTAATAAGTATTTTTTTTTTATGAATCTAACTCTTGTCTATTTTACAGTTTAAAAACACAAAATGGATAGACAACCCAATATTTTAAGAGACCTACCCGGAGACATGATTGATGAAATCTTGTCTAGAGTCGGCCAGAATTCTTCGGCACAACTATTTAAGGCGAGATCAGTTTGTAAGACATTCGAAGAACGTTCCAAGAATGTCTTGGTTTATAAGAGACTTTCGTTTGAAAGATGGGGGATATCACATTGGGAAACCCATAAGTTACGATGTGTTTACTTTGACGCATTTATTGCGGGGAACCCAAATGCTATTTTACGCAACGGGTTAAGAAATTATTTTGACTCAATATATCCGAATATTGGACTTCGTGATTTAGAAAAAGCGGCTAACATGCAACATAAAGAAGCATGTTATGCTTACGGATTAGTAATGTTCGCTTCTCACCAAAGTGAGAACAAGAACATCGGGCTACAACTATTAAACAAAACGTTTCCACAAGTGACGGAGTCGGTAATTGGGGTAAGAAATGAGGTTTTTAGATTATTACGGGACTGTTGGACATTACGTAACCCTCGTCCCTTTGATTACGTTACAACACGCTGTCTTATCAACGGCCATAACGGTTATGTTGCACAAGACCAAGGATGGGAAGTAGTCCTAGTAAAACCAGAATGCATGACTTGTTTCTGGACGTATGAATTACGTGTCTTTATTGCCTTTGCCGAACGACTTGTGTACTAGCTAGAATTGTCTTCACAACTATCTTGTATCAAAGTTATTGTGTGCTATATTTCATGCTTTATGTAAAATAAGCGGTATTGTAAGTTTGTAAAATATTGTATAAAAGTTTGAACGCGAAATATTATTACAATCAGTTTTTCATATAGAATTGTAGTAGTTGAATTGTATATTAGCTACTAAGTATGAACTTAACGGGTAGGTACTACCCGAATTTAAACTTATAAAACGCTAATATGAAGAAAAAGCTTTTATAAATGAGTTCATATTATGCTACGAAATACTATTAACTACTCTTAATATTCTGTATGATTAACTTGTTCCATTTGACTATTTTGAAGGAAATGGCACCGACTACTCGACACACCGTGAATATGAATGAAGAGGAATTCCGTACTTTTCTAGCTTCAAACATAGCCGCAGTACAGGCTGCGCTAGATACCAACAATAACCTTGGATCTAGCAGTACAGGAAATCGTGTAGGATGCACCTACAAAGAATTCACTGCCTGCAAACCTTTGGAATTTGATGGAATCGAAGGACCGATCAGATTGAAACGGTGGACCGAGAAGGTCGAATCGGTGTTTGCCATAAGTAAGTGTACTGAAGAGGACAAAGTGAAGTACGCTACGCATACCTTCACAGGTTCTGCGTTAACATGGTGGAATACCTATCTAGAGCAAGTGGGACAAGACGATGCGTACGCACTACCGTGGTCAGCATTCAAGCACTTGATGAACGAGAAGTACCGTCCCAGAACCGAGGTCAATAAGCTCAAGACAGAACTTAGAGGGTTACGAACCCAAGGATTTGATATTACCACGTACGAAAGACGATTCACAGAATTGTGCCTATTGTGTCCGGGAGCATTCGAAGATGAGGAAGAGAAGATCGACGCGTTTGTGAAAGGATTACCGGAAAGAATCCAAGAAGATATAAGTTCACACGAGCCCGCCTCCATACAACAGGCATGTAGAATGGCTCACAAACTAGTGAACCAGATTGAAGAAAGAATTAAAGAACAGACTGCTGAAGAGGCCAATGTGAAGCAAGTCAAAAGAAATTGGGAGGAAAACGGTGATAAGAATCACCAATACAACAACAACAGCAATTACAACAATAATCGCAACAATTATCCCAACAATCGCAACATCAATCGCAACTACAACAAACGGCCCAACAACAACAACAACAACAACAGCAACTACAACAATCATCCCAACAACAATAATAACCGCAACAACAACAACAATCAGAAGCAACTATGCCAAAGGTGTGAAAAGAATCACTCGGGGTTCTGCACCAAATTTTGCAACAAGTGTAAAAGAAATGGTCATAGCGCGGCGAAGTGTGAGGTCTACGGACCAGGGGTTAATAGAACGAAAGGAACAAATGGTGTCGGAACGAGTAATGGTGGAGCAAGTAGTGTCGGAGCAAGTTATGCCAATGTAGTTTGTTATAAATGTGGAAAACCAGGCCACATTATTAGAAATTGCCCGAACCAGGAGAACACGAATGGACAAGGCCGTGGAAGAGTTTTCAATATTAATGCGGTAGAGGCACAGGAAGACCCGGAGCTTGTTACGGGTACGTTTCTTATTGACAATAAATCTGCTTACGTTTTATTTGATTCGGGTGCGGATAGAAGCTATATGAGTAGAGATTTTTGTGCAAAATTAAGTTGTCCATTGACGCCTTTGGATAGTAAATTTTTACTCGAATTAGCAAATGGTAAATTAATTTCAGTAGATAATATATGTCGGAATCGAGAAATTAAACTGGTTAGCAAAACATTTAAGATTGATTTGATACCAGTAGAGTTAGGGAGTTTTGATGTGATAATCGGTATGGACTGGTTGAAAGAAGTGAAAGCAGAGATCGTTTGTTACAAAAATGCAATTCGCATTATACGAGAAAAAGGAAAACCCTTAATGGTGTACGGAGAAAAGGGCAACACGAAGCTACATCTTATTAGTAATTTGAAGGCACAAAAACTAATAAGAAAAGGTTGCTATGCTGTTCTAGCACACGTCGAGAAAGTACAAACTAAAGAAAAGAGCATCAATGATGTTCCCATTGCAAAAGAATTTCCCGATGTATTTCCGAAAGAATTACCGGGATTACCCCCACATCGATCCGTTGAATTTCAAATAGATCTTGTACCAGGAGCTGCACCAATAGCTCGTGCTCCTTACAGACTCGCACCCAGCGAGATGAAAGAACTGCAAAGCCAATTACAAGAACTTTTAGAGCGTGGTTTCATTCGACCAAGCACATCACCGTGGGGAGCTCCTGTTTTGTTTGTCAAGAAGAAAGATGGTACATTCAGGTTGTGTATCGACTACCGAGAGTTGAACAAACTTACCATCAAGAACCGCTACCCACTACCGAGAATCGACGACTTATTTGATCAACTACAAGGCTCGTCTGTTTATTCAAAGATTGACTTACGTTCCGGGTATCATCAAATGCGGGTGAAAGAAGATGATATTCCAAAGACTGCTTTCAGAACACGTTACGGTCATTACGAGTTTATGGTCATGCCGTTTGGTTTAACTAATGCACCAGCTGTGTTCATAGACCTTATGAACCGAGTGTGTGGACCATACCTTGACAAGTTTGTCATTGTTTTCATTGATGACATACTTATTTACTCAAAGAATGACCAAGAACACGGTGAACATTTGAGAAAGGTGTTAGAAGTATTGAGGAAGGAAGAATTGTACGCTAAGTTTTCAAAGTGTGCATTTTGGTTGGAAGAAGTTCAATTCCTCGGTCACATAGTGAACAAAGAAGGTATTAAGGTGGATCCGGCAAAGATAGAAACTGTTGAAAAGTGGGAAACCCCGAAAACTCCGAAACACATACGCCAGTTTTTAGGACTAGCTGGTTACTACAGAAGGTTCATCCAAGACTTTTCCAGAATAGCAAAACCCTTGACTGAATTAACGCATAAAGGGAAGAAATTTGAATGGAATGATGAACAAGAGAAAGCGTTTCAGTTATTGAAGAAAAAGCTAACTACGGCACCTATATTGTCATTGCCTGAAGGGAATGATGATTTTGTGATTTATTGTGATGCATCAAAGCAAGGTCTCGGTTGTGTATTAATGCAACGAACGAAGGTGATTGCTTATGCGTCTAGACAATTGAAGATTCACGAACAAAATTATACGACGCATGATTTGGAATTAGGCGCGGTTGTTTTTGCATTAAAGACTTGGAGGCACTACTTATATGGGGTCAAAAGTATTATATATACCGACCACAAAAGTCTTCAACACATATTTAATCAGAAACAACTGAATATGAGGCAGCGTAGGTGGATTGAATTATTGAATGATTACGACTTTGAGATTCGTTACCACCCGGGGAAGGCAAATGTGGTAGCCGATGCCTTGAGCAGGAAGGACAGAGAACCCATTCGAGTAAAATCTATGAATATAATGATTCATAATAACATTACTACTCAAATAAAGGAGGCGCAACAAGGAGTTTTAAAAGAGGGAAATTTAAAGGATGAAATACCCAAAGGATCGGAGAAGCATCTTAATATTCGGGAAGACGGAACCCGGTATAGGGCTGAAAGGATTTGGGTACCAAAATTTGGAGATATGAGAGAAATGGTACTTAGAGAAGCTCATAAAACCAGATACTCAATACATCCTGGAACGGGGAAGATGTACAAGGATCTCAAGAAACATTTTTGGTGGCCGGGTATGAAAGCCGATGTTGCTAAATACGTAGGAGAATGTTTGACGTGTTCTAAGGTCAAAGCTGAGCATCAGAAACCATCAGGTCTACTTCAACAACCCGAAATCCCGGAATGGAAATGGGAAAACATTACCATGGATTTCATCACTAAATTGCCAAGGACTGCAAGTGGTTTTGATACTATTTGGGTAATAGTTGATCGTCTCACCAAATCAGCACACTTCCTACCAATAAGAGAAGATGACAAGATGGAGAAGTTAGCACGACTGTATTTGAAGGAAGTCGTCTCCAGACATGGAATACCAATCTCTATTATCTCTGATAGGGATGGCAGATTTATTTCAAGATTCTGGCAGACATTACAGCAAGCATTAGGAACTCGTCTAGACATGAGTACTGCCTATCATCCACAAACTGATGGGCAGAGCGAAAGGACGATACAAACGCTTGAAGACATGCTACGAGCATGTGTTATTGATTTCGGAAACAGTTGGGATCGACATCTACCGTTAGCAGAATTTTCCTACAACAACAGCTACCATTCAAGCATTGAGATGGCGCCGTTTGAAGCACTTTATGGTAGAAAGTGCAGGTCTCCGATTTGTTGGAGTGAGGTGGGGGATAGACAGATTACGGGTCCGGAGATTATACAAGAAACTACCGAGAAGATCATCCAAATTCAACAACGGTTGAAAACCGCCCAAAGTCGACAAAAGAGCTACGCTGACATTAAAAGAAAAGATATAGAATTTGAAATTGGAGAGATGGTCATGCTTAAAGTTGCACCTTGGAAAGGCGTTGTTCGATTTGGTAAACGAGGGAAAATAAATCCAAGGTATATTGGACCATTCAAGATTATTGATCGTGTCGGACCAGTAGCTTACCGACTTGAGTTACCTCAACAACTCGCGGCTGTACATAACACTTTCCACGTCTCAAATTTGAAGAAATGTTTTGCTAAAGAAGATCTCACTATTCCGTTAGATGAAATCCAAATCAACGAAAAACTTCAATTCATCGAAGAACCCGTCGAAATAATGGATCGTGAGGTTAAAAGACTTAAGCAAAACAAGATACCAATTGTTAAGGTTCGATGGAATGCTCGTAGAGGACCCGAGTTCACCTGGGAGCGTGAAGATCAGATGAAGAAGAAATACCCGCATCTATTTCCAGAAGATTCATCAACACCTTCAACAGCTTAAAATTTCAGGACGAAATTTATTTAACGGGTAGGTACTGTAGTGACCCAAACTTTTCCATGTTTATATATATTAATTGAGATTGATATTTACATGATTAAATGTTTCCAACATGTTAAGCAATCAAACTTGTTAAGACTTGATTAATTGAAATATGTTTCATATAGACAATTGACCACCCAAGTTGACCGGTGATTCACGAACGTTAAAACTTGTAAAAAAACTATATGATGACATATATATGGTTATATATATAGTTAACATGATATTATGATAAGTAAACATATCATTAATTATATTAACAATGAACTACATATGTAAAAACAAGACTACTAACTTAATGATTTTGAAACGAGACATATATGTAACGTTTATCGTTGTAACGACATTTAATGTATATATATCATATTAAGAGATATTCGTACATCATAATATCATGATAATATAATAATTTAAAATCTCTTTTGATATTATAAACATTGGGTTAACAACATTTAACAAGATCGTTAACCTAAAGGTTTCAAAACAACACTTACATGTAACGACTAACGATGACTTAACGACTCAGTTAAAATGTATATACATGTAGTGTTTTAATATGTATTTATACACTTTTGAAAGACTTCAATACACTTATCAAAATACTTCTACTTAACAAAAATGCTTACAATTACATTCTCGTTCAGTTTCATCAACAATTCTACTCGTATGCACCCGTATTCGTACTCGTACAATACACAGCTTTTAGATGTATGTACTATTGGTATATACACTCCAATGATCAGCTCTTAGCAGCCCATGTGAGTCACCTAACACATGTGGGAACCATCATTTCACAACTAGCATGAAATATCTCATAAGATTACAAAAATATGAGTAATCATTCATGACTTATTTACATGAAAACAAAATTACATATCCTTTATATCTAATCCATACACCAACGACCAAAAACACCTACAAACACTTTCATTCTTCAATTTTCTTCATCTAATTGAACTCTCTCAAGTTCTATCTTCAAGTTCTAAGTGTTCTTCATAAATTCCAAAAGTTCTAGTTTCATAAAATCAAGAATACTTTCAAGTTTGCTAGCTCACTTCCAATCTTGTAAGGTGATCATCCAACCTCAAGAAATCTTTGTTTCTTACAGTAGGTTATCATTCTAATACAAGGTAATAATCATATTCAAACTTTGGTTCAATTTCTATAACTATAACAATCTTATTTCAAGTGATGATCTTACTTGAACTTGTTTTCGTGTCATGATTTTGCTTCAAGAACTTTGAGCCATCCAAGGATCCATTGAAGCTAGATCCATTTTTCTCTTTTCCAGTAGGTTCATCCAAGGAACTTAAGGTAGTAATGATGTTCATAACATCATTCGATTCATACATATAAAGCTATCTTATTCGAAGGTTTAAACTTGTAATCACTAGAACATAGTTTAGTTAATTCTAAACTTGTTCGCAAACAAAAGTTAATCCTTCTAACTTGACTTTTAAAATCAACTAAATACATGTTCTATATCTATATGATATGCTAACTTAATGATTTAAAACCTGGAAACACGAAAAACACCGTAAAACCGGATTTACGCCGTCGTAGTAACACCGCGGGCTGTTTTGGGTTAGTTAATTAAAAACTATGATAAACTTTGATTTAAAAGTTGTTATTCTGAGAAAATGATTTTTATTATGAGCATGAAACTATATCCCAAAATTATGGTTAAACTCAAAGTGGAAGTATGTTTTCTAAAATGGTCATCTAGACGTCGTTCTTTCGACTGAAATGACTACCTTTACAAAAACGACTTGTAACTTATTTTTCCGACTATAAACCTATACTTTTTCTGTTTAGATTCATAAAATAGAGTTCAATATGAAACCATAGCAATTTGATTCACTCAAAACGGATTTAAAATGAAGAAGTTATGGGTAAAACAAGATTGGATAATTTTTCTCATTTTAGCTACGTGAAAATTGGTAACAAATCTATTCCAACCATAACTTAATCAACTTGTATTGTATATTATGTAATCTTGAGATATCATAGACACGTATACAATGTTTCGACCTATCATGTCGACACATCTATATATATTTCGGAACAACCATAGACACTCTATATGTGAATGTTGGAGTTAGCTATACAGGGTTGAGGTTGATTCCAAAATATATATAGTTTGAGTTGTGATCAATACTGAGATACGTATACACTGGGTCGTGGATTGATTCAAGATAATATTTATCGATTTATTTCTGTACATCTAATTGTGGACAACTAGTTGTAGGTTACTAACGAGGACAGCTGACTTAATAAACTTAAAACATCAAAATATATTAAAAGTGTTGTAAATATATTTTGAACATACTTTGATATATATGTATATATTGTTATAGGTTCGTGAATCAACCAGTGGCCAAGTCTTACTTCCCGACGAAGTAAAAATCTGTGAAAGTGAGTTATAGTCCCACTTTTAAAATCTAATATTTTTGGGATGAGAATACATGCAAGTTTTATAAATGATTTACAAAATAGACACAAGTACGTGAAACTACATTCTATGGTTGAATTATCGAAATCGAATATGCCCCTTTTTATTAAGTCTGGTAATCTAAGAATTAGGGAACAGACACCCTAATTGACGCGAATCCTAAAGATAGATCTATTGGGCTTAACAAACCCCATCCAAAGTACCGGATGCTTTAGTACTTCGAAATTTATATCATATCCGAAGGGTGTCCCGGAATGATGGGGATATTCTTATATATGCATCTTGTTAATGTCGGTTACCAGGTGTTCACCATATGAATGATTTTTATCTCTATGTATGGGATGTGTATTGAAATATGAAATCTTGTGGTCTATTGTTACGATTTGATATATATAGGTTAAACCTATAACTCACCAACATTTTTGTTGACGTTTTAAGCATGTTTATTCTCAGGTGATTATTAAGAGCTTCCGCTGTCGCATACTTAAATAAGGACAAGATTTGGAGTCCATGCTTGTATGATATTGTGTAAAAACTGCATTCAAGAAACTTATTTTGTTGTAACATATTTGTATTGTAAACCATTATGTAATGGTCGTGTGTAAACAGGATATTTTAGATTATCATTATTTGATAATCTACGTAAAGCTTTTTAAAACTTTATTGATGAAATAAAGGTTATGGTTTGTTTAAAAATGAATGCAGTCTTTGAAAAACGTCTCATATAGAGGTCAAAACCTCGCAACGAAATCAATTAATATGGAACGTTTTTAATCAATAAGAACGGGACATTTCAGGCTATCCCCTCCACCAACCGAATTCACCTCTTGACAATGAACCTGAAGCGTTTACCGGCGAACCTGTTCGAGACACCAATTTCAGTCTCATTTCCGGGGTAACTCGACAAGATTATATTCTATCCACAATTCTGAACCTTATTCATCCGCTCGTTCCGACCGACAATCATCCTGGAGTAATAAGTCAACGAACTTCGCGCTCGAATAATCAATTCGGAGAATATGGTGCAAAATGCACCAGCTTCAGCAACATCACCGACACCAACAGTACCATCAGTAACAGCACCAGTACCATCAACAATTCATGTCTCAACATCTCATTCTGTACCTCGAGTATAAACATCGTACTATGTATCGTTCTATCTATTTTATCTTCGTTCGACATAGCGATTATGCAATCTCTAATGTTTTAGAGATTATATATTCTTGTTCTAACGGTAAATCAAATGAGATTAATATCATATTAACTCATTAAATCCATGATTACATCTGAAGAGGATATATATGTAAGTATATTTTCATAAAGATTGTAATTAAAAATTCTTTCGTACAAACTGTTAATGGTGAAAATATTTTAACGGGTAGGTAATACCCGAGGAATATTTAGATTTCACATTAATAAGTTAAACTGTACGTTCTTCAAATCTGATTCAACAATCATTTACTATCATATTTACATCCACCGATATACAAATCCGTTCACCACAGAATAACCATATTCATCCAATTTCAAATTTGGATTTTGATTTATAAGAATCCAACAAGTGGCATAATGAAGAAATAATGGACACAATAAAAATTGATTAGAAACAGACTAATTAACAATATGAAATTTTGTTAAGAAACCACGCTAACAAGATCCTAGCTAACTGTTCCTAGCTAACTGTTCCTAGCTAACTGGTTACATTTTATTTATCGCAATTTAATTATCGCAATTTACATTCTCGCAATTTTATTTATCGTCATTTAATTTCTGTTATTTATTTTACGCACTTTATTTATCGTTATTCTGTTATTTACGCATTTTAAATATCGGGACACGTATACAATGTTTTGACATATCATATCGACCCATCTATATATATATATATATATATATATATATATATATATATATATATATATATATATATATATATATATATATATATATATATATAGTTTGAGTTGTGATCGAGTCTGAGACATGTACTCGGGTCACGAAACGTATTAATTAATTCGAATACTATATATTAAATTATATATGAATTATTGGACTGTTATTTGTGGACTATCGACCGTGGACTAATAACATTGAACAATTAAAATGAATTAAAATATTGATTAAAACATATGAAACTAAACAATTCTTCAAGTCTGCCACTTGATTTCATCTTAAACCTCAATTGTATCTTGACGATTACAATCCGCGTTCAAACCTTTCATGATTCTTGAAAACACCTCAATCGAGAGGATAAACCAACCACACTTCATCTACGGAAGAAAAGATTTATGCATATAGTTATGCACCTAAGAAACTCTCGGCAACTGGGTAAAAGTTTAACACGTAGCCGCGTCAGAACCTTTGGCAATTATTAGCAAAAATAACTTTGCGATCCCTTTTCAAAGTAGCCAATTTTGTCACAGCTCCAGCAAGTCAACTTCGACTTTTCATTCGAAGTAGCCTTACTATAATCCTGATATATACAATTACCCTTTTTAATACCGGAGAATTCTTTTATATTCCACTATATTACCAGCAGACGTACCAGCAACCTCATTGTTTTTTTTTTTTTTTTGGCTTAAATTTCTCTGACAAATCATTATATTTATTCATTGAAACCCTATCATATACTCATCCGCATCTTGTAACGAGAACTGCCATAATAATTACCGAGAATCAGCAATCAGTACTTTGAAGACTCACAACATATCTACATCAACAGTTATATGTATGACATTTATCTCTAGGAATTATGATCTCTCATTCTGAAATTCTGAAAAGCACTCAGTCACAAGTCAATACTCTGAATGTTGGAAAAGCTGAATGGAGCAGTAGAAACCATAGACAACCGTAAACGACCTTAATCATCAAAAGTTGATGATAAAGAATAGTATGTTGGAAAAGCTCATAAAAGTTGGAACTGGAAAACGGATTGAGCTAACCACGAAGGAGACCAAGGACAAATACAAGGACCATACCCTATATTCAAAGATTCCAGATAATTCTGGATCTGTTGAAATCTTTAGAGAATATCTTGCTCCTAAGTCATCTTAAAATCTTGCGGAAAATCTTTCTCCATCAACCATCGAACTTAGAAATTCCAAAATATCATCATCAATATCTTCGATATTTCTGAGAATATTTTCAAAGATATTCTCGTCCGAAAGTATATACCTCTTCGTGCTTCCTGTGTATCACTATATTGGAAACATTCAATAGAAAATCTAGTACCGAAAAGCAGATTATGCGAAACTTTGAAGAAAACCGTGGACAAATCACAAAGAATAAGTTTGACTTCAAAGAATCTAAATGATTCAATGTCTGCTGAAGTCTTTAGTGAATATTTTGCTCATTACTCTAAACCCTTGCGGACAATAGTCTCCATCATCCTCTAATCTTAGATATTCAAAGATATTATCGTATCTTTCATTATAAATATCCTCGATATTTCTGAATATATTTTCATAACTAATACTATCTGAAATCATTTATCTCTTTGTGCTATCAGTGTTACATCATATAAAAACTGTTAGTTTCTATATTCTGTAAACTTTCGAGCTTAAAATATGAATGTTATTGAAGTAATGTTGGGAACTGATGCATGAGTTAGTATAATATAATGACACTTGATCAACGTGATTATATTATAGTAAGTCATGCTGAGTTCTAATGGGACATGATGGTTCACAGTAGATCATACCACCATCATGTGTCATGTTACGTAACTCTTTCATTCTAATTAACTTCTGAACATATCAAGAAAGTATATTCTTGATAGCTCTACTCTCAATGATTCTGGTAATTTGACTAATCAAATCGTGCTATTACGTTCTTTCATGATTATAACATTAAATTCATTTGAAACTCCATACTTAAAAATTCTAGACCATTACTCGTTTTACTAGAGAACGAGAGGAGATTAAAAAGACGAAGAGCTCCGAAACATAAAGGAAGATATAAAAACTCGACAACAACACTGAAATTACAATAATTAAAAATTAAAACATCACGACAATTAAAAATTAAAAGATTACAATCAAACTACTCGTCGTCGTCAATTGTCATCTGCAAAGTAGCGTTCACCAGTCATTTCACCATCCGTGAGGTACTCTGGAGACATCGGTATTTCTGTTGATGCCTCAACTGCTGCTTCAACTGATTCATCGAGGTAACGATAACCCAACGTCTCTTCATCTTCAAGAACCGCATACAAAGAAATGCGTTTACCACGATCTTCAATGGTATCTTTTATAAAGTACCATTGATCATCGGTACACAGAAAACTTGCCCTACAATCCGCATCATAATCATCTTTATAAAAGAACACAGACGTGAATTCACACAGAACTTTTTCCTTCAGAAAGGATAGCAAGTCTTGTAAACCAACATCACGAATGTCAATATCTTCAAACGAAATACTGTGGCACCACTTATATTCCTTCATTTGATTACGGAAATCACCTCCGTAATGAACATCGAATGAAACAATCATTGGGGGAAGTGTTAACATTTTGCAATTTGGGAGTGTTTGATCTTGATCTTAAGAAAGAAGGAAATATAAAAGAAATATATGTTTGAATATATAAAAGGAAGTATATGGTTGGTGTTTTTATAGTGTAAAAGTGACCGTTGGGATAGCCGTTGAAAAAAAAAAAATTATCATTAATTGATCTGTTTAACGGCTAAAAATTTGGGCAAGTTTTTGGGCGAAGGTGGACGATGCCTGTTGGGACCTCTCTCATGATAGTTTCATCCGTGCTCTTCGAATAATCGAATTATTTTATCTGTATTATTCTGTAATGATGAAAACTCAATTTATCAACTCATATTCGTCAGGAAAACGTTTTTATTGTTAGCCATGACCACCTCACTCAAATTTCGGGACGAAATTTCTTTAACGGGTAGGTACTGTGACGACCCGGGAATTTCCGACCAAATTTAAACTTAAATCTGATATGATCTTGGCAAGATAGGCAAAGTCTGTAATATTGAATTACAAAATGTTGAAGCTGTTTATATGAATTCATTTAACCATTGACCATCCCGACAATTCACGAACAGTTATGTGTAAATAAAAATGTAAATATATATATATAAATAAAAGTGTATATATAATATTTGAAATTAATAAAATATAATTTAATTATTGGAATTAAACGTGTAAAATAATAAACAGAATCATTTAAGTAATTATTAAAAATGAATTTAAGATCTAATTATTAATTTTCAGCACTTTTTATATTTTACCCATAAATGAGAGGGACAGTTGATTTAAGTTTTATTTAAATAATTAATGACCGGTTTTTATACCATAATGACTGAAATAAATAAAGATAGTTAATATTAAAATTTAGGATTTTTCTGAAGACTTTTATCCACCACTAATTATCAACGGGGTACGAAATCAATGTCTGTGAAAACTATCGGTAGGAGTAGGGAGGCTGGTAGGTAATCACACGTTTAATTATTGATTGTATTATAATATTATATATTATACTATAAATATATAAATATGATATTGATGTATGCATGAATCAAACAACCATTCACCACTTGCATTCTTGCTGTTCCTTTCTTTCCTTCTATATGATCGACACACCACTACACAACTTGCATCCTCATTATTAATATCTTTCAAGTACTATTACCATTCACTGTTTTCCTTTATATTTTTTTGTGACAATATAATATAATACGATAATATATGCAAGCTTAGATATGAGATTTTTATATATACATGGAATCACACATGATAACCCACTTGCAAACTAGGAGTTCGATTACTGTGACTTGTATGAATCTCATAACAAACACCCATCACTTCTTATTTTTTTTTTTGCTAAACCATCTTTGCTCTATTTCTAGCAACCATCATCACCATAATAATAACTACCAATTACAATCTCCACCGCCACCCTAGTCTCAACCTCGGCCATCCTCCTCAACCATCGGTCACTCCTATCTGCCACCCTACCACCACCGGTTAACCCCATCGTTGTAAACACCACCGTGAACCACCACTATTAACCATCTCTCCACTTCTCTCCTTCTGTCTCTCTTATTTCCTATAGCCTGTTTTTACTAATGATCTTCATGTTTCTATCAACCAAAGCAACTGCAAAATTGCAGCTATCATGCTGCTGTAAATAATCAAAATAACCACCACTTCAACCACCTTGAAACACCACCATTTTTGCTGCTATAGTCACAAACTGCTGCTGCATATTATCTGTTTCCTGTTTCTGTTCCAGTTACCCAAACACCCCACGATAACTTGTTTTCTTCTGCTATATAACTGCTATTGTTTCTGTGGAAGTTAAACACGAAGAAGGAGATGGTGATAAGTGAAGATGATGAACAGTAGCAAGGAAGATGATGCACGATTTTGAAGAAAATGAAGATTAAAGGCTACTCATGTGTTAACTTTTCGAACTAAATAAAGCCAAACTTCACTCGTTATTTTCTTTTCTTTGTGTTTTGATTCATGAATATACAAGCCACTACCAATTGCTCCTGTTTATTTAATAAGCTGCTACAATATAATTTTTCCGTTTTCTATTTTTCAATCGACAAGAAACCATAATATTCATCGGATTGGGCTGTTAACTCACTAATGCTATTGGGTTTTTAATGGGCTATTATCATTGAATTGCTATTGGGCCATCATAAACCCACCAGCTTTTGTTTTGCTAACCACTGTTCGAACCAATAACCGGCACACCAACCTTTCGGCACCCACCCACCTCCTGTTATGATTTAGGGATGTCATTGATGATGTTTATGATGATAACCGATTAACATAGATGATGATATGTTTTAAGGATAGAAGTAAACGAAGATGTTAGGTGTATGAGGGTATGATGGTAATGAGATAATCAAATGATAATAATGGTGTTATTATGATGATGATGGCGATGTATGTAACGATGAGGATGATGGTATAAGATGATGATAATAGTGATAGTGAAGATCATGATGATGATTATGCTATATGAATGATGGTGATTATAATAAGATGATGGTAAAATGACAATGATGATGTATGATGATTTCGGTGATGTTATATGATGACGATGATAATACATGATGTTAAGATGATGATGATGGATGTTGTATGTTGATGATGATAATGATTCACGGATGGTATAAATTTTTATTATTATTATTATTATTATTATTAATATTATTATTATTATTATTATTATTATTATTATTATTATTATTATTATTATTATTATTATTATTATTATTATTATTATTATTATGTTTTAATGAATATTACAAATATAAATATTAGTTTCATTATTATTATTGGTAAAATCATTATTTTTTATATAGTTATTATTATTAGTATTCATTATTATTAAAGTTAACATTATTATTAAAAGTATCATTTTTATTTAAGTTATCATTTTTATCATTAATATTACAAGTATCATTTTTAACTCTATTATCATTATTAATATTTTTATCATTACTAATATTATTTTAATATTATTATAATTTTAACAAACAAACGATATATATATATATATATACAAAGATATATTTAATACACATAACATAACAAAAGTAATATTTTTATTTATTTTAAATATATAAAAAGAATATATGAAACATATATGTTATTAATATAATAATATAATTAATAAATTTATATATATATATAAATTTGTACGATTACAAGTATGTGTGTTAATATATATATAAACGATATAGGTTCGTGAATCCGAGGCTAACCCTGCATTGTTCAATGACGTCATATATATTTTTACTACAAAATACAGTATCGTGAGTTTCATTTGCCTTTTTACCCTTTATATTTTTGGGCTGAGAATACATGCGCAACTTTTATAACTGTTTTACGAAATTGACACAAGTATGTGAAACTACATTCTATGGTTGGATTATCGAAGTCGAATATGCCCCTTTTTATTAAGTCTGGTAATCTAAGAATTAGGGAACAGACACCCTAATTGACGCGAATCCTAAAGATAGATCTATCGGGCCCAACAAGCCCCATCCAAAGTACCGGATGTTTTAGTACTTCGAAATTTATATCATGTCCGAAGGAGGATCCCGGAATGATGGGGATATTCTTATATATGCATATTGTTAATGTCGGTTACCAGGTGTTCAATCCATATGAATGATATTTTTGTCTCTATGCATGGGACGTATGTTTATGAGAAATGGAAATCTGAAATCTTGTGGTCTATTAAAATGATGGAAACGATTGTTTAAGTTAAACTAATGAACTCACCAACCTTTTGGTTGACACTTTAAAGCATGTTTATTCTCAGGTATGAAAGAAATCTTCCGCTGTGTATTTGCTCATTTTATAGATATTACTTGGAGTCATTCATGGCATATTTCAAAAGACGTTGCATTCGAGTCGTCGAGTTCATCAAGATTATTATTAAGTCAATTATAGTTGGATATATTATGAAATGGTATGCATGCCTGTTAACTTTCGATGTAATGAAAGTTTGTCTTTTCAAAAACGAATGCAATGTTTGTAAAATGTATCATATAGAGGTCAAGTACCTCGCGATGTAATCAACTGTTGTGAATCGTTTATAATCGATATGGACTTCGTCCGGATGGATTAGGACGGGTCTTCACAATATTTTGACTTCAAAACTGTGTTAGAATATCAAATGTATGTTAACGATTACAATCTGTGTTCAAACCCTTCGAAAATTTCTGAAGACACTTCGAATGATGATCAATCGAGATGATGATCCAACCACTTGTTACCCACAGTTATGTACCCGAAAAACTCTTGAAACCAAAGTAAAAGTTTAAACAACGTATCCGCGTCAGATTCTTTGGTATTTATTAGCAAAAATAACTTTGCGACTCCTATTCAAAGTAGCCAGTTTTGTCACAGCTCCAGCAAGTCAACTTCGACTTTTCAGTCAGACTAACCTTATTATAACCTTGAGATATACATCATCGTTACCAGGGAACCTTTTATATTCCACCACATTATTAGCAGATGTACCAATAACTTCATTACCCTTTGACTTTAGCCTCTCCAAAAAGTCATTATAATTATTCATTGAAACCCCACCATTTACTCATTCGCATCTTGTAATGAGAATTGCCATACGAATCATTGGGAATTAGCAATCAGTATTTTGAAATCTCGCAGCATGTCTACGCCAACAGTTATATGTGTATATATAACGTCTATCTTTTGGACTTAATTTGAATGTGAAGTTTCTGAAAAACAATCCGAACTACGAATTGGTTCTCCGAAAATGGAAAAAATGCTGATGAAGCAGCAAAAACTATAAACGACTTTAAATGGTAAAAGCTGGATGATAATGATGAAGTGTGCTGGCAAAGCGCAGAAAAAGAGAAGTTTTGGAACTGGAAAACGGATTGAGCAAAGTAGGAAGGAGGCTGTGGACAAATTACAAAGACTGAACCTGACTTCAAAGGATCCAAATGATTCAGTACCTGCTAAAGTCATTAACGAATACCTTGCTCTTGACTCTAAACCCCTGCGGACAATATTCTTCATCATCCTCTAATATTAGAAATTCTAAAATATCATCATATCTTTCATTATAAATATCCTCCATATTTCTGAAGATATTTTCTTAATTTTTCTTATTTCAAATCATTTACCTCTTCGCGCTATCTGTATTACATCATAAAAGAAACTATTTTAGTTTCTAAATTCTGAAACATTCAAGTTTAAAATAGGAATATTTTGAAGTAGTATTGGGAACTGAAGCATGAATTAGTATAATAAAATGACACTTGATCAATGTGATTATATTACAGTAAGTCATGCTGAGTTTCTAAATGGAACGTGATGATTCACAGATCATAACATCATCATGTGCCATGTTATACGACTCTTGTATTCTATGTAACCTCTAAAATATCAAGAAAATATTTCTTGATGATTCGGCCTTTTCCAAGGTATTCTAGTAATTTGACAAGTCAAGATCGTGCCATCACAATTTCCTTCCTAGAACATTAACAATGTTCATTCCGAAATTCATATCTGTGAATTCTGGACCATTACAAGCGGTGCTTAATCGCAAGAAGAAGAAACGAAAGGACAAAACTCCGAAATGGAAATTGGGGTATAAATTGCAGCAAATAAAAGAGAGCATTAACTGTGAATGATAATGATTATAGAAGACAGAAGCAGAGACTTTGAAATATAAGGGAACATATAAAGCCCAACGACAAACCAGAAATTATAAACTATATATATCGATGCATATAGCAATATAAAGACTCGGGAGAACTAGAAACACTATAAACCCAAGAATATAGTAGAAGTAAATAGATTCTTCCGGCGGTAGATGAAAAAGAAGAATGACCGATATGAAAGTTAGAAGTATATCGAGAATCAGAACTGGATGGAGCATATTGATGAATACTTTAAAATATGAGTTGAGGGGGAAAGAATAGAAGATGATGAAACATGACTAGGAACTTAGAAATCAATAGATTTAACTCACACAATGGCAGAATAAGTGAATCAAACCTCTAGTGAATAGGTTAAGTTTTTTTTTTGATTAATTTAGTTAAACCACAACTAAATCAAGTGTGATTAGATCAACACCTAGAGCTATTATTCACCACCTGGGTGATTTGGACTGAGAGAGAATCGGAGGAGCTCACTAGATCTGAGTGTGTGTAACAAATGAGAGGCTTAACATAAAATGAAGAACATAAGACTTTATATACCCCTGCTGTTGACTCACCCATACGATTCATTCATCACACGTACGAGTTGGCTTCATCAGCTGTACGGGTGATCACTCACTTGTGTCTTCTCATTTAGGTTGTAATTGTGGCTTAGCTCAGTATCAACCGTGCGTATGAGCCTGTCAGCCGTACTAGTGAGGCTTCACTCGTACGTCTGACTAAGTCTAAAATAGTCAAACATCTAAATCTCGTTCCTGCAGTTCCTGTAACCACATACAAACATGGATAGGATAATAACGAGCAATCATGGTAGCCTGTAAACTGTTGTACCTGCAATGGACGTGGGTAGATGTCTAGGGACTTGCATAAAATGCATGAACCGAAGGTGTGAGTTGTAAGGAAACGAAGGAGGTGAATTTATAAGAAAATCTCCGACAGAACAATTAAAATGGACGGTCGCATTTAAAGCGGATCCTAATTCCCTTGATTACCGGAGAGTCAAATCTTATTAAAAAGATTTTCTTCAAATCCCTTGAAATCTGCGAATCAATCATATCTACGTCAAATGATAAGATGAATCTACACTTACTCATTTCACTCTTCTATGTTAGCTTTATTCGTACTCTTCATATAAATGGATTGTTTATCCAAATTATTCGCTGATGATAAAACTCTAATTTTCAGCCCGTATGCATCATGAAAACATACTTATTATCATTCACGACCTTTCCACCCAAATTTCGGGACGAAATTTCTTTAACGGGTAGGTACTGTGACAACCCTGAAATTTCCAACCAAATTTAAACTTTAATCTTTATATGTTTCCGACACCGGAAATTTCCAACCAAATTTAAACTTTAATCTTTATATGTTTCCGACACGATAAGCAATATTTGTTAAGTTAAATTTCAAGAATTTTAAACTATGTTCATACATTCATTCAACCTCGACCAAGTTCCAACGATTCATGAACCATTAAACGAATATGATTATATATGTATATGTGTATATATATTATAACTTGAAACGTAAACAAAATATTAGATTAAATACTTTATATGATTGTATCTATTTCAAAATGTTTATCAATGGAATTGGAAGATAAGATCAAATGATTGAATTATCAGATATATTGAATTATGATTACAAGTCTCTGTTGAAAGGCCCACGTTGATTTGAGAAATCTTTTCATTTTAACAATATTCGGAAAATGGTAAAGTGATTTATAAATAAGAACAAATTGTCAATCATTGAGAACTAGACAAAGGATAGTGGAAGATTGAATCTCATAAAGACTCGGTTGATCTATTTAGTTTCAAACGTACAAAAACATTTTCAGTTTAAAAAGAACTTTATTATTAAAACATATATAACTTTTATAAATATCTAGAACCACTTTTGACAACTCATTACTTAACTAGTATGATAAAGATAACGATATTTATATTTTATTTTATTAAATATATATAACAATTTAAATTAATATTATATATATTTATACGCATATTATACGTACATAATTTTATAGTTTTACTATAAACTTTACCTTTACTTTATTTTTACTTTAATTTAACTTTAATAATTCACTTTAATAATTCATACTTTAATAATTCACTTTAATAATTCATACTTTAATAATTCACTTTAATAATTCATACTTTAATAATTCACTTTAATAATTCATACTTTAATAATTCACTTTAATAATTCAAAAATCTATTATAAATAGAATCAATAGGTTTCATTATTTCATAGAAACTTGAAATTATTTTTCTCTAAACTCTCTCAATCGATTTACATATATATATCTACTCCGTATTATTTCAAGATATTATTATTAGTATACATAAAATATTACGACGGAGTGCTGTCCGAGTGATTTCGAAATTGTTTTTCGAGTAGGATAAGATTAAGGAAATTATGGGTTATAGCTATGGAGGTGATTGAGTATGGTTCATGGGTATGCTCGTGAGGTCAATATAGTGTTTATCATTTCCGTTGCGTCTACTTACCTTTCCTGCAATATTGAATCTCAATATTGATACGTGATTACTCATAACTTAACTTTTACATACTAATAGTGTATCCCTGACTAGTGCTCGAGTATTTAGGATTATGCATGCTTGTACTTTTGATATTGCCCTTAGACAGGTTAAGTTAAATCTTGAATTAGTTACACTTGCAGTTGAGATAAGGTATAAGATATGCATGTCCTTGGAAAGCTAGCGAAAAATTAAGAACTTTTCCTTTAGATATCGAATGGTTTCGATGAACGGATTAGAAGTTATAATCAATTGAATTTTCGATATTTTTATTAAAAATGATTATTATTATCATCGTTTTTATCGTCGTTATAGTTTTATCTTATTATTATCATTATTATTATCTTTATCAATAAAAGGGATTTATCAATAAAAATTGTTATTTTTTTTATTATTACTATCGTTATTATCGTTAAAGTTATAATTAGTATTATTATTATTATCCAATTATTATTATTATTATTATTAGTATTATTATTATTATTATTATCATTATTAATATATATATCATTATTTAAAAATGGTTATTGTTATTGTTATTATTATTATTACTATATTATCATTAAGATAATTATTAGTATTATCGTTAATAATGTTATAGTAACTATCATTATTAATATTAGTGTAATTAAAACAAATATTTGTAACACCTAATTATTTTGATTACTATTATTATCATTATTATGAACACGATATAAAAGACGATTAAAAGCTATTAAATGAAACGATTAGGAAATAATGAGTAAAAGTATCATGAAGAAATTAAAATATTATAAGATATTGATTTAGATAAAATTATCGTTCTTATTATTTTTATCATTACTATTATTATTAAAAGTATCGTTAGTATTAAAACTATCATTTTAAAAAAAATTACCATATTAATAGAAATGTCATTGTTACTATAAAATATCATTATTATTATTATTTTAAATAGAATTATTATTTTAAAGATAATATTAAAAATTATTGTAAATATTAAAGTTATCATAATTAGAATTATCCTTTTATCATAATGTCATCTTAGTAATTATAAATATTGATATTTTTATAATAATAATTATTATTACAAAATAATACAACTTTTAGTTACTATCATTATAGATATTATTTTATCAAATAAATATGTGATACAAACATATTTTACTACGTGTAATAACTTATTTTAATAATACCTATCATATTATCTTTATGATATTAAATGAACCCTATAAATTTTATTACTTAATATATATAAAAGTATATTTTATTATATAAATTTAATATAAAATTTTATTTATTAATAAATAAATTATATTATTTATTCTAATAAAGCTTTTAAAAATATTTAATAATATAAAACGACGATATTTAAACTATATATTAATCATGTATAAATTTTTGGAAATTATTTTGAGTCAAATTTACTTTTGTTGACTTTTGCATATTAGTCTCGAGCATTAGGATTGTGGTACACTATGACTTGACCTAATTTGTTAGACAAATATTGACCAACACATAAATATATATATAATTAATTTAGGTTCATGAATCCTAGGCCAACCTTGCACTTGTTCAATGACGTTATATGTATTTTTACTACGAAATACAGTATGGTGAGTTTCATTTGCCTTTTTACCCTTTATATTTTTGGGACTGAGAATACATGCGCTTTTATAAATATTTGACGAAATAGACACAAGTAATTGAAACTACATTCTATGGTTGAATTATCGAAATCGAATATGGCCCTTTTTATTAAAGTCTGGTAATCTAAGAATTAGGGAACATACACCCTAATTGACGCGAATCCTAAAGATAGATCTATTGGGCCTAACAAACCCCATCCAAAGTACCAGATGCTTTAGTACTTTGAAATTTATATCATGTCCGAAGGAGGATCCTGGAATGATAGGGGATATTCTTATATGTATCTAGTTAATGTCGGTTACCAGGTGTTCACCATATGAATGATTATTTTTGTCTCTATGTATGGGACGTATATTTATGAGAACAGGAAATGAAATTCTTGTGGTCTATTAAAATGATGGAAATAAATGATTATGATAAACTAATGAACTCACCAACCTTTTGGTTGACACTTTAAAGCATGTTTATTCTCAGGTGTTAAAGAAATCTTCCGCTGTGCATTTGCTCATTTTAAAGATATTACTTGGAGTCTTTCATAGCATATTTCGAAGTTCGTTGCATTCGAGTCCTTGAGTTCATCAAAGATTATTATTAAATCAATTTATAGTTGGATAGTGGATATTACGAAATGGTATGCATGTCTGTCAATTTTCGATGTAAAGAAAGTTTGTCTTTTAAAAACGAATGCAATGTTTGTAAAATGTATCATATAGAGGTCAAATACCTCGCAATGTAATCAACTATTGTGAATCGTTTATAATGTATATGAACGGGTCCTTTCAGTTTGAACATTTAAATCCCGTTGAGGAGTATAAAGACTATCAAACAAGATATCCAGTTCCTCTGATGTAACCGTAGGATCACCCTTCTTCGAGAAAATTGAGTTTTGCTCGGAAGAAGTAGTAGCCAGGTTAGAATCGGGTTTTGAACTGAGTTGTTCAAAAGCCATTCCCGAAAATTCATCGAACTTGACGTTAATGCTCTTTTTAATCATCTTTGTCCGCTTATGATAAACACGATAAGCAACTTTGTTCGAGGAATAACCAAGAAATATGGCCTGATCGGCATGAGGATCAAACTTTCTGGGGCTGTCAAAATCGTTAAGCACATAGCATATACAACCAAAAACACGGAAATATTTGACATTCGGGCGTCTACCATATAATAACTCATATGGAGTTTTATCAAAACGTTTGTTTACAATACAACGATTTTGGGTATAGCATGCAGTTGAAATGGCCTCCCCCCACATTTTTGGAGGTAATTTGGAGTATGCAAGCATCGTTCGTGTTGCTTCGCACAACGTACGATTACGTAGTTCGACTACTCCATTTTGTTGGGGGGTCCGAGCAGCAGAGAACTGATGTTCAATGCCTTGGTCTTTCAAATAACTATCAAGCGGGTCATTCTTAAATTCCGTCCCATTATCAGTTCTGATGCTCTTAACATGTTTGTTAAAAGAGCGTTGAATCTTTTTAATGAATTCAATGATAATGGAGGGGGTTTCTGACTTAGTTCGCAAAAGAAAAATCCATGTAAATCGGGTATAGTCATCAACAATGACAAGCACATGTTTCTTGCCACTGAGGCTAGAAATACGCATGGGTCCACAAAAGTCCATATGCAATAATTGCAAAGACGATGAAGTACTGGGTTTTGTTTAAGCAGATGATTAGTCCGTTTCAGCTTACCCATCACACATGATGGACACACATGATGGTTATCATATTGAAAGGTTGGAATACCATAACAATCAAACAGCATCATTTAAAACCACATTACATGAAGCATCATACGCAATATCAATCTTCACATCGTTATCGGAAGTCTTAACACACAATTTATTCCAAGTAGATGTTTTGTTCACAGACAAAAATTGAAAAGCATGAGATGATTTCCTAGGCCGACTAGCAGATTGCTTTGGTTTGGTTGCTACTTTCTTAGTCGTGGACTTAGGAACTCATACAGATTTGTAATTCAAGTTTGGATTATGACCTGTGACACGAAAAAAACCTTTGTTAGTTAGACGTCCAAACTTTTCAGTTGACACATAAGATGACTGATTTTGCAGAATTTCCAATTTGATTGTACGTTCTTTTGCATCATACTCACTTAAATCAGGTTTAGAACTTGTGTGTGTTGTGGACTTAACTGATTTCTTTAAAAGACTCACTTTTGAAGTTTTTGTCATAGAAATCATAGGAATCTTTTTAGTTAACACAAAACCATTTGGAGAATGAACCTTTTTAACAATAAACTGAGTTGTAGAAACAACTTTCAAACCATGATTGTCAAATTGAGAACGTAGAGGATTTTTAAGAATAGTAATGGGTTTTACATCCTTAGATGTTGTTGTTCCCTTCCCCTTCTTAGTAATCTCACCAGTACATTCAAGCACATTGGTTGCAACATTAGAAGTTTGCTTAAGTGTGTTAGCCTGTTTCATTTGAATTATCTTTTGTTTTAAGCTTTTAATCTCAAGACATAATTCTTCAGCAGAATCTATCACTTCACCCTCCTTAAAAGCATAAGTACATTCTTTCTTAGGCAGTGAAGGCAATTTATCACACAAAGCAAGCATTTGTTCTAATGATTGGCACTTAAGTTGCAAGTCAATATTCTCCTATTCAAGTTGAGCTACTATACGATTCAAATTATGTACAGCAGGCAAATGCAAGTAATAATCATGTAAAGGATCAAGTTGACTTTCAAAATCTATCAAAGGTTCAATGTTCGGTTCATCCTGAGGTTCTACTTTTTCATCTAAAGAATTTTGACCTAGAGAATCTGTCTCAAAGAAGACAGTTAGTTCATGTGCTAGGTCTTCACGGAAAACATCATCTGAACATGGAGGTAAAGTTGGTAGAATTGGTTTCACATCAAAAATTGGTTCATCAAACACCGCATCTATTGCAGTAATGCTAGAACTAGGTTTGTTAAACACTTCATTCTCAAGCATTAAAATGTATTTCTCTAGCATGAGTGTTGGGATATAAACCAGTCTACGCTTAGGCACATAATCTTCACGTTGCATGTTCTTTTCAGTTTCAACAAGATTTTTCAAGAAATCAGGATTCGATTTACCTATCTTAGCATTGATTTTTTCATACATTAAGCTAATTTGATGGTATTTCCTAGATTTACGATTTACAATAATATCATCAAAATCAGCATCAGAAGCATGTACAAAATGTGATGGTAAACCGGCTTGAAAATAATTAGAATGATATAATCCTGGAATCTTTTTGGAAGCATCTTCCAAAATTTTCGGATCTTCATAACCCAACCCCCACTTTTCACCATGAATCGTTTTTGGTCTATTCATGAAAGTCATTTGTTTTGAAAGTTCCATATCCATGATTGCTTTGGATTGCTCTGTTCGATAGAGTTTTTCCTCATATCGAGCAAGTTGAGCTTTCATTTGAAAAGATTCTTTTGACAATAAAGAAATTTCAGTGTTCTTTTCAATTATGGTGTTTTCCAATTGAACGATTTTCTTGTTTAGTTTTGAAAGTATGGGTTCATGTTGGTTTTTCAAATCAGAAAGATCTTTTTCTAAAAATTGAACTTTTTCTGCAAGTCGTTCTGATTTTAAACGATAATCAGTTCTTTCAACTTTAATTGGATGAATTGTCTTTTTTAGATCTTCCAACTCAGTTTCCGTAGAGTTGAGTTGGAGAGTCAATTTTTGCACATCCGTTTGCAATTTGGATGAGGAAGGTCTGGTCTCATTCATTTTGATTTTATCTTTTAAAACCTTGTTTTCAGATTTTAAGCCTTTGACTTCTTTTGACATTGAGACCAGATTCTTCATCAAGTCATTTTGCATTTTTATAAAATCAGGTGAGATTTCAGTTGATTGTACCTCATCATCATCGGATGTTGAGTTAGAATTCTCCATTGCTTCCTTAGCTTTGATGAGCTTTGTCACCTTGCAAACATTTGCATGTTCCACCTCTGAATCTGAATCGTCAGTCCAGTTAAACCAAGTATCATCAACCGGTTTTAGCTCTCCCCCAGTTTCCACAATCTTAGCCATCAATATTTTCTTCTTGTAGTAAGCTGCGTCTTTCTTCTTAGGCATCTTGCACTCACGAGAGTAATGACCAGCTTTGCCACAATTGAAACAAATTGAATCTTCCTTCTTGGAATCATCAGCACGTTGTTGTTTAGATTGATCAGCTTTCTTGTAGTACGAGGAAGATGACGAGTTTTTGCGTTGATTGCTTGATTTGCCTTTAAACTTATGTTTGTTCAAGGCTTTTGTGAACATGGATGCCATCTTGACTAATTCAAGGTGAGAATCATCAACATCAGAAAGATTCAAATCTTCTGAATCAGTTGATTCTTCTACAAGCACTTTCTTGGACAAGTTTTTGGAAGACGTCAATGATTTGCTCTTCTTTTTGGCAATTAGGGCAAGTGGATCGCCCGGAGAAGACTCTTTCCTTCCTTCTTGAAGTTTAGACACTTTAGGTTGGTAATGCATAAGAACTCCAACAAGCTCATGAATAGTCAACTTGTCAATCTCTTTAGTAGATCGAACAATGGTTCCATAAGGAAGCCAATGAGCATTGAGCTTTTTGAGAAACTTCATGTTGACTTCAGCATTTACTTTTATGATCTTGCACCTTTTCAACTTATTGAGAACACCATTGAAACGATGATAGGTATCCTTGAGTAGTTCATCAGTTTCCTGCTTGAAATCTTCATAGAATCCCAGAGCCTTATTCAATTTAGTAACGTCTGACATGTCATAACCTTCTTGCTGTCATTTGATCTCATCCCATATATCTTTTGATGTTGTGTTGCTATTAACATTTTCAAACAATTCATACGGGATAGCTTGCATAACAATATTCTTTGCCTCTATGTCACCCTGAGCTCTCTCACGCTTATCACCAGAAAGTTCATAGATTGGAATTGGCATACCAGTATCTGGATGATAATCAACAACTGGACCATCTCTCAGAGAAGCCCAAATGTACTTTGCTTTCTCACCCTTATAGTCTATGTACTGAGTGATACGGTGAAGCCACTGAGTGTACTTTCCATCAAACAACACTGGAGGATGGGAATCTGATCCAATGATCAAAGTATCTTGAGTAGACATCTTGAAAATGAGGTAGATTCGGTAAAGATTCTGTATTACACAAATCTAAGATGAAAAATCACAACAATCTGATTAGAATGTCAGATTCTGTGTCAGATTCGGTACTGTAGCAGATTCGGTACTGTAGCAGATTCGGTAAAGATTCTGTATATCAGATTCTATAAAAGAAACTGATCAGAAATACAAGAGACACACTCAGATTCAATATAGATTCGGTAATCACAAGAATTGTAGCCTGTAACCACTTAAAACAATGGATTAAGTGATACAGAAACTCAAATTCTGTATTTGATTCGGTAGTCCGATTCTGTATGAATTTGAAGTTCAAACTCAATTCAATCCTTTTGAATTAGATTCTGTAACCTTGCTGCACAAGGAAACACGTTAGTATCACACAAAATATCAAAGATACCGAAAGTATAGGATACCGAATGTCAACTATAGCAGTTGACAATACCGAGTCTAAGTTTAAAATTTAGAAATATGACATAATCCTTTCTTAAACCACACCAAGTAGCTGCGTATAATCAAACAGAATGTGATAGAATCACAATCACACCACAATCTGCAACACTTAAGATGAATTTAAGTAATGAAGCAGACTCGGTATGACAGTTACGATACCGAGTGTTGATCAAATCTTTAAAACTTGATGAATTGAAGAAATTGAACCGTCAGAAATGTGAATTAACACCTCACGAACACAACTGAATCCTTAAATCTTCACAAAAATCCAGAATCAAGCTTGAATTAAGCAATACCGAGAGTTTTAGCCACAAACTCTAAAAATCAACTTGATTCTCCATAATTAAAGTTAAAAAGCTGTAATGATGATCGAAACTCTTTCTAAAATACCTAATGCACCTTCGCTGAACTTATCACAAGAATCCGAACGTCAGATTATCAAATTCGATAATACCGAATGTGATTCAAAATACCGAGAGTATTCAGATTATGTAATCTACAATCTCTGGATCAATATAGTGATGTAGAATCACTTCCTGGAAGCTCTGATACCAAATGATAGGTCAGATCATGTTGAGATTGAGAGAAATGATAAGATAAAGAGAGATTCGGTAAGTAAGCATGAGACTCGGTATTAGATAGAATCGGTACAATTACATTCCACAGCTTCTAGAACTCAGTTACAATGCAATGGCTATCTAATTAGGACTACTTAGGTTCCTTATATAGCCCTCTTCTAAGGAACGTTCAATTAAGCTTATTTCACATTAACACTATACAACTTCGGGGTCCTAACAGTTATCAATAATTTTGTAAGCATCAGTTTCTGTTTTCTTCATAATAGAACTACCAGCTGCTATATCGATGTCTTTCCTTGTAGTGATGTCGCATCCTTGGTAGAATATTTGTACTATTTGACAAGTGTCTAAACCATGTTGCGGACATCCTCTTAATAACTTTCCAAATATTGTCCACGCCTCATATAGAGTTTCATTCGGTTTCTGTGTGAACGTAACAATTTCTCCTTGAAGACTTACGGCTTTAGATGCCGGAAAGAATTGTTTAAGAAATTTTTCAACTAAAACGTCCCATGTATCAATCGCCCCTTCAGGTAACGATTCCAACCAATCTTTGGCTTCTCCCTTTAAAGTCCAGGGAAATAACATGAGATATATCTGTTCATCCTCTACTTCTCTTATTTTAAATAGTGTGCAGTGAAATGTCCCGTTCTTATTGATTAAAAACGTTCCATATTAATTGATTTCGTTGCGAGGTTTTGACCTCTATATGAGACGTATTTCAAAGACTGCATTCATTTTAAAACAAACCATAACCTTTATTTCATCAATAAAGGTTTAAAAAGCTTTACGTAGATTATCAAATAATGATAATCTAAAATATCCTGTTTACACACGACCATTACATAATGGTTTACAATACAAATATGTTACAACAAAATAAGTTTCTTGAATGCAGTTTTTACACAATATCATACAAGCATGGACTCCAAATCTCGTCCTTATTTAAGTATGCGACAGCGGAAGCTCTTAATAATCACCTGAGAATAAACATGCTTAAAACGTCAACAAAAATGTTGGTGAGTTATAGGTTTAACCTATATATATCAAATCATAATAATAGACCACAAGATTTCATATTTCAATACACATCCCATACATAGAGATAAAAATCATTCATATGGTGAACACCTGGTAACCGACATTAACAAGACGCATATATAAGAATATCCCCATCATTCCGGGACTCCCTTCGGATATGATATAAATTTCGAAGTACTAAAGCATCCGGTACTTTGGATGGGGTTTGTTAAGCCCAATAGATCTATCTTTAGGATTCGCGTCAATTAGGGTGTCTGTTCCCTAATTCTTAGATTACCAGACTTAATAAAAAGGGGCATATTCGATTTCGATAATTCAACCATAGAATGTAGTTTCACGTACTTGTGTCTATTTTATAAATCATTTATAAAACCTGCATGTATTCTCATCCCAAAAATATTAGATTTTAAAAGTGGGACTATAACTCACTTTCACAGATTTTTACTTCGTCGGGAAATAAGACTTGGCCACTGGTTGATTCACGAACCTATAACAATATATACATATATATATATATCAAAGTATGTTCAAAATATATTTACAACACTTTTAATATATTTTGATGTTTTAAGTTTATTAAGTCAGCTGTCCTCGTTAGTAACCTACAACTAGTTGTCCACAGTTAGATGTACAGAAATAAATCGATAAATATTATCTTGAATCAATCCACGACCCAGTGTATACGTATTTCAGTATTGATTACAACTCAAACTATATATATTTTGGAATCAACCTCAACCCTGTATAACTAACTCCAACATTCACATATAGAGTGTCTATGGTTGTTCCGAAATATATATAGATGTGTCGACATGATAGGTCGAAACATTGTATACGTGTCTATGGTATCTCAAGATTACATAATATACAATACAAGTTGATTAAGTTATGGTTGGAATAGATTTGTTACCAATTTTCACGTAGCTAAAATGAGAAAAATTATCCAATCTTGTTTTACCCATAACTTCTTCATTTTAAATCCATTTTGAGTGAATCAAATTGCTATGGTTTCATATTGAACCCTATTTTATGAATCTAAACAGAAAAAGTATAGGTTTATAGTCGGAAAAATAAGTTACAAGTCATTTTTGTAAAGGTAGTCATTTCAGTCGAAAGAACGACGTCTAGATGACCATTTTAGAAAACATACTTCCACTTTGAGTTTAACCATAATTTTTGGATATAGTTTCATGTTCATAATAAAAATCATTTTCTATGAATAACAACTTTTAAATCAAAGTTTATCATAGTTTTTAATTAACTAACCCAAAACAGCCCGCGGTGTTACTACGACGGCGTAAATCCGGTTTTACGGTGTTTTTCGTGTTTCCAGGTTTTAAATCATTAAGTTAGCATATAATATAGATATAGAACATGTGTTTAGTTTATTTTAAAAGTCAAGTTAGAAGGATTAACTTTTGTTTGCGAACAAGTTTAGAATTAACTAAACTATGTTCTAGTGATTACAAGTTTAAACCTTCGAATAAGATAGCTTTATATGTATGAATCGAATGATGTTATGAACATCATTACTACCTTAAGTTCCTTGGATAAAACTACTGGAAAAGAGAAAAAATGGATCTAGCTTCAATGGATCCTTGGATGGCTCGAAGTTCTTGAAGCAGAATCATGACACGAAAACAAGTTCAAGTAAGATCATCACTTAAAATAAGATTGTTATAGTTATAGAAATTGAACCAAAGTTTGAATATGATTATTACCTTGTATTAGAATGATAACCTACTGTAAGAAACAAATATTTCTTGAGGTTGGATGATCACCTTACAAGATTGGAAGTGAGCTAGCAAACTTGAAAGTATTCTTGATTTTATCAAACTAGAACTTTTGGAATTTATGAAGAACACTTAGAACTTGAAGATAGAACTTGAGAGAGATCAATTAGATGAAGAAAATTGAAGAATGAAACTGTTTGTAGGCGTTTTTGGTCATTGGTGTATGGATTAGATATAAAGGATATGTTATTTTGTTTTCATGTAAATAAGTCATGAATGATTACTCATATTTTTGTAATTTTATGAGATATTTCATGCTAGTTGCCAAATGATGTTTCCCACATGTGTTAGGTGACTCACATGGGCTGCTAAGAGCTGATCATTGGAGTGTATATACCAATAGTACATACATCTAAAAGCTGTGTATTGTACGAGTACGAATACGGGTGCATACGAGTAGAATTGTTGATGAAACTGAACGAGGATGTAATTGTAAGCATTTTTGTTAAGTAGAAGTATTTTGATAAGTGTCTTGAAGTCTTTAAAAAGTGTATGAATACATATTAAAACACTACATGTATATACATTTTAACTGAGTCGTTAAGTCATCGTTAGTCGTTACATGTAAATGTTGTTTTGAAACCTTTAGGTTAACGATCTTGTTAAATGTTGTTAACCCAATGTTTATAATATCAAAAGAGATTTTAAATTATTATATTATCATGAGATTATGATGTACGAATATCTCTTAATATGATATATATACATTAAATGTCGTTACAACGATAATCGTTACATATATGTCTCGTTTCAAAATCATTAAGTTAGTAGTCTTGTTTTTACATATGTAGTTCATTGTTAATATAATTAATGATATGTTTACTTATCATAATATCATGTTAACTATATATATAACCATATATATGTCATCATATAGTTTTTACAAGTTTTAACGTTCGTGAATCACCGGTCAACTTGGGTGGTCAATTGTCTATATGAAACCTATTTCAATTAATCAAGTCTTAACAAGTTTGATTGCTTAACATGTTGGAAACATTTAATCATGTAAATATCAATCTCAATTAATATATATAAACATGGAAAAGTTTGGGTCACTACAGTACCTACCCGTTAAATAAATTTCGTCCCGAAATTTTAAGCTGTTGAAGGTGTTGACGAATCTTCTGGAAATAGATGCGGGTATTTCTTCTTCATCTGATCTTCACGCTCCCAGGTGAACTCGGGTCCTCTACGAGCATTCCATCGAACCTTAACAATTGGTATCTTGTTTTGCTTAAGTCTTTTAACCTCACGATCCATTATTTCGACGGGTTCTTCGATGAATTGAAGTTTTTCGTTGATTTGGATTTCATTTAACGGAATAGTGAGATCTTCTTTAGCAAAACATTTCTTCAAATTCGAGACGTGGAAAGTGTTATGTACAGCCGCGAGTTGTTGAGGTAACTCAAGTCGGTAAGCTACTGGTCCGACACGATCAATAATCTTGAATGGTCCAATATACCTTGGATTTAATTTCCCTCGTTTACCAAATCGAACAACGCCTTTCCAAGGTGCAACTTTAAGCATGACCATCTCTCCAATTTCAAATTCTATATCTTTTATTTTAATGTCAGCGTAGCTCTTTTGTCGACTTTGGGCGGTTTTCAACCGTTGTTGAATTTGGATGATCTTCTCGGTAGTTTCTTGTATAATCTCTGGACCCGTAATCTGTCTATCCCCCACTTCACTCCAACAAATCGGAGACCTGCACTTTCTACCATAAAGTGCTTCAAACGGCGCCATCTCAATGCTTGAATGGTAGCTGTTGTTGTAGGAAAATTCTACTAACGGTAGATGTCGATCCCAACTGTTTCTGAAATCAATAATACATGCTCGTAGCATGTCTTCAAGCGTTTGTATCGTCCTTTCGCTCTGCCCATCAGTTTGTGGATGATGGGCAGTACTCATGTCTAGACGAGTTCCTAATGCTTGCTGTAATGTCTGCCAGAATCTTGAAATAAATCTGCCATCCCTATCAGAGATAATAGAGATTGGTATTCCATGTATGGAGATGACTTCCTTCAAATACAGTCGTGCTAACTTCTCCATCTTGTCATCTTCTCTTATTGGCAGGAAGTGTGCTGATTTGGTGAGACGATCAACTATTACCTAAATAGTATCAAAACCACTTGCAGTCCTTGGCAATTTAGTGATGAAATTCATGGTAATGTTTTCCCATTTCCATTCCGGGATTTCGGGTTGTTGAAGTAGACCTGATGGTTTCTGATGCTCAGCTTTGACCTTAGAACACGTCAAACATTCTCCTACGTATTTAGCAACATCGGCTTTCATACCCGGCCACCAAAAATGTTTCTTGAGATCCTTGTACATCTTCCCCGTTCCAGGATGTATTGAGTATCTGGTTTTATGAGCTTCTCTAAGTACCATTTCTCTCATATCTCCAAATTTTGGTACCCAAATCCTTTCAGCCCTATACCGGGTTCCGTCTTCCCGAATATTAAGATGCTTCTCCGATCCTTTGGGTATTTCATCCTTTAAATTTCCCTCTTTTAAAACTCCTTGTTGCGCCTCCTTTATTTGAGTAGTAAGGTTATTATGAATCATTATATTCATAGATTTTACTCGAATGGGTTCTCTGTCCTTCCTGCTCAAGGCATCGGCTACCACATTTGCCTTCCCCGGGTGGTAACGAATCTCAAAGTCGTAATCATTCAATAATTCAATCCACCTACGCTGCCTCATATTCAGTTGTTTCTGATTAAATATGTGTTGAAGACTTTTGTGGTCGGTATATATAATACTTTTAACCCCATATAAGTAGTGCCTCCAAGTCTTTAATGCAAAAACAACCGCGCCTAATTCAAAATCATGCGTCGTATAATTTTGTTCGTGAATCTTCAATTGTCTAGATGCATAAGCAATCACCTTCGTTCGTTGCATTAATACACAACCGAGACCTTGCTTTGATGCGTCACAATAAATCACAAAATCATCATTCCCTTCAGGCAATGACAATATAGGTGCCGTAGTTAGCTTTTTCTTCAATAACTGAAACGCTTTCTCTTGTTCATCATTCCATTCAAATTTCTTCCCTTTATGCGTTAATGCAGTCAAGGGTTTTGCTATTCTGGAAAAGTCTTGGATGAACCTTCTGTAGTAACCAGCTAGTCCTAAAAACTGGCGTATGTGTTTCGGAGTTTTCGGGGTTTCCCACTTTTCAACAGTTTCTATCTTTTCCGGATCCACCTTAATACCTTCTTTGTTCACTATGTGACCGAGGAATTGAACTTCTTCCAACCAAAATGCACACTTTGAAAACTTAGCGTACAATTCTTCCTTCCTCAATACTTCTAACACCTTTCTCAAATGTTCACCGTGTTCTTTGTCATTCTTTGAGTAAATAAGTATGTCATCAATGAAAACAATGACAAACTTGTCAAGGTATGGTCCACACACTCGGTTCATAAGGTCCATGAACACAGCTGGTGCATTAGTTAAACCAAACGGCATGACCATAAACTCGTAATGACCGTAACGTGTTCTGAAAGCAGTCTTTGGAATATCATCTTCTTTCACCCACATTTGATGATACCCGGAACGTAAGTCAATCTTTGAATAAACAGACGAGCCTTGTAGTTGATCAAATAAGTTGTCGATTCTCGGTAGTGGGTAGCGGTTCTTGATGGTAAGTTTGTTAAACTCTCGGTAGTCGATACACAACCTGAATGTACCATCTTTCTTCTTGACAAACAAAACAGGAGCTCCCCACGGTGATGTGCTTGGTCGAATGAAACCACGCTCTAAAAGTTCTTGTAATTGGCTTTGCAGTTCTTTCATCTTGCTGGGTGCGAGTCTGTAAGGAGCACGAGCTATTGGTGCAGCTCCTGGTACAAGATCTATTTGAAATTCAACGGATCGATGTGGGGGTAATCCCGGTAATTCTTTCGGAAATACATCGGGAAATTCTTTTGCAATGGGAACATCATTGATGCTCTTTTCTTCAGTTTGTACTTTCTCGACGTGTGCTAGAACAGCATAGCAACCTTTTCTTATTAGTTTTTGTGCCTTCAAATTACTAATAAGATGTAGTTTCGTGTTGCCCTTTTCTCCGTACACCATTAAGGGTTTTCCTTTTTCTCGTATAATGCGAATTGCATTTTTGTAACAAACGATCTCTGCTTTCACTTCTTTCAACCAGTCCATACCGATTATCACATCAAAACTCCCTAACTCTACTGGTATCAAATCAATCTTAAATCTTTCGCTAACCAGTTTAATTTCTCGATTCCGACATATATTATCTGCTGAAATTAATTTACCATTTGCTAATTTGAGTAAAAATTTACTATCCAAAGGCGTCAATGGACAACCTAATTTAGCACAAAAATCTCTACTCATATAGCTTCTATCTGCACCCGAATCAAATAAAACGTAAGCAGATTTATTGTCAATAAGAAACGTACCCGTAACAAGCTCCGGGTCTTCTTGTGCCTCTGCCGCATTAATATTGAAAACTCTTCCGCGGCCTTGTCCATTCGTGTTCTCCTGGTTCGGGCAATTTCTAATAATGTGGCCCGGTTTTTCCAAATTTATAACAAACTACATTGGCATAACTTGCTCCGACACTACTTGCTCCGCCATTACTCGTTCCGACACCATTTGTTCCTTTCGTTCTATTAACCCCTGGTCCGTAGACCTCACACTTCGCCGCGCTATGACCATTTCTTTTACACTTGTTGCAAAATTTGGTGCAGAATCCCGAGTGATACTTTTCACACCTTTGGCATAGCTGCTTCTGATTGTTGTTGTTGTCGTGGTTGTTATTGTTGTTGGGACGATTGTTGTAGTTGCTGTTGTTATTGTTGTTGTTGTTGTTGTTGGGCCATTTGTTGTAGTTACGATTGATGTTGCGATTATTGGGATAGTTGTTGCGATTATTGTTGTAATTGCTGTTGTTGTTGTATTGGTGATTCTTATCACCGTTTTCCTCCCACTTTCTTTTGACTTGCTTCACATTGGCCTCTTCAGTCGTATGTTCTTTAATTCTTTACTCAATCTGGTTCACTAGTTTGTGAGCCATTCTACATGCCTGTTGTATGGAGGCGGGCTCGTGTGAACTTATATCTTCTTGGATTCTTTCCGGTAATCCTTTCACAAACGCGTCGATCTCCTCTTCCTCATCTTCGAATGCTCCCGGACACAATAGGCACAATTCTGTGAATCGTCTTTCGTACGTGGTAATATCAAATCCTTGGGTTCGTAACCCTCTAAGTTCTGTCTTGAGCTTATTGACCTCGGTTCTGGGACGGTACTTCTCGTTCATCAAGTGCTTGAATGCTGACCACGGTAGTGCGTACGCATCGTCTTGTCCCACTTGCTCTAGATAGGTATTCCACCATGTTAACGCAGAACCTGTGAAGGTATGCGTAGCGTACTTTACTTTGTCCTCTTCAGTACACTTACTTATGGCAAACACCGATTCGACCTTCTCTGTCCACCGTTTCAATCCGATCGGTCCTTCGGTTCCATCAAATTCCAAAGGTTTGCAGGCAGTGAATTCTTTGTAGGTGCATCCTACACGATTTCCTGTACTACTAGATCCAAGGTTATTGTTGGTATGTAGCGCAGCCTGTACTGCGGCTATGTTTGAAGCTAGAAAAGTACGAAATTCCTCTTCATTCATATTCACGGTGTGTCGAGTAGTCGGTGCCATTTCCTTCAAAATAGTCAAATGGAACAAGTTAATCATACAGAATTTTAAGAGTAGTTAATAGTATTTCGTAGCATAATATGAACTCATTTATAAAAGCTTTTTCTTCATATTAGCATTTTATAAGTTTAAATTCGGGTAGTACCTACCCGTTAAGTTCATACTTAGTAGCTAATATACAATTCAACTACTACAATTCTATATGAAAAACTGATTATAATAATATTTCGCGTTCAAACTTTTACACAATATTTTACAAACTTAAAATACCGCTTATTTTACATATAGCATGAAATATAGCACATAATAAATTTGATACATGATAGTTGTGAAGATAATTCTAGCTAGTACACAAGTCGTTCAGCAAAGGCAATAAAGACACGTAATTCATACGTCCAGAAACAAGTCATGCATTCTGGTTTTACAAGGACTACTTCCCATCCTTGGTCTTGTGGAACATAACCGTTATGGCCGTTGATAAGACAGCGTGTTGTAACGTCGTCAAAGGGACGAGGGTTACGTAATGTCCAACAGTCCCGTAATAATCTAAAAACCTCATTTCTTACCCCAATTACCGACTCCGTCACTTGTGGGAACGTTTTGTTTAATAGTTGTAGCCCGATGTTCTTGTTCTCACTTTGGTGAGAAGCGAACATTACTAATCCGTAAGCATAACATGCTTCTTTATGTTGCATGTTAGCCGCTTTTTCTAAATCACGAAGTCTAATATTCGGATATATTGAGTCAAAATAATTTCTTAACCCATTGCGTAAAATAGCATTTGGGTTCCCCGCAATATATGCGTCAAAGTAAACACATCGTAACTTATGGATTTCCCAATGTGATATCCCCCATCTTTCGAACGAAAGCCTTTTATAAACCAAGGCATTCTTGGAACGTTCTTCGAATGTCTTACAAACTGATCTCGCCTTAAATAGTTGTGCCGAAGAATTCTGACCGACTCTAGGCAATATTTCATCAATCATGTCTCCGGGTAGGTCTCTTAAAATATTGGATTGTCTATCAATTTTGTGTTTTTATACTGTAAAATAGACAAGAGTTAGATTAAAAAAAAATACTTATTAATACAAGCAATTTTTACGTATATCATAAAGCATAAGCACACTATATTACATATATTACACTACACGAATACGACTATCTTATTCCGACTCGCTTATTTCTTCTTCTTCGGTTTTGGTTCGTTTTGCCAAGTTTCAAGGGATATATGATGTTCCCCTAATACGAGCCGTCGTTATCCACATTGGTTTAGAAAAACCTGGTGGTTTAGAGGTTCCCGGGTCATTATTACAACTTAAGGACTTCGGGGGTTGACGATACATATAAAGTTCATCGGGGTTGGAATTAGATTTCTCTATTTTTATGCCCTTTCCCTTATTATTTTCTTTTGCCTTTTTAAATTCAGTTGGGGTAATTTCTATAAAATCATCGGAATTCTCGTCGGAATCAGATTCATCGGAAAATTGGTAATCCTCCCAATATTTTGCTTCCTTGGCGGAAACACCATTGACCATAATTAACCTTGGTCGGTTGGTTGAGGATTTTCTTTTACTTAACCGTTTTATTATTTCCCCCACCGGTTCTATTTCTTCATCCGGTTCCGATTCTTCTTCCGGTTCCGATTCTTCTTCCGGTTCTGACTCTTCTTCCGGTTCCTCTTTGGGAACTTGTGAATCAGTCCACGAATCATTCCAATTTACATTTGACTCTTCATTATTATTAGGTGAGTCAATGGGACTTGTTCTAGAGGTAGACATCTATCACATAATATCAAACGCGTTAAGAGATTAATATATCACATAATATTCACATGTTAAAAATATATAGTTTTCAACAAAATTTGTTAAGCAATCATTTTTCAAGTAAACACGGTCGAAGTCCAGACTCACTAATGCGTCCTAACAAACTCGATAAGACACACTAATGCAAAATTCTGGTTCTCTAAGACCAACGCTCGGATACCAACTGAAATGTCCCGTTCTTATTGATTAAAAACGTTCCATATTAATTGATTTCGTTGCGAGGTTTTGACCTCTATATGAGATGTTTTTCAAAGACTGCATTCATTTTAAAACAAACCATAACCTTTATTTCATCAATAAAGGTTTAAAAAGCTTTACGTAGATTATCAAATAATGATAATCTAAAATATCCTGTTTACACACGACCATTACATAATGGTTTACAATACAAATATGTTACAACAAAATAAGTTTCTTGAATGCAGTTTTTACACAATATCATACAAGCATGGACTCCAAATCTCGTCCTTATTTAAGTATGCGACAGCGGAAGCTCTTAATAATCACCTGAGAATAAACATGCTTAAAACGTCAACAAAAATGTTGGTGAGTTATAGGTTTAACCTATATATATCAAATCATAATAATAGACCACAAGATTTCATATTTCAATACACATCCCAGACATAGAGATAAAAATCATTCATATGGTGAACACCTGGTAACCGACATTAACAAGATGCATATATAAGAATATCCCCATCATTCCGGGACACCCTTCGGATATGATATAAATTTCGAAGTACTAAAGCATCCGGTACTTTGGATGGGGTTTGTTATGCCCAATAGATCTATCTTTAGGATTCGCGTCAATTAGGGTGTCTGTTCCCTAATTCTTAGATTACCAGACTTAATAAAAAGGGGCATATTCGATTTCAATAATTCAACCATAGAATGTAGTTTCACGTACTTGTGTCTATTTTGTAAATCATTTATAAAACCTGCATGTATTCTCATCCCAAAAATATTAGATTTTAAAAGTGGGACTATAACTCACTTTCACAGATTTTTACTTCGTCGGGAAGTAAGACTTGGCCACTGGTTGATTCACGAACCTATAAAAATATATACATATATATATCAAAGTATGTTCAAAATATATTTACAACACTTTTAATATATTTTGATGTTTTAAGTTTATTAAGTCAGCTGTCCTCGTTAGTAACCTACAACTAGTTGTCCACAGTTAGATGTACAGAAATAAATCGATAAATATTATCTTGAATCAATCCACGACCCAGTGTATACGTATCTCAGTATTGATCACAACTCAAACTATATATATTTTGGAATCAACCTCAACCCTGTATAGCTAACTCCAACATTCACATATAGAGTGTCTATGGTTGTTCCGAAATATATATAGATGTGTCGACATGATAGGTCGAAACATTGTATACATGTCTATGGTATCTCAAAATTACATAATATACAATACAAGTTGATTAATTTATGGTTGGAATAGATTTGTTACCAATTTTCACGTAGCTAAAATGAGAAAAAATTATCCAATCTTGTTTTACTCATAACTTCTTCATTTTAAATCCGTTTTGAGTGAATCAAATTGCTATGGTTTCATATTGAACCCTATTTTATGAATCTAAACAGAAAAAGTATAGGTTTATAGTCGGAAAAATAAGTTACAAGTCGTTTTTGTAAAGGTAGTCATTTCAGTCGAAAGAACGACGTCTAGATGACCATTTTAGACAACATACTTCCACTTTGAGTTTAACCATAATTTTTGGATATAGTTTCATGTTCATAATAAAAATCATTTTCTAAGAATAACAACTTTTAAATCAAAGTTTATCATAGTTTTTAATTAACTAACCCAAAACAGCCCGCGGTGTTACTACGACGGCGTAAATCCGGTTTTACGGTGTTTTTCGTGTTTCCAGGTTTTAAATAATTAAGTTAGCATATCATATAGATATAGAACATGTGTTTAGTTTATTTTAAAAGTCAAGTTAGAAGGATTAACTTTTGTTTGCGAACAAGTTTAGAATTAACTAAACTATGTTCTAGTGATTACAAGTTTAAACCTTCGAATAAGATAGCTTTATATGTATGAATCGAATGATGTTATGAACATCATTACTACCTTAAGTTCCTTGGATAAACCTACTGGAAAAGAGAAAAAATGGATCTAGCTTCAATGGATCCTTGGATGGCTCGAAGTTCTTGAAGCAGAATCATGACACGAAAACAAGTTCAAGTAAGATCATCACTTAAAATAAGATTGTTATAGTTATAGAAATTGAACCAAAGTTTGAATATGATTATTACCTTGTATTATAATGATAACCTACTGTAAGAAACAAAGATTTCTTGAGGTTGGATGATCACCTTACAAGATTGGAAGTGAGCTAGCAAACTTGAAAGTATTCTTGATTTTATGAAACTAGAACTTTTGGAATTTATGAAGAACACTTAGAACTTGAGAGAGATCAATTAGATGAAGAAAATTGAAGAATGAAAGTGTTTGTAGGTGTTTTTGGTCGTTGGTGTATGGATTAGATATAAAGGATATGTTATTTTGTTTTCATGTAAATAAGTCATGAATGATTACTCATATTTTTGTAATTTTATGAGATATTTCATGCTAGTTGCCAAATGATGGTTCCCACATGTGTTAGGTGACTCACATGGGCTGCTAAGAGCTGATCATTGGAGTGTATATACCAATAGTACATACATCTAAAAGCTGTGTATTGTACGAGTACGAATACGGGTGTATACGAGTAGAATTGTTGATGAAACTGAACGAGGATGTAATTGTAAGCATTTTTGTTAAGTAGAAGTATTTTGATAAGTGTCTTGAAGTCTTTCAAAAGTGTATGAATACATATTAAAACACTACATGTATATACATTTTAACTGAGTCGTTAAGTCATCGTTAGTCGTTACATGTAAATGTTGTTTTGAAACCTTTAGGTTAACGATCTTGTTAAATGTTGTTAACCCAATGTTTATAATATCAAAAGAGATTTTAAATTATTATATTATCATGATATTATGATGTACGAATATCTCTTAATATGATATATATACATTAAATGTCGTTACAACGATAATCGTTACATATATGTCTCGTTTCAAAATCATTAAGTTAGTAGTCTTGTTTTTACATATGTAGTTCATTGTTAATACAATTAATGATATGTTTACTTATCATAATATCATGTTAACTATATATATAACCATATATATGTCATCATATAGTTTTTACAAGTTTTAACGTTCGTGAATCACCGGTCAACTTGGGTGGTCAATTGTCTATATGAAACCTATTTCAATTAATCAAGTCTTAACAAGTTTGATTGCTTAACATGTTGGAAACATTTAATCATGTAAATATCAATCTCAATTAATATATATAAACATGGAAAAGTTTGGGTCACTACATGCAGATCCTATTAAAGGTACGAAGATGTTCATTTGGATCTTCCTTCGGCGCACCACTAAATTGGCATTGATTAGTCACCATGTGTAGAATTTGTCCTTTGATTTAATAATCTGGCGCATTAATGTCTGGATAAGTAATTACGAGACCTTGGCCAGTGCGTTTAGCTCGTATTCGGTCTTCCATACTTAAAGGTTCCATATTCTCCATAATTGAATTTGTTGAATCTGAATCACTAGAGGATTCTGATTTAATGGTTCATTCCTCAACAATCTCTATTTGAATAATTGGTGGTTCCGGAGGAAAAATTAATGGTTCAGGATCTATGAATCGTCCCTGAATATTCTCCGGATTCTCAATTGTGAGGTTGGGTTTAAAAAATGGATTATCGGAAATTTGAATTGGAGTACTTGGTCGACTGGATGACGATTCTAAAGAAAAATCAACGGCGGTAATATTAGCTAGATGTCTTGATCGAGTTACAGGTGGTGAACGTACAAAAGGTGGTGAACGTCTTGCTCGGTGCATTCACTGAATATCCTATTAATTTTTAAAAGGAAAGAAAAATTATATAAGTTATCCAATTAATCGACTTTTCTGATTTTGCCCACTTTTCGAATAGCCAAAAGATGTAGCAGAGGGGCAGGATTCGTTTGGTCTCAATATAATTGAGTAATGTTTGGCTCCAATAACCCGGTCCACGTACAAATCCAACTATTACTACGAACCAGAAAATTTTGATGTCTATCAATTTAACCACTTAAAATAAATTTTCGTAATTTTAAGAAATTTAGATAAGAAGTAGAATAAAAATCTATGTCCTAAAAACTAGGATGTCGAGAAATAAGAAAGAAAAAGAGCGCGTCGAAAAAGGTCGAAAAAGAAAAGGGTTGAAAAATAAAAGGCGTCGAAAAAGAAAAAAAATGACTATAAAACTTTAAAACACTCGACTAACCCAACCTTATTACTATCACTAACTTAAAATTAAAATTGCAAATTGAGATTACTAATTGGAGTGATAATTGATACATAGGTAAAAGGCGTCGAAAAATTCTAAAACACCTAAATCTTAGTCTAAAGAAAAAGCACTTAAGGGATTTTACGGTAAAACCTAAAAATCTAGAAATAAAAATAACTATGAGAAAAACTATATTTAAAACTAAATACGAGCGAAAAATACAAAAAATTACGCTAAAACAATTAAAAAGGGACAAAATATAAAAATATACTAAAAGTTGTAAAAAGTACAATTTTTATAAAAATATTATTTTTATATTATTTATTTTATAAAACTATTAATTTTGTAAATTAATTAAAATAATTAAACTAATTAAACAAAATAATAACTTAAATTAACTAAATTAAAAACTAAAAACCTAATTAGGGTTTTAAATAAAATAATAATAATAATAATAATTACTCCGTAATGATGCTGGTTAGGGTTTCTGTGTACGCGTGTCAGGGTGGCTCCGCGAGTCGCGGTGCCACGTACCAGAAAACTCCGCGAGTCGCGGAGGTTAAAATTTTAAATGCACAAATATCGTTCGACAGGTTCTGTAGTTTTTTTAAATTATATTTTACATATTTTTCTGTTTTTAATAATTATATTTTTATAAAACTTATATAGAAATACTTTATAATTTTATAAATAAAAATCTTAAAAATAGATTTATATATATATATTTTTTTATAGCGTTTCGCTTCGGCGATCCCCGGCAGCGGCGCCAAAAATACTTGATTGTGCGCAGAGGTGTATATGAAATAGCTTTATTTTTACAACTAAATACTATTAAATATGTTACAATTTTACACAAGTTATTTATTTATTTATCGAGTGGATATACTTAAACTTTGCTGCAACACTTATAGGCAGTGTACCTAATCGTACAGTAGTATAGTTTTTAGTAAGTCCGGTTCGTCCACAGGGAATCTTTTAAACAAAGATTAACGCTATATTAGTTTTAATTTATAAAAATACAAATATATAAATAAGTAATATTATTATTATAAAGGGGGGTTTTTACCGTTTAATGACCGGTTTGTCAATTTTTAAAACTTTAGTCGCAGTTAAAACCTAATGTAAAATATTAAATAAATAAAAGACTTAATTTAAAACGTAAAGTAAATAACAATAATGAAATTGTGATAAATAAAAGTGCGATAAAATAAAATTGCGGTAATTAAAAAGTGCGATAATTAAAAGTACAATTAAATACAATAACAATAAATAAAAGTGCAATAATTAAAAGTGCAATTAAATATAAAATAAAGGAAATTAAATATGAAATAAAAGAATTATGCTTATTTAAACTTCCGTAATCATGATGTTTGACGTGTTGATTTTAGTTTTATGCCCATGGGTTAATTGTCCTTTGTCTTGGATTATTTAATATGTCCGTCTGGTTTTTGTCCATAACAGTCCATCAGTCATAAATATAAAGTGCGAGTATCCTCGTCAAATTATCCTTATACCCGAAGTCAAATATTCCAACTAATTGGGGACTTAAACTGTAACAAGTTTTAATACTTTGTTTAATAATTACACAAGGTTATCGACTGCGTGTAACCCAAGGTTTTAATACTTTGTTATCAATTATGCCAAGTGTCCTTGTACATAATTTCACCCCCGTTTTAATAATTCCATAGACTATTAATCCATTCCCGTGTCCGGTTAAATGAACGATTATTCGTACATATAAATATCCCGCTCATCGTGTCCGATCGAGTGTATATGGTTATTTATAGGGACGTCCAATTGTAAATCTTTATATTAAAATTAACAAACTATCATTTAGTTAAACAAATATAAAGCCCATTAATAGCCCATAGTCTAATTTCCACAAGTGTCGTTCTTTTGTCCAAACCCCAATTATGGTGCAAAGCCCAATTACCCAATTTTAATAATTACCCCAACATCATGATTACTTCGGCATTAAATAAGCATAATAATAACTTAGCTACGAGACATTAAATTAAAAAGGTTGAACATAACTTACAATGATTAAAAATAGCGTAGCGTTACACGGACAGAATTTCGACTTACACCCTTACAACATTCGCTAACATACCCTTATTATTAGAAATTAAAATTAAAATTAAAATATAAATATATATATATATATATATATATATATATATACGTTTACATATAAATAGATTAAAGGATATATAAAACGTTCAGAATGCGCGAGCTTTTATAGGCATTTTCAGAATTTGGGGCTCTGCGAGTCGCGGTATTTTTGCCCTTCAAACTCCGCAAGTCACGGAGTTTGCTTTTACAGCTCATCCCTTTTTGGATCTTCTTTTCCGACGGTTTTAATATATAAATATAATTTATATATAATTTATATAATTAATTATATATTATATTATATTTATATACATAGTTAACTTTTAATTTTTAGTCCGTTGCGTCGAGCGTTGAGAGTTGACTCTGGTCCCGATTCCGGATTTTCGAACGTCCTTGCGTACAATTTAATATCTTGTACTTTGCGTTTTGAATCTTGTACTCTTGTAATTCTGAGACGTTTCTTATCAATAATTGGAACCTCTTTGATTGTATTTTGTACTTTTGAGCTTTTTGGTCGTTTGCGTCTTTAATTCGTCGAATCTGTCTTTTGTCTTCACCTTTTATTATTTAAACGAATATCACTTGTAAATAGGACAATTGCAACTAAAAGCTTTTCTTTCTTGAGGATAATGCTATGAAATATATGTTCGTTTTTAGCATTATCAATAGAGGTTGTATTCGTCTTTGATAGCCATGACCCGTTCTGTTAAGCGTAGTGTGAAATTAATTGTTGATTTACGGATGGCTTCGAGAATATCTTCAAATTCATCAGTGTCATTGATGAATGTTATCATGTCGGTGTGAGTAGATATTACCGGAATCCGATCTGTAGAAGAGTCCGGCTCCTCCTGATCTGGTTCAGTGGAGAATATGAATCATCCAGAATGTCTTCATGTTGCTCTTCCTCGTCATCATCGGTATAGTATTCTTCTGTGGATTCGTCTGATGAACGGGCTTCTTCAGAATTCTGGTTCTTCATTTCTACACTTGCAGGGTTAATTTCTATATCTTTAATTTCAGCCTTATCAATTTTCTTCTTGAAATAAATGATTAAAATGTGATCTTCTGTTTCTACCCTCATTAGTTCTTCGTGATGTTCTAGGCTTAGAGAGGGTATCATCGCAGTTTCTTTTACGTCTCCCATTTCCTCTTCCTCATCAGATTCTTCTTCCTCTATTTCTTTGCTTGTATCCTCTTCTTCCATTTCTAGAAGAAGAGGATCATCGAAATACTATGATTCGATACCCATTTCGATATCATTGGCTGGTGGTGGAGACTCATCATTGGAAGTGATCTGTTCGGTGGAAATAGTAAACATCTCTGCATGTCCAGAAATATTGGTAGGTCGGTCAATTTTGAAGGTAACGCTCTCCCCATGTGATCGCAAGATCAAGGTTTGATTGTACACATCAATGACAGTCCTAGCCGTATTCATGAAAGGTCTTCCTAACACTATTGGCGTGTGTAGGTCCTCCTTAATGTCCATTAGTACAAAATCCGTAGGATACAAGAATTTGTCGACTTTCACCAAGACGTTCTCAACTATGCCCTTAGGATATCGAATTGTGTGATCGGCAAGCTGGATTGTCATTTTGGTGGGTGACAAGTCTCCTAGCTCTAATCTTTGGTAGAGAGAATAGGGGATTAGGTTGATACTTTCTCCTAAATCTACTAGCGCATGAATGGGTCCAGACTGGTAGCTTTTGTGTTAGAGAGTTTCTGAGTAATGCCTTGCATACTTCACTCAGTGGAATTTTGTTAGAATCTGGTATCCTTTCCTTTTCAGAGAGAAGCCTTCGGATGTATCTCTTCTAGTTGGGTACTTTGGACATGGTGTCTAGGAATCTTCCATCAAGTTTGTAGGTTTCAAGCTTGGATGGTTCCACCTGTAGCCTTCCAGGCTAAGGTACACGAATGGGGGTCTGAGGGGGCAGCTTCTGAGTATATGTTGATTTGTTCTTGAGTCTAGCTTATCTTCTCCCTGGTTCTTCCTTTGGGATTATGGAATCCATTTGCTTAGCTTCCTCTATGTGGGGATTTTGGATAGTATTGCTAGGTAATCTCCCTTGTGGTCAGGTTTCAAGGTGTTGTAATAACTGTCCGAGCTGTGTTTCTAGACTTTTGAGTAGAGCTAATTGATTTCTCATTAGTGTTTCTATCTGATCTTGTCTAGATGCAGTTATCTAATTTAGCGGTTGTTGACCTTGAATGAACTGAGTCAACTAATCATCAGTCCCGAGAGTAGGGTTGGTTACTTTCTTAATTTGGGTGGTTAGGGAGTTTTCCTCAGCTGGTGGACCAGTGAGTAGAAGTGGTTGATCGTAGATCAATTGAGATTATTGGGGTGGATAAGGTGGGTAACAATAGCGAAAAGACAGGTTGTTTCTTTGAAATAGGTTAACTCTAAGTTGTTGATTGAATCCGAGATTTGATTGAAGAGCTGGGTATTGAACGTAACAGACTGTACCGTCAGAGTTCTTGTACTCAAATTTATATTCTTTAGTGGGTTGCGGGTTGGTATAATTAACACATGCCGGAACCTGATTAACCTGTTGCGGCTGCGTCGTCAATTCTCCAAGTTGTTTGGCAAGAGATTCCATCTTATCTGTAAGGGATTTGATGGCCTCTGTTTGATTGTAAAGTGCGGAGAGTGGGGCAGATGTTGAAGTTGTTTCACCACTGTTCCAGTCAGGATAATGCATTGTCATGTTCTCGAGCAATTCTCATGCTTCGTCTGCGGTTTGGTTCATCAAATTTCCTTGAGCTGCTACATCGATCTTCGTCCTATGATTTACCGTAAGACCATTGCATGAAGGTACAGATTTGGGCTGACCGTTCTAACTGGTTTTGAATCGCTCCCATGCGGTGTAAAGAGATTCATCATAACTTTGTTTAAAGTTAATGATGTCATTCTTGAGCTTGGTTTGTTTAGGATTAGGGAAATATTTGTTTAGGAATTTAGTAGCCATCTCCGTCCATGACGTGATGGAATCTTTTTCCAATCCTTCAAACCATGTTTGTGCATGATGAGTGAGAGAGTAGGGGAACAAGTATAACCGGACTATATCTTGTAGTGACCCGTCCTAATCCATAAGGACGAATACAATAACACATGATTACATTGCGAGGTATTTGACCTCTATATGATACATTTTACAAATATTGCATTCATTTTTAAAAGACAACCTTTCATTACATCAAAAGTTGACATGCATATATACCATTTCATAATATCCAACCTATAAATGACTTAATCTGTCATTTACTTAATAATGATCTCTACTGAACTCAACGACTTGAATGCAACGACTTTTGAAATATGCCATTAATGATTCCAAGTAATATCTTTAAAATGAGCAAATGCACAGTGGAAGATTTCCTTAATAGCTGAGAATAAACATGCTTTAGAGTGTCAACCAAAAGGTTGGTGAGTTCATTAATTTATCGAAATCAATTATTTCCATAATTTTAATAGACCACAAGATTTCCTTTATTCAACAATCATACACTCGCAAGTGTTTAAAAATCATTCATATTAATTGAACACCTGGTAACCGACATTAACATAATGCATACAGAATATCCCCAAATAGAAACTCGTCTGTATAATATAAACTCAAAGTACTAAAGCATACCATTTTCCAGTATGGGGGAGTTAGTGCCCATAGATCGACCTTTAGGATTCGCGTCAATTAGGGTGTATGTTCCCTAATTCTTTGGCTACCAAGCTAAAAGGGTGATATTCGATTCGATAATCCAACCATAGAATGTAATTTTTGAGTACTTGTGTCTATTTCGTCAAACATTTATAAAAGCAGTCCATGTTTTCTCAGTCCCAAAAATATATATTGCAAAAGCATTTAAAAAAGGAGCAAATGAAACTCACAATACTGTATTTTGTAGTAAAAATACATATGACGACATTGAACAACTGAACAATGCAGGGTTGACCTTGGATTCACGAACCTATATTATTTGTATAGTCATTAATACATATAATCGAAATCGAACAAATATATATATTATTATTAGTGATATAATTTTTATATTAATAACTTATATAAAATTCATTATTTAATTAAATGTAATCATTTTATATATTTTAAATAAATAAAAGTATTAATATAGTTAAGTTATGTGTATTAATTATATTTTTATGTAAAGATCACTTATTAATAGTTGTAAATATACTAGATTAAGGATAATAATAATAATAATAATAATAATAATAATAATAATAATAATAATAATAATAATAATAATAATAATAATAATAATAATGATATTACTAATATTAACAATAATGATATTAACATTAATTGTATTAACAATACTAATAATTATGTTCATCACATTAGTAATAACCTAATAACAATAATAACTAATAATAACAATAATAATGATAATAAAAATGAGTAATAAGTAAACTACCTCAATGAAGTAGTTCTTAAAAAAATGCCCAAGTACGGGTTTGAACCCGCGACCTCACGCTAACCCGAAATATTGCCTAACCAGTCGAGCTGACCTATCTTTCTGTTTTATTTCAATAACCCAAAATGATAAAACCCGTTTTAAATCTGTTTCCCTTTTTATTCTTATTTTTCACAAAATAACCCAACCAAATTATCTATCATCTTCATAACCATTTCATTTATATCATCATAAGATGATCATCTAAATCGTCATTCATGATTTATCATCATCTTCTAATTATCTTGTTGTCACTGTATATGAAAGGACCCGTTCATATACATTATAAATTATTCACAATAGTTGATTACATCGCGAGGTATTTGACCTCTATATGATACGTTTTACGAACATTGCATTCGTTTTTAAAAGACAAACTTTCTTTACATAAAAAATTGACGGCATGCATACCATTTCATATTACATCCAACTATTATTGACTTAATATTAATCTTGATGAACTCAACGACTCGAATGTTGTAGTGACCCGAACTTTTCCATGTTTATATATATTAATTGAGATTGATATTTACATGATTAAATGTTTCCAACATGTTAAGCAATCAAACTTGTTAAGACTTGATTAATTGAAATATGTTTCATATAGACAATTGACCACCCAAGTTGACCGGCGATTCACGAACGTTAAAACTTGTAAAAATGACATGACGATATATATATGGATATACATATGGTTAACATGAGATTATGATAAGTAAGTATCTCCATAAGTATATTAACAATGAGTTATATACATATAAACAAGACTACTAACTTAAGGATTTCGAAACGAGACATATATGTAACGATTATCGTTGTAACGACATTTAAATGTATATATATCATATTAAGATATATTAATATATCATAATATCATGATAATATAATAATTTAACATCTCATTAGATATAATAAACAATGGGTTAACAACATTAATTGAGATCGTTAACTTAAAGGTTTCAAAACAACACTTACATGTAACGACTAACGATGACTTAACGACTCAGTTAAAATGTATATACATGTAGTGTATTTAGATGTATTAAAATACTTTTGGAAGACTTCAAGACATATATCAAAACACTCATACTTAACGAAAATGGTTATAGTTACCTTCCCATTCTTTTCTTTCATCAAGAATTCTAGTCGTATTCTTACCCGTATTATACACAGATTCAAAACGTACTTACTATGGGTATATACCAATAGGAACTAGCATGGGATTCCACTCTGGATTATGTCATGTATGACTAATCAATTTTAACTTCTACCATGAGCTAGTCAACTAACTAGAACTCCTTTTAACCCCACTCACCATGCACCAATTACCACTCATCATTCACTCCATTTCACTTCCAATTCTCTTTCTAATTCTCTCCCAACACACACACACTATTATGAACGTATTTTTCCAGTAGTTAATCATCATCTTCATCAAAAATCACTTCAAGAATCAAGCTATAATCATCATAGGAAGAACACTTCAAAAATCCCTTCAAGTTTACTAATTTACTTCCAAGCTTTCTAATCCATTCCAAGTAATCATCTAAGATCAAGAAACCTTTGTTATATACAGTAGGTTATCTTTCTTATTCAAGGTAATATTCATATTCAAGCTTTGATTCAATTTCTATAACTATAAACTATCTTAATTCGAGTAAAAATCTTATTTGAACTTGTTTTTGTGTCATGATCCTACTTCAAGAACTTTCAAGCCATCCAAGATCCTTTGAAGCTAGATCATTTCTTGACACTTCCAGTAGGTTTACCTACTAAACTTGAGGTAGTAATGATGTTCATAACATCATTCGATTCATATATATAAAACTATCTTATTCGAAGGTTTAAACTCGTAATCACTAGAACATAATTTAGTTAATTCTAAACTTGTTCGCAAACAAAAGTTAATCCTTCTAACTTGACTTTTAAAATTAACTAAACACATGTTCTATATCTATATGATATGCTAACTTAATGATTTAAAATCTGGAAACACGAAAAACACCGTAAAACCGGATTTACGCCGTCGTAGTAACACCGCGGGCTGTTTTGGGTTAGTTAATTAAAAAACTATGATAAACTTTGATTTAAAAGTTGTTATTCTGAGAAAATGATTTTTATTATGAACATGAAACTATATCCAAAAATTATGGTTAAACTCAAAGTGGAAGTATGTTTTCTAAAATGGTCATCTAGACGTCGTTCTTTCGACTGAAATGACTACCTTTACAAAAACGACTTGTAACATATTTTTCCGACTATAAACCTATACTTTTTCTGTTTAGATTCATAAAATAGAGTTCAATATGAAACCATAGCAATTTGATTCACTCAAAACGGATTTAAAATGAAGAAGTTATGGGTAAAACAAGATTGGATAATTTTTCTCATTTTAGCTACGTGAAAATTGGTAACAAATCTATTCCAACCATAACTTAATCAACTTGTATTGTATATTATGTAATCTTGAGATACCATAGACACGCATACAATGTTTTTACCTATCATGTCGACACATCTATATATATTTCGGAACAACCATAGACACTCTATATGTGAATGTTGGAGTTAGCTATACAGGGTTGAGGTTGATTCCAAAATACATATAGTTTGAGTTGTGATCAATACTGAGATACGTATACACTGGGTCGTCGATTGATTCAAGATAATATTTATCGATTTATTTCTGTACATCTAACTGTAGACAACTAGTTGTAGGTTACTAACGAGGACAGCTGACTTAATAAACTTAAAACATCAAAATATATTAAAAGTGTTGTAAATATATTTTGAACATACTTTGATATATATGTATATATTGTTATAGGTTCATGAATCAACCAGTGGCCAAGTCTTACTTTTCGACGAAGTAAAAATCTGTGAACGTGAGTTTCATTTGAATCCCTTTTACTCTTTAAATTTTTGGGACTGAGAATACATGCACTGTTTTAATAACTGTTTCAAAATATTTATATGCGTGGGTTTCATTTGCTCCCTTTTACTCATTACATTTTTGGGACTGAGAATACATGCGCTGCTTTTATAACTGTTTTACGAAATAGACACAAGTACATGAAACTACATTCTATGGTTGAATTATCGAAATCGAATATGCCCTTTTTATTTAGTCTGGTAATCTAAGAATTAGGGAACAGACACCCTAATTGACGCGAACTCTAAAGATAGATCTATTGGGCCTAACAAACCCCATCCAAAGTACCGGATGCTTTAGTACTTCGAAATTTATATCATATCCGAAGGGTGTCCCGGAATGATGGGGATATTCTTATATATATGCATCTTGTTAATGTCGGTTACCAGGTGTTCACCATATGAATGATTTTTATCTCTATGTATGAGATGTGTATTGAAATATGAAATCTTGTGGTCTATTATTATGATTTGATATATATAGGTTAAATCTATAACTCACCAACATTTTTGTTGATGTTTTAAGCATGTTTATTCTCAGGTGATTATTAAGAGCTTCCGCTGTCGCATACTTAAATAAGGATGAGATTTGGAGACAATGCTTGTATGATATTGTGTAAAAACTGCATTCAAGAAATTTATTTTGTTGTAACATATTTGTATTGTAAACCATTATGTAATGGTCGTGTGTAAACAGGATATTTTTGATTATCATTATTTGATAATCTACGTCAAGCTTTTTAAACCTTTATTGATGAAATAAAGGTTATGTTTTTTTTAAAATGAATGCAGTCTTTGAAAAACGTCTCATATAGAGGTCAAAACCTCGCAACGAAATCAATTAATATGGAACGTTTTTAATCAATAAGAACGGGACATTTCAGTTGGTATCCGAGCGTTGGTCTTAGTGAACCAGAATTTTGCATTAGTGTGTCTTATCGAGTTTGTTAGGATGCATTAGTGAGTCTGGACTTCGATCGTGTTTACTTGAAAAATGATTGCTTAACAAATTTTGTTGGAAACTATATATTTTTAATATGTGAATATTATGTGATATATTAATCTCTTAACGCGTTTGATATTATGTGATAGATGTCTACCTCTAGAACAAGTCCCGTTGACTCACCTAATAATAATGAAGAGTCAAATGTAAATTGGAATGATTCGTGGACTGATTCACAAGTTCCCGAAGAGGAACCCGAAGAAGAGTCGGAACCGGAAGAAGAATCAGAACCGGAAGAGGAGGAACCGGATGAAGAAATAGAAATGGTGGGGGAAATAATAAAACGGTTAAGTAAAAGAAAATCCTCAACCAACCGATCAAGGTTAATTATGGTCAATGGTGTTTCCGCCAAGGAAGCAAAATATTGGGAGGATTACCAATTCTCCGATGAATCGGATTCCGACGAGAATTCCGATGATGTTATAGAAATTACCCCAACTGAATTTAAAAAGGCAAAAGAAAATAATAAGGGAAAGGGCATAAAAATAGAGAAATCTAATTCCAACCCCGATGAACTTTATATGTATCGTCAAACCCCGAAGTCCTTAAGTTGTAACAATGACCCGGGAACCTCTAAACCACCAGGTTTTTCTAAACCAATGTGGAAAATTACGGCTCGTATTAGGGGAACATCATATATCCCTAGAAACCTGGCAAAACGAACCAAAACTGAAGAAGAAGAAACAAGCAAGTCGGAATAAGATAGTTGTATTCGTGTGGTGTAATATATGTAATATAGTGCGCTTATGCTTTATGATATATGTAAAAATTGCTTGTATTAATAAGTATTTTTTTTTATGAATCTAACTCTTGTCTATTTTACAGTATAAAAACACAAAATGGATAGACAACCCAATATTTTAAGAGACCTACCCGGAGACATGATTGATGAAATCTTATCTAGAGTCGGTCAGAATTCTTCGGCACAACTATTTAAGGCGAGATCAGTTTGTAAGACATTCGAAGAACGTTCCAAGAATGCCTTGGTTTATAAAAGGCTTTCGTTCGAAAGATGGGGGATATCACATTGAGAAATCCATAAGTTACGATGTGTTTACTTTGATGCATATATTGCGGGAAACCCAAATGCTATTTTACGCAATGGGTTAAGAAATTATTTTGACTCAATATATCCGAATATTGGACTTCGCGATTTAGAAAAAGCGGCTAACATGCAACATAAAGAAGCATGTTATGCTTACGGATTAGTAATGTTCGCTTCTCACCAAAGTGAGAACAAGAACATCGGGCTACAACTATTAAACAAAACGTTCCCACAAGTGACGGAGTCGGTAATTGGGGTAAGAAATGAGGTTTTTAGATTGTTACGGGACTGTTGGACATTACGTAACCCTCGTCCCTTTGACGACGTTACAACACGCTGTTTACTTTGATGCATATATTGCGGGGAACCCAAATGCTATTTTACGCAATGGGTTAAGAAATTATTTTGACTCAATATATCCGAATATTGGACTTCGCGATTTAGAAAAAGCGGCTAACATGCAACATAAAGAAGCATGTTATGCTTACGGATTAGTAATGTTCGCTTCTCACCAAAGTGAGAACAAGAACATCGGGCTACAACTATTAAACAAAACGTTCCCACAAGTGACGGAGTCGGTAATTGGGGTAAGAAATGAGGTTTTTAGATTGTTACGGGACTGTTGGACATTACGTAACCCTCGTCCCTTTGACGACGTTACAACACGCTGTCTTATCAACGGCCATAACGGTTATGTTCCACAAGACCAAGGATGGGAAGTAATCCTAGTAAAACCAGAATGCATGACTTGTTTCTGGACGTATAAATTACGTGTCTTTATTGCCTTTGCTGAACGACTTGTGTACTAGCTAGAATTATCTTCACAACCATCTTGTATCAAATTTATTGTGTGCTATATTTCATGCTATATGTAAAATAAGCGGTATTGTAAGTTTGTAAAATATTGTGTAAAAGTTTGAACGCGAAATATTATTATAATCAGTTTTTCATATGGAATTGTAGTAGTTGAATTGTATATTAGCTACTAAGTATGAACTTAACGGGTAGGTACTACCCGAATTTAAACTTATAAAACGCTAATATGAAGAAAAAGCTTTAATAAATGAGTTCATATTATGCTACGAAATACTATTAACTACTCTTAATATTCTGTATGATTAACTTGTTCCATGTAACACCCCAGCTTAACATGACCACAATATTGTCCGCTTTGCCCGCAGGCGCACGGCTTTTTCTTGGCGACCACACACGATAAGCACTTTCCCAGGAGGTCACCCATCCTGGTAGTGCTCTCGCCCAAGCACGCTTAACCATAACGTACTCGCACTTTTACTCAGCCTGTGATCCCAAAACGCGTTGTGTCATTTAAGCGTGGGTATTACCTTATAATCCCATGATCACTCATGTATGTGGGCGATGTGGGATTTGCCTAGGGTGTTACATTCACCCCCCCTCAGGGACTCATCGTCCTCGATGAGGTTTGCCCCACCACCCCCAACGGCACATGAGTGGCTCTGATACCATTCCGTAACACCCCAGCTTAACATGACCACAATATTGTCCGCTTTGCCTGCAGGCGCACGGCTTTTTCTTGGCGACCACACACGATAAGCACTTTCCCAGGAGGTCACCCATCCTGGTAGTGCTCTCGCCCAAGCACGCTTAACCATAACGTACTCGCACTTTTACTCAGCCTGTGATCCCAAAATGCGTTGTGTCATTTAAGCGTGGGTATTACCTTATAATCCCATGATCACTCATGTATGTGGGCGATGTAGGATTTGCCTAGGGTGTTACATTCCGGGGATATCCGATAAAATTGGAACGATACAGAGAAGATTAGCAAGGTCCCTGCGCAAGGATGACACGCTCAAATCGAGAAATGGTCCAAATTTTCTTCTGTAACACCCCAGCTTAACATGACCACAATATTGTCCGCTTTGCCCGCAGGCGCACGGCTTTTTCTTGGCGACCACACACGATAAGCACTTTCCCAGGAGGTCACCCATCCTGGTAGTGCTCTCGCCCAAGCACGCTTAACCATAACGTACTCGCACTTTTACTCAGCCTGTGATCCCAAAACGCGTTGTGTCATTTAAGCGTGGGTATTACCTTATAATCCCATTATCACTCATGTATGTAGGCGATGTGGGATTTGCCTAGGGTGTTACATTCACCCCCCCTCAGGAACTCATCGTCCTCGATGAGGTTTGCCCCACCACCCCCAACGGCACATGAGTGGCTCTGATACCATTCTGTAACACCCCAGCTTAACATGACCACAATATTGTCCGCTTTGCCCGCAGGCGCACAGCTTTTTCTTGGCGACCACACACGATAAGCACTTTCCCAGGAGGTCACCCATCCTGGTAGTGCTCTCGCCCAAGCACGCTTAACCATAACGTACTCGCACTTTTACTCAGCCTGTGATCCCAAAACGCGTTGTGTCATTTAAGCGTGGGTATTACCTTATAATCCCATGATCACTCATGTACGTGGGCGATGTGGGATTTGCCTAGGGTGTTACATTCCATTTGACTATTTTGAAGGAAATGGCACCGACTACTCGACACACCGTGAATATGAATGAAGAGGAATTCCGTACTTTTCTAGCTTCAAACATAGCCGCGGTACAGGCTGCGCTACATACCAACAATAACCTTGGATCTAGCAGTACAGGAAATCGTGTAGGATGCACCTACAAAGAATTCACTGCCTGCAAACCTTTGGAATTTGATGGAACCGAAGGACCAATCGGATTGAAACGGTGGACCGAGAAGGTCGAATCGGTGTTTTCCATAAGTAAGTGTACTGAAGAGGACAAAGTGAAGTACGCTACGCATTCCTTCACAGGTTCTGCGTTAACATGGTGGAATACCTATCTAGAGCAAGTGGGACAAGACGATGCGTACGCACTACCGTGGTCAGCATTCAAGCACCTGATGAACGAGAAGTACCGTCCCAGAACCGAGGTCAATAAGCTCAAGACAGAACTTAGAGGGTTACGAACCCAAGGATTTGATATTACCACGTACGAAAGACGATTCACAGAATTGTGCCTATTGTGTCCGGGAGCATTCGAAGATGAGGAAGAGAAGATCGACGCGTTTGATAAAGGATTACCGGAAAGAATCCAAGATGTAACGACCCGGAAATTTCCGACCAAATTTAAACTCTAATCTCTATATGGTTCCGACACGATAAGCAAAAACCCTAAAGTGACCCGCACTTTTTCGATCGTTCTATACTTATAAGATTAATATTTACATAAATTAAACCTTACCAACATGATAAGCAATCCTAATTGTTGAGACTTATGTTTTCGAAAAGAGATTTACACAACGTTTGACCGTCTAGTTTGACCGATGATATCACGAACTATACAATATATGATAATTATACGTTTGTGTATATATATGTATATATACATATTTAACATGATTAATGAATGTTTTAATATCTTATTTTGTATCAAAAACTATAAGTTATAAGTATATTTTGAAACTACTAACTTAAGTTTTCAAAACGATAACTATACGTAACGTTATTTGACATAAATACTTAAGACTTATAATGTTTATACATATATCGTATAAGTAATGTATTTACTCACTTTTAAGACTTAAATACATAAAATCATATAAGTGTATTCACAAAAGATAGCTATATTTGAATCCTCATTCCATTTTTCACAAAATTTCTATACGTATATCTAGAGTATTTGTACTCGTATCATACCTAGCTTCTATACGTATTTACTATTGGTATATACACATCAAATCACCACCTAACCAGCCCTTGTTACTACCCTAGGTATAAGGTAATTGCTTTTGTATTATTGTTTGACAAATACATAAGATTACAAACTAAAATTTTGTCATGTTATCCTTAAAGATCACATTTTTAGGAGTATATATGTATCATCATTTTGATTCATTTACTACTTCAATCTCCTAGCTAAAACACACACACTTATAACCCTTAAACACCTTCAACAATTCAGTAAAGTTCCAAGAAGATCTAGCTTCAAAAACCTTACATAAACACCATAAGAAAACCATACAAAAACACTTCAAGAAAACCTTCCAAGAACACCAACTTACTTCCAATCTTTCATCCACTTCTATCACCCTTTTGATTCTAGCTTCTTACTCCTCTCTTACAGCAAACTTGTCCAAGGAACTTGAGGTAGAATCTATGTTCATAACCTTATTCGATTCATATATATATAGCTATCATATTTTGTGGTACAAAAGTTTAACAACAAGAACATAGTTTGAATGTTTTCAAACTTGTTTGCAAACTAAATAGATCCTTCTAACTTAACTTTTAAAATACTTCAAGACCTGTAATATAACTTAAATATATGCTAATTTAATAAGGTAAAACTTGGTTTTTCAAAGTATAAGTATTTTTAGAAAAATGGTCATTAAATGATTTTTTTTTTTTTTGTAACAAAATGTTTAACTTCATATGTTTCACTAATGTTTCACCTATGCCGTATGATTTTGAATACAAACCAAGGTATTTTCAGTTCATAGTCTTAAAGAAGAACTCGATCCAAGAAGATGGCAATTTGAATCAACGAAAACGGATTTGTAACGAAGAAACTATGACCGAAACAAAATTGGTTATCATAGACTTGTGCAACTTCGGGACTAATTGGAAAAAAATTATATAAATCACATATTTCTAAGATAACATGATATTTTATATATATGTACTCATAATTCAATTTTATATGGTTCAGGATCACCCGTAAACAACACGAGAAGATTAATTATAAGATCCCATGTTTGTACGCAACACGTCATTTGACAACACCGGTACTTTATGTACGCAATACGTCATTTGACAACACCGGTACCGTGGGTCAAGATTAATCTCGACCAATTCATATACGTTGGGGTTTTATTTATTTCGTTGGGGGTTTGGTTTATTTCATTGCGGGTATATTAAACATCTAAAAATGAACCATTAAAATTGAATTACTAACAACGAAATGCTAACTACGGACTAAGGAATTATTCAAAGTATTAAAAGTATAACAAGTATATATATATATATATATAACGTTTGTTTAAAAAGAAAAGGTATTGATATATTATATATGGATAGGTTCGTGATATCAACCGGAAGACCGAGTCAAATTATATATATCTTCGAGACAACAGTGAGTATATAGTCCCACTTTTAAACTCTAAATATTTCGGGATGAGAATACATGTATTTTATGTTTTACGTTATGGACACAAGTAACTGAAAAATATATTCTACGTTGAGTTGTACCACTGGCATACTTCCCTGTAGCTTGGTAACTGTTATTTACAGCGGTATTGTAAACGCGAATCCTGTTGATAGATCTATCGGGCCTGACAACCCCAACCGGACTGGACGACCAGTATTCAACGGTTGCACAGTACTTCGTTTCGTGACTACACTTGGTACGGTGTAGTAAGATTTCATAATAAAGGGAATATGCGACGTGATTAAATGTTAAGTATGGTTACCAAGTGCTCAACCACTTAGAATATTTTTATTAAACTGTTTATATACGAAATCTTGTGGTCTATATTTATATCGCTGCCGGCATTAAACCTATATCTCACCAACTTTATGTTGACATTTTAAAGCATGTTATTCTCAGGTATGAATTAAGTCTTCCGCTGTGCATTAGCTCGTACTAAGGATACTACTTGAGGCCATTAAGGACCTATATCATAAGGCGTTGCATTCGAGTCATTGAAGTTCATAGAGACTATTATTAAGTAAATGGCGGTTTAGGTCATTTGAATATTATGAAATGTCAGGCGAATATGTCAATTCTGGATGTAACTATAGATTGCCTTTTAAGAATAAATACAACGTTTGTAAAATGTATCATATAGAGGGCAAGTACCTCGCGATGTTATCAACTATTGTAATTCGTTTATAATCAATATGGACATCGTTCGGATGATTAGTTTCGGATCCTTTCAGTTGGTATCAGAGCGTTGGTCTTAGCGAACCAGGCCTTGCATTAGTGTGTCTAACTAGTAGTTGTTAGGATACATTAAGTGAGTCTGGACTTTGACCGTGTCTGCCTGTCAAAAGTTTTGCTTATCAATCCTAGTCGGAAATCATCTGCTTATCATCCTTAGGGAACTGCCTGCTTATCATTCTTAAGTCTAGACACGTCTTACTGCATTTAGTGCATCGATAGTGTATAGACAAAATTCATATCTTAGCGTATCTGTTACTATAGACATTGCCTGACGTATTTCAAAGATTCTCCGTAATTCATGGGATTTTGATATTATATATACATATGTAAATTATGTATTGAAGAGTACCAAACCCAACTCCTATAATCTATTCCAAACCAAAAATTCACTTCTCCGACTATACAAGATGGATTCTTCATCCAGTTCGAATTCCTCCGACTTCGATAGCTACGCCGATATGGATTTCCATTCGAGCTCCGAGAACAGCGTCACCGGAATGGATCAACCAATTTCCCATCATCTATTTTGGATGAATTGGGGATGGGTTCGTAATATACTAAATCTCTGGAGGCAAGAAGAAGGTGATCCATTCCATCCACCAAATTGTCCTCTTAACGATGAACCTGAAGCACTTACCGGCGAACCTATTCGAAACACCATTTTCTCGCTCATTTCTAGAGTATCTCGTCATGATTACATACTATCCCATATTTCGAATCTTGTTCATTCGCTCGTTCCAACCGTCAATCATCCCGGTATAATAGAAGAAGTCAACGAGCTTCGCGCTCGGGTAGTGGCTTTAGAAAATACGTTGCGAAGGTTACAAACACCAGCAGCAGCACCAGCAGCATAATCTATACCACCATCATCAACGCCGACAGTACTCTTGTCACCCCCAAAATCTCAACATCACAATCTGTATCTCGAATATCAACATCACACGACTCAATATCTGTACTTCGAGTATGATCTTCGTTCTATATATCATTCTACATCGATTATCTTCGCTTTACGTATCGTATGACGATTATGTAATTTCTAAAGTCTTAGAGATTATGTAATCTAGAATTAACGATAAATCAAATGAGTTTAATATCTTATTGACTCATTAAATCTATGATTATCTCTGAAGAAAATATATATGCAAGTATATTTTCATAAAGATAGTAATTAAAAATTCCTTCGTACAAACTATTAATGATGAAAATATTTTAACGGGTGGGTAGTACCCGAGGAATATTTAGAATTCACATTAATAAGTTATATTGTACATTCTTGAATCTGATTCAACGGTCATTTGTTATTCTACTTACAACCATCGATATACGTATCCGTTCACCCCAGAATAACCATTTCCATTTAAATTTCATATTTGAATTTTTACCTATCCAAATCCAACAAGTGGCATAAAGAAGAAACATTGGACAATTAAAATGAAATAAAATGTTGATTATAACATATGAAACTAAACAATTCTTCAAGTTTGCCACTTGATTTCATCCTAAACCTCATTTGTACTTCGACAATTATAATCCTCATTCAAATCTTTTCATGATTCTTGAAAACACCTCGATCGAGAAGTTGAACCAGCCGCACCTCGTTTACGGAAGAAAGATTTATGCATACAGTGATGCACCTGAAAAATTTTCGAAACCGAAGTTATAGTTAAAACGTATCCGCGTCGAATTCCTTATCATTCATTATCAAAAACAATCATACGATTCCTTTTCAAGAAGCTAATTTTGTCACAGCTCCACTTCGACTTCTCAGTGAGACTACTCCTATTATAATCTCGATATTTATACTTTGTCCTTTCGCCGTTGTTACCGGAGAACCTTTTTCACAACATCATCAGCAGACGTACCAGCAACTCATTATCTCTTTGGCGAAATCCGCAATCAGTATTTTGAAAATCTCGTAGAAATTCTCCCAGTTATACCAAGAACGACTACCCCTAAGAATTACATATTTCGAATGTGAAGTTCTGAAAAACATCCTGAACTATGAAGTAGTTCTTGAAATGCTGAAGAAGCAGCAAAAACTGTAAACGACTTTAACAGTCAAAAGTTTAATGATGAAGTACATTGTGTTGGTAAAGGTTAGAAAAAGAGGAGAGTTGGAACTGGAAAACGGATTGAGCAAAGTATGAAGGAGGATGTAGATAAATCACAAGAACTGAATCTGCTTTCAAAGGATTCAAACGATTCAGTGCCTACTGAAACCATTAGTAAAAACCCTACCCCTTATCCTAAACCTTTCCCGATGATATTCTTCATCATCATCTTATCTTAGATATTATAAGATATCTTCATATCTTCCGTTATACATATTCTCCATATTTCTGGAGATATTTTCACAACTATTCTTATCTGAGAATATTTATCTCTCTGTAATATCTGCGTTACAACATAAAAGAAACTGTGTTAGTTTCTAAGTTCTAAAACCTTCAAGTTTAAAATAGGAATGTTTTGAAGCAGTGTTGGGAACTGATGCATGAATTAGTATAATATAATGAAACTTGATCAACTTCATTATATTACAGTAAGTCATGTTAAGTTTCTAATGAAATGTGATGATTCACAGTACCATCATCATGTGCCATGTTACACGGCTCTTACATTCTATCCAATTCTCAAACATAATAGGAACATGTCATCCTGACAGTTCTATCTTTTCCGGGGTATTCTGGTAATTTGACAAATCAAAATTTGTCCTATTACCATTTCTTTCTTAGAGCATTAGCTATACTCATTTCGAATCTCATATCTACAAATTCCGGACCATTACTCGCTTGACTCGAAGTCAGGAAGAGAAAACGAAAGTATGAAGCTTTGAAAAATAATGAAGTATACAAAGGCCGAAAATCACCCAGGATTTACAAACCGTGTATATCAATACGTATTGCAACGTAAAGACACGGGAGAATTAAAAATATTATAATTCCGAGGAAAGGATAGAAGTAAATAGATTCTTCTGGCGATAAATGAAAGAGAAGAATGAAAGATATGAAAGTTAGAAGTATAACAATAATTAGAACGGGATGGAGCATTTAAAAGAATACTTTAAGGTATGAGTTGAAGGAGAAAGGATAGAAGATGTGAGTTGTGGAAATAAGGAAGAGAAGGAAATGGATTTATAGCAAAATATTCGACAAAGAAATCGAAACAGATCGCCGCACTAAATCAAAGAAGATCTTGATCGCCAAAGAACCAAATCTTATTACGTAAGATTTTCCATAAATTCCGGAAATCAATCCTAATCACGTCATCGGTTACAACAATTCTATATTTACTCATTTCACTCTTTTGTGATAACTTCGCTCGTGCGTCCCACATAACCAAATCGTTTTATCTAAATCTTTCAATAATGATAAAATTTCATTATTACCTCATATTCGTCATGAAAACATTCCTATTGTTATTTATGACAACCTCTACCAAATTTCGAGGACGAAATTTCTTTAACGGATGGGTACTGTAACGACCCGGAAATTTCCGACCAAATTTAAACTCTAATCTCTATATGGTTCCGACACGATAAGCAAAAACCCTAAAGTGACCCGCACTTTTTCGATCGTTCTATACTTATAAGATTAATATTTACATAAATTAAACCTTACCAACATGATAAGCAATCCTAATTGTTGAGACTTATGTTTTCGAAAAGAGATTTACACAACGTTTGACCGTCTAGTTTGACCGATGATATCACGAACTATACAATATATGATAATTATACGTTTGTGTATATATATGTATATATACATATTTAACATGATTAATGAATGTTTTAATATCTTATTTTGTATCAAAAACTATAAGTTATAAGTATATTTTGAAACTACTAACTTAAGTTTTCAAAACGATAACTATACGTAACGTTATTTGACATAAATACTTAAGACTTATAATGTTTATACATATATCGTATAAGTAATGTATTTACTCACTTTTAAGACTTAAATACATAAAATCATATAAGTGTATTCACAAAAGATAGCTATATTTGAATCCTCATTCCATTTTTCACAAAATTTCTATACGTATATCTAGAGTATTTGTACTCGTATCATACCTAGCTTCTATACGTATTTACTATTGGTATATACACATCAAATCACCACCTAACCAGCCCTTGTTACTACCCTAGGTATAAGGTAATTGCTTTTGTATTATTGTTTGACAAATACATAAGATTACAAACTAAAATTTTGTCATGTTATCCTTAAAGATCACATTTTTAGGAGTATATATGTATCATCATTTTGATTCATTTACTACTTCAATCTCCTAGCTAAAACACACACACTTATAACCCTTAAACACCTTCAACAATTCAGTAAAGTTCCAAGAAGATCTAGCTTCAAAAACCTTACATAAACACCATAAGAAAACCATACAAAAACACTTCAAGAAAACCTTCCAAGAACACCAACTTACTTCCAATCTTTCATCCACTTCTATCACCCTTTTGATTCTAGCTTCTTACTCCTCTCTTACAGCAAACTTGTCCAAGGAACTTGAGGTAGAATCTATGTTCATAACCTTATTCGATTCATATATATATAGCTATCATATTTTGTGGTACAAAAGTTTAACAACAAGAACATAGTTTGAATGTTTTCAAACTTGTTTGCAAACTAAATAGATCCTTCTAACTTAACTTTTAAAATACTTCAAGACCTGTAATATAACTTAAATATATGCTAATTTAATAAGGTAAAACTTGGTTTTTCAAAGTATAAGTATTTTTAGAAAAATGGTCATTAAATGATTTTTTTTTTTTTTGTAACAAAATGTTTAACTTCATATGTTTCACTAATGTTTCACCTATGCCGTATGATTTTGAATACAAACCAAGGTATTTTCAGTTCATAGTCTTAAAGAAGAACTCGATCCAAGAAGATGGCAATTTGAATCAACGAAAACGGATTTGTAACGAAGAAACTATGACCGAAACAAAATTGGTTATCATAGACTTGTGCAACTTCGGGACTAATTGGAAAAAAATTATATAAATCACATATTTCTAAGATAACATGATATTTTATATATATGTACTCATAATTCAATTTTATATGGTTCAGGATCACCCGTAAACAACACGAGAAGATTAATTATAAGATCCCATGTTTGTACGCAACACGTCATTTGACAACACCGGTACTTTATGTACGCAATACGTCATTTGACAACACCGGTACCGTGGGTCAAGATTAATCTCGACCAATTCATATACGTTGGGGTTTTATTTATTTCGTTGGGGGTTTGGTTTATTTCATTGCGGGTATATTAAACATCTAAAAATGAACCATTAAAATTGAATTACTAACAACGAAATGCTAACTACGGACTAAGGAATTATTCAAAGTATTAAAAGTATAACAAGTATATATATATATATATAACGTTTGTTTAAAAAGAAAAGGTATTGATATATTATATATGGATAGGTTCGTGATATCAACCGGAAGACCGAGTCAAATTATATATATCTTCGAGACAACAGTGAGTATATAGTCCCACTTTTAAACTCTAAATATTTCGGGATGAGAATACATGTATTTTATGTTTTACGTTATCGACACAAGTAACTGAAAAATATATTCTACGTTGAGTTGTACCACTGGCATACTTCCCTGTAGCTTGGTAACTGTTATTTACAGCGGTATTGTAAACGCGAATCCTGTTGATAGATCTATCGGGCCTGACAACCCCAACCGGACTGGACGACCAGTATTCAACGGTTGCACAGTACTTCGTTTCGTGACTACACTTGGTACGGTGTAGTAAGATTTCATAATAAAGGGAATATGCGACGTGATTAAATGTTAAGTATGGTTACCAAGTGCTCAACCACTTAGAATATTTTTATTAAACTGTTTATATACGAAATCTTGTGGTCTATATTTATATCGCTGCCGGCATTAAACCTATATCTCACCAACTTTATGTTGACATTTTAAAGCATGTTATTCTCAGGTATGAATTAAGTCTTCCGCTGTGCATTAGCTCGTACTAAGGATACTACTTGAGGCCATTAAGGACCTATATCATAAGGCGTTGCATTCGAGTCATTGAAGTTCATAGAGACTATTATTAAGTAAATGGCGGTTTAGGTCATTTGAATATTATGAAATGTCAGGCGAATATGTCAATTCTGGATGTAACTATAGATTGCCTTTTAAGAATAAATACAACGTTTGTAAAATGTATCATATAGAGGGCAAGTACCTCGCGATGTTATCAACTATTGTAATTCGTTTATAATCAATATGGACATCGTTCGGATGATTAGTTTCGGATCCTTTCACAAGAAGATATAAGTTCACACGAGCCCGCCTCCATACAACAGGCATGTAGAATGTCTCACAAACTAGTGAACCAGATTGAAGAAAGAATTAAAGAACAGACTGCTGAAGAGACCAATGTGAAGCAAGTCAAAAGAAAGTGGGAGGAAAACGGTGATAAGAATCACCGATACAACAACAACAGCAATTACAACAATAATCGCAACAATTATCCCAGCAATCGCAACATCAATCGCAACTACAACAAACGGCCCAACAACAACAACAACAACAACAACAACAACAACAACAACAACAACAGCAAATACAACAATCATCCCAACAACAATAATAACCGCAACAACAACAACAATCAGAAGCAGCTATGCCAAAGGTGTGAAAAGTATCACTCGGGGTTCTGCACCAAATTTTGCAACAAGTGTAAAAGAAATGGTCATAGCGCGGCGAAGTGTGAGGTCTACGGACTAGAGGTTAATAAAACGAAAGGAACAAATGGTGTCGGAACGAGTAATGGCGGAGCAAGTAGTGTCGGAGCAAGTTATGCCAATGTAGTTTGTTATAAATGTGGAAAATCGGGCCACATCATTAGAAATTGCCCGAACCAGGAGAACACGAATGGACAAGGCCGCGGAAGAGTTTTCAATATTAATGCGGCAGAGGCACAGGAAGACCCGGAGCTTGTTACGGGTACGTTTCTTATTGACAATAAATCTGCTTACGTTTTATTTGATTCGGGTGCGGATAGAAGCTATATGAGTAGAGATTTTTGTGCTAAATTAAGTTGTGCATTGACGCCTTTGGATAGTAAATTTTTACTCGAATTAGCAAATGGTAAATTAATTTCAGCAGATAATATATGTCGGAATCGAGAAATTAAACTGGTTAGCGAAACATTTAAGATTGATTTGATACCAGTAGAGTTAGGGAGTTTTGATGCGATAATCGGTATGGACTGGTTGAAAGAAGTGAAAGCAGAGATCGTTTGTTACAAAAATGCAATTCGCATTATACGAAAAAAAGGAAAACCCTTAATGGTGTACGGAGAAAAAGGGCAACACGAAGCTACATCTTATTAGTAATTTGAAGGCACAAAAACTAATAAGCAAAGGTTGCTATGCTGTTCTAGCACACGTCGAGAAAGTACAAACTGAAGAAAAGAGCATCAATGATGTTCCCATTGCAAAAGAATTTCCCGATGTATTTTCGAAAGAATTACCGGGATTACCCCCACATCGATCCGTTGAATTTCAAATAGATCTTGTACCAGGAGCTGCACCAATAGCTCGTGCTCCTTACAGACTCGCTCCCAGCGAGATGAAAGAACTGCAAAGCCAATTACAAGAACTTTTAGAGCGTGGTTTCATTCGACCAAGCACATCACCGTGGGGAGCTCCTATTTTGTTTGTCAAGAAGAAAGATGGTACGTTTAGGTTGTGTATCGACTACCGAGAGTTGAACAAACTTACCATCAAGAACCGCTACCCACTATCGAGAATCGACGACTTATTTGATCAACTACAAGGCTCGTCTGTTTATTCAAAGATTGACTTACGTTCCGGGTATCATCAAATGCGGGTGAAAGAAGATGATATTCCAAAGACTGCTTTCAGAACACGTTACGGTCATTACGAGTTTATGGTCATGCCGTTTGGTTTAACTAATGCACCAGCTGTGTTCATGGACCTTATGAACCGAGTGTGTGGACCATACCTTGAGAAGTTTGTCATTGTTTTCATTGATGACATACTTATTTACTCAAAGAATGACCAAGAACACGGTGAACATTTGAGAAAGGTGTTAGAAGTATTGAGGAAGGAAGAATTGTACGCTAAATTTTCAAAGTGTGCATTTTGGTTGGAAGAAGTTCAATTCCTCGGTCACATAGTGAACAAAGAAGGTATTTAGGTGGATCCGGCAAAGATAGAAACTGTTGAAAAGTGGGAAACCCCGAAAACTCCGAAACACATACGCCAATTTTTAGGACTAGCTGGTTACTACAGAAGGTTCATCCAAGACTTTTCCAGAATAGCAAAACCTTTGACTGCATTAACGCATAAAGGGAAGAAATTTGAATGGAATGATGAACAAGAGAAAGCGTTTCAGTTATTGAAGAAAAAGCTAACTACAGCACCTATATTGTCATTGCCTGAAGGGAATGATGATTTTGTGATTTATTGTGACGCATCAAAGCAAGGTCTCGGTTGTGTATTAATGCAACGAACGAAGGTGATTGCTTATGCGTCTAGACAATTGAAGATTCACGAACAAAATTATACGACGCATGATTTGGAATTAGGCGCGGTTGTTTTTGCATTAAAGACTTGGAGGCACTACTTATATGGGGTCAAAAGTATTATATATACCGACCACAAAAGTCTTCAACACATATTTAATCAGAAACAACTGAATATGAGGCAGCGTAGGTGGATTGAATTATTGAATGATTACGACTTTAAGATTCGTTACCACCCGGGGAAGGCAAATGTGGTAGCCGATGCCTTGAGCAGGAAGGACAGAGAACCCATTCGAGTAAAATCTATGAATATAATGATTCATAATAACCTTACTACTCAAATAAAGGAGGCGCAACTAGGAGTTTTAAAAGAGGGAAATTTAAAGGATGAAATACCCAAAGGATCGGAGAAGCATCTTAATATTCGGGAAGACGGAACCCGGTATAGGGCTGAAAGGATTTGGGTACCAAAATTTGGAGATATGAGAGAAATGGTACTTAGAGAAGCTCATAAAACCAGATACTCAATACATCCTGGAACGGGGAAGATGTACAAGGATCTCAAGAAACATTTTTGGTGGCCGGGTATGAAAGCCGATGTTGCTAAATACGTAGGAGAATGTTTGACGTGTTCTAAGGTCAAAGCTGAGCATCAGAAACCATCAGGTCTACTTCAACAACCCGAAATCCCAGAATGGAAATGGGAAAATATTACCATGGATTTCATCACTAAATTGCCAAGGACTGCAAGTGGTTTTGATACTATTTGGGTAATAGTTGATCGTCTCACCAAATCAGCACACTTCCTGCCAATAAGAGAAGATAACAAGATGGAGAAGTTAGCACGACTGTATTTGAAGGAAGTCGTCTCCAGACATGGAATACCAATCTCTATTATCTCTGATAGGGATGGCAGATTTATTTCAAGATTCTGGCAGACATTACAGCAAGCATTAGGAACTCGTCTAGACATGAGTACTGCCTATCATCCACAAACTGATGGGCAGAGCGAAAGGACGATACAAACGCTTGAAGACATGCTACGAGCATGTGTTATTGATTTCAGAAACAGTTGGGATCGACATCTACCGTTAGCAGAATTTTCCTACAACAACAGCTACCATTCAAGCATTGAGATGGCGCCGTTTGAAGCACTTTATGGTAGAAAGTGCAGGTCTCCGATTTGTTGGAGTGAAGTGGGGGATTGACAGATTACGGGTCCGGAGATTATACAAGAAACTGCCGAGAAGATCATCCAAATTCAACAACTGAAAGGACCGGTCCTAATCCTCCTGGACGAAGTCTTTAACAGTTGGTCCCATTGCGATGATCGACTTCAAGTAATGTCCTTAATATGAGCAAATGTACAGCGGAAGACTTAATTCGTACCTGAGAATAACATGCTTTAAAAAGTCAACATAAAGTTGGTGAGATATATAGGTTTGATGCTAGCAGCGTTATAACAATGGAACACAAGATTTCATATATAAACATTTTAATAAAAATATTCTAAGTGGTTGAGCACTTGGTAACCATACTTAACATTTAATCACGTCGCATATTCCCTTTATTATGAAATCTTACTACACCGTACCAAGGTGTAGTCACGAAACGAAGTACTGTGCAACCGTTGAATACTGGTCGTCCAGTCCGGTTGGGGTTGTCAGGCCCGATAGATCTATCAACAGGATTCGCGTTTACAATACCGCTGTAAATATTAGTTACCAAGCTACAGGGAAGTATGCCAGTGGTACAACTCAACGTAGAATATATTTTTCAGTTACTTGTGTCCATAACGTAAAACATAAAATACATGTATTCTCATCCCGAAATACTTAGAGTTTAAAAGTGGGACTATATACTCACCTAATGTATTTTGTAGTAAAAATACATATAACATCATTGAACACATAAGGTTGGCCTCGGATTCACGAACCTATATTATTCATGTATATATATTAAAACATATAATAGAACTGTCACATGATGTCATATTATTTATATTTTTGTAGTTATATAGAATTTATACTAAATTCCATTTAAAACATATACTTATATTATATCTTAATCTTTTATTTGCAAAGTACCAGTTATAATAATACTAAGACAAGTATAATAAAAATAATTTTAATAAAAATAATAATAGCATTAATAGTTTTAACAAAATAATAGATTAACAGAAATGATACTTTTAATATTTTAGTAGTTTTTAAATAAAATATAAGTTTAAAAATAAAAATTTTTATAATAATACTTAATAATAACAAAATTAGTAGTGAGTATATTTACTAAGATTTCAATAGTTATATTAACAATATTCTTAATCATAATCAAAAATAATATTAATGATAACAATACATAAATGATATTACTATTAATGATAAATACATCATAATATTATAAATAATGATATTACTTAATAATGTTTATTTAAAATAATAATGAAAAAAAAAATCTTTCTTATAATAATAATAATACTAATAATAATCAAAAACCTGTTAATAATAATATAAAAAAAATTCTAATGATAATCTTTATAACCATAATAATAATATTAGTTTTTGGTTTTGAAAGCTACCTTGAAAAATCTTTCTAAAAAGATATGCTCGAAGCCGGGCTCGAACCTCCCGTATACATCTTAACACCTTGACCAGTGGGCTGTTGCCCCTTTTTCGGTTTTAAAACTCTTTTTAATTTATATAAACCGAACCTATTTAATTCCCTTCTTCTTCAATTGATCAATTTGACCAGAGCTGGATTCAACCATAACATACCCTATAGAATTTGTTCTTTTGGGTTTAAAATATAAACAGGAACGGGACACGATTTCTGTTACCCTTTTAAAATAACAAGAAACGAAAAAAAAAAAAATCAGAATACTGAGATATGTACTGTAGATTTCGTATGAACTATAAATCAAATTCGTTGTTTTTGAAAGTTTTAGCCTATGATTCCTTCATGAAAATTGTTCCTTATCGTCATAGAAACTCTCGTCATCAATCCTTCAATCCAGAAACCCACTTAATCGTTCGAATTTGAATTATGTTCACATGGTTATTTTTTTTTTATATTCAGGTTTTGACTCGAAAATTCTCACTCACTTTTACGAATTGAAATCTGTAATTTTTCAGGAAGTTTAGGTAAAAGACTCCTTACAAAACTGCATTAACGAATTTAGAGATTAAAATCAAAATCAAGGTTTTGAAATTTTGGACTCAAGACAGGGTACCGATGGTTATATTTTGATCCTGTTAATTTATTTTCACAGCTTACAGGGATTTATATCTGAGAATTGAGTTTGTTAGTGTATGGGCGACTGATTTGAAGCCTAAAAACACAGAATAATCGGCTTGATTTTTATAGAGTTGATATGTCGATAGGAGTCACGGGTGAAAGAAAATAAAAAGGCATGATAGAAAGAAACAGATGAAGAATTATTGGATCTGATATCTTGGGTTGAATAAAAACGCATCCTAGGCTTAAATAAATATCAATATCTGTATCTATTTTTATATATATTAAGTTATACGGGGTATCTATTTATATTTATAAAAAAAAACGTATGACATGTGTATAACAGAAATTAATATATCTTTTTATACATGTAATTATTTTTATTCTTTTTTTTTTTTTTAGCAATTAATATTACTAATAATTAATACTTGTTATATTAATTTTAGTATTATTGTCAATAATAAGATTAATAGTAATAATAATAATAATACAACTTAAATATATCAAATTTTTGTATGCACCATTTATATTGGAAGTATAAATATTGACATTAACAGCAATGAAAGTAATACTTATAATAATATGTACATTAAAAGTGAAAATGATAAGTTGCATTAAAATCGTATTGATAATAATTAACTTAACATGAATTACATAATAAATATATACAATAAAATTTTATATACTTATATAGATCCATCTTAAATAATAATTTTTATTATATCTTACTTATTTCATTTTACAAAATTAATTCTAATAGCTAAATAATATAATATTTCAAATTATATTTCGAATTAATATAGATATTTATATTTTTAAAATACATATGTATTTATTTACAAATAGGAGTTCGTGAATCGTCGGAAATAATCAAAGGGTAATTGACTATTCAAACATAGATTTCAGACTTTTTAGACTTAACATTAAAGATTTTGCTTATCGTGTCGGAGACATATAAAGTTTATGGTTTAAATTTGGTCGGAAATTTCCGGGTCGTTACAACAACGGTTGAAAACCGCCCAAAGTCGACAAAAGAGCTACGCTGACATTAAAAGAAAAGATATAGAATTTGAAATTGGAGAGATGGTCATGCTTAAAGTTGCACCTTGGAAAGGCGTTGTTCGATTTGGTAAACGAGGGAAATTAAATCCAAGGTATATTGGACCATTCAAGATTATTGATCGTGTCGGACCAGTAGCTTACCGACTTGAGTTACCTCAACAACTCGCGGCTGTACATAACACTTTCCACATCTCGAATTTGAAGAAATGTTTTGCTAAAGAAGATCTCACTATTCCGTTAGATGAAATGCAAATCAACGAAAAACTCCAATTCATCGAAGAACCCGTCGAAAAAATGGATCGTGAGGTTAAAAGACTTAAGCAAAACAAGATACCAATTGTTAAGGTTTGATGGAATGCTCGTAGAGGACCCGAGTTCACCTGGGAGCATGAAGATCAGATGAAGAAGAAATACCCGCATCTATTTCCAGAAGATTCGTCAACACCTTCAACAGCTTAAAATTTCGGGACGAAATTTATTTAACGGGTAGGTACTGTAGTGACCCGAACTTTTCCATGTTTATATATATTAATTGAGATTGATATTTACATGATTAAATGTTTCCAACATGTTAAGCAATCAAACTTGTTAAGACTTGATTAATTGAAATATGTTTCATATAGACAATTGACCACCCAAGTTGACCAGCGATTCACAACGTTAAAACTTGTAAAAATGACATGACGATATATATATATGGATATACATATGGTTAACATGAGATTATGATAAGTAAGTATCTTCATAAGTATATTAACAATGAGTTATATACATATAAACAAGACTACTAACTTAAGAATTTCGAAACGAGACATATATGTAACGATTATCGTTGTAACGACATTTAAATGTATATATATCATATTAAGATATATTAATATATCATAATATCATGATAATATAATAATTTAACATCTCATTAGATATAATAAACAATGGGTTAACAACATTAATTGAGATCGTTAACTTAAAGGTTTCTAAACAACACTTACATGTAACGACTAACGATGACTTAACGACTCAGTTAAAATGTATATACATGTAGTGTATTTAGATGTATTAAAATACTTTTGGAAGACTTCAAGACATATATCAAAACACTCATACTTAACGAAAATGGTTACAGTTACCTTCCCATTCTTTTCTTTCATCAAGAATTCTAGTCGTATTCTTACCCGTATTATACACAGATTCAAAACGTACTTACTATGGGTATATACCAATAGGAACTAGCATGGGATTCCACTCTGGATTATGTCATGTATGACTAATCAATTTTAACTTCTACCATGAGCTAGTCAACTAACTAGAACTCCTTTTAACCCCACTCACCATGCACCAATTACCACTCATCATTCACTCCATTTCACTTCCAATTCTCTTTCTAATTCTCTCCCAACACACACACACTATTATGAACGTATTTTTCCAGTAGTTAATCATCATCTTCATCAAAAATCACTTCAAGAATCAAGCTATAATCATCATAGGAAGAACACTTCAAAAATCCCTTCAAGTTTACTAATTTACTTCCAAGCTTTCTAATCCATTCCAAGTAATCATCTAAGATCAAGAAACCTTTGTTATATACAGTAGGTTATCTTTCTTATTCAATGTAATATTCATATTCAAGCTTTGATTCAATTTCTATAACTATAAACTATCTTAATTCGAGTAAAAATCTTATTTGAACTTGTTTTTGTGTCATGATCCTACTTCAAGAACTTTCAAGCCATCCAAGATCCTTTGAAGCTAGATCATTTCTTGTCACTTCCAGTAGGTTTACCTACTAAACTTGAGGTAGTAATGATGTTCATAACATCATTCGATTCATATATATAAAACTATCTTATTCGAAGGTTTAAACTCGTAATCACTAGAACATAGTTTAGTTAATTCTAAACTTGTTCGCAAACAAAAGTTAATCCTTCTAACTTGACTTTTAAAATTAACTAAACACATGTTCTATATCTATATGATATGCTAACTTAATGATTTAAAACCTGGAAACACGAAAAACACCGTAAAACTGGATTTACGCCGTCATAGTAACACCGCGGGCTGTTTTGGGTTAGTTAATTAAAAAACTATGATAAACTTTGATTTAAAAATTGTTATTCTGAGAAAATGATTTTTATTATGAACATGAAACTATATCCAAAAATTATGGTTAAACTCAAAGTGGAAGTATGTTTTCTAAAATGGTCATCTAGACGTCGTTCTTTCGACTGAAATGACTACCTTTACAAAAACGACTTGTAACTTATTTTTCCGACTATAAACCTATACTTTTTCTGTTTAGATTCATAAAATAGAGTTCAATATGAAACCATAGCAATCTGATTCACTCAAAACGGATTTAAAATGAAGAAGTTATGGGTAAAACAAGATTGGATAATTTTTCTCATTTTAGCTACGTGAAAATTGGTAACAAATCTATTCCAACCATAACTTAATCAACTTGTATTGTATATTATGTAATATTGAGATACCATAGACATGTATACAATGTTTCGACCTATCATGTCGACACATCTATATATATTTCGGAACAACCATAGACACTCTATATGTGAATGTTGGAGTTAGCTATACAGGGTTGAGGTTGATTCCAAAATATATATAGTTTGAGTTGTGATCAATACTGAGATACGTATACACTGGGTCGTGGATTGATTCAAGATAATATTTATCGATTTATTTCTGTACATCTAACTGTGGACAACTAGTTGTAGGTTACTAACGAGGACAGCTGACTTAATAAACTTAAAACATCAAAATATATTAAAAGTGTTGTAAATATATTTTGAACATACTTTGATATATATGTATATATTGTTATAGGTTCGTGAATCAACCAGTGACCAAGTCTTACTTCCCGACGAAGTAAAAATCTGTGAAAGTGAGTTTCATTTGAATCCCTTTTACTCTTTAAATTTTTGGGACTGAGAATACATGCACTGTTTTAATAACTGTTTCACAATATTTATATGCGTGGGTTTCATTTGCTCCCTTTTACTCATTACATTTTTCGGACTGAGAATACATGCGCTGCTTTTATAACTGTTTTACGAAATAGACACAAGTACATGAAACTACATTCTATGGTTGAATTATCGAAATCGAATATGCCCTTTTTATTTAGTCTGGTAATCTAAGAATTAGGGAACAGACACCCTAATCGACGCGAACTCTAAAGATAGATCTATTGGGCCTAACAAACCCCATCCAAAGTACCGGATGCTTTAGTACTTCGAAATTTATATCATATCCAAAGGGTGTCCCGGAATGATGGGGATATTCTTATATATATGCATCTTGTTAATGTCGGTTACCAGGTGTTCACCATATGAATGATTTTTATCTCTATGTATGGGATGTGTATTGAAATATGAAATCTTGTGGTCTATTATTATGATTTGATATATATAGGTTAAACCTATAACTCACCAACATTTTTGTTGACGTTTTAAGCATGTTTATTCTCAGGTGATTATTAAGAGCTTCCGCTATCGCATACTTAAATAAGGACGAGATTTGGAGTCCATGCTTGTATGATATTGTGTAAAAACTGCATTCAAGAAACTTATTTTGTTGTAACATATTTGTATTGTAAACCATTATGTAATGGTCGTGTGTAAACAGGATATTTTAGATTATCATTATTTGATAATCTACGTAAAGCTTTTTAAACCTTTATTGATGAAATAAAGGTTATGGTTTGTTTTAAAATGAATGCAGTCTTTGAAAAATGTCTCATATAGAGGTCAAAACCTCGCAACGAAATCAATTAATATGGAACGTTTTTAATCAATAAGAACGGGACATTTCAAATGTAACGTCTTTCATAGTATGTCATGAATGACTCCAAGTAATATCCTTAAAATGAGCTAATGCACAGCGGAAGATTTCTTTAATACCTGAGAATAAACATGCTTTAAAGTGTCAACCAAAAGGTTGGTGAGTTCATTATTTTATCATAATCAATCATTTCCGTAATAGTAATAGACCACAAGATTTCATATACGTAAACGTTTTAATAAAAATATTCTAAGTGGTTGAGCACTTGGTAACCATACTTAACATTTAATCAACGTCGCATATTCCCTTTATTATGAAATCTCACTACACTGTACCAAGTGTAGTCACGAAAACGAAGTACTGTGCAACCGTTGAATACTGGTCGTCCAGTCCGGTTGGGGTTGTCAGGCCCGATAGATCTATCAACAGGATTCGCGATTACAATACCGCATGTAAATGGTAGTTACCAAGCTATTAGGGAAAAATATGCAAAGTGGTACAACTCAACGTAGAATATGTTTTTAGTACCTGTGTCCATTTCGTAAAACAGTTATAAAACAGTGCATGTATTTTCAGCCCAAAAATATATATAAAAAGGGAGTAATGAAACTCACAATACTGTATTTCGTAGCAATTATGTATATGACGGCACTGAACAAGTGCAGGGTTTGTCCCGGAATCACGAACCTATATTAAGTATATATATTTTATATGTTGGTCAATATCTGTCTAACAATTTAGGTCATGTCGTAGTGTATCACAATCCTAATGCTCGAGACCGACATGCAAAAGTCAACAAAAGTCAACTTGACCCAAAATGACTTCCAAAATCTATACATGTTTATTATATAACTTATATATAGTCGTTTTATATATTTAAATATATTTATCAGATCCTATTATACTAAATAATACAAGTCATTTATTAATAAATAAAAATTTATATTAAAATCCATATATGATAAAAATATACTTTTATATATCTCAAGTAATAAAATTTATAAAATTCACTTGATATCATAAAAATATAGTGGTATGTATTATTAATGTAATTATATTACGTGTGGTAAAAATATCTTTGTACGCATATTTATTTGATAAAATAATATTGATAACAATAATAATGATAAAAATAATAAAATGATAGTTTCAATAAAAATATTAATTTTTAGTAATAAAGATAATTTTAGTAATAACATCAACTGATAACAATTATAATAATCGTTTTAATAATAATATTAAAATTAATGATAATTCAGTTGACCATATCTTTTAATCCGTTCATCGAAACCACACGATTTCTAAATGAAAAGTTATTAATTTTTCTTTAGCTTTTCAACGACATGCATATCATATACCTTATCTCAGTAGCATATGTATCAAATTCGTGATTTATTATAAACTATTTAACGATGAAACTAAGCATACAAACATGCATAATTCTATATACTCGAGCACTAGTCAGGGATACACTATTAATATATAAAAGATAAGATATTAATACTCATGAAAGGACCCATTCATATACATTATAAACGATTCACAATAGTTGATTACATCGCGAGGTATTTGACCTCTATATGATACATTTTACAAACATTGCATTCGTTTTTAAAAGACAAACTTTCTTTACAACGAAAGTTGACAGCATGCACACCATTTGATAATACATCCAACTATAATTGACATAATAATAATCTTGATGAACTCAATGACTCGAATGCAGCGTCTTTCAAAATATGCCATGAATGACTCCAAGTAATATCCTTGAAATGAGCTAATGCACAGCGAAAGATTTCTTTAATACCTGAGAATAAACATGCTTTAAAGTGTCAACCAAAAGGTTGGTGAGTTCATAGGTTTATCATAACAATCATTTCACTTAATATCGTAAAACTATAGTGGTAAGTATTATTAATGTAATTATATTACGCGTGGTGAAAAATATCTTTGTATCCCCTATTTATTTGATAAAATAATATTGATCATAATAATAATAAGTAAAAGTTGTATTATTTTGTAATAATAATTATTATTATTCTATAAAAAAATAACAATATTTATATTTACTAAAAATGGTATTATGATAAAATGATAATACTAACATAATAGTAATAATGATATTTTATAATAACAATGATATTTCTATTAAAATAATAACGACGATAGTAATAATAATCATTTTAACAATAATACTAAAATTCAGTTGACTATAACTTCTAATCCGTTCATCGAAACCATTCGATATCTAAATGAAAAGTTCTTAATTTTTTGCTAGCTTTCCAATGACATGCATATCATATACCCTATCTCAGTAGCATATGTATCTAATTCAGGATTCAACAAACCTATCTAAGGACAACATCGAATGTACAAGCATGCATAATCCTATATACTCGAGCACTAGTCAGGGATACACTATTGATATATAAAAGTTAAGTTATGAGTGCTCATGTATCAATATTGAGATTCAATATTGCAGGAAAGTACGTAGACGCAACGGAGATGACAAACACTAGATTGACCTCACGAGCATACCCATAAACCATACCCATCACCTCCCTAGCTATAACCCATAATTTCCTTAGCTTCGACTCATTAAAAAAAAAACTCTTTTGAAATCAATCGGACATCACTCCGTCGTAATATTTTATGTATACTAATAATATCTTGAAATAATACAGAGCATATATATATATATATATATATATATAAATCGATTGAGAGAGTTTTAGAGAAATATATTTTTAAGTTTCTATGAAATAATGAAACCTATTGAATTCTATTTATAATAGATTTTAGAATTATTAAAGTGAATTATTAAAGTATGAATTATTAAAGTGAATTATTAAAGTATGAATTATTAAAGTGAATTATTAAAGTATGAATTATTAAAGTATGAATTATTAAAATGAATTATTAAAGTATGAATTATTAAAGTGAATTATTAAAGTTAAAGTAAAGTAAAAGTAAAGTAAAGGTAAAGTTAAAGTATAGTAAAAGTATAAAAACTATGTATGTATAATACGCATATAAATATATATAATATTAATTTAAATCATTATATATATTTAATGAAATAAAATATAAATATCGTTATATTTATTATACTGGTTAAGTAATGAGTTGTCAAAAGTGATTCTAGATATTTATAAAAGTTATATACGTTTTAATAATAAAGTTCTTTTTAAACTGAAAACGTTTTTGTACGTTTGAAAATAGATTAATAGAATATTATGGAAACCAATTCTCCACTAGCTTTTGTCTAACTTTCGTAAATGACACTTTTTATTTTTATTTATAAATAGCTTGACAAATTATTTCGAATATCGTTAAGAGGAATAGATTTTCTCAAATCATAGTGGACCTCTCAACAGAGACTTGTAATCATAATTCAATGTTTCTGATAATTCAATCATTTAATATATTTTATTTAATTTCATCGATAATCATATTGAAACAAATACGTTCATATAAAGCATTATATGTTTAAATACTTTGTTGACATTTTCAATTTATAACATATATACATATAAATACATATTCATATATGTTCATTAAATGGTTCGTGAATCATTGGAATTTGGTCGAGGTTTAAATGAATGTATAAACATAGTTTAAAATCCTTGAGATTTAACTTAACAAACATTGCTTATCGTGTCAGAATAATATAAAGACAAAGTTTAAATTTAGTCGAAAATTTCCGGGTCGTCACAGTACCTACCCGTTAAAGAAATTTCGTCCCCGAAATTTGATAGAGGTGGTTATGGCTAACAATGAGAATGTTATTATGACGTAACGATTATGAAGTTTTATCATGTCTAAGAAGTATGGATAAAATAATTCGATTACTATAAGCGTATGAGGGAAGTTATCGTAAATGAAGGAAATAAGATTATAGTGATTCGTCATATCTTTTGACATCATCACAATTGATCTCCGAATTTAAAGAAAATCTTTGTAATCTATGTTGAATTTGATGCTTCGGTGATTAATTAGATTATGATTCTCTTCGAATTAATACGATATTCCATCTTGATTTCTCTGTCGGGTATTTCATTATAAATTCACCTCCTTCGTTTCCTTACAACTCACACCTTCTATTCTTTCTCCCTCAACTCATATTTTAAAGTATTTGTCAATATGCTTCATCCAGTACTGTTTCTCGATATACTCCTCACTTTCATATCTGTCGTTCTTCTTTTTTATCTGCCTCCGGAAGAATCTATTTACTTCTACTATACTCTCAGTTTTATAGTGTTTTTAGTTCTTCCGTGTCTTTATATTGCTATATGCATCGATATATACAGTTTATAATTTTTGAGTGGTTGTTGAGTTTTATATCTTCCCTTATATTTCAAAGCCCCTGCTTTTGTCTTCTATAATCATTGACATCCACAGTTAATGCTCCCTTCTATTTGCTGCGATTTATACTCCAATTTCTATTTTGGAGTTTTGTCCTTTCGTTTCTTCTTCTTGCGATTAAGCCACGTTTGTAATGGTCCAATATTCGCAGATATGAATTTCAGAATGAACATAGTTAATGTTCTAAGAAGGAAATGGTAATGGCACGATCTTGATTTGTTAATTTACCAGAATTCCCTGAAAAGACCGAATCATCAAGAAAATATATTCTTGATATTTTTAGAGATTAAATAGAATACAAGAGTCGTGTAACATGGAACATGATGATGGCATGGTCTGTAAATCGTCATGTCCCATTAGAAACTCAGCATGACTTACTGTAATATAATCACGTTGATCAAGTGTCATTATATTATACTAACTCATGCTTCAGTTCCCAACACTGCTTCAAAACATTCATAATTTAAACTCGAAAGTTTATAGAATATAGAAACTAATAGTTTCTTATATGATGTAACACTGATAGCGCAAAGAGATAAATGACTTCAGATAAGATTAGTTGTGAAAATATCTTCAGAAATATCGCGGATATTTATAATGAAAGATATGATAATATCATAGAATTTTTAATATTGATGGATGATGATGAAGATTTTTCTGTAAAGGTTTAGAATAAAGAGTAAGGTATTCGTTAATGACTTTAGCAGGCACTGAATCATTTGGATTCTTTGAAGGCAGATTTAGTCTTTGTGATTTGTCCACAGCCTCCTTCATAGTCTGTTCAATCCGTTTTTCAATTCCAAACCTTCTCTTTTTCTCAGCTTTACCACCTTACTATTCTTTGTCATCAAACTTTTTAGTGTAAAGATCGTTTACAGTTTTTGATGCTTCGTCAGCATTTCAAGAACTAGTTTGCAGTTCAAAATATTTTTCAGAACTTCACATTCAAAGTATGTAAGTCCAGGAGATAGACGTTTTACGTACACATATAACTGTTGGCGTAGACATGCTGCGAGATTTCAAAATACTGGTTACTGTTTTCCGATGATTCGTATGACAATTCTCGTTACAAGATGAGAATGAGTAAATGATGTGATTTCAATAAATATAATGATTTTTCGAAAAGTCAAAGATAATTGAAGTTGTTGGTAAGTTTGTTGCTAAGGTGGCGAGATATGAAAGGTCCCCAGTAACGATGATGAAAGGGCAACGTATCTATCGAGTTATAATAAGACTAGTCCGACTGAAAAGTCAAAGTTGACTTGCTGGAGCTGTGACAAAACTGTCTACTTTGAAAAGGAATTGAAAAGTCATTTTAGCTAATAAATGCCAAAGGGTCTGACACGGATACGCGTCGAAATATGACTTTGGCTTCGAGAGCTTTTTAGGTACATAAATGTGGGTAATATGTGGTTAGATCATCATCTCGATTGTTCATTGTTTGAAGTGTCTTCGAAAACTTCGGAGAGTTTGAACACAGTTTGTAATCGTTAATATACATATGATGTTACACAGTTTTGAAGTCAACGTATAGCTTTAAAAGATGTAGGAATCTAAGAGTGATGTCTTCTGTTAAATCATGACTTGGATTTTGATTTGTCAAAATCAGAATGCGTAATCAAATTTGGGTGAGAATGGTTGTTTTGATTACTATACAAGAATGTATATTGTTGTGAGATTTTGGGAGTATAGTTGATGATTTGCTTAATCAGATTCAAAAAATGTAACATATTAATTGTGAATTTATATATCTCTCGGGTATTACCTACCCGTTAAAAAAATTTCACAATTAATATTTTGTACAACAGAATTTTATTACAGTCTTTATGAAAATATATATGTGCATATTTTCTTCAGATGTGACATAGATTTAATGAGTTAATATTAAATTAAACTCATTTGATTTACGGTTGAAACTAGAACTGAATAATCCCTAAAGACTTTAGAAATTACATAACTTTTACGGAGTATTTATTCAATAAAATTGAAATTATGAATTAATACTTCGTTATTTGTTGGTGTTTGTAACCCTTGCACCATATTCTCTAAAGCCACTACTCGAACACGAAGCGCGTTGACTTCTTCTATTACACCGGGGTGATTGTTGGTTCGAACGAGCGGATAAATAAAATCTAGAATTTGATGTAGTATATAATCGTGACGAGATACTCTGGAAATGAGAGAGAAAATGGTGTTTCGGACCGATTCGCTGGTAAGTGCTTCAGGTTCATCGCCAAGAGGGCAATGTGGTGGATGGAAGGGATCACCTTCTTTCTTGTCTCCAATTATTGAAGAGGCTACGAACCTATCCCCAATTCATCCAGAATAGATGATGGCTAATTGGTTGATCCATTCCGGTCACACTGCTTTCGGAGCTTGAGTGGGATTCCGTATCGAAATTCGAGGGACTTGAACTAATGACGAATTCCATTTCGTTCGAGTGAATAAAGGATTTTTCGATATGAAATGATTTTTCAGCTATCGGGTGGTATTCTAATTACATAGAATATCTATATATATAGCGCAAAAGATTTCATAGATTACGGAGGAATTTACGGGATATGTCAGGCAAAGTTTACAGTAACAGATACGCTCAGATATGGATTTGCAGATATGCTAAGATATGAATTTTGTCTATACACTATTCACGAAATCAATGCAGTAAGACGTGTCTAGACTAAGAATGATAAGCAGGCAATTTCCGACAAAAATTATAAGCAAAACTTTTGACATGCAGACACGGTCGAAGTCCAGACTCACTAATGCATCCTAACAACTATCAGTTAGACACACTAATGCAGACCTGGTTCGCTAAGACCACCACTCTGATACCAATTGAAAGGACCCGTTCATATACATTATAAACGATTCATAATAGTTGATTACATCGCGAGGTATTTGACCTCTATATGATACATTTTACAAACATTGCATTCGTTTTTAAAAGACAAACTTTCTTTACAACGAAAGTTGACGGCATGCACACCATTTGATAATACATCCAACTATAATTGACATAATAATAATCTTGATGAACTCAATGAATCGAATGCAACTTCTTTCAAAATATACCATGAATGACTCCAAGTAATATCCTTGAAATGAGCTAATGCACAGCGGAAGATTTCTTTAATACCTAAGAATAAACATGCTTTAAAGTGTCAACCAAAAGATTGGTGAGTTCATAGGTTTATCATAACAATCATTTCAATATATTAATAGTCCACAAGATTTCCGTTTATAAATATATGTACACTCACAAGTGTATAAAAGTATTCTATAAGTTGTAGGCACCCGATAACAAGCCTTAACGTTCATGTTTTACCCTCTAAAGTACACCAGATCAGGTGTGTTTAAAATAACCTCGAAGTACTAAAGCATCCCATAGTCAGGATGGGGTTTGTCAGGCCCAATAGATCTATCTTTAGGATTCGCGCCTACCGTACATAGACAAGTAGTTTAATGTTACCAAGCTAAAGGTATATTTCTGGTTTAAACCCACGTAGAATTAGTTTTAGTACTTGTGCCTATTTCGTAAAACATTTATAAAACAGCGCATGTATTCTCAGCCCAAAAATATATTGCAAAAGCAAATAAAAAGGGAGCAAATGAAACTCACCATACTGTATTTCGTAGTAAAAATACATATAACGTCATTAAACAAGTGCAAGGTTGGCCTCGGATTCACGAACCTATATTAATTATATATATTTATATGTTGGTCAATATTTGTCTAACAATTTTTGGTCAAGTCATAGTGTACCACAATCCTAATGCTCGAGACTAATATGCAAAAGTCAACAAAAGTCAACTTGACCCAAAATGACTTCTAAAATTTATACGTGTTTATTATATAACTTAACTATAGTCATTTTATATATTTAAATATATTTATTAGATTTTATAATAATAAAAGTCATTTATTAATAAAAATTTATATTAACGTTTATATATGATAAAATATACTTTTATATATCTTAAGTAGTAAAATTTATAAAGTTCACTTAATATCGTAAAACTATATTGGTAAGTATTATTAATGTAATTATATTACGCGTGGTGAAAAATATCTTTGTATCCCCTATTTATTTGATAAAATAATATTGATCATAATAATAATAAGTAAAAGTTGTATTATTTTGTAATAATAATTATTATTATTCTATAAAAAAATAACAATATTTATATTTACTAAAAATGGTATTATGATAAAATGATAATACTAACATAATAGTAATAATGATATTTTATAATAACAATGATATTTCTATTAAAATAATAACGACGATAGTAATAATAATCATTTTAACAATAATACTAAAATTCAGTTGACTATAACTTCTAATCCGTTCATCGAAACCATTCGATATCTAAATGAAAAGTTCTTAATTTTTCGCTAGCTTTCCAATGACATGCATATAATATACCCTATCTCAGTAGCATATGTATCTAATTCAGGATTCAACAAACCTATCTAAGGACAATATCGAATGTACAAGCATGCATAATCCTATATACTCGAGCACTAGTCAGGGATACACTATTGATATATAAAAGTTAAGTTATGAGTGCTCACGTATCAATATTGAGATTCAATATTGCAGGAAAGTACGTAGACGCAACGGAGATGATAAACACTAGATTGACCTCACGAGCATACCCATAAACCATACCCATCACCTCCATAGCTATAACCCATAATTTCCTTAGCTTCGACTTATTTAAAAAAAACTATTTTGAAATCACTCGGACATCACTCCGTCGTAATATTTTATGTATACTAATAATATTTTGAAATAATACAGAGCATATATATATATATATATATATATATATATATATATATATATATATATATATATATATATATATATATATATATATATATATATATATATAAATCGATTGAGAGAGTTTTAGATAAATATATTTTTAAGTTTCTATGAAATAATGAAACCTATTGAATTCTATTTATAATAGATTTTTGAATTATTAAAGTGAATTATTAAAGTATGAATTATTAAAGTGAATTATTAAAGTATGAATTATTAAAGTGAATTATTAAAGTATGAATTATTAAAGTGAATTATTAAAGTATGAATTATTAAAGTATGAATTATTAAAGTGAATTATTAAAGTATGAATTATTAAAGTGAATTATTAAAGTTAAAGTAAAGTAAAAGTAAAGTAAAGGTAAAGTTAAAGTATAGTAAAAGTATAAAAACTATGTATGTATAATACGCATATAAATATATATAATATTAATTTAAATCGTTATATATATTTAATGAAATAAAATATAAATATCGTTATATTTATTATACTGGTTAAGTAATGAGTTGTCAAAAGTGATTCTAGATATTTATAAAAGTTATATACGGTTTAATAATAAAGTTCTTTTTAAACTGAAAACGTTTTTGTACGTTTGAAAATAGATTAATAGAATATTATGGAAACCAATTCTCCACTAGCTTTTGTCTAACTTTCGTAAATGACACTTTTTATTTTTATTTATAAATAGCTTTACAAATTATTTCGAATATCGTTAAGAGGAATAGATTTTCTCAAATCATAGTGGACCTCTCAACAGAGACTTGTAATCATAATTCAATGTTTCTGATAATTCAATCATTTAATATATTTTATTTAATTTCATCGATAATCATATTGAAACAAATACGTTCATATAAAGCATTATATGTTTAAATACTTTGTTGACATTTTCAATTTATAACATATATACATATAAATACATATTCATATATATTCATTTAATGGTTCGTGAATCATTGGAATTTGGTCGAGGTTTAAATGAATGTATAAACATAGTTTAAAATCCTTGAGATTTAACTTAACAAACATTGCTTATCGTGTCAGAATAATATAAAGATAAAGTTTAAATTTAGTCAAAAATTTCCGGGTCGTCACAACTCACGTATCAATATTGTGATTCAATATTGCAGGAAACTACGTAGATGCAACGAAAATGATAAATGTTAGGTTCACCTCACGAGTAATACCCTCAAACAATACCCATAACCTCCATAGCTATAACCCATAATTTCCTAGCTCTATCCCGTTTGAAAACTTATTTTGAAATCGTCTGAATATAACTCCGTCGTAGTATTTTATGTATACTAATAATATCTTGAAATAATACTAAGTAAATACATATATGTAATTCGATTGAGAGAGTTTAGAGAAATATATTTTCAAGTTTCTATGAAATAATGAAACATATTGAATTCTATTTATAATAGATTTTTGAATTATTAAAGTAAATTATTAAAGTATGAATTATTAAAGTGAATTATTAAAGTATGAATTATTAAAGTGAGTTATTAAAGTTAAAGTAAAGTAAAAGTAAGTAAAAGTAAAATAAAGGTAAAGTTAAAGTATAGTAAAAGTATAAAACTATGTACGTATCATACGCATATAAATATATTTAATATTTATTTAAATCGTTATATCATAAAACATTTTAGAAAAGTAGAATTATATATATTCATAATAGGTTTCAAGTTTTTAAATTACAGTCTGTTGGTGAAGCATGGGATAAAGTTCAAAGGTTTAATAAACGTATGAAATCATCTTAATGAAAAATGTCGAGTTACTTAACTTGTCGATATCCAACATCTAAGTTATTTACACTCCACGTTCTTACTTATAGATCACTTTACCATTTTCCGAATATTTTCAAAAAGAATAGATTTCTTAAATCACAGTGGACCTTATAACATTGGCCCGTAATCATATCATAATGTATCTGATAATTCAATCATTTGATATTATCTCTTAATTCTGTCGATAAATATATCGAAACAAATACGTTCATGTAAAGTATCATATATCTAATACTTTGTTAATGTTTTCAGTTAATATTATATATTATATATACATATCTATATACACATAATTGTTCGTGAATCGTCGAACACGGTCAAAGGGTAATTGATTACATGAATGTAGTTCCAAACTTTTTGAGATTCAAGATTACAAATTCTGCTTATCGTGTCGGAAACATATAAAGGTTAGGTTTAAATTTGGTCAGAAATTTTTGGGTCGTCACAGTACCTACCCGTTAAAGAAATTTTATCCCAAAATTTGATCGAGGTCGTCATGGCTAACCATAAAAATGTTTTCATGACGGATATGTGTTGATAGATAGGATTTTATTACCATAGAGTAATATGGATAAAATGATCCGATTACTCGAAGCGTATGAGTGAAGCTATCACAAAATAGTGGAATAAGGAAAATAAGTTTTGTCATAATTTTTGACGTAGTCATGGTTGAATTCCGGAATTCAAGGGATTCAAAAAAAAATCTTGGAAATCTATAAGATCTGTTTCTTCGAGATTTAAGGAAATTAGGATCTCTTTAATTAAATGCGATGATCTGTCCCGATTACTACGTCTGATATTTCCCTTATATATTTACCTTTTCCATTCCATTAGTGTTTACCACTTCTATACTCAATTCCAATTTCAAAAGATTGAGAAAATGCTTAATCTAGTTCTAATCCTTGTCCTTATCCTTACTATCGCAACAATCATTCTCCTTTTCCAACTTCCACCTGAGGAATCTGTTTTCTTTTACTTCGCCCTTGGGGTTATAGTGTTTTTAATTCTCCCGTGTCTTTATGTTGCGATAAACATTGATATACACTGTTTGTAATTTATGTGTTGTTATTGAACTTTATATTCTCCCTTACATTTTGGAATTTCATACTTTTGTTATCTCTTCCCGGCTTTAAGTCAAGCGAATAATGGTCCAGAATTAGTAGGTATGAAGTTTTGGATGAACATAGTTAATGTTCTAAGAAGGAAATCGTAATGGTACGATCTTGATTTGGCAAATTACCAGAATATCCGGAAAGATAGAACTATCAAGAAGATATGTTCTTAATATGTTTGGAGATTTGGTAGAATGTAAGAGTCGTGTAAATGGCACATGATGACGGTATGTTCTGTGAATCATCACGTTCCATTAGAAACTCAGCATGAATTACTGTAATATAATCACGTTGATCAAGTGTCATTATATTATACTAACTCATGCTTCAGTTCCCAACACTACTTAAAAACATTCATATTTGAATTTTTTTCAGAATTTAGAAACCAACACAGTTTCTTTTATGTTGCAGATATTATGGAGAGATAAATAATCTCAGATAAGAATAGTTGTGAAAATATCTCCAGAAATATGGAGAATATGTATAATGAGAGATACGAAGATATCTTATAATATTTAAGATAAGATGATGATGAAGAATAAGGTCCGCAAAGGTTTAGAGTCAGGAGCAAGGTATTCGTTAATGACTTCGTCAGAAACAGAATCATCAAGATTCTTTAAATACAGACTTTGGTCCTTGTATTTGTCCTTGGTCTCCTTCACGGTCTGCTCAATCCATTGTTCAGTATCAAATCTTCTCTTTTTCTGGGCTTTACCATAACATTATTCTTTGTCATCAAACTTTTGACTGTTAAAGTCGTTTACAGTTTCTGCTGCTTCATTAGCATTTCGAGAACTAATTCACAGTTTGAGATGTTTTTCAGAAACTTCACATTCGAAGTGTGTAAGTTTAAGAGATAGACGTTATATGTATATATAACTATTGAAGTAGAAACGCTGCGAGATTTTAAACTACTGATTGCTGATTTTCAGTAATTGGTATGGCAATTCTTGTTGCAAGATGCGGATGAGTAAGAGATGGAGTTTCAATGAATAAGTACAGTGACTTTTTGGAGAGGTTTAGGTCGAAGGTTAATGAAGTTGTTGATAAGTTTACTGCTAATGTGGTGAGATATGAAAGGTTCCCCAGTAACGATGGTGAAAGGGCAGCGTATCTATCGAAGTTATAATAAAATTAGTTTTACTGAAAAGTCGAAGTTGACTTGTTGGAGCTGTGACAAAACTGGCAACTTTGAAATGAATCGTAAGGTTGTTTTTGCTAATAAATGCTAAAGAATTCAACGCGGGTACGTGTTAAACTATGACTTTGTGTTCGAGAGTTTTTCAGGTACAAGACTTCGGGTAATGTATGATTGGATCATCATCTCGATTGTTCCTTATTTGAAGTGTCTTCCGAAATTTCAAACCGTTTTAAATGCAGCTTGTCATTATCAATATCCAAAGGATAAATTAGTCATAAATCTTTATTGATTCTCGTATCCTTTTGAGTGTTACAATTAAAAGTGATGTTCTATCACAGTTTTAAAGTCAAAGTATAGCTTTGAAAAAATGTAAGGATCTAAGAGTGATGGTTTTGCTTATATCTCGAGTTGCATTATGGGATTTCAAAAATCAGAATAGGTGATTGAAATTGAATGAGTATGGTTGTTTTGATTTCTTATAAAAGAAGGTATACTGTTGTGAAAATAGGGAGTATAGTTGATGATTTACTGAATTAGAATCGAAGAATGTAATATATTAATTGTGCATTTATATATCTCTCGGGTCTTACCTACCCGTTAAAAAAATGTCACAAATAATATTTTGAAGAAGAATTTTTCATTACAGTCTTTATGAAAATATATGTATGTATATTTTCTTCAGATGTAATACAGATTTAATGAGTTAATATCATATTATGCTCATTTGATTTTCGGCTTGGATTAGTAAAGAATAATCTCTAAAACATTAGAGATTACATAATCTTCGCGTAGTATTTCGCTAATGTAATCAATACTTCAATATTTATTCTTATAGATATTTCCTTAGTGAATTATGCTGATGCTCATAGAACTCTTGCTAACTTCACAAGATACGAATGTTGTTTTCCAGTAAGTTTCGAGTACATTGAAGATGAAAGTGTAAAATCAAACATGTTATTGAATGATACACTTGGTTTATTATGAAACCGAATTCATTAAATTAAATCAAAGATTGTAGTTACGATGGTTAGGTTGTTAACGAAGGATGTATATCATAGAATATTAGTAATATGAATTTAACTGAGTAGTATCTACCCTTTTTTAATTCATATTCAATAGCTTAGTACGAAAGATTTTTATAGTTTCAGCATTCATATATATAATATATATATAATTTCTTCAGAATAATGAGTTAATACTTCATAACTCATTGATAAAAAATACTTGTTGTTGATCAATGATGACGTCCACGGCGATTCTTGAACTGACGGAACTTGTGATGTTATAGGTGCTGCTAGTGCTGATGATGCTGATAGTACTGACGGTGATGGTGGTGCTGACGATATTATTGATGCTGATGATACTGCCGGTAACTATTGATGAAGCTGCTGAAGCTTGTGGTATTGAGGCTTGCTATGTGGATGTTACTGGCGGTATTGGTTATGCTGCTGGTGCTGCTGATGGTGTTTGTAATCCTTGCACCATGTGTTCCAAAGCCACTACTCGGGTGCGAAGTACGTTAATTTCTGCTAGTACACCGGGATGATTGGTGGTTGAAACGAGCGGATGAATAAGATTCTCAATATGGGATAGTATATAATCATGACGAGATACTCTAGCAATGAGTGAGAAAATGGTGTCTCGAACAGGTTCGACGGTAAGTGCTTCAGGTTCATCGCCAAGAGAGCAATGTGGTGGATGGAAGGGATCACCTTCTTCTTGTCTCCAATGGTTGAGTTGACTATGGACCCATCCCCAATTCATCCAAAATAGATGATGGGAAATTGATTGATCCATTCCGGTGATGCTACTTTCGAAGCTCAGGTAGATATCCATATTTGAATAGCTGTCGGAATCTGAGGAATTCGAACTGGTTGAGAGATCCATCTCGTTGGATCAGGGAAAGAATTTTTGGTATGAAATAGATTGTAGAATTTAGATTTGGTATTCTTCAATTACATAATTTGCATATGTATATATAATACCAAAATTCCGTAAATTACGGAGAATCTTTGAAAAGATGTCAGTCAAAGTTCACAGTAATAGATGTGCTAAGATAAGAATCCGTCTATACACTATTATGCAATAAATGCAGGAAAACGCGTCTAGACTTAAGATGATAAGCAGGTAATTTCCTAAGGATGATAAGTAGATGATTTCCGACTAGAATTGATAAGCAAACTTTTTAAAAGACAAACTTTCTTTACATCAAAAATTGACGGCATGCATACCATTTCATATTACATCCAACTATTATTGACTTAATATTAATCTTGATGAACTCAACGACTCGAATGCAACGTCTTTCAAAGTATGTCATGAATGACTCCAAGTAATATCCTTAAAATGAGCTAATGCACAGCGGAAGATTTCTTTAATACCTGAGAATAAACATGCTTTAAAGTGTCAACCATGTAACATCCCAACCCGTAATACAAACGATCAAACGGAAATATCAAATACCGCATACCGAAGCATCCAAGCATAAAGGCAAGCTAGTCTAAGCATACCGTAACATAACTAAGCAACAAGCTAACAATAAATAAAGTGAGTTCACCAACGACGATGTGAACAATGCCAATAAGCGACACCCGGAGGGTTAGCTACATCACAACAATTCATTAAAATAAACAACATTATACGTATACAATATATATATATATATATATATATATATATATATATATATATATATATATATATATATGTATATATATATATATGTATATATATATATATATGTATATATATATATATGTATATATATATATATATATGTATATATATATATATATATATATATATATATATATATATAAATATCTCGAATAGCATAATTGCTTACGCTTACATCACAATTGTAGTGACCCGAACTTTTCCATGTTTATATATTAATTGAGATTGATATTTACATGATTAAATGTTTCCAACATGTTAAGCAATCAAACTTATTAAGACTTGATTAATTGAAATATGTTTCATATAGACAATTGACCACCCAAGTTGACCGGTGATTCACGAACGTTAAAACTTGTAAAAACTATATGATGACATATATATGGATATATATATAGTTAACATGATACTATGATAAGTAAACATATCATTAAGTATATTAACAATGAACTACATATGAAAAAAACAAGACTACTAACTTAATGATTTTTAAACGAGACATATATGTAACGATTATCGTTGTAAAGACATTTAATGTATATATATCATATTAAGAGATATTCATACATGATAATATCAGGATAATATAATAATTTAAAATCTCATCTGATATTATAAACATTGGGTTAACAACATTTAACAAGATCGTTAACCTAAAGGTTTCAAAACAACACTTACATGTAACTGTAACATCCCGCCTTTTTCCGTTTATTTTTCCTTTATACTATTTCAAACTCCGTTATATGTTTATAACATCTCCCATTAATACGCGTTTCAAAATATCTTGTGTAGGTAATTTAACGCACCCGATTCAAAGTTGAGGGACTAGTTTTGCCAAGAGGCCAAAGATTTGACTAGGTCAACTAGTCAAACCTTCAACCTCATCCACTCATCATTTTCTCATTTTATTTTCTCTTTTCTTCTCCTACTTTCACATTTTCTTTCAATTCACCACATCAAGGAATCATCATCCATTTAATTTCTAGCAAGCTTCAATTCAAACAAAATACATATTTGGAATCCTTGCAACATCCTCTTCGATTCCATACCGATTTCATCAATTTTGGGTAACTTTCTAAAATCACTAATTTTATGTGTTCTTGAGATTTTTGAGTTAAAAGGTTGTTGATTAGTGTCTATGGCTCAAGTCTAGTATGATTATGTGATTTGTATGCTTGTTCTTGTTATTTTGATGTAACTAGTTCATATTGAAAGATAACATGCTTAACCTTGAGATTTGAGTGTTTATATGTTGTTAGATGCTAAGACTTCATGTTTTAATTATGCTCCTAGTGTTACTAGCTTTATTTTGATGTAAAGTTTGATTAAGGAAACCTCCTAAACTTGATTATGAAATTTGGTGAATTTAGTTTAGGGTTTGATGAACTTGAAATGAATCTTAGATGCATTGAATGATTGCCATGTTGTTTTGTTTGCGTTTAGTTGTATTGTATGCTTGATTATCTTCAAAACGGCGTATTACACATGTGCATTAATTTCCCGAATCATAATATGGCATTTATGAACTTGGAGTAATAAATGATGAGCATTAATGGTGATTTTAATATGAGTTTGTTTGGTTTTGATTGAGTAAATGCGTTTAGTTATTCTCCTTGTCAAATTACCTTTCTAATGATATATGATATACGTTTTAAGTGTTTTCGGTGCATGAGATGTGTTAAATTGTATTTTGGTTCGTGACTTGGACCATTTTTCTGCAAACTGCATGTTTCCCAGGTATTGCGCGCCGCGCATATACCCGCGCGCCGCGCAGAATTAGAAATCCCAGATGTTTGCCTTCGTGGTTAAGTTCTGACCAGGATTTACACTTGGGTGCGCGCCGCGCAACCCATAGCGCGCCGCGCATACTGCCCAGCTCATTTTGTCTTTGTTTTTCATGTCACAAATATGTTTCCCGCTTTACTATAACCCCGTTTACCATGAAACTTGACTATTATGCTCGTATATGACTTCTCATCATGAGAAAATTGTCGGACACCCGACCCGACCCCGTTGACTTTGACTTTGACCAAGTTTGACTTTTAGTCAAACTTAACCAAACGATTATACAATCGTTCTAACATGCTTAACTACTTGTGTCGTGCATGAAACTTGAAAAATTGATCCACGTGCTATATTAATCGAGTCGTAACGAGCCATAGGACTAATTGAACATCTTTGACCCTTCGTGACTATCGTTATTGATACAACCTATTTGTTTAGGTCAAGACTAGCATTGTTTCTTGCACGTTTACTTGTCGAAGTACTTTTTGGTTCGTGCATACAAGGTGAGATCATAGTCCCACTTTTACTCTTTTAAACTTACTTTTGGGATGAGAAAACGTAAACGATTCTTTTGAACTAAGTGAACACAAGAACGGGAAAACATACATTCTACATACGAGTTTAGAACGAAAATCCTCAATTCGATTATCATTAGTTACATCAGATGGTGTAAGCGAGAACTTATGTTATATGGCCATATGGGTTGACAACCCTCATCTTTGACGGTTCGCTACCGTCTACGGATGAAATATATTTTCGGGAAACAGTGTTGTTCTAGCACTAATTTATGGGGTATTCAACGGACGGAATGTTAAGCTTTGATAATTGGGTGCTCGTGAATATTAACTTTTAGAATGTACTATGACTTTATCGATGTTGCAAATCTTGTGGTTCAACTTACTTTTACTCACTTACTTATTTAAACCTATGATTTCACCAACGTTTTCGTTGACAGATTCTCTATGTTTTTCTCAGGTCCTTGAACTTAGGTGATATATGCTTCCGCTCATATTTTTGATACTTGCATTGGATGTCGAGTATACTTGCATACGTGGAGCGTCTTTTTGACTACTTTTAATCGTGTCGCACGTGTTTCATACAAACTTTAAACATTGTTATGTACTTGTTATGGAAACTACTTTTGTAAACTTTGAAACACCCTTATTTATGAAATGAATGCGACATACTTTTCGGTCAAACTTTGTTATAAAGACTTACGACCATGTAATGGGACCATACGTAGATGACGCCGTCATTTGACGATTTGTCGGGGTCGCTACAAGTGGTATCAGAGCTTTGGTTGTAGGGATTTAGAGTTCATTAGTGTCAACCCCGAGTCATAGGGTACATTGGTGAGTCTAGACTACAACCGGCATATAGACTTGACATAGGAATTACCTGACTACTTGTGCATTTATACTCGAACTCTCTTACTCATATCTACTCTTATTCTATCTTACTCTTGCATTGTATGATTTAATTGACACGCCACCTTGACTATATGTAGTAATGTCGAATGCACATATGAATTAGGGTAATATAATTTCCGGGATTATATTACGGTGACTCATATGAACATTCCGACATTATGACATAAAGAATTTAAGGCGAGTCAAGGATAATTTTTCTCTCTATCTTTATTTCATATCACGGTTAGTATTATTTAGAATACTAACCAACAGTATTCTGGTGTTTTGAAGGAACAATGGCTCGTCGACGCGCCCCTCCCGAAACTCCCGAACAAGCTTTGCAACGCATGATAGCCACCGCTGTGGATGCGGCCATGGCCGGTCACTCGTCCAACAACAACAATAATAACAACAACAACCAAGGAGCCGGTAACTCTAGCGAAGGGTGCTCCTACAAAGCTTTCATGGGGTGCAAACCTCACTCTTATGATGGAACCGGGGGACCGGTTGTGCTTACTCGTTGGTTTGAACAAACCGAGGCCGTCTTTAGCATAAGCGGTTGTCGGGACCAAGACAAGGTCAAATACTCCACCCACACTTTCTCCGGTGTTGCTCTCACTTGGTGGAACACCTACGTTCAATCGGTGGGAACCGATGAAGCTCATGCCCTCTCTTGGGCCGATCTAAGGGAAAAGATGATTGTTGAATATTTTCCGCGCGAAGAAACCCGAAAACTTGAGGAAGAACTAAGAGCTTTGAATGAAATGTCCCGTTCTTATTGATTAAAAACGTTCCATATTAATTGATTTCGTTGCGAGGTTTTGACCTCTATATGAGACGTTTTTCAAAGACTGCATTCATTTTTAAAACAAACCATAACCTTTATTTCATAAATAAAGGTTTAAAAAGCTTTACATAGATTATCAAATAATGATAATCTAAAATATCCTGTTTACACACGACCATTACATAATGGTTTACAATACAAATATGTTACATCGAAATCAGTTTCTTGAATGCAGTTTTTACACAATATCATACAAACATGGACTCCAAATCTTGTCCTTATTTTAGTATGCAACAGCGGAAGCTCTTAATATTCACCTGAGAATAAACATGCTTTAAACGTCAACAAAAATGTTGGTGAGTTATAGGTTTAACCTATATATATCAAATCGTAACAATAGACCACAAGATTTCATATTTCAATACACATCCCATACATAGAGATAAAAATCATTCATATGGTGAACACCTGGTAACCGACATTAACAAGATGCATATATAAGAATATCCCCATCATTCCGGGACACCCTTCGGATATGATATAAATTTCGAAGTACTAAAGCATCCGGTACTTTGGATGGAGTTTGTTAGGCCCAATAGATCTATCTTTAGGATTCGCGTCAATTAGGGTGTCTGTTCCCTAATTCTTAGATTACCAGACTTAATAAAAAGGGGCATATTCGATTTTGATAATTCAACCATAGAATGTAGTTTCACGTACTTGTGTCTATTTTGTAAATCATTTATAAAACCTGCATGTATTCTCATCCCAAAAATATTAGATTTTAAAAGTGGGACTATAACTCACTTTCACAGATTTTTACTTCGTCGGGAAGTAAGACTTGGCCACTGGTTGATTCACGAACCTATAACAATATATACATATATATCAAAGTATGTTCAAAATATATTTACAAAACTTTTAATATATTTTGATGTTTTAAGTTTATTAAGTCAGCTGTCCTCGTTAGTAACCTACAACTAGTTGTCCACAGTTAGATGTACAGAAATAAATTGATAAATATTATCTTGAATCAATCCACGACCCAGTGTATACGTATCTCAGTATTGATCACAACTCAAACTATATATATTTTGGAATCAACCTCAACCCTGTATAGCTAACTCCAACATTCACATATAGAGTGTCTATGGTTGTTCCGAAATATATATAGATGTGTCGACATGATAGGTCGAAACATTGTTTACGTGTCTATGGTATCTCAAGATTACATAATATACAATACAAGTTGATTAAGTTATGGTTGGAATAGATTTGTTACCAATTTTCACGTAGCTAAAATGAGAAAAATTATCCAATCTTGTTTTACCCATAACTTCTTCATTTTAAATCCGTTTTGAGTGAATCAAATTGCTATGGTTTCATATTGAACTCTATTTTATGAATCTAAACAGAAAAGTATAGGTTTATAGTCGGAAAAATAAGTTACAAGTCGTTTTTGTAAAGGTAGTCATTTCAGTCGAAAGAACGACGTCTAGATGACTATTTTAGAAAACATACTTCCACTTTGAGTTTAATCATAATTTTTGGATATAGTTTCATGTTCATAATAAAAATCGTTTTCTCAGAATAACAACTTTAAAATCAAAGTTTATAATAGTTTTTAATTAATTAACCCAAAACAGCCCGCGGTGTTACTACGACGGCGTAAATCCGGTTTTACGGTGTTTTTCGTGTTTCCAGGTTTTAAATCATTAAGTTAGCATATCATATAGATATAGAACATGTGTTTAGTTGATTTTAAAAGTCAAGTTAGAAGGATTAACTTTTGTTTGCGAACAAGTTTAGAATTAACTAAACTATGTTCTAGTGATTACAAGTTTAAACCTTCGAATAAGATAGCTTTATATATATGAATCGAATGATGTTATGAACATCATTACTACCTTAAGTTCCTTGGATAAACCTACTGGAAAAGATAAAAATGGATCTAGCTTCAATGGATCCTTGGATGGCTCGAAGTTCTTGAAGCAGAATCATGACACGAAAACAAGTTCAAGTAAGATCATCACTTGAAATAAGATTGTTATAGTTATAGAAATTGAACCAAAGTTTGAATATGATTATTACCTTGTATTAGAATGATAACCTACTGTAAGAAACAAAGATTTCTTGAGGTTGGATGATCACCTTACAAGATTGGAAGTGAGCTAGCAAACTTGAAAGTATTCTTGATTTTATGAAACTATAACTTTTGAAATTTATGAAGAACACTTAGAACTTGAAGATAGAACTTGAGAGAGATCAATTAGATGAAGAAAATTGAAGAATGAAAGTGTTTGTAGGTGTTTTTGGTCGTTGGTGTATGGATTAGATATAAAGGATATGTAATTTTGTTTTCATGTAAATAAGTCATGAATGATTACTCATATTTTTGTAATTTTATGAGATATTTCATGCTAGTTGCCAAATGATGGTTCCCACATGTGTTAGGTGACTCACATGAGCTTCTAAGAGCTGATCATTGGAGTGTATATACCAATAGTACATACATCTAAAAGCTGTGTATTGTACGAGTACGAATACGGGTGCATACGAGTAGAATTGTTGATGAAACTGAACGAGGATGTAATTGTAAGCATTTTTGTTAAGTAGAAGTATTTTGATAAGTGTATTGAAGTCTTTCAAAAGTGTATAAATACATATTAAAACACTACATGTATATACATTTTAACTGAGTCGTTAAGTCATCGTTAGTCGTTACATGTAAGTGTTGTTTTGAAACCTTTAGGTTAACGATCTTGTTAAATGTTGTTAACCCAATGTTTATAATATCAAATGAGATTTTAAATTATTATATTATCATGATATTATCATGTATGAATATCTCTTAATATGATATATATACATTAAATGTCTTTACAACGATAATCGTTACATATATGTCTCGTTTAAAAATCATTAAGTTAGTAGTCTTGTTTTTACATATGTAGTTCATTGTTAATATACTTAATGATATGTTTACTTATCATAGTATCATGTTAACTATATATATATCCATATGTATGTCATCATATAGTTTTTACAAGTTTTAACGTTCGTGAATCACCGGTCAACTTGGGTGGTCAATTGTCTATATGAAACATATTTCAATTAATCAAGTCTTAACAAGTTTGATTGCTTAACATGTTGGAAACATTTAATCATGTAAATATCAATCTCAATTAATATATATAAACATGGAAAAGTTCGGGTCACTACAGTACCTACCCGTTAAATAAATTTCGTCCCGAAATTTTAAGCTGTTGAAGGTGTTGACGAATCTTCTGGAAATAGATGCGGGTATTTCTTCTTCATCTGATCTTCATGCTCCCAGGTGAACTCGGGTCCTTTACGAGCATTCCATCGAACCTTAACAATTGGTATCTTGTTTTGCTTAAGTCTTTTAACCTCACGATCCATTATTTCGATGGGTTCTTCGATGAATTGAAGTTTTTCGTTGATTTGGATTTCATCTAACGGAATAGTGAGATCTTCTTTAGCAAAACATTTCTTCAAATTCGAGACGTGGAAAGTGTTATGTACAGCCGCGAGTTGTTGAGGTAACTCAAGTCGGTAAGCTACTGGTCCGACACGATCAATAATCTTGAATGGTCCAATATACCTTGGATTTAATTTCCCTCGTTTACCAAATCGAACAACGCCTTTCCAAGGTGCAACTTTAAGCATGACCATCTCTCCAATTTCAAATTCTATATCTTTTCTTTTAATGTCAGCGTAGCTCTTTTGTCGACTTTGGGCGGTTTTCAACCGTTGTTGAATTTGGATGATCTTCTCGGTAGTTTCTTGTATAATCTCCGGACCCGTAATCTGTCTATCCCCCACTTCACTCCAACAAATTGGAGACCTGCACTTTCTACCATAAAGTGCTTTAAACGGCGCCATCTCAATGCTTGAATGGTAGCTGTTGTTTTAGGAAAATTCTGCTAACGGTAGATGTCGATCCCAACTGTTTCCGAAATCAATAACACATGCTCGTAGCATATCTTCAAGTGTTTGTATCGTCCTTTCGCTCTGCCCATCAGTTTGTGGATGATAGGCAGTACTCATGTCTAGACGAGTTCCTAATGCTTGCTGTAATGTCTGCCAGAATCTTGAAATAAATCTGCCATCCCTATCAGAGATAATAGAGATTGGTATTCCATGTCTGGAGACGACTTCCTTCAAATACAGTCATGCTAACTTCTCCAACTTGTCATCTTCTCTTATTGGTAGGAAGTGTGCGGATTTGGTGAGACGATCAACTATTACCCAAATAGTATCAAAACCACTTGCAGTCCTTGGCAATTTAGTGATGAAATCCATGGTAATGTTTTCCCATTTCCATTCCGGGATTTCGGGTTGTTGAAGTAGACCTGATGGTTTCTGATGCTCAGCTTTGACCTTAGAACACGTCAAACATTCTCCTACGTATTTAGCAACATCGACTTTCATACCCGGCCACCAAAAATGTTTCTTGAGATCCTTGTACATCTTCCCCGTTCCAGGATGTATTGAGTATCTGGTTTTATGAGCTTCTCTAAGTACCATTTCTCTCATATCTCCAAATTTTGGTACCCAAATCCTTTCAGCCCTATACCGGGTTCCGTCTTCCCGAATATTAAGATGCTTCTCCGATCCTTTGGGTATTTCATCCTTTAAATTTCCCTCTTTTAAAACTCCTTGTTGCGCCTCCTTTATTTGAGTAGTAATGTTATTATGAATCATTATATTCATAGATTTTACTCGAATGGGTTCTCTGTCCTTCCTGCTCAAGGCATCGGCTACCACATTTGCCTTCCCCGGGTGGTAACGAATCTCAAAGTCGTAATCATTCAACAATTCAATCCACCTACGCTGCCTCATATTCAGTTGTTTCTGATTAAATATGTGTTGAAGACTTTTGTGGTCAGTATATATAATACTTTTGACCCCATATAAGTAGTGCCTCCAAGTCTTTAATGCAAAAACAACCGCGCCTAATTCCAAATCATGCGTCGTATAATTTTGCTCGTGAATCTTCAATTGTCTAGATGCATAAGCAATCACCTTCGTTCGTTGCATTAATACACAACCGAGACCTTGCTTTGATGCGTCACAATAAATCACAAAATCATCATTCCCTTCAGGCAATGACAATATAGGTGCCGTAGTTAGCTTTTTCTTCAATAACTGAAACGCTTTCTCTTGTTCATCCTTCCATTCAAATTTCTTCCCTTTATGCGTTAATGCAGTCAAGGGTTTTGCTATTCTGGAAAAGTCTTGGATGAACCTTTTGTAGTAACCAGCTAGTCCTAAAAACTGGCGTATGTGTTTCGGAGTTTTCGGGGTTTCCCACTTTTCAACAGTTTCTATCTTTGCCGGATCCACCTTAATACCTTCTTTGTTCACTATGTGACCGAGGAATTGAACTTCTTCCAACCAAAATGCACACTTTGAAAACTTAGCGTATAATTCTTCCTTCCTCAATACTTCTAACACCTTTCTCAAATGTTCACCGTGTTCTTGGTCATTCTTTGAGTAAATAAGTATGTCATCAATGAAAACAATGACAAACTTGTCAAGGTATGGTCCACACACTCGGTTCATAAGGTCCATGAACACAGCTGGTGCATTAGTTAAACCAAATGGCATGACCATAAACTCGTAATGACCGTAACGTGTTCTGAAAGCAGTCTTTGGAATATCATCTTCTTTCACCCGCATTTGATGATACCCGGAACGTAAGTCAATCTTTGAATAAACAGACGAGCCTTGTAGTTGATCAAATAAGTCATCGATTCTCGGTAGTGGGTAGCGGTTCTTGATGGTAAGTTTGTTCAACTCTCGGTAGTCGATACACAACCTGAATGTACCATCTTTCTTCTTGACAAACAAAACAGGAGCTCCCCACGGTGATGTGCTTGGTCGAATGAAACCACGCTCTAAAAGTTCTTGTAATTGGCTTTGTAGTTCTTTCATCTCGCTGGGTGCGAGTCTGTAAGGAGCACGAGCTATTGGTGCAGCTCCTGGTACAAGATCTATTTGAAATTAAACGGATCGATGTGGGGGTAATCCCGGTAATTCTTTCGGAAATACATCAGGAAATTCTTTTGCGACGGGAACATCATTGATGCTCTTTTCTTCAGTTTGTACTTTCTCGACGTGTGCTAGAATAGCATAGCAACCTTTTCTTATTAGTTTTTGTGCCTTCAAATTACTAATAAGATGTAGCTTCGTGTTGCCCTTTTCTCCGTACACCATTAAGGGTTTTCCTTTTTCTCGTATAATGCGAATTGCATTTTTGTAACAAACAATCTCCGCTTTCACTTCTTTCAACCAGTCCATACCGATTATCACATCAAAACTCCCTAACTCTACTGGTATCAAATCAATCTTAAATGTTTCGCTAACCAGTTTAATTTCTCGATTCCGACATATATTATCTGCTGAAATTAATTTACCATTTGCTAATTCGAGTAAAAATTTACTATCCAAAGGCGTCAATGGACAACTTAATTTAGCACAAAAATCTCTACTCATATAGCTTCTATCCGCACCCGAATCAAATAAAACGTAAGCAGATTTATTGTCAATAAGAAACATACCCGTAACAAGCTCCGGGTCTTCCTGTGCCTCTGCCGCATTAATATTGAAAACTCTTCCGCGGCCTTGTCCATTCATGTTCTCCTGGTTCGGGCAATTTCTAATAATGTGGCCCGGTTTTCCACATTTATAACAAACTACATTGGCATAACTTGCTCCGACACTACTTGCTCCGCCATTACTCATTCCGACACCATTTGTTCCTTTCGTTCTATTAACCCCTGGTCCGTAGACCTCACACTTCGCCGCGCTATGACCATTTCTTTTACACTTGTTGCAAAATTTGGTGCAGAACCCCGAGTGATTCTTTTCACACCTTTGGCATAGCTGCTTCTGATTGTTGTTGTTGTTGCGGTTATTATTGTTGTTGGGATGATTGTTGTAGTTGCTGTTGTTGTTGTTGTTGTTGTTGTTGTTGGGCCGTTTGTTGTAGTTGCGATTGATGTTGCGATTGTTGGGATAATTGTTGCGATTATTGTTGTAATTGCTGTTGTTGTTGTATTGGTGATTCTTATCACCGTTTTCCTTCCACTTTCTTTTGACTTGCTTCACATTGGCCTCTTCAGCAGTCTGTTCTTTAATTCTTTCTTCAATTTGGTTCACGAGTTTGTGAGCCATTCTACATGCCTGTTGTATGGAGGCGGGCTCGTGTGAACTTATATCTTCTTGGATTCTTTTCGGTAATCCTTTCACAAACGCGTCGATCTTCTCTTCCTCATCTTCGAATGCTCCCGGACACAATAGGCACAATTCTGTGAATCGTCTTTCGTACGTGGTAATATCAAATCCTTGGGTTCGTAACCCTCTAAGTTCTGTCTTGAGCTTATTGACCTCGGTTCTGGGACGGTACTTCTCGTTCATCAAGTGCTTGAATGCTGACCACGGTAGTGCGTACGCATCGTCTTGTCCCACTTGCTCTAGATAGGTATTCCACCATGTTAACGCAGAACCTTTGAAGGTATGCGTAGCGTACTTCACTTTGTCCTCTTCAGTACACTTACTTATGGCAAACACCGATTCAACCTTCTCGGTCCACCGTTTCAATCCGATCGGTCCTTCGGTTCCATCAAATTCTAAAGGTTTGCAGGCAGTGAATTCTTTGTAGGTGCATCCTACACGATTTCCTGTACTGCTAGATCCAAGGTTATTGTTGGTAGTCGGTGTGTTTGAAGCTATGTTTGAAGCTAGAAAAGTACGGAATTCCTCTTCATTCATATTCACGGTGTGTCGAGTAGTCGGTGCCATTTCCTTCAAAATAGTCAAATGGAACAAGTTAATCATACAGAATTTTAAGAGTAGTTAATAGTATTTCGTAGCATAATATGAACTCATTTATAAAAGCTTTTTCTTCATATTAGCGTTTTATAAGTTTAAATTCGGGTAGTACCTACCCGTTAAGTTCATACTTAGTAGCTAATATACAATTCAACTACTACAATTCTATATGAAAAACTGATTATAATAATATTTCGCGTTCAAACTTTTACACAATATTTTACAAACTTACAATACCGCTTATTTTACATAAAGCATGAAATATAGCACACAATAACTTTGATACAAGATAGTTGTGAAGATAATTCTAGCTAGTACACAAGTCGTTCAGCAAAGGCAATAAAGACACGTAGTTCATACGTCCAGAAACAAGTCATGCATTCTGGTTTTACTAGGACTACTTCCCATCCTTGGTCTTGTGCAACATAACCGTTATGGCCATTGATAAGACAGCGTGTTGTAACGTCGTCAAAGGGACGAGGGTTACGTAATGTCCAACAGTCCCGTAATAATCTAAAAACCTCATTTCTTACCCCAATTACCGACTCCGTCACTTGTAGAAACGTTTTGTTTAATAGTTGTAGCCCGATGTTCTTGTTCTCACTTTGGTGAGAAGCGAACATTACTAATCCGTAAGCATAACATGCTTCTTTATGTTGCATGTTAGCCGCTTTTTCTAAATCACGAAGTCCAATATTCGGATATATTGAGTCAAAATAATTTCTTAACCCGTTGCGTAAAATAGCATTTGGGTTCCCCGCAATATATGCGTCAAAGTAAACACATCGCAACTTATGTGTTTCCCAATGTGATATCCCCCATCTTTCAAACGAAAGTCTCTTATAAACTAAGACATTCTTGGAACGTTCTTCGAATGTCTTACAAACTGATCTCGCCTTAAATAGTTGTGCCGAGGAATTCTGGCCGACTCTAGACAAGATTTCATCAATCATGTCTCCGGGTAGGTCTCTTAAAATATTGGGTTGTCTATCCATTTTGTGTTTTTAAACTGTAAAATAGACAAGAGTTAGATTCATAAAAAAATACTTATTAATACAAGCAATTTTTACATATATCATAAAGCATACGAACACTATATTACATATATTACACCACACGAATACAACTATCTTATTCCGACTCGCTCGTTTCTTCTTCTTCGGTTTTGGTTCGTTTTGCCAAGTTTCTAGGGATATATGATGTTCCCCTAATACGAGCCGTCGTTGTCCACATTGGTTTAGAAAAACCTGGTGGTTTAGAGGTTCCCGGGTCATTGTTACAACTTAAGGACTTCGGGCGTTGAAGATACATATAAAGTTCATCGGGGTTGGAATTAGATTTCTCTATTTTTATGCCCTTTCCCTTATTATTTTCTTTTGCCTTTTTACATTCAGTTGGGGTAATTTCTATAACATCATCGGAATTCTCGTCGGAATCCGATTCATCGGAGAATTGGTAATCCTCCCAATATTTTGCTTCCTTGGCGGAAACACCATTGACCATAATTAACCTTGGTCGGTTGGTTGAGGATTTTCTTTTACTTAACCGTTTTATTATTTCCCCCACCGGTTCTATTTCTTCATCCGGTTCCGATTCTTCTTCCGGTTCCGATTATTCTTCCGGTTCCGACTCTTCTTCCGGTTCCTCTTCGGGAACTTGTGAATCAGTCCACGAATCATTCCAATTTACATTTGACTCTTCATTATTATTAGGTGAGTCAATGGGACTTGTTCTAGAGGTAGACATCTATCACATAATATCAAACGCGTTAAGAGATTAATATATCACATAATATTCACATGTTAAAAATATATAGTTTCCAACAAAATTTGTTAAGCAATCATTTTTCAAGTAAACACGGTCGAAGTCCAGACTCACTAATGCATCCTAACAAACTCGATAAGACACACTAATGAAAAATTCTGGTTCTCTAAGACCAACGCTCGGATACCAACTGAAATGTCCCGTTCTTATTGATTAAAAACGTTCCATATTAATTGATTTCGTTGCGAGGTTTTGACCTCTATATGAGACGTTTTTCAAAGACTGCATTCATTTTTAAAACAAACCATAACCTTTATTTCATAAATAAAGGTTTAAAAAGCTTTACGTAGATTATCAAATAATGATAATCTAAAATATCCTGTTTACACACGACCATTACATAATGGTTTACAATACAAATATGTTACATCGAAATCAGTTTCTTGAATGCAGTTTTTACACAATATCATACAAACATGGACTCCAAATCTTGTCCTTATTTTAGTATGCAACAGCGGAAGCTCTTAATATTCACCTGAGAATAAACATGCTTTAAACGTCAACAAAAATGTTGGTGAGTTATAGGTTTAACCTATATATATCAAATCGTAACAATAGACCACAAGATTTCATATTTCAATACACATCCCATACATAGAGATAAAAATCATTCATATGGTGAACACCTGGTAACCGACATTAACAAGATGCATATATAAGAATATCCCCATCATTCCGGGACACCCTTCGGATATGATATAAATTTCGAAGTACTAAAGCATCCGGTACTTTGGATGGAGTTTGTTAGGCCCAATAGATCTATCTTTAGGATTCGCGTCAATTAGGGTGTCTGTTCCCTAATTCTTAGATTACCAGACTTAATAAAAAGGGGCATATTCGATTTCGATAATTCAACCATAGAATGTAGTTTCACGTACTTGTGTCTATTTTGTAAATCATTTATAAAACCTGCATGTATTCTCATCCCAAAAATATTAGATTTTAAAAGTGGGACTATAACTCACTTTCACAGATTTTTACTTCGTCGGGAAGTAAGACTTGGCCACTGGTTGATTCACGAACCTATAACAATATATACATATATATCAAAGTATGTTCAAAATATATTTACAACACTTTTAATATATTTTGATGTTTTAAGTTTATTAAGTCAGCTGTCCTCGTTAGTAACCTACAACTAGTTGTCCACAGTTAGATGTACAGAAATAAATCGATAAATATTATCTTGAATCAATCCACGACCCAGTGTATACGTATCTCAGTATTGATCACAACTCAAACTATATATATTTTGGAATCAACCTCAACCCTGTATAGCTAACTCTAACATTCACATATAGAGTGTCTATGGTTGTTCCGAAATATATATAGATGTGTCGACATGATAGGTCGAAACATTGTATACGTGTCTATGGTATCTCAAGATTACATAATATACAATACAAGTTGATTAAGTTATGGTTGGAATAGATTTGTTACCAATTTTCACGTAGCTAAAATGAGAAAAATTATCCAATCTTGTTTTACCCATAACTTCTTCATTTTAAATCCGTTTTGAGTGAATCAAATTGCTATGGTTTCATATTGAACTCTATTTTATGAATCTAAACAGAAAAGTATAGGTTTATAGTCGGAAAAATAAGTTACAAGTCGTTTTTGTAAAGGTAGTCATTTCAGTCGAAAGAACGACGTCTAGATGACCATTTTAGAAAACATACTTCCACTTTGAGTTTAATCATAATTTTTGGATATAGTTTCATGTTCATAATAAAAATCATTTTCTCAGAATAACAACTTTAAAATCAAAGTTTATCATAGTTTTTAATTAATTAACCCAAAACAGCCCGCGGTGTTACTACGACGGCGTAAATCCGGTTTTACGGTGTTTTTCGTGTTTCCAGGTTTTAAATCATTAAGTTAGCATATCATATAGATATAGAAAATGTGTTTAGTTAATTTTAAAAGTCAAGTTAGAAGGATTAACTTTTGTTTGCGAACAAGTTTAGAATTAACTAAACTATGTTCTAGTGATTACAAGTTTAAACCTTCGAATAAGATAGCTTTATATGTATGAATCGAATGATGTTATGAACATCATTACTACCTTAAGTTCCTTGGATAAACCTACTGGAAAAGATAAAAATGGATCTAGCTTCAATGGATCCTTGGATGGCTCGAAGTTCTTGAAGCAGAATCATGACACGAAAACAAGTTCAAGTAAGATCATCACTTGAAATAAGATTGTTATAGTTATAGAAATTGAACCAAAGTTTGAATATGATTATTATCTTGTATTAGAATGATAACCTACTGTAAGAAACAAAGATTTCTTGAGGTTGGATGATCACCTTACAAGATTGGAAGTGAGCTAGCAAACTTGAAAGTATTCTTGATTTTATGAAACTAGAACTTTTGGAATTTATGAAGAACACTTAGAACTTGAAGATAGAACTTGAGAGAGATCAATTAGATGAAGAAAATTGAAGAATGAAAGTGTTTGTAGGTGTTTTTGGTCATTGGTGTATGGATTAGATATAAAGGATATGTAATTTTGTTTTCATGTAAATAAGTCATGAATGATTACTCATATTTTTGTAATTTTATGAGATATTTCATGCTAGTTGCCAAATGATGGTTCCCACATGTGTTAGGTGACTCACATGGGCTGCTAAGAGCTGATCATTGGAGTGTATATACCAATAGTACATACATCTAAAAGCTGTGTATTGTACGAGTACGAATACGGGTGCATACGAGTAGAATTGTTGATGAAACTGAACGAGGATGTAATTGTAAGCATTTTTGTTAAGTAGAAGTATTTTGATAAGTGTATTGAAGTCTTTCAAAAGTGTATAAATACATATTAAAACACTACATGTATATACATTTTAACTGAGTCGTTAAGTCATCGTTAGTCGTTACATGTAAGTGTTGTTTTGAAACCTTTAGGTTAACGATCTTGTTAAATGTTGTTAACCCAATGTTTATAATATCAAATGAGATTTTAAATTATTATATTATCATGATATTATCATGTATGAATATCTCTTAATATGATATATATACATTAAATGTCTTTACAACGATAATCGTTACATATATGTCTCGTTTAAAAATCATTAAGTTAGTAGTCTTGTTTTTACATATGTAGTTCATTGTTAATATACTTAATGATATGTTTACTTATCATAGTATCATGTTAACTATATATATATCCATATGTATGTCATCATATAGTTTTTACAAATTTTAACGTTCGTGAATCACCGGTCAACTTGGGTGGTCAATTGTCTATATGAAACATATTTCAATTAATCAAGTCTTAACAAGTTTGATTGCTTAACATGTTGGAAAAATTTAATCATGTAAATATCAATCTCAATTAATATATATAAACATGGAAAAGTTCGGGTCACTACATTGAAGGCGGTCGGAAACGACCTCAAGGCTTACAATCTACGCTTCGCCGAACTATCTTTGATGTGTCCTAGTCTCGTTAGCCCCGAATCTCAAAGGATTGAGCTCTACATGCACGGTCTCCCAAAAAGCATCAAACAAGGGGTGATGTCATCCAAACCCACTACTCATCAAGCCGCTATGAACATGGCCCGCCAATTAATTGAGACGGTTGACGAAATTGTAGTGCCGGCTCCTAAGGCCGAAGACAAGTCGGGTGGCAACAAGAGGAAATGGGAAGCCACTCCATCAACCAACTACAACAACAACACCTTCACCAAAAAGCCCTTCAACAACGACGGCAAGAAGGGTTATGTCGGAAACTTACCTTTGTGCAACAAGTGCCACAAACATCATTACGGTGAATGTAACAAGCTAATTTGTCACCGTTGCCAAGGAGTTGGTCATAGGGCCAACAATTGCACAAGCGCCGCCCCCGTTGCTCGAAAGGGGCCCAATCCTCCAAAAACGGTCACTTGTTACGAATGTGGCCAAACGGGCCATTATAAGAACGAATGCCCAAAAAAGAAAGCCAACCCCAACAACCGAGGCCGAGCCTTTAACATCAACACCGAGGAAGCCCGAGATGACAATGAACTAGTCACGGGTACGTTTCTTCTCAACAACTCTTATGTTACTTGCTTATTCGATTCGGGTGCCGATAAATGTTTTGTGTCTAAGACTTTGGCTCCTACCCTTTGCACTCCACCACACCCTTTAGATACTACTTATTCCATCGAAGTGGCCGACGGAAAACTCTTAAGTGCCGACACATATTACCGGGGGTGTACTTTGAACATTTTGGGTAAGGAATTTGAAATTGACTTGATACCCATGGAATTAGGGAGTTTTGATGTAATAATCGGTATGAATTGGATGGTTAAAAATAAATCTCACATTCTTTGCGATCTTCACGCAATCCGAATTCCTATCGAGAATGGTGAACCATTGATTGTCTATGGCGACAAAAATTGCACCGGACTCAATCTCGTTTCGTGCCTTAAAGTTCGAAAGCTACTTCGCAAGGGTTGTTTCGCGATTCTTGTTCACGTTAAGAAAGTCGAGGCCGACGAAAAGCGCATCGAAGATGTGCCAATTGTTAGTGACTTTTCCGATGTATTTCCCGACGAATTACCGGGTCTTCCACCTCATCGACCGGTTGAATTTCAAATCGATCTTATTCCAGGAGCCGCACCCGTAGCGCGTGCACCATATAGACTCGCTCCATCCGAATTGCAAGAATTACAAAGTCAAATCCAAGAGTTACTTGACCGTGGTTTCATTCAACCTAGCCATTCACCATGGGGCACTCCGATTTTATTCGTCAAGAAGAAAGACGGATCCCTACGAATGTGCATTGATTATCGTGAACTAAACAAATTGACGGTTAAGAACCGATATCCCCTTCCTCGCATCGATAATCTCTTTGATCAACTACAAGGTTCTCGTGTATATTCAAAAATCGATCTCCGTTCGGGTTATCATCAACTAAGGGTTAAGGGGGAAGATGTCTCCAAAACCGCTTTCCGGACTCGTTATGGTAGTTATGAATTCCTTGTCATGTCTTTCGGTCTCACTAACGCACCGGCGGTGTTCATGGATCTCATGAACCGCGTGTGCAAACCTTACCTCGACATATTCATTATCGTGTTCATTGACGATATTTTGGTCTATTCTAAAAGCGAAGAGGAACACAAAGAACATCTCCGACTCGTGCTCGAGCTCCTGAGAAAAGAGCAACTATATGCCAAGTTCTCCAAGTGTGAATTTTGGTTAAAGGAAGTTCAATTTCTTGGTCATGTTGTAAGTGATCAAGGCATTAAAGTCGATCCCGCAAAAATCGAAGCCATTAGTAAATGGGAGACTCCTACTACTCCTACTCAAATTCGTCAATTCTTAGGTCTCGCCGGATACTATCGTAAATTCATCAAGGATTTCTCCTTAATCGCTCGCCCTCTAACCGCGTTAACTCACAAGGAACGAAAATTCGTTTGGACATCCGAACAAGAAACCGCTTTCCAAATCTTGAAAACTAAGCTAACCACCGCTCCTATCTTGTCACTTCCCGAAGGTAATGATGATTTTGTTGTATATTGTGATGCCTCGAAAAACGGTTATGGGTGTGTACTAATGCAACGAAAGAAAGTCATTGCTTATGCCTCTCGACAACTCAAAGTTCACGAACGAAACTACACGACACATGATCTTGAACTCGGTGCCGTCATCTTTGCACTTAGGCTATGGAGACATCATCTTCTTGGTACCAAGAGTACTATCTTTACCGATCACAAAAGTCTCCAACATATCTTCGATCAAAAGCAACTAAACATGAGACAACGAAGGTGGATTGAGACCTTGAACGATTATAATTGCGAGCTTCGTTACCACCCCGGGAAGGCAAATGTAGTGGCCGATGCCTTAAGTCGAAAGGAAAGAGCGGTGCCTCTTCGTGTCCGAGCTTTGAATATCACCATCCACTCCAACCTTAATAGCCAAATTCGGGTAGCCCAAGATGAAGCTCTTAAGGACAACAACATCGCACGCGAACTTTTAAACATTCTCGTCTCCCGATTCGAAGTTAAGGAGACCGGACTTCGATATTACGCCGGAAAAATTTGGGTGCCTAGATATGGCGATCTACGAAACCTCATCCTAGACGAAGCCCACAAATCGCGATACTCGATTCATCCCGGCGCCAATAAGATGTACCATGACCTTAAAGAACAATATTGGTGGCCGAACATCAAAAAGGAGGTTGCTAGATACGTCGCCAATTGTTTGACTTGCGCTAAAGTCAAAGCCGAACACCAAAGACCGTCCGGGTTACTTCAACAACCCGAGATCCCGCAATGGAAGTGGGAAAGGATCACGATGGATTTTATCACCAAACTACCGAAAACGTCGGGCGGTTATGATACAATTTGGGTCATTGTTGACCGTCTCACCAAATCCGCGCACTTTCTCGCCATGAAAGAAACCGACAAAATGGAGAAACTTGCACGACTTTACATTAAAGAGATTGTAGCCCGACACGGAGTACCGTTATCGATTATCTCCGACCGAGATGGTCGTTTCGTTTCTAGATTTTGGCGTACGTTACAAGAAGCGTTGGGAACGCGTTTGGACATGAGCACCGCATATCATCCCCAAACCGATGGGCAAAGTGAACGTACAATACAAACCTTAGAGGATATGTTACGAGCCTGCGTTGTTGATTTTGGAAAAGCTTGGGACAATCACTTACCTCTCGCCGAATTCTCTTACAATAATAGTTATCACGCGAGTATTAAGGCCGCACCTTTTGAAGCGTTATATGGTCAAAAATGTCGCTCTCCTCTTTGTTGGGCCGAAGTGGGTGACGTGCAAATTTCCGGGCCCGAACTCATTCACGAAACAACCGAGAAGATTCTTCAAATCCGAGATAAGCTTCGGACGGCCCAGAGTCGTCAAAAATGCTATACCGACAAAAGACGCAAGGACCTCGAATTTCAAGTCGGTGACCGCGTCATGTTAAAAGTCACACCTTGGAAAGGCGTCATCCGTCTTGGGAAACGTGGGAAACTAAATCCACGGTATGTTGGTCCTTTCGAAATCTTAGAGCGTGTTGGGACCGTCGCGTATCGTTTGGATCTTCCGCCTCAACTAAGCTCCGTCCATCCTACCTTTCATGTATCTAACTTGAAGAAATGTCTTGCCGAGCCCGATATCGTCGTCCCTCTCGAGGAACTCACTATTAATGACAAACTCCACTTTGTGGAGGAACCGGTTGAAATTGTGGACTACGTCGAGAAGGAATTAAAACAAAGCCGGATCCCGATTGTTAAGGTTCGTTGGAACGCCAAAAGGGGACCCGAGTTTACTTGGGAAAGAGAAGATCAAATGCGAAAGAAACACCCTCATCTATTCCCGGTTCCGGAATCGTCGGATTCCGAGGAGGAAACAACGATTACTACGCCTGCTTAAATTTCGGGACGAAATTTCTTTTAAGGTGTAGGTAATGTAACATCCCGCCTTTTTCCGTTTATTTTTCCTTTATACTATTTCAAACTCCGTTATATGTTTATAACATCTCCCGTTAATACGCGTTTCAAAATATCTTGTGTAGGTAATTTAACGCACCCGATTCAAAGTTGAGGGACTAGTTTTTCCAAGAGGCCAAAGATTTGACTAGGTCAACTAGTCAAACCTTCAACCTCATCCACTCATCATTTTCTCATTTTCTTTTCTCTTTTCTTCTCCTACTTTCACATTTTCTTTCAATTCACCACATCAAGGAATCATCATCCATTTAATTTCTAGCAAGCTTCAATTCAAACAAAATACATATTTGGAATCCTTGCAACATCCTCTTCGATTCCATACCGATTTCATCAATTTTGGGTAACTTTCTAAAATCACTAATTTTATGTGTTCTTGAGATTTTTGAGTTAAAAGGTTGTTGATTAGTGTCTATGGCTCAAGTCTAGTATGATTATGTGATTTGTATGCTTGTTCTTGTTATTTTGATGTAACTAGTTCATATTGAAAGATAACATGCTTAACCTTGAGATTTGAGTGTTTATATGTTGTTAGATGCTAAGACTTCATGTTTTAATTATGCTCCTAGTGTTACTAGCTTTATTTTGATGTAAAGTTTGATTAAGGAAACCTCCTAAACTTGATTATGAAATTTGGTGAATTTAGTTTAGGGTTTGATGAACTTGAAATGAATCTTAGATGCATTGAATGATTGCCATGTTGTTTTGTTTGCGTTTAGTTGTATTGTATGCTTGATTATCTTCAAAACGGCGTATTACACATGTGCATTAATTTCCCGAATCATAATATGGCATTTATGAACTTGGAGTAATAAATGATGAGTATTAATGGTGATTTTGATATGAGTTTGTTTGGTTTTGATTGAGTAAATGCGTTTAGTTATTCTCCTTGTCAAATTACCTTTCTAATGATATATGATATGCGTTTTAAGTGTTTTCGGTGCATGAGATGTGTTAAATTGTATTTTGGTTCGTGACTTGGACCATTTTTCTGCAAACTGCATGTTTCCCAGGTATTGCGCGCCGCGCATATACCCGCGCACCGCGCAGAATTAGAAATCCCAGATGTTTGCCTTCGTGGTTAAGTTCTGACCAGGATTTACACTTGGGTGCGCGCCGCGCAACCCATAGCGCGCCGCGCATACTGCCCAGCTCATTTTGTCTTTGTTTTTCATGTCACAAAAATGTTTCCCGCTTTACTATAACCCCGTTTACCATGAAACTTGACTATTATGCTCGTATATGACTTCTCATCATGAGAAAATTGTCGGACACCCGACCCGACCCCGTTGACTTTGACTTTGACCAAGTTTGACTTTTAGTCAAACTTAACCAAACGATTATACAATCGTTCTAACATGCTTAACTACTTGTGTCGTGCATGAAACTTGACAAATTGATCCACGTGCTATATTAATCGAGTCGTAACGAGCCATAGCACTAATTGAACATCTTTGACCCTTCGTGACTATCGTTATTGATACAACCTATTTGTTTAGGTCAAGACTAGCATTGTTTCTTGCACGTTTACTTGTCGAAGTACTTTTTGGTTCGTGCATACAAGGTGAGATCATAGTCCCACTTTTACTCTTTTAAACTTACTTTTGGGATGAGAAAACATAAACGATTCTTTTGAACTAAGTGAACACAAGAACGGGAAAACAAACATTCTACATATGAGTTTAGAACGAAAATCCTCAATTCGATTATCATTAGTTACATCAGATGGTGTAAGCGAGAACTTATGTTATATGGCCATATGGGTTGACAACCCTCATCTTTGACGGTTCGCTACCGTCTACGGATGAAATATATTTTCGGGAAACAGTGTTGTTCTAGCACTAATTTATGGGGTATTCAACGGACGGAATGTTAAGCTTTGATAATTGGGTGCTCGTGAATATTAACTTTTAGAATGTACTATGACTTTATCGATGTTGCAAATCTTGTGGTTCAACTTACTTTTACTCACTTACTTATTTAAACCTATGATTTCACCAACGTTTTCGTTGACAGATTCTCTATGTTTTTCTCAGGTCCTTGAACTTAGGTGATATATGCTTCCGCTCATATTTTTGATACTTGCATTGGATGTCGAGTATACTTGCATACGTGGAGCATCTTTTTGACTACTTTTAATCGTGTCGTACGTGTTTCATACAAACTTTAAACATTGTTATGTACTTGTTATGGAAACTACTTTTGTAAACTTTGAAACACCCTTATTTATGAAATGAATGCGACATACTTTTCGGTCAAACTTTGTTATAAAGACTTACGACCATGTAATGGGACCATACGTAGATGACGCCGTCATTTGACGATTTGTCGGGGTCGCTACAGTAACGACTAACGATGACTTAACGACTCAGTTAAAATGTATATACATGTAGTATTTTAATATGTATTTATACACTTTTGAAAGACTTTAATACACTTATCAAAATACTTCTACTTAACAAAAATGCTTACAATTACATCCTCGTTCAGTTTCATCAACAATTCTACTCGTATGCACCTTTATTCGTACTCGTACAATACACAGCTTTTAGATGTACGTACTATTGGTATATACACTCCAATGATCAGCTCTTAGCAGCCCATGTGAGTCACCTAACACATGTGGGAACCATCATTTGACAACTAGCATGAAATATCTCATAAAATTACAAAAATATGAGTAATCATTCATGACTTATTTACATGAAAATAAAATTACATATCCTTTATATCTAATCCATACACCAACGACCAAAAAACACCTACAAACACTTTCATTCTTCAATTTTCTTCATCTAATTGATCTCTCTCAAGTACTTTCTTCAAGTTCTAAGTGTTCTTCATAAATTCTACAAGTTCTAGTTACATAAAATCAAGAATACTTTCAAGTTTGCTTGCTCACTTCCAATCTTGTAAGGTGATCATCCAACCTCAAGAAATCTTTGTTTCTTACAGTAGGTTATCATTCTAATACAAGGTAATAATTATATTCAAACTTTGGTTCAATTTCTATAAATATAACAATCTTATTTAAAGTGATGATCTTACTTGAACTTGTTTTCGTGTCATGATTCTGCTTCAAGAACTTCGAGCCATCCAAGGATCCGTTTGTAGTGACCCAAACTTTTCCATGTTTATATATATTAATTGAGATTGATATTTACATGATTAAATGTTTCTAACATGTTAAGTAATCAAACTTGTTAAGACTTGATTAATTGAAATATGTTTCATATAGACAATTGACCACCCAAGTTGACCGGTGATTCACGAACGTTAAAACTTGTAAAAACTATATGATGACATATATATGGATATATATATAGTTAACATGATACTATGATAAGTAAACATATCATTAAGTATATTAACAATGAACTACATATGTAAAAACAAGACTACTAACTTAATGATTTTTAAACGAGACATATATGTAACGATTATCGTTGTAAAGACATTTAATGTATATATATCATATTAAGAGATATTAATACATGATAATATCATGATAATATAATAATTTAAAATCTCATTTGATATTATAAACATTGGGTTAACAACATTTAACAAGATCATTAACCTAAAGGTTTCAAAACAACACTTACATGTAACGACTAACGATGACTTAACGACTCAGTTAAAATGTATATACATGTAGTGTTTTAATATGTATTTATACACTTTTTAAAGACTTAAATACACTTATCAAAATACTTCTACTTAACAAAAATGCTTACAATTACATCATCGTTCAGTTTCATCAACAATTCTACTCGTATGCACCCGTATTCGTACTCGTACAATACACAGCTTTTAGATGTATGTACTATTGGTATATACACTCCAATGATCAGCTCTTAGCAGCCCATGTGAGTCACCTAACACATGTGGGAACCATCATTTGGCAACTAGCATGAAATATCTCATAAAATTACAAAAATATGAGTAATCATTCATGACTTATTTACATGAAAACAAAATTACATATCCTTTATATCTAATCCATACAACAATGACCAAAAACACCTACAAAAACTTTCATTCTTCAATTTTCTTCATCTAATTGATCTCTCTCAAGTTCTATCTTCAAGTTCTAAGTGTTCTTCATAAATTCTACAAGTTCTAGTTACATAAAATCAAGAATACTTTCAAGTTTGCTAGCTCACTTCCAATCTTGAAAGGTGATCATCCAACCTCAAGAAATCTTTGTTTCTTACAGTAGGTTATCATTCTAATACAAGGTAATAATCATATTCAAACTTTGGTTCATTTTCTATAACTATAACAATCTTATTTCAAGTGATGATCTTACTTGAACTTGTTTTCGTGTCATGATTCTGCTTCAAGAACTTCGAGCCATCCAAGGATTTGTTGAAGCTAGATCCATTTTTCTCTTTTCCAGTAGGTTTATCCAAGGAACTTAAGGTAGTAATGATGTTCATAACATCATTCAATTCATACATATAAAGCTATCTTATTCGAAGGTTTAAACTTGTAATCACTAGAACATAGTTTAGTTAATTCTAAACATTTTTCGCAAACAAAAGTTAATCCTTCTAACTTGACTTTTAAAATCAACTAAACACATATTCTATATCTATATGATATGCTAACTTAATGATTTAAAACCTGGAAACACAAAAAACATCGTAAAACCAGATTTACGCCGTCGTAGTAACACCGCGGGCTGTTTTGGGTTAGTTAATTAAAAACTATGATAAACTTTGATTTAAAAGTTGTTATTCTGAGAAAATGATTTTTATTATGAACATGAAACTATATCCAAAAATTATGGTTAAACTCAAAGTGGAAGTATGTTTTCTAAAATGGTCATCTAGACGTCGTTCTTTCGACTGAAATGACTACCTTTACAAAAACGACTTGTAACTTATTTTTCCGACTATAAACCTATACTTTTTCTGTTTAGATTCATAAAATAGAGTTCAATATGAAACTATATCAATTTTATTCACTCAAAACGGATTTAAAATGAAGAAGTTATGGGTAAAACAAGATTGGATAATTTTTCTCATTTTAGCTACGTGAAAATTGGTAACAAATCTATTCCAACCATAACTTAATCAACTTGTATTGTATATTATGTAATCTTGAGATACCATAGACACGTATACAATGTTTCGACCTATCATGTCGACACATCTATATATATTTCGGAACAACCATAGACACTCTATATGTGAATGTTGGAGTTAGCTATACAGGGTTGAGGTTGATTCCAAAATATATATAGTTTGAGTTGTGATTAATACTGAGATACGTATACACTGGGTCGTGGATTGATTCAAGATAATATTTATCGATTTATTTCTGTACATCTAACTGTGGACAAATAGTTGTAGGTTACTAACGAGGACAGCTGACTTAATAAACTTAAAACATCAAAATATATTAAAAGTGTTGTAAATATATTTTGAACATACTTTGATATATATGTATATATTGTTATAGGTTCGTGAATCAACCAGTGACCAAGTCTTACTTCCCGACGAAGTAAAAATCTGTGAAAGTGAGTTATAGTCCCACTTTAAAAATCTAATATTTTTGGGATGAGAATACATGCAGGTTTTATAAATGATTTACAAAATAGACACAAGTACGTGAAACTACATTCTATGGTTGAATTATCGAAATCGAATATGCCCCTTTTTATTAAGTCTGGTAATCTAAGAATTAGGGAACAGACACCCTAATTGACGCGAATCCTAAAGATAGATCTATTGGGCCTAACAAACCCCATCCAAAGTACCGGATGCTTTAGTACTTCGAAATTTATATCATATCCGAAGGGTGTCCCGGAATGATGGGGATATTCTTATATATGCATCTTGTTAATGTCGGTTACCAGGTGTTCACCATATGAATGATTTTTATCTCTATGTATGGGATGTGTATTGAAATATGAAATCTTGTGGTCTATTGTTATGATTTGATGTATATAGGTTAAACCTATAACTCACCAACATTTTTGTTGACGTTTTAAGCATGTTTATTCTCAGGTGATTATTAAGAGCTTCCGCTGTCGCATACTTAAATAAGGACGAGATTTGGAGTCCATGCTTGTATGATATTGTGTAAAAACTGCATTCAAGAAACTTATTTTGTTGTAACATATTTGTATTGTAAACCATTATGTAATGGTCGTGTGTAAACAGGATATTTTAGATTATCATTATTTGATAATCTACGTAAAGCTTTTTAAATCTTTATTGATGAAATAAAGGTTATGGTTTGTTTTAAAATGAATGCAGTCTTTGAAAAACATCTCATATAGAGGTCAAAACCTCGCAACGAAATCAATTAATATGGAACGTTTTTAATCAATAAGAACGGGACATTTCAGTTGGTATCCGAGCGTTGGTCTTAGAGAACCAGAATTTTGCATTAGTGTGTCTTATCGAGTTTGTTAGGATGCATTGGTGAGTCTGGACTTCGACCGTGTTTACTTGAAAAATGATTGCTTAACAAATTTTGTTGGAAACTATATATTTTTAACATGTGAATATTATGTGATATATTAATCTCTTAACGCGTTTGATATTATGTGATAGATGTCTACCTCTAGAACAAGTCCCATTGACTCACCTAATAATAATGAAGAGTCAAATGTAAATTGGAATGATTCGTGGACTGATTCACAAGTTCCCGAAGAGGAACCGGGAGAAGAGTCGGAACCGGAAGAAGAATCGGAACCGGAAGAAGAATCGAAACTGGATGAAGAAATAGAACCGGTGGGGGAAATAATAAAACCGTTAAGTAAAAGAAAATCCTCAACCAACCAACCAAGGTTAATTATGGTCAATGGTGTTTCCGTCAAGGAATCAAAATATTGGGAGGATAACAAATTCTCCGATGAATCGGATTCCGACGAGAATTCCGATGATGTTATAGAAATTACACCAACTGAATTTAAAAAGGCAAAAGAAAATAATAAGGGAAAGGGCATAAAAATAGAGAAATCTAATTCCAACCCCGATGAACTTTATATGTATCGTCAACCCCCGAAGTCCTTAAGTTGTAACAATGACCCGGGAACCTCTAAACCACCAGGTTTTTCTAAACCAATGTGGAAAACGACGGTTCGTATTAGGGGAACATCATATATCCCTAGAAACTTGGCAAAACTAACCAAAACCGAAGAAGAAGAAACAAGCGAGTCGAAATAAGATAGTTGTATTCGTGTGGTGTAATATATGTAATATAGTGTGCTTATGCTTTATGATATATGTAAAAATTGCTTGTATTAATAAGTATTTTTTTTATGAATCTAACTCTTGTCTATTTTACAGTATAAAAATACAAAATGGATAGACAACCAAATATTTTAAGAGACCTACCCGGAGACATGATTGATGAAATCTTGTCTAGAGTCGGTCAGAATACTTCGGCACAACTATTTAAGGCGAGATCAGTTTGTAAGACATTCGAAGAATGTTCCAAGAATGCCTTGGTTTATAAAAGGCTTTCGTTCGAAATATGGGGGATATCACATTGGGAAATCCATAAGTTACGATGTGTTTATTTTGACGCATATATTGCGGGGAACCCAAATGCTATTTTACGCAATGGGTTAAGAAATTATTTTGACTCAATATATCCGAATATTGGACTTCGTGATTTAGAAAAAGCGGCTAACATGCAACATAAAGAAGCATGTTATGCTTACGGATTAGTAATGTTCGCTTCTCACCAAAGTGAGAACAAGAACATCGGGCTACAACTATTAAACAAAACGTTCCCACAAGTGACGGAGTCGGTAATTGGGGTAAGAAATGAGGTTTTTAGATTGTTACGGGATTGTTGGACATTACGTAACCCTCGTCTCTTTGACGACGTTACAACACGCTGTCTTATCAACGGCCATAACGGTTATGTTCCACAAGACCAAGGATGGGAAGTAACCCTAGTAAAACCAGAATGCATGACTTGTTTCTGGACGTATGAATTACGTGTCTTTATTGCCTTTGCTGAACGACTTGTGTACTAGCTAGAATTATCTTCACAACCATCTTGTATCAAATTTATTGTGTGCTATATTTCATGATATATGTAAAATAAGCGGTATTGTAAGTTTGTAAAATATTGTGTAAAAGTTTGATCGCGAAATATTATTATAATCAGTTTTTCATATAGAATTGTAGTAGTTGAATTGTATATTAGCTACTAAGTATGAACTTAACTGGTAGGTACTACCCGAATTTAAACTTATAAAACGCTAATATGAAGAAAAAGCTTTTATAAATGAGTTCATATTATGCTACGAAATACTATTAACTACTCTTAATATTCTGTATGATTAACTTGTTCCATCTGACTATTTTGAAGGAAATGGCACCGACTACTCGACACACCGTGAATATGAATGAAGAGGAATTCCGTACTTTTCTAGCTTCAAACATAGCCACAGTACAGGCTGCGCTACATACCAACAATAACCTTGGATCTAGCAGTACAGGAAATCGTGTAGGATGCACCTACAAAGAATTCACTGCCTGCAAACCTTTGGAATTTGATGGAACCGAAGGACCGATCAGATTGAAACGGTGGACCGAGAAGGTCGAATCGGTGTTTGCCATAAGTAAGTGTACTGAAGAGGACAAAGTGAAGTACGCTACGCATACCTTCACAGGTTCTGTGTTAACATGGTGGAATACCAATCTAGAGCAAGTGGGACAAGACGATGCGTACGCACTACCGTGGTCAGCATTCAAGCACTTGATGAACGAGAAGTACCATCCCAGAACCGAGGTCAATAAGCTCAAGACAGAACTTAGAGGGTTACGAACCCAAAGATTTGATATTACCACGTACGAAAGACGATTCATAGAATTGTGCCTATTGTGTCCGGGAGCATTCGAAGATGAGGAAGAGAAGATCGACGCGTTTGTGAAAAGATTACCGGAAAGAATCCAAGAAGATATAAGTTCACACGAGCCCGCCTCCATACAACAGGCATGTAGAATGGCTCACAAACTAGTGAACCAGATTGAAGAAAGAATTAAAGAACAGACTGCTGAAGAGGCTAATATGAAGCAAGTCAAAAGAAAGTGGGAGGAAAACGGTGATAAGAATCACCAATACAACAACAACTGCAATTACAACAATAATCGCAACAATTATCCCAACAATCGCAACATCAATCGCAACTACAACAAATGGCCCAACAACAACAACAAGAACAACAACAGCAACAGCAACTACAACAATCATCCCAACAACAATAATAACCGCAACAACAACAACAACAATGAGAAGCAGCTATGCCAAAGGTGTGAAAAGTATCACTCGGGGTTATGCACCAAATTTTGCAACAAGTGTAAAAGAAATGGTCATAGCGCGGCGAAGTGTGAGGTCTACGGACCAGGGGTTAATAGAACGAAAGGAACAAATGGTGTCGAAACGAGTAATGGCGGAGCAAGTAGTGCCGGAGCAAGTTATGCCAATGTAGTTTGTTATAAATGTGGAAAACCGGGCCACATTATTAGAAATTGCCCGAACCAAGAGAACACGAATGGACAAGGCCGCGGAAGAGTTTTCAATATTAATGCGGCAGAGGCACAGGAAGACCCGGAGCTTGTTACGGGTACGTTTCTTATTGACAATAAATCTGCTTACGTTTTATTTGATTCGGGTGCTGATAGAAGCTATATGAGTAGAGATTTTTGTGCTAAATTAAGTTGTCCATTGACGCCTTTGGATAGTAAATTTTTACTTGAATTAGCAAATGGTAAATTAATTTCAGCAGATAATATATGTCGGAATCGAGAAATTAAACTGGTTAGCGAAACATTTAAGATTGATTTGATACCAGTAGAGTTAGGGAGTTTTGATGTGATAATCGGTATGGACTGGTTGAAAGAAGTGAAAGCAGAGATCGTTTGTTACAAAAATGCAATTCGCATTATACGAGAAAAAGGAAAACCCTTAATGGTGTACGGAGAAAAGGGTAACACGAAGCTACATCTTATTAGTAATTTGAAGGCACAAAAACTAATAAGAAAAGGTTGCTATGATGTTCTAGCACACGTTGAGAAAGTACAAAATGAAGAAAAGAGCATCAATGATGTTCCCATTGCAAAAGAATTTCCCGATGTATTTTTGAAAGAATGATCAGGATTACCCACATCGATCCGTTGAATTTCAAATAGATCTTGTACCAGGAGCTGCACCAATAGCTCGTGCTCCTTACAGACTCGCACCCAGCGAGATGAAAGAACTGCAAAGCCAATTACAAGAACTTTTAGAGCGTGGTTTCATTCGACCAAGCACATCACCGTGGGGAGCTCCTGTTTTGTTTGTCAAGAAGAAAGATGGTACATTCAGGTTGTGTATCGACTACCGAGAGTTGAACAAACTTACCATCAAGAACCGCTACCCACTACCGAGAATCGATGACTTATTTGATCAACTACAAGGCTCGTCTGTTTATTCAAAGATTGACTTACGTTCCGGGTATCATCAAATGCAAGTGAAAGAAGATGATATTCCAAAGACTGCTTTCATAACACGTTACGGGCATTACGAGTTTATGGTCATGCCGTTTGGTTTAACTAATGCACCAGCTGTGTTCATGGACCTTATGAACCGAGTGTGTGGACCATACCTTGACAAGTTTGTCATTGTTTTCATTGATGACATACTTATTTACTCAAAGAATGACCAAGAACACGGTGAACATTTGAGAAAGGTGTTAGAAGTATTGAGGAAGGAAGAATTGTACGCCAAGTTTTCAAAGTGTGCATTTTGGTTGGAAGAAGTTCAATTCCTCGGTCACATAGTGAACAAAGAAGGTATTAAGGTGGATCCGGCAAAGATAGAAACTGTTGAAAAGTGGGAAACCCAAAAACTCCGAAACACATACGCCAGTTTTTAGGACTAGCTGGTTACTACAGAAGGTTCATCCAAGACTTTTCCAGAATAGCAAAACCCTTGACTGCATTAACGCATAAAGGGAAGAAATTTGAATGGAATGATGAACAAGAGAAAGCGTTTCAGTTATTGAAGAAAAAGCTAAATACGGCACCTATATTGTCATTGCCTGAAGGGAATGATGATTTTGTGATTTATTGTGACGCATCAAAGCAAGGACTCGGTTGTGTATTAATGCAACGAACGAAGGTGATTGCTTATGCGTCTAGACAATTGAAGATTCACGAACAAAATTATACGACGCATGATTTGGAATTAAGCGCGGTTGTTTTTGCATTAAAGACTTGGAGGTACTACTTATATGGGGTCAAAAGTATTATGTATACCGACCACAAAAATCTTCAACACATATTTAATCAGAAACAACTGAATATGAGGCAGCGTAGGTGGATTGAATTGTTGAATGATTACGACTTTGAGATTCGTTAACACCCGGGGAAGGCAAATGTGGTAGCCGATGCCTTGAGCAGGAAGGACAGAGAACCCATTCGAGTAAAATCTATGAATATAATGATTCATAATAACCTTACTACTCAAATAAAGGAGGCGCAACAAGGAGTTTTAAAAGAGGGAAATTTAAAGGATGAAATACCCAAAGGATCGGAGAAGCATCTTAATATTCGGGAAGCTGGAACCCGGTATAGGGCTGAAAGGATTTGGGTACCAAAATTTGAAGATATGAGAGAAATGGTACTTAGAGAAGCTCATAAAACTAGATACTCAATACATCCTGGAACGGGGAAGATGTACAAGGATCTCAAGAAACATTTTTGGTGGCCGGGTATGAAAGCCGATGTTACTAAATACGTAGGAGAATGTTTGACGTGTTCTAAGGTCAAAGCTGAGCATCAGAAACCATCAGGTCTACTTCAACAACCCGAAATCAATAAGAATTGGTTTTGACCTCTATATGAGACGTTTTTCAAAGACTGCATTCATTTTAAAACAAACCATAACCTTTATTTCATCAATAAAGGTTTAAAAAGCTTTACGTAGATTATCAAATAATGATAATCTAAAATATCCTGTTTACACACGACCATTACATAATGGTTTACAATACAAATATGTTACAACAAAATAAGTTTCTTGAATGCAGTTTTTACACAATATCATACAAGCATGGACTCCAAATCTCGTCCTTATTTAAGTATGCGACAGCGGAAGCTCTTAGTATTTACCTGAGAATAAACATGCTTTAAACGTCAACAAAAATGTTGGTGAGTTATAGGTTTAACCTATATATATCAAATCGTAACAATAGACCACAAGATTTCATATTTCAATACACATCCCATACATAGAGATAAAAATCATTCATATGGTGGACACCTGGTAACCGACATTAACAAGATGCATATATAAGAATATCCCCATCATTCCGGGACACCCTTCGGATATGATATAAATTTCGAAGTACTAAAGCATCCGGTACTTTGGATGGGGTTTGTTAGGCCCAATAGATCTATCTTTAGGATTCGCGTCAATTAGGGTGTCTGTTCCCTAATTCTTAGATTACCAGACTTAATAAAAAGGGGCATATTCGATTTCGATAATTCAACCATATAATGTAGTTTCACGTACTTGTGTCTATTTTGTAAATCATTTATAAAACCTGCATTTATTCTCATCCCAAAAATATTAGATTTTAAAAGTGGGACTATAACTCACTTTCACAGATTTTTACTTCGTCGGGAAGTAAGACTTGACCACTGGTTGATTCACGAACCTATAACAATATATACATATATATCAAAGTATGTTCAAAATATATTTACAACACTTTTAATATATTTTGATGTTTTAAGTTTATTAAGTCAGCTGTCCTCGTTAGTAACCTACAACTAGTTGTCCACAGTTAGATGTACAGAAATAAATCGATAAATATTATCTTGAATCAATCCACGACCCAGTGTATACGTATCTCAGTATTGATCACAACTCAAACTATATATATTTTGGAATCAACCTCAACCCTGTATAGCTAACTCCAACATTCACATATAGAGTGTCTATGGTTGTTCCGAAATATATATAGATGTGTCGACATGATAGGTCGAAACATTGTATACGTGTCTATGGTATCTCAAGATTACATAATATACAATACAAGTTGATTAAGTTATGGTTGGAATAGATTTGTTACCAATTTTCACGTAGCTAAAATGAGAAAAATTATCCAATCTTGTTTTACCCATAACTTCTTCATTTTAAATCCGTTTTGAGTGAATCAAATTGCTATGGTTTCATATTGAACTCTATTTTATGAATCTAAACAGAAAAAGTATAGGTTTATAGTCAGAAAAATAAGTTACAAGTCGTTTTTGTAAAGGTAGTCATTTCAGTCGAAAGAACGACGTCTAGATGACCATTTTAGAAAACATACTTCCACTTTGAGTTTAACCATAATTTTTGGATATAGTTTCATGTTCATAATAAAAATCATTTTCTCAGAATAACAACTTTTAAATCAAAGTTTATCATAGTTTTTAATTAACTAACCCAAAACAGCTCGCGGTGTTACTACGACGGCGTAAATCCGGTTTTACGGTGTTTTTCGTGTTTCCAGGTTTTAAATCATTAAGTTAGCATATAATATAGATATAGAACATGTGTTTAGTTGATTTTAAAAGTCAAGTTAGAAGGATTAACTTTTATTTGCGAACAAGTTTAGAATTAACTAAACTATGTTCTAGTGATTACAAGTTTAAAACTTCGAATAACATAGCTTTATTTGTATGAATCGAATGATGTTATGAACATCATTACTACCTTAAGTTCCTTGGATAAACCTACTGGAAAATAGAAAAATGGATCTAGCTTCAACGGATCCTTGGATGGCTCGAAGTTCTTGAAGCAGAATCATGACACGAAAACAAGTTCAAGTAAGATCGTCACTTGAAATAAGATTGTTATAGTTATAGAAATTGAACCAAAGTTTGAATATGATTATTACCTTGTATTAGAATGATAATCTACTGTAAGAAACAAAGATTTCTTGAGGTTGGATGATCACCTTACAAGATTGGAAGTGAGCTAGCAAACTTGAAAGTATTCTTGATTTTATGTAACTAGAACTTGTAGAATTTATGAAGAACACTTAGAACTTGAAGATAGAACTTGAGAGAGATCAATTAGATGAAGAAAATTGAAGAATGAAAGTGTTTGTAGGTGTTTTTGGTCGTTGGTGTATGGATTAGATATAAAGGATATGTAATTTTGTTTTCATGTAAATAAGTCATGAATGATTACTCATATTTTTGTAATTTTATGAGATATTTCATGCTAGTTGCCAAATGATGGTTCCCACATGTGTTAGGTGACTCACATGGGCTGCTATGAGCTGATCATTGGAGTGTATATACCAATAGTACATACATCTAAAAGCTGTGTATTGTACGAGTACGAATACGGGTGCATACGAGTAGAATTGTTGATGAAACTGAACGAGGATGTAATTGTAAGCATTTTTGTTAAGTAGAAGTATTTTGATAAGTGTATTGAAGTCTTTCAAAAGTGTATAAATATATATTAAAACACTACATGCATATACATTTTAACTGAGTCGTTAAGTCATCGTTAGTCGTTACATGTAAGTGTTGTTTTGAAACCTTTAGGTTAACGATCTTATTAAATGTTGTTAACCCAATGTTTATAATATCAAATGAGATTTTAAATTATTATATTATCATGATATTATCATGTATGAATATCTCTTAATATGATATATATACATTAAATGTCTTTACAACGATAATCGTTACATATATGTCTCGTTTAAAAATCATTAAGTTAGTAGTCTTATTTTTACATATGTAGTTCATTGTTAATATACTTAATGATATGTTTACTTATCATAGTATCATATTAACTATATATATATATATATATATATATATATATATATATATATATATATATATATATATATATATATATATATATATATATATATATCCATATATATGTCATCATATAGTTTTTACAAGTTTTAACATTCGTGAATCACCGGTCAACTTGGGTGGTCAATTGTCTATATGAAACATATTTCAATTAATCAAGTCTTAACAAGTTTGATTGCTTAACATGTTGAAAACATTTAATCATTTAAATATCAATCTCAATTAATATATATAAACATGGAAAAGTTCGGGTCACTACAGTACCTACCCGTTAAATAAATTTCGTCCCGAAATTTTAAGCAGTTGGAGGTGTTGACGTATCTTCTGGAAATAAATGCGGGTATTTCTTCTTCATCTGATCTTCTCGTTCCCAGGTGAACTCGAGTCCTCTACGAGCATTCCATCGAACCTTAACAATTGGTATCTTGTTTTGTTTAAGTCTTTTAACCTCACGATCCATTATTTCGACGAGTTCTTCGATAAATTGAAGTTTTTCGTTGATTTGGATTTCATCTAATGGAATAGTGAGATCTTCTTTAGCAAAACATTTCTTCAAATTCGAGACGTGGAAAGTGTTATGTACATCTGCGAGTTGTTGAGGTAACTCAAGTCGGGAAGCTACTGGTCCGACACGATCAATAATCTTGAATGGTCCAATATACCTTGGATTTAATTTCCCTCGTTTACCAAATCGAACAACACCTTTCCAAGGTGCAAATTTAAGCATGACCATCTCTCCAATTTCAAATTCTATATCTTTTCTTTTAATCTCAGCGTAGCTCTTTTGTCGACTTTGGGCGATTTTCAACCGTTGTTGAATTTGGATGATCTTCTCGGTAGTTTCTTGTATAATCTCCGAACCCGTAATCTATCTATCCCCCACTTCACTCCAACAAATCGGAGACCTGCATTTTCTACCATAAAGTGCTTCAAACGGCGCCATCTCAATGCTTGAATGGTAGCTGTTGTTATAGGAAAATTCTGCTAACGGTAGATGTCGATCCCAACTGTTTCTGAAATCAATAACACATGCTCGTAGCATGTCTTCAAGCGTTTGTATTGTCCTTTCGCTCTGCCCATCAGTTTGTGGATGATAGGCAGTACTCATGTCTAGACGAGTTCCCAATGCTTGCTGTAATGACTGCCAGAATCTTGAAATAAATCTGCCATCCCTATCAGAGATAATAGAGATTGGTATTCCATGTCTGGAGACCACTTCCTTTAAATACAGTCGTGCTAACTTCTCCATCTTGTCATCTTCTCTTATTGGCAGGAAGTGTGCTGATTTGGTGAGACGATCAACTATTACCCAAATAGTATCAAAACCACTTGCAGTCCTTGGAAATTTAGTGATGAAATCCATGGTAATGTTTTCCCATTTCCATTCCAGGATTTCGGGTTATTGAAGTAGACCTGATGGTTTCTGATGCTCAGCTTTGACCTTAGAACACGTCAAACATTCTCCTACGTATTTAGCAACATCAGCTTTCATACCCGGCCACCAAAAATGTTTCTTGAGATCCTTGTACATCTTCCCCGTTCCAGGATGTATTGAGTATCTGGTTTTATGAGCTTCTCTAAGTACCATTTTTCTCATATCTCCAAATTTTGGTACCCAAATCCTTTCAGCCCTATACCGGGTTCCGTCTTCCCGAATATTAAGATGTTTCTCCGATCCTTTGGGTATTTCATCCTTTAAATTTCTCTCTTTTAAAACTCCTTGTTGCACCTCCTTCCTGCTCAAGGTTATTATGAATCATTATATTCATAGATTTTACTCGAATGGGTTCTCTGTCCTTCCTGCTCAAGGCATCGGCTACCACATTTGCCTTCCCCGGGTGGTAACGAATCTCAAAGTCGTAATCATTCAACAATTCAATCCACCTACGCTGCCTCATATTCAGTTGTTTCTGATTAAATATGTGTTGAAGACTTTTGTGGTCGGTATATATAATACTTTTGACCCCATATAAGTAGTGCCTCCAAGTCTTTAATGCAAAAACAACCCCGTCTAATTCCAAATCATGCGTCGTATAATTTTGTTCGTGAATCTTCAATTGTCTAGACGCATAAGCAATCACCTTCATTCGTTGCATTAATACACAACCGAGACCTTGCTTTGATGCATCACAATAAATCACAAAATCATCATTCCCATCAGGCAATGACAATATAGGTGCCGTAGTTAGCTTTTTCTTCAATAACTGAAACGCTTTCTCTTGTTCATCATTCCATTCAAATTTCTTCCCTTTATGCGTTAATGCAGTCAAGGGTTTTGCTATTCTAGAAAAGTCTTGGATGAACCTTCTGTAGTAACCAGCTAGTCCTAAAAACTGGCGTATGTGTTTCGGAGTATTTGGGGTTTCCCACTTTTCAACAGCTTCTATCTTTGTCGGATCCACCTTAATACCTTCTTTGTTCACTATGTGACCGAGGAATTGAACTTCTTCCAACCAAAATGCACACTTTGAAAACTTAGCGTACAATTCTTCCTTCCTCAATACTTCTAACACCTTTCTCAAATGTTCACCGTGTTCTTGGTCATTCTTTGAGTAAATAAGTATGTCATCAATGAAAACAATGACAAACTTGTCAAGGTATGGTCCACACACTCGGTTCATAAGGTCCATGAACACAGCTGGTGCATTAGTTAAACCAAACGGCATGACCATAAACTCGTAATGACCGTAACGTGTTCTGAAAGTAGTCTTTGGAATATCATCTTCTTTCACCCGCATTTGATGATACCCGGAACGTAAGTCAATCTTTGAATAAACAGACGAGCCTTGTAGTTGATCAAATAAGTCGTCGATTCTCGGTAGTGGGTAGCGGTTCTTGATGGTAAGTTTGTTCAACTCTTGGTAGTCGATACACAACCTGAATGTACCATCTTTCTTCTTGACAAACAAAGCAGGAGCTCCCCACGGTGATGTGCTTGGTCGAATGAAACCACGCTCTAAAAGTTCTTGTAATTGGCTTTGCAGTTCTTTCATCTCGCTTGGTGCGAGTCTGTAAGGAGCACGGGCTATTGGTGCAGCTCCTGGTACAAGATCTAATTGAAATTCAACGGATCGATGTGGGGGTAATCCCGGTAATTCTTTCGGAAATACATCGGGAAATTCTTTTGCAATGGGAACATCATTGATGCTCTTTTCTTCAGTTTGTACTTTCTCGACGTGTGCTAGAACAGCATAGCAACCTTTTCTTATTAGTTTTTGTGCCTTCAAATTACTAATAAGATGTAGCTTCGTGTTGCCCTTTTCTTCGTACACCATTAAGGGTTTTCCTTTTTCTCGTATAATGCGAATTGCATTTTTGTAACAAACGATCTCTGCTTTCACTTCTTTCAACCAGTCCATACCGATTATCACATCAAAACTCCCTAACTCTACTGGTATCAAATCAATCTTAAATGTTTCGCTAACCATTTTAATTTCTCGATTCCGACATATATTATCTACTGAAATTAATTTACCATTTGCTAATTCGAGTAAAAATTTACTATCCAAAGGCGTCAATGGACAACTTAATTTAGCACAAAAATCTCTACTCATATAGCTTCTATCCGCCCCCGAATCAAATAAAACGTAAGCAGATTTATTGTCAATAAGAAACGTACCCGTAACAAGCTCCGGGTCTTCCTGTGCCTCTGCCGCATTAATATTGAAAACTCTTCCGCGGCCTTGTCCATTCGTGTTCTCCTGGTTCGGGCAATTTCTAATAATGTGGCCCGATTTTCCACATTTATAACAAACTACATTGGCATAACTTGCTCCGACACTACCTGCTCCGCCATTACTCGTTCCGACACCATTTGTTCCTTTCGTTCTATTAACCCCTGGTCCGTATACCTCACACTTCGCCGCGCTATGACCATTTCTTTTACACTTGTTGCAAAATTTGGTGCAGAACCCCGAGTGATACTTTTCACACCTTTGGCATAGCTGCTTCTGATTGTTGTTGTTGTTGCGGTTATTATTGTTGTTGGGATGATTGTTGTAGTTGCAGTTGTTGTTGTTGTTGTTATTGTTGTTGGGCCAAGGTTAATTATTGGGAGGATTACCAATTCTCCGATGAATCGGATTCCGACGAGAATTCCGATGATGTTATAGAAATTACCCCAACTGAATTTAAAAAGGCAAAAGAAAATAATAAGGGAAAGGGCATAAAAATAGAGAAATCTAATTCCAACCCCGGTGAACTTTATATGTATCGTCAACCCCCGAAGTCCTTAAGTTGTAACAATGAACCAGGAACCTCTAAACCACCAGGTTTTTCTAAACCTTTGTGGAAAATAACAGCTAGTATTAGGGGAACATCATATATCCCTAGAAACTTGGCAAAACGAACCAAAACCGAAGAAGAAGAAACAAGCAAGTCGGAATAAGATAGTTGTATTCGTGTGGTGTAATATATGTAATATAGTGTGCTTATGCTTTATGATATATGTAAAAATTGCTTGTATTAATAAGTATTTTTTTTATGAATCTAACTCTTGTCTATTTTACAGTATAAAAACACAAAATGGATAGACAACCCAATATTTTAAGAGACCTACCCGGAGACATGATTGATGAAATCTTGTCTAGAGTCGGTCAGAATTCTTCGACACAACTATTTAAGGCGAGATCAGTTTGTAAGACATTCGAAGAACGTTCCAAGAATGCCTTGGTTTATAAAAGGCTTTCGTTCGAAAGATGGGGGATATCACATTGGGAAATCCATAAGTTACGATGTGTTTACTTTGACGCATATATTGCGGGGAACCCAAATGCTATTTTACGCAATGGGTTAAGAAATTATTTTGACTCAATATATCCGAATATTGGACTTCGTGATTTAGAAAAAGTGGCTAACATGCAGCATAAAGAAGCATGTTATGCTTACGGATTAGTAATGTTCGCTTCTCACCAATGTGAGAACAAGAACATCGGGCTACAACTATTAAACAAAACGTTCCCACAAGTGACGGAGTCGGTAATTGGGGTAAGAAATGAGGTTTTTAGATTGTTACGGGACTGTTGGACATTACGTAACCCTCGTCCCTTTGACAACATTACAACACGCTGTCTTATCAACGGCCATAACGGTTATGGTCCACAAGACCAAGGATGGGAAGTAGTCCTAGTAAAACCAGAATGCATGACTTGTTTCTGGACGTATGAATTACGTGTCTTTATTGCCTTTGCTGAACGACTTGTGTACTAGCTAGAATTGTCTTCACAACTATCTTGTATCAAAGTTATTGTGTGCTATATTTCATGCTTTATGTAAAATAAGCGGTATTGTAAGTTTGTAAAATATTGTATAAAAGTTTGAACGCGAAATATTATTATAATCAGTTTTTCATATAGAATTGTAGTAGTTGAATTGTATATTAGCTACTAAGTATGAACTTAACGGGTAGGTACTACCCGAATTTAAACTTATAAAATGCTAATATGAAGAAAAAGCTTTTATAAATGAGTTCATATTATGCTACGAAATACTATTAACTACTCTTAATATTCTGTATGATTAACTTGTTCCATTTGATAATTTTGAAGGAAATGGCACCGACTACTCGACACACCGTGAATATGAATGAAGAGGAATTCCGTACTTTTCTAGCTTCAAACATAGCCGCAGTATAGGCTGCGCTACATACCAACAATAACCATGGATCTAGCAGTACAGGAAATCGTGTAGGATGCACTTACAAAGAATTCACTGCCTGCAAACCTTTGGAATTTGATGGAACCGAAGGACCGATCGGATTGAAACGGTGGACCGAGAAGGTCGAATTGGTGTTTGCCATAAGTAAGTGTACTGAAGAGGACAAAGTGAAGTACGCTACGCATACCTTCACAGTTTCTGCGTTAACATGGTTGAATACCTATCTAGAGCAAGTGGGACAAGACGATGCGTACGCACTACCGTGGTCAGCATTCAAGCACTTCATGAACGAGAAGTACCGTCCCAGAACCGAGGTCAATAAGCTCAAGACTGAACTTAGAGGGTTACGAACCAAGGATTTTATATCACCACGTATGAAAGATGATTCACAGAATTGTGCCTATTGTGTCCGGGAGCATTCGAAGATGAGGAAGAGAAGATCGACGCGTTTGTGAAAGGATTACCGGAAAGAATCCAAGAAGATATAAGTTCACACGAGCCCGCCTCCATACAACAGGCATATAGAATGTCTCACAAACTAGTGAACCAGATTGAAGAAAGAATTAAAGAACAGACTGCTGAAGAGGCCAATGTGAAGCAAGTCAAAAGAAAGTGGGAGGAAAACGGTGATAAGAATCACCAATACAACAACAACAGCAATTACAACAATAATCGCAACAATTATCCCAACAATCGCAACTACAACAAACGGCCCAACAACAACAACAACAGCAACTACAACAATCATCCCAACAATAATAATAACCGCAACAACAACAACAACAATCAGAAGCAGCTATGCCAAAGGTGTGAAAAGTATCACTCGGGGTTCTGCACCAAATTTTGCAACAAGTGTAAAAGAAATGGTCATAGCGCGGCGAAGTGTGAGGTCTACGGACCAGGGGTTAATAGAACGAAAGGAACAAATGGTGTCGGAATGAGTAATGGCGGAGCAAGTAGTGTCGGAGCAAGTTATGCCAATGTAGTTTGTTATAAATGTGGAAAACCGGGCCACATTATTAGAAATTGCCCGAACCAGGAGAACATGAATGGACAAGGCCGCGGAAGAGTTTTCAATATTAATGCGGCAGAGGCACAGGAAGACCCGGAGCTTGTTACGGGTACGTTTCTTATTGACAATAAATCTGCTTACGTTTTATTTGATTCGGGTGCGGATAGAAGCTATATGAGTAGAGATTTTTGTGCTAAATTAAGTTGTCCATTGACGCCTTTGGATAGTAAATTTTTACTCGAATTAGCAAATGGTAAATTAATTTCAGCAGATAATATATGTCGGAATCGAGAAATTAAACTGGTTAGCGAAACATTTAAGATTGACTTGATACCAGTAGAGTTAGGGAGTTTTGATGTGATAATCGGTATGGACTGGTTGAAAGAAGTGAAAGCAGAGATCGTTTGTTACAAAAATGCAATTCGCATTATACGAGAAAAAGGAAAACCCTTAATGGTGTACGGAGAAAAGGGCAACACGAAGCTACATCTTATTAGTAATTTGAAGGCACAAAAACTAATAAGAAAAGGTTGCTATGCTGTTCTAGAACACGTCGAGAATGTACAAACTGAAGAAAAGAGCATCAATGATGTTCCCGTCGCAAAAGAATTTCCCGATGTATTTCCGAAAGAATTACCGGGAGTACCCCCACATCGATCCGTTGAATTTCAAATAGATCTTGTACCAGGAGCTGCATCAATAGCTCGTGCTCCTTACAGACTCGGACCCAGCGAGATGAAAGAACTGCAAAGCCAATTACAAGAACTTTTAGAGCGTGGTTTCATTCGACCAAGCACATCACCGTGGGGAGCTCCTGTTTTGTTTGTCAAGAAGAAAGATGGTACATTCAGGTTGTGTATCGACTACCGAGAGTTGAACAAACTTACCATCAAGAACCGCTACCCACTACCGAGAATCGACGACTTATTTGATCAACTACAAGGCTCGTCTATTTATTCAAAGATTGACTTACGTTCCGGGTATCATCAAATGCGGGTGAAAGAAGATGATATTCCAAAGACTGCTTTCAGAACACGTTACGGTCATTACGAGTTTATGGTCATGCCGTTTTGTTTAACTAATGCACCAGCTGTGTTCATGGACCTTATGAACCGAGTGTGTGGACCATACCTTGACAAGTTTGTCATTGTTTTCATTGATGACATACTTATTTACTCAAAGAATGACCAAGAACACGGTGAACATTTGAGAAAGGTGTTAGAAGTATTGAGTAAGGAAGAATTGTACGCTAAGTTTTCAAAGTGTGCATTTTGGTTGGAAGAAGTTCAATTCCTCGGTCACATAGTGAACAAAGAAGGTATTAAGGTGGATCCGGCTAAGATAGAAACTGTTGAAAAGTGGGAAACCCCGAAAACTCCGAAACACATACGCCAATTTTTAGGACTAGCTGGTTACTACAGAAGGTTCATCCAAGACTTTTCCAGAATAGCAAAACCCTTGACTGCATTAACGCATAAAGGGAAGAAATTTGAATGGAAGGATGAACAAGAGAAAGCATTCCAGTTATTGAAGAAAAAGCTAACTACGGCACCTATATTGTCATTGCCTGAAGGGAATGATGATTTTGTGATTTATTGTGACGCATCAAAGCAAGGTCTCGGTTGTGTATTAATGCAACGAACAAAGGTGATTGCTTATGCGTCTAGACAATTGAAGATTCACGAACAAAATTATACGACGCATGATTTGGAATTAGGCGCGGTTGTTTTTGCATTAAAGACTTGGAGGCACTACTTATATGGGGTCAAAAGTATTATATATACCGACCACAAAAGTCTTCAACACATATTTAATCAGAAACAACTGAATATGAGGCAGTGTAGGTGGATTGAATTGTTGAATGATTACGACTTTGAGATTCGTTACCACCCGGGGAAGGCAAATGTGGTAGCCGATGCCTTGATCAGGAAGGACAGAGAACCCATTCGAGTAAAATCTATGAATATAATGATTCATAATAACCTTACTACTCAAATAAAGGAGGCGCAACAAGGAGTTTTAAAAGAGGGAAATTTAAAGGATGAAATACCCAAAGGATCAGAGAAGCATCTTAATATTCGGGAAGACGGAACCCGGTATAGGGCTGAAAGGATTTGGGTACCAAAATTTGGAGATATGAGAGAAATGGTACTTAGAGAAGCTCATAAAATCAGATACTCAATACATCCTGGAACGGGGAAGATGTACAAGGATCTCAAGAAACATTTTTGGTGGCCGGGTATGAAAGCCGATGTTGCTAAATACGTAGGAGAATGTTTGACGTGTTCTAAGGTCAAAGCTGAGCATCAGAAACCATCAGGTCTACTTCAACAACCCGAAATCCCGGAATGGAAATGGGAAAACATTACCATGGATTTCATCACTAAATTGCCAAGGACTGCAAGTGGTTTTGATACTATTTGGGTAATAGTTGATCGTCTCACCAAATCAGCACACTTCCTGCCAATAAGAGAAGATGACAAGATGGAGAAGTTAGCACGACTGTATTTGAAGGAAGTCATCTCCAGACATGGAATACCAATCTCTATTATCTCTGATAGGGATGGCAGATTTATTTCAAGATTCTGGCAGACATTACAGCAAGCATTAGGAACTCGTCTAGACATGAGTACTGCCTATCATCCACAAACTGATGGGCAGAGCGAAAGGACGATACAAACGCTTGAAGACATGCTACGAGCATGTGTTATTGATTTCGGAAACAGTTGGGATCGACATCTACCGTTAGCAGAATTTTCCTACAACAACAGCTACCATTCAAGCATTGAGATGGCGCCGTTTGAAGCACTTTATGGTAGAAAGTGCAGGTCTCCGATTTGTTGGAGTGAAGTGGGGGATAGACAGATTACGGGTCCGGAGATTATACAAGAAACTACCGAGAAGATCATCCAAATTCAACAACGGTTGAAAACCGCCCAAAGTCGACAAAAGAGCTACGCTGACATTAAAAGAAAAGATATAGAATTTGAAATTGGAGAGATGGTCATGCTTAAAGTTGCACCTTGGAAAGGCGTTGATCGATTTGGTAAACGAGGGAAATTAAATCCAAGGTTTATTGGACCATTCAAGATTATTGATCGTGTCGGACAAGTAGCTTACCGACTTGAGTTACCTCAACAACTCGCGGCTGTACATAACACTTTCCACGTCTCGAATTTGAAGAAATGTTTTGCTAAAGAAGATCTCACTATTCCGTTAGATGAAATCCAAATCAACAAAAAACTTCAATTCATCGAAGAACCCGTCGAAATAATGGATCGTGAGGTTAAAAGACTTAAGCAAAACAAGATACCAATTGTTAAGGTTAAATGGAATGCTCGTAGAGGACCCGAGTTCACCTGGGAGCGTGCATATCAGATGAAGAAGAAATACCCGCATCTATTTCCAGAAGATTCGTCAACACCTTCAACAGCTTAAAATTTTGGGACGAAATTTATTTAACGGGTAGGTACTGTAGTGACCCGAACTTTTCCATGTTTATATATATTAATTGAGATTGATATTTACATGATTAAATGTTTCCAACATGTTAAACAATCAAACTTGTTAAGACTTGATTAATTGAAATATGTTTCATATAGACAATTGACCACCCAAGTTGACCGGTGATTCACGAACGTTAAAACTTGTAAAAACTATATGATAACATATATATGGATATATATATAGTTAACATGATACTATGATAAGTAAACATATCATTAAGTATATTAACAATGAACTACATATGTAAAAACAAGACTACTAACTTAATGATTTTTAAACGAGACATATATGTAACGATTATCATTGTAAAGACATTTAATGTATATATATCATATTAAGAGATATTCATACATGATAATATAATAATTTAAAATCTCATTTGATATTATAAACATTGGGTTAACAACATTTAACCAGATCGTTAACCTAAAGGTTTCAAAACAACATTTACATGTAACGACTAACGATGACTTAACGACTCAGTTAAAATGTATATACATGTAGTGTTTTAATATGCATTCATACACTTTTGAAAGACTTCAAGACACTTATCAAAATACTTCTACTTAACAAAAATGCTTACAATTACATCCTCGTTCAGTTTCATCAACAATTCTACTCGTATGCACCCGTATTCGTACTCGTACAATACACAGCTTTTAGATGTATGTACTATTGGTGTAACATCCCGCGTTTTTCCGTTAAATTTAATTTTAACACCGTCTTTTTTTTTTTAAAAAAAACATAATCTTTCGTATTTAAATTAATAGTTTCCGTGAGTAACGTTCATTATATTCCCGCTATTTAATTTTGACATCACCCGTTTACTCGAGCGTTTTAAAAATATTCGTTTGGTTAATTCCCGCACCCGCTTTGAAACTTGAGGGACAAATCTTGTCACTTGGCCAAATTGGAGCAACTAGTCACCACCTCCCACCATTATCTCCTCTTTTCTTTTCTTTTTGATTTTTCTTTCACTCATCTCTTCCAAACTTACATCCTTTTCACCTTCAACATAAATTCATCATCTAAATTCGGATCGGGAAGCAAACTTCAAAACAAATTACATATTCGTGATCCTCTCTTCATCCTCTACATTTTGATACCAATTTCATCAAGTTTGGGTAACATTTCTAAAACACTAAATTTCTCTAAATTCGTTTTATATACTTGAAATTGTGTTAGTTAGTGTCTATGGCTCGTGTGTAACATGAATATATGTTTTGTTTGCTCGATTTGTGGTTTGGAGTAACTAGTTTGAGTTTTTGAAATGGGTTTGCTTAATCCATGATTTTGGATGAGTTAATGTTGTTAGATTGTTAAAGTGCATGTTTTAATTGTGTTACTAGTATCATTAGCCACATTTTGATGTGTAGGTTGATTAAGAAAACTTCAAAAACCCGATTAATGATTTTGTGATGTTTGACTAGGGTTTGATAGTTCTTGACATGAACTTTTGATGCTTGAATGCCATGAAATGTTAATTGTTAGTGTTTAGTAGTAATGTATGCTTCATTACCTTCAAAACGGCATATCATATGTGTGAATTGGATTTCCGAAACTTAAAATGCGATTGATGAACTTGAAACTTTGAAAATGGACTTTTATTGATCACTTGATGAGATTTCGGCTATTGTAAATGATGTTTGTGATTGATGAATTGTGTTTAGTTGTATTCCTTGTAAAATTACCTTTCTAATGATATAGGTTATGCGTTTTAAGTGTTTTCGGTGCATGAAATGTTTTATATTGTATTTTGGTTCGTGACTTGGACCATTTTTCTGCAAACTGCATGATTCCCAGGTATTGCGCGCCGCGCATTTACCCGCGCGCCGCGCAGAATCAGAGATCCCAGTTCTTGGTTGAGTTCTGACCAGAAATTGCACTTGGGTGCGCGCCGCGCAACCCAGTGCGCGCCGCGCAAAAGCCCCAGGCCACTCTCTTTTGTTTTTAAATGTCACAAAAATGTTTCCGCTTAACTAAAACTCCGTTTAACATGAAACTTGACTATTAGGCTCTTATATGACTTCTCGTCTTGGGAAAATTGTCGGATACCCGACCCGACCCCGTTGACTTTGACTTTGACCAAGTTTGACTTTTAGTCAAACTTAACCAAACGATTATACAATCGTTCTAACATACTTAACTACTTGTATCGTGCATGAAACTTGACAAATTGATTCACATGCTATATTTAATCGAGTCGTAACGAGCCATAGGACTAATTGAACACATTTCACCCGACCTTGTGTCGTAACCGGTTAATTGATATAACTTACTTGTTTAGGTCAAGGCTAAGCAACTTTCATGCACACGTTTACTTGTTGAAGTACCTTTATACTCGTGCACTCGAGGTGAGATCATAGTCCCACTTTTTACTCTTTTGAACTTACTTTTGGGATGAGAAAACATAAACGATTCTTTTGAACTAAGTGAACACAAGAACGGGAAAACAAACATTCTACATACGAGTTTAGAACGAAAATCCTCAATCCGATTATCATTAGTTACATCAGATGGTGTAAGCGAGAACTTATGTTATATGGCCATATGGGTTTGACAACCCTCATCTTTGACGGTTCGCTACCGTTTACGGATGAAATATATTTTCTAGAATCAGTGTTTGTTCTAGCACTATTGATGGGGTATTCAACGGACGGAATGTTAAGCTTTGATAATTGGGTGCTCGTGAATATTAACTTTTAGAATGTACTACTATTATTTCAACTTTGCAAATCTTGTGGTTCGACTTACTTTACTTTTACTCACTTACTCAAACCTATGATTTCACCAACGTTTTTGCGTTGACAGATTCTTCTATGTTTTCTCAGGTTTTCACATGGCTATTTGTTACACGCTTCTGCACTCTTTGATTACTTGATTGGAGTCTACCATGCATGCATACGCTAGGGATAGCATTTTTGGATTCAACTTTTGTCTACTTACTTACGCTATTTATAGCAACTGTGGTTTCAAACTAATTATGTCGCAAGTTATTTCATTCATACTTTATAACTTTGTAAACTTAAACTTATTGTCGATCCGTTTGTTAAACTAAACTTTGTACCTTTCAAATGAACGCGACATAATTTTGGTCAAACGAGTCTCATATAGGGACTACGACCACGCAACGGGACCTAAGTTAACGACGCCGTCAATAACGGTTTTGGTCGGGTCGTTACAAGTGGTATCAGAGCGTTGGTTGTAGGGAACTAGGACGTGCATTAGTGTGTCTAACAGAGTCGTTAGGACGCATTAGTGAGTCTAGACTACAACCGGATAGTTAGCATTTGCATTCGGACATACATCTGCTATAGATAGCACTTACTTGACTACTTGTGCATTATACTTGAATCATTCTTAGGAAAACTTTTTAATGGTACCCAACCTTCATTATACGAACTCGTATCCTGCCACTTTAGTTCGGGAACTCTGACTCCTTGGTTGTTATTCCCCCCGTCTCATCTTACTATCCATGAATATTGTAAAGTCACTGTCACTACTCTAGATGAGTATCGTCATCACCATTTATCGCTACGGTTGCGTATTACTTGTTATCATGACTCGCTACTCTTTTCATACCTAAATACAATATTGTCTGACTCGAACCACATTGACGTGAACAATCATTTATACACTTCCCTCGGGGAACGCTTCTTTATAGTTGCACTAATTCTTTCGATTCAATACGAGTCACGTTAGAGACGTCGTTACACTTTGTTTATTTTAAATTTCACGATTACACGAACTTGAATCTATAGAGTGATGTGGGAATGGAGGTATGAGTTAGCGTAATATAACGACACTCGATCAACGTGGTTATATTACGGTAAGACATACCAAAGTTCTAGTGACGCGTGATGGTGGTTAGACTCGATCAACCTAAACACCACCATGTGCCATGTACATGACTTCATCTTTTCAGGTTTGGACATCCGAAAACTCCGAGAATATTTATAACAACCATACCGGGGACACACCTTCAATTATTGTCAAATTATATTTATGCTTCCGAATGAATTACCGATTCCATTCGACTTCAACCGTATGTCACACGGGTATACTAGCTCGTCCTCGCGCAGTCTTATTGACTAACTACAATTTACTCGTTATGCTCACATCGGAGCGGAAACTTCTCTCGCATCACCCTCGTACTTCCGGTTCAGGAGGTCCTTATTCTAAATTCTCAATGGAGAGCGACTCTTCACATCATACAAGTATTCGCCGCGAGGGTGGATAGTCCTAACAATCGTTTTCAAAACCCGATAAGAACTTGCCCCGACGAACGTTTTTGGAAACCGATAAATCTTCCGCGACGGGAATTTTCTTGAGAAACTTGTCCTAGCTAACGTTTTCAATTCCTAGCAAACTTGTTCAATATGCCTTAGGGAAATGTACCCCGTTTCGGATCGAGATCCTCGTTTCACTTCTAGATTTTGGAGTACCTTACAAAAAGCCTCGGGACCGCGTTTAGACATGAGTACCGCGTACCATCCACAATCCGACGGACCGAACAAACATGCGATTTAAACCTTGGAAACCATAATTACAGGTTTGTATTACCAACTTCAAATTTACTTGAGAAAATTATTTTCCTTTAACCGAATCCTCGTACTACAATGATTTTCATTCGAGTTTTAACGTCACTCCTTTTGAAACCACATGTGACCGGAAACGTCATTCTCCTTTGTCGAACCAAGTAAACGATGACCAATTCACCGGGACCGGGATTATGCATGAGCGACCTAGAAAACTTATCCATATCCAAGGAAGACCCAACACGACTCGTCGTCGCCAAATGAGCTACGCCGATTTAGACGTAAACATTTCAAATTCCACGTGGGAAACCGCGTCACGTTAAGAGTCGCACCTTGGAAAGGTGCAATCCGTTTCGGGAAAACGTAGGAAGCTAAATCCGCGATATTTTGATCCTTTAAATTCTTGGGGTGTTTTGGACCCGTCGCTAGCCGTTTAGATTTTTCCGACTCATTTTGGGTCTCCGTTTATCCTACATTCGATGTATCAACTCAAAGACGTGTTTTGCGAAACGAGAACTTGTTATCTCCTTTGATGAACTCACTATCGACGATAACCCTCACTTCCTAGGAGGACCGGTTGAAACCATAAATCGTGAAGCCAAACCTTAAAACAACATATGATCCCGACCGTCAAAATTCGTTGAAATACCCTAGGACGTACTTCTCCCTCACTCGTAGAATTGGCAACGCAAGATCTCGAGGAAGATTCAACAACTACTACTTCCAACTAAATTTCGGGACAAAATTTCTTTTGAGGCGTGGATAATGTAACATCCCGCGTTTTTCCGTTAAATTTAATTTTAACACCGTCTTTTTTTTAAAAAAAAAAACATAATCTTTCGTATTTAAATTAATAGTTTCCGTGAGTAACGTTCATTATATTCCCGCTATTTAATTTTGACATCACCCGTTTACTCGAGCGTTTTAAAAATATTCGTTTGGTTAATTCCCGCACCCGCTTTGAAACTTGAGGGACAAATCTTGTCACTTGGCCAAATTGGAGCAACTAGTCACCACCTCCCACCATTATCTCCTCTTTTCTTTTCTTTTTGATTTTTCTTTCACTCATCTCTTCCAAACTTACATCCTTTTCACCTTCAACATAAATTCATCATCTAAATTCGGATCGGGAAGCAAACTTCAAAACAAATTACATATTCGTGATCCTCTCTTCATCCTCTACATTTTGATACCAATTTCATCAAGTTTGGGTAACATTTCTAAAACACTAAATTTCTCTAAATTCGTTTTATATACTTGAAATTGTGTTAGTTAGTGTCTATGGCTCGTGTGTAACATGAATATATGTTTTGTTTGCTCGATTTGTGGTTTGGAGTAACTAGTTTGAGTTTTTGAAATGGGTTTGCTTAATCCTTGATTTTGGATGAGTTAATGTTGTTAGATTGTTAAAGTGCATGTTTTAATTGTGTTACTAGTATCATTAGCCACATTTTGATGTGTAGGTTGATTAAGAAAACTTCAAAAACCCGATTAATGATTTTGTGATGTTTGACTAGGGTTTGATAGTTCTTGACATGAACTTTTGATGCTTGAATGCCATGAAATGTTAATTGTTAGTGTTTAGTAGTAATGTATGCTTCATTACCTTCAAAACGGCATATCATATGTGTGAATTGGATTCCCGAAACTTAAAATGCGATTGATGAACTTGAAACTTTGAAAATGGACTTTTATTGATCACTTGATGAGATTTCGGCTATTGTAAATGATGTTTGTGATTGATGAATTGTGTTTAGTTGTATTCCTTGTAAAATTACCTTTCTAATGATATAGGTTATGCGTTTTAAGTGTTTTCGGTGCATGAAATGTGTTATATTGTATTTTGGTTCGTGACTTGGACCATTTTTCTGCAAACTGCATGATTCCCAGGTATTGCGCGCCGCACATTTACCCGCGCGCCGCGCAGAATCAGAGATCCCAGTTCTTGGTTGAGTTCTGACCAGAAATTGCACTTGGGTGAGCGCCGCGCAACCCAGTGCGCGCCGCGCAAAAGCCCCAGGCCACTCTCTTTTGTTTTTAAATGTCACAAAAATGTTTCCGCTTAACTAAAACTCCGTTTAACATGAAACTTGACTATTAGGCTCTTATATGACTTCTCGTCTTGGGAAAATTGTCGGATACCCGACCCGACCCCGTTGACTTTGACTTTGACCAAGTTTGACTTTTAGTCAAACTTAACCAAACGATTATACAATCGTTCTAACATACTTAACTACTTGTATCGTGCATGAAACTTGACAAATTGATTCACATGCTATATTTAATCGAGTCGTAACGAGCCATAGGACTAATTGAACACATTTCACCCGACCTTGTGTCGTAACCGGTTAATTGATATAACTTACTTGTTTAGGTCAAGGCTAAGCAACTTTCATGCACACGTTTACTTGTTGAAGTACCTTTATACTCGTGCACTCGAGGTGAGATCATAGTCCCACTTTTTACTCTTTTGAACTTACTTTTGGGATGAGAAAACATAAACGATTCTTTTGAACTAAGTGAACACAAGAACGGGAAAACAAACATTCTACATACGAGTTTAGAACGAAAATCCTCAATCCGATTATCATTAGTTACATCAGATGGTGTAAGCGAGAACTTATGTTATATGGCCATATGGGTTTGACAACCCTCATCTTTGACGGGTCGCTACCGTTTACGGATGAAATATATTTTCGAGAATCAGTGTTTGTTCTAGCACTATTGATGGGGTATTCAACGGACGGAATGTTAAGCTTTGATAATTGGGTGCTCGTGAATATTAACTTTTAGAATGTACTACTATTATTTCAACTTTGCAAATCTTGTGGTTCGACTTACTTTACTTTTACTCACTTACTCAAACCTATGATTTCACCAACGTTTTTGCGTTGACAGATTCTTCTATGTTTTCTCAGGTTTTCACATGGCTATTTGTTACACGCTTCCGCACTCTTTGATTACTTGATTGGAGTCTACCATGCATGCATACGCTAGGGATAGAATTTTTGGATTCAAACTTTTGTCTACTTACTTACGCTATTTATAGCAACTGTGGTTTCAAACTAATTATGTCGCAAGTTATTTCATTCATACTTTATAACTTTGTAAACTTAAACTTATTGTCGATCCGTTTGTTAAACTAAACTTTGTACCTTTCAAATGAACGCGACATAATTTTGGTCAAACGAGTCTCATATAGGGACTACGACCACGCAACGGGACCTAAGTTAACGACGCCGTCAATAACGGTTTTGGTCGGGTCGTTACAATTGGTATATGCACTCCAATGATCAGCTCTTAGCAGCCCATGTGAGTCAGCTAACACATGTGGGAACCATCATTTGGCAACTAGCATGAAATATCTCATAAAATTACAAAAATATGAGTAATCATTCATGACTTATTTACATGAAAACAAAATTACATATCCTTTATATCTAATCCATACACCAACGACCAAAAACACCTACAAACACTTTCATTCTTCAATTTTCTTCATCTAATTGATCTCTCTCAAGTTCTATCTTCAAGTTCTAAGTGTTCTTCATAAATTCTACAAGTTCTAGTTACATAAAATCAAGAATACTTTCAAGTTTGCTAGCTCACTTCCAATCATGTAAGGTGATCATCCAACCTCAAGAAATCTTTGTTTCTTACAGTAGGTTATCATTCTAATACAAGGTAATAATCATATTCAAACTTTGGTTCAATTTCTATAACTATAACAATCTTATTTCAAGTGATGATCTTACTTGAACTTGTTTTCGTGTCATGATTCTGCTTCAAGAACTTCGAGCCATCCAAGGATCCGTTGAAGCTAGATCCATTTTTCTATTTTCCAGTAGGTTTATCCAAGGAATTTAAGGTAGTAATGATGTTCATAACATCATTCGATTCATACATATAAAGCTATCTTATTCGAAGGTTTAAACTTGTAATCACTAGAACATAGTTTAGTTAATTCTAAACTTGTTCGCAAAAAAAAGTTAATCCTTCTAACTTGACTTTTAAAATAAACTAAACACATTTTCTATATCTATATGATATGCTAACTTAATGATTTAAAACTTGGAAACACGAAAAACACCGTAAAACCGGATTTACGCCGTCGTAGTAACACCGCGGGCTGTTTTGGGTTAGTTAATTAAAAACTATGATAAACTTTGATTTAAAAGTTTTTATTCTGAGAAAATAATTTTTATTATGAACATGAAACTATATCCAAAAATTATGGTTAAACTCAAAGTGGAAGTATGTTTTCTAAAATGGTCATCTAGACGTCGTTCTTTCGACTGAAATGACTACTTTTACAAAAACGACTTGTAACTTATTTTTCTGACAATATACCTATAATTTTTCAGTTTAGATTCATAAAATATAGTTCAATATGAAACCATAGCAATTTGATTCACTCAAAACGGATTTAAAATGAAGAAGTTATGGGTAAAACAAGATTGGATAATTTTTCTCATTTTAGCTACGTGAAAATTGGTAACAAATCTATTCCAACCATAACTTAATCAACTTGTATTGTATATTATGTAATCTTGAGATACCATAGACACGCATACAATGTTTCGACCTATCATGTCGACACATCTATATATATTTCGGAACAACCATAGACACTCTATATGTGAATGTTGGAGTTAGCTATACAGGGTTGAGGTTGATTCCAAAATATATATAGTTTGAGTTGTGATCAATACTGAGATACGTATACACTGGGTCGTGGATTGATTCAAGATAATATTTATCGATTTATTTCTGTACATCTAACTGTGGACAACTAGTTGTAGGTTACTAACGAGGACAGATGACTTAATAAACTTAAAACATCAAAATATATTAAAAGTGTTGTAAATATATTTTGAACATACTTTGATATATATGTATATATTGTTATAGGTTCGTGAATCAATCAGTGGCCAAGTCTTACTTCCCGACGAAGTAAAAATCTGTGAAAGTGAGTTATAGTCCCACTTTTAAAATCTAATATTTTTGGGATGAGAATACATGCAGGTTTTATAAATGATTTACAAAATAGACACAAGTACGTGAAACTACATTCTATGGTTGAATTATCGAAATCGAATATGCCCCTTTTTATTAAGTCTGGTAATCTAAGAATTAGGGAACAGACACCCTAATTGACGCGAATCCTAAAGATAGATCTATTGGGCCTAACAAACCCCATCCAAAGTACCGGATGCTTTAGTACTTCGAAATTTATATCATATCCGAAGGGTGTCCCGAAATGATGGGGATATTCTTATATATGCATCTTGTTAATGTCGGTTACCAGGTGTTCACCATATGAATGACTTTTATCTCTATGTATGGGATGTGTATTGAAATATGAAATCTTGTGGTCTATTATTATGATTTGATATATATAGGTTAAACCTATAACTCACCAACATTTTTGTTGACGTTTTAAGCATGTTTATTCTCAGGTGATTATTAAGAGCTTCCGCTGTCGCATACTTAAATAAGGACGAGATTTGGAGTCCATGCTTGTATGATATTGTGTAAAAACTGCATTCAAGAAACTTATTTTGTTGTAACATATTTGTATTATAAACCATTATGTAATGGTCGTGTGTAAACAGGATATTTTAGATTATCATTATTTGATAATCTACGTAAAGCTTTTTAAACCTTTATTAATGAAATAAAGGTTATGGTTTGTTTTAAAATGAATGCAGTCTTTGAAAAACGTCTCATATAGAGGTCAAAACCTCGCAACGAAATCAATTAATATGGAACGTTCTTATTAAACAAAATAAGAATTATGAGAATAGATGATATTTAATATATATGGTGAAATGTCCCGTTCTTATTGATTAAAAACGTTCCATATTAATTGATTTCGTTGCGAGGTTTTGACCTCTATATGAGACGTTTTTCAAAGACTGCATTCATTTTAAAACAAACCATAACCTTTATTTCATCAATAAAGGTTTAAAAAGCTTTACGTAGATTATCAAATAATGATAATCTAAAATATCCTGTTTACACACGACCATTACATAATGGTTTACAATACAAATATGTTACAACAAAATAAGTTTCTTGAATGCAGTTTTTACACAATATCATACAAGCATGGACTCCAAATCTCGTCCTTATTTAAGTATGCGAGAGCGGAAGCTCTTAATAATCACCTGAGAATAAACATGCTTAAAACGTCAACAAAAATGTTGGTGAGTTATAGGTTTAACCTATATATATCAAATCGTAACAATAGACCACAAGATTTCATATTTCAATACACATCCCATACATAGAGATAAAAATCATTCATATGGTGAACACCTGGTAACCGACATTAACAAGATGCATATATAAGAATATCCCCATCATTCCGGGACACCCTTCGGATATGATATAAATTTCGAAGTACTAAAGCATCTTGTACTTTGGATGGGGTTTGTTAGGCCCAATAGATCTATCTTTAGGATTCGCGTCAATTAGGGTGTCTGTTCCCTAATTCTTAGATTACCAGACTTAATAAAAAGGGGCATATTCGATTTCGATAATTCAATCATAGAATGTAGTTTCACGTACTTGTGTCTATTTTGTAAATCATTTATAAAACCTGCATGTATTCTCATCCCAAAAATATTAGATTTTAAAAGTGGGACTATAACTCACTTTCACAGATTTTTACTTCGTCGGGAAGTAAGACTTGGCCACTGGTTGATTCACGAACCTATAACAATATATACATATATATCAAAGTATGTTCAAAATATATTTACAACACTTTTAATATATTTTGATGTTTTAAGTTTATTAAGTCAGCTGTCCTCGTTAGTAACCTACAACTATTTGTCCACAGTTAGATGTACAGAAATAAATCGATAAATATTATCTTGAATCAATCCACGACCCAGTGTATACGTATCTCAGTATTGATCACAACTTAAACTATATATATTTTGGAATCAACCTCAACCCTGTATAGCTAACTCCAACATTCACATATAGAGTGTCTATGGTTGTTCCGAAATATATATAGATGTGTCGACATGATAGGTCGAAACATTGTATACGTGTCTATGGTATCTCAAGATTACATAATATACAATACAAGTTGATTAAGTTATGGTTGGAATAGATTTGTTACCAATTTTCACGTAGCTAAAATGAGAAAAATTATCCAATCTTGTTTTACCCATAACTTCTTCATTTTAAATCCGTTTTGAGTGAATAAAATTGATATAGTTTCATATTGAACTCTATTTTATGAATCTAAACAGAAAAAGTATAGGTTTATAGTCGGAAAAATAAGTTACAAGTCGTTTTTGTAAAGGTAGTCATTTCAGTCGAAAGAACAACGTCTAGATGACCATTTTAGAAAACATACTTCCACTTTGAGTTTAACCATAATTTTTTGATATAGTTTCATGTTCATAATAAAAATCATTTTCTCAGAATAACAACTTTTAAATCAAAGTTTATCATAGTTTTTAATTAACTAACCCAAAACAGCTCGCGGTGTTACTACGACGGCGTAAATCCGGGTTTACGATGTTTTTTGTGTTTCCAGGTTTTAAATCATTAAGTTAGCATATCATATAGATATAGAATATGTGTTTAGTTGATTTTAAAAGTCAAGTTAGAAGGATTAACTTTTGTTTGCGAACAAGTTTAGAATTAACTAAACTATGTTCTAGTGATTACAAGTTTAAACCTTCGAATAAGATAGCTTTATATGTATGAATCGAATGATGTTATGAACATCATTACTATCTTAAGTTCCTTGGATAAACCTACTAGAAAATAGAAAAATGGATCTAGCTTCAACAAATCCTTGGATGGCTCGAAGTTCTTGAAGCAGAATCATGACACGAAAACAAGTTCAAGTAAGATCATCACTTGAAATAAGATTGTTATAGTTATAGAAAATGAACCAAAGTTTGAATATGATTATTACCTTGTATTAGAATGATAACCTACTGTAAGAAACAAAGATTTCTTGATGTTGGATGATCACCTTACAAGATTGGAAGTGAGCTAGCAAACTTGAAAGTATTCTTGATTTTATGTAACTAGAACTTGTAGAATTTGTGAAGAACACTTAGAACTTGAAGATAGAACTTGAGAGAGATTAATTAGATGAAGAAAATTGAAGAATGAAAGTTTTTGTAGGTGTTTTTGGTCGTTGGTGTATGGATTAGATATAAAGGATATGTAATTTTGTTTTCATGTAAATAAGTCATGAATGATTACTCATATTTTTGTAATTTTATGAGATATTTCATGCTAGTTGCCAAATGATGGTTCCTACATGTGTTAGGTGACTCACATGTGCTGCTAAGAGCTGATCATTGGAGTGTATATACCAATACTACATACATCTAAAAGCTGTGTATTGTACGAGTACGAATACGGGTGCATACGAGTAGAATTGTTGATGAAACTGAACGATGATGTAATTGTAAGCATTTTTTGTTAAGTAGAAGTATTTTGATAAGTGTATTGAAGTCTTTCAAAAGTGTATAAATACATATTAAAACACTACATGTATATACATTTTAACTGAGTCGTTAAGTCATCGTTAGTCGTTACATGTAAGTGTTGTTTTGAAACCTTTAGGTTAATGATCTTGTTAAATGTTGTTAACCCAATGTTTATAATATCAAATGAGATTTTAAATTATTATATTATCATGATATTATCATGTATGAATATCTCTTAATATGATATATATATACATTAAATGTCTTTACAACGATAATCGTTACATATATGTCTCGTTTAAAAATCATTAAGTTAGTAGTCTTGTTTTTACATATGTAGTTCATTGTTAATATACTTAATGATATGTTTACTTATCATAGTATCATGTTAACTATATATATATCCATATATATGTCATCATATAGTTTTTACAAGTTTTAACGTTCGTGAATCACCGGTCAACTTGGGTGGTCAATTGTCTATATGAAACATATTTCAATTAATCAAGTCTTAACATGTTTGATTGCTTAACATGTTAGAAACATTTAATCATGTAAATATCAATCTCAATTAATATATATAAACATGGAAAAGTTCCGGTCACTACAGTACCTACCCGTTAAATAAATTTCGTCCCGAAATTTTAAGCTGTTGAAGGTGTTGACGAATCTTCTGGAAATAGATGCGGGTATTTCTTCTTCATCTGATCTTCACGCTCCCAGGTGAACTCGGGTCCTCTACGAGCATTCCATTGAACCTTAACAATTGGTATCTTGTTTTGCTTAAGTCTTTTAACCTCACGATCCATTATTTCGACGGGTTCTTCGATGAATTGGAGTTTTTCGTTGATTTGGATTTCATCTAACGGAATAGTGAGATCTTCTTTAGCAAAACATTTCTTCAAATTCGAGACGTGGAAAGTGTTATGTACAGCCGCGAGTTGTTGAGGTAACTCAAGTCGGTGGGCTACTGGTCCGACACGATCAATAATCTTGAATGGTTCAATATACCTTGGATTTAATTTCCCTCGTTTACCAAATCGAACAACGCCTTTCCAAGGTGCAACTTTAAGCATGACCATCTCTCCAGTTTCAAATTCTATATCTTTTCTCTTAATGTCAGCGTAGCTCTTTTATCGACTTTGGGCAGTTTTCAACCGTTGTTGAATTTGGATGATCTTCTCGGTAGTTTCTTGTATAATCTCCGGACCCGTAATCTGTCTATCCCCCACTTCACTCCAACAAATCGGAGACCTGCACTTTCTACCATAAAGTGCTTCAAACGGCGCCATCTCAATGCTTGAATGGTAGCTTTTGTTGTAGGAAAATTCTGCTAACAGTAGATGTCGATCCCAACTGTTTCCGAAATCAATAACACATGCTCGTAGCATGTCTTCAAGCGTTTGTATGGTCCTTTCGCTCTGCCCATCAGTTTGTGGATGATAGGCAGTACTCATGTCTAGACGAGTTCCTAATGCTTGCTGTAATGTCTGCCAGAATCTTGAAATAAATCTGCCATCCCTATCAGAGATAATATAGATTGGTATTCCATGTCTGGAGATGACTTCCTTCAAATACAGTCGTGCTAACTTCTCCATCTTGTCATCTTCTCTTATTGGCAGGAAGTGTGCTGATTTGGTGAGACGATCAACTATTACCCAAATAGTATCAAAACCACTTGCAGTCCTTGGCAATTTAGTGATGAAATCCATGGTAATGTTTTCCCATTTCCATTCTGGGATTTCGGGTTGTTGAAGTAGACCTGATGGTTTCTGATGCTCAGCTTTGACCTTAGAACACGTCAAACATTCTCCTACGTATTTAGTAACATCGGCTTTCATACCCGGCCACCAAAAATGTTTCTTGAGATCCTTGTACATCTTCCCCGTTCCAGGATGTATTGAGTATCTGGTTTTATGAGCTTCTCTAAGTACCATTTCTCTCATATCTCCAAATTTTGGTACCCAAATCCTTTCAGCCCTATACCGGGTTCCAGCTTCCCGAATATTAAGATGCTTCTCCGATCCTTTGGGTATTTCATCCTTTAAATTTCCCTCTTTTAAAAATCCTTGTTGCGCCTCCTTTATTTGAGTAGTAAGGTTATTATGAATCATTATATTCATAGATTTTACTCGAATGGATTTTCTGTCCTTCCTGCTCAAGGCATCGGCTACCACATTTGCCTTCCCCGGGTGGTAACGAATCTCAAAGTCGTAATCATTCAACAATTCAATCCACCTACGCTGCCTCATATTCAGTTGTTTCTGATTAAATATGTGTTGAAGAATTTGGTGGTCGGTATATATAATACTTTTGACCCCATATAAGTAGTGCCTCCAAGTCTTTAATGCAAAAACAACCGCGCCTAATTCCAAATCATGCGTCGTATAATTTTGTTCGTGAATCTTCAATTGTCTAGACGCATAAGCAACCACCTTCGTTCGTTGCATTAATACACAACCGAGACCTTGCTTTGATGCGTCACAATAAATCACAAAATCATCATTCCCTTCAGGCAATGACAATGTAGGTGCCGTATTTAGCTTTTTCTTCAATAACTGAAACGCTTTCTCGTGTTCATCATTCCATTCAAATTTCTTCCCTTTATGCGTTAATGCAGTCAAGGGTTTTGCTATTCTTGAAAAGTCTTGGATGAACCTTCTGTGGTAACCAGCTAGTCCTAAAAACTGGCGTATGTGTTTCGGAGTTTTTGGGGTTTCCCACTTTTCAACAGTTTCTATCTTTGCCGGATCCACCTTAATACCTTCTTTGTTCACTATGTGACCGAGGAATTGAACTTCTTCCAACCAAAATGCACACTTTGAAAACTTAGCGTACAATTCTTCCTTCCTCAATACTTCTAACACCTTTCTCAAATGTTCACCGTGTTCTTGGTCATTCTTTGAGTAAATAAGTATGTCATCAATGAAAACAATGACAAACTTATCAAGGTATGGTCCACACACTCGGTTCATAAGGTCCATGAACACAGCTGGTGCATTAGTTAAACCAAACGGCATGACCATAAACTCGTAATGCCCGTAACGTGTTCTGAAAGCAGTCTTTGGAATATCATCTTCTTTCACTCGCATTTGATGATACCCGGAACGTAAGTCAATCTTTGAATAAACAGACGAGCCTTGTAGTTGATCAAATAAGTCATCGATTCTCGGTAGTGGGTAGCGGTTCTTGATGGTAAGTTTGTTCAACTCTCGGTAGTCGATACACAACCTGAATGTACCATCTTTCTTCTTGACAAACAAAACAGGAGCTCCCCACGGTGATGTGCTTGGTCGAATGAAACCACCCTCTAAAAGTTCTTGTAATTGGCTTTGCAGTTCTTTCATCTCGCTGGGTGGGAGTCTGTAAGGAGCACGAGCTATTGGTGCAGCTCCTGGTACAAGATCTATTTGAAATTCAATGGATCAATGTGGGGGTAATCCTGATAATTCTTTCGGAAATACATCGGGAAATTCTTTTGCAATGGGAACATTATTGATGCTCTTTTCTTCAGTTTGTACTTTCTCAACGTGTGCTAGAACAGCATAGCAACCTTTTCTTATTAGTTTTTGTGCCTTCAAATTACTAATAAGATGTAGCTTCGTGTTACCCTTTTCTCCGTACACCATTAAGGGTTTTCCTTTTTCTCGTATAATGCGAATTGCATTTTTGTAACAAACGATCTCTGCTTTCACTTCTTTCAACCAGTCCATACCGATTATCACATCAAAACTCCCTAACTCAACTGGTATCAAATCAATCTTAAATGTTTCGCTAACCAGTTTAATTTCTCGATTCCGACATATATTATCTGCTGAAATTAATTTACCATTTGCTAATTCGAGTAAAAATTTACTATCCAAAGGCGTCAATGGACAACTTAATTTAGCACAAAAATCTCTACTCATATAGCTTCTATCCGCACCCGAATCAAATAAAACGTAAGCAGATTTATTGTCAATAAGAAACGTACCCGTAACAAGCTCCGGGTCTTCCTGTGCCTCTGCCGCATTAATATTGAAAACTCTTCCGCGGCCTTGTCCATTCGTGTTCTCTTGGTTCGGGAAATTTCTAATAATGTGGCCCGGTTTTCCACATTTATAACAAACTACATTGGCATAACTTGCTCCGACACTACTTGCTCAGCCATTACTCGTTCTGACACCATTTGTTCCTTTCGTTCTATTAACCCCTGGTCCGTAGACCTCACACTTCGCCGCGCTATGACCATTTCTTTTACACTTGTTGCAAAATTTGGTGCAGAACCCCGAGTGATACTTTTCACACCTTTGGCATAGCTGCTTCTGATTGTTGTTGTTGTTGTTGCAGTTATTATTGTTGTTGGGATGATTGTTGTAGTTGCTGTTGCTGTTGTTGTTGTTGTTGGGCCGTTTGTTGTAGTTGCGATTGATGTTGCGATTGTTGGGATAATTGTTGCGATTATTGTTGTAATTGCTGTTGTTGTTGTATTGGTGATTCTTATCACCGTTTTCCTCCCACTTTCTTTTGACTTGCTTCACATTGGCCTCTTCAGCAGTCTGTTCTTTAATTCTTTCTTCAATCTGGTTCACTAGTTTGTGAGCCATTCTACATGCCTGTTGTATGGAGGCGGGCTCGTGTGAACTTATATCTTCTTGGATTCTTTCCGGTAATCTTTTCACAAACGCGTCGATCTTCTCTTCCTCATCTTCGAATGCTCCCGGACACAATAGGCACAATTCTGTGAATCATCTTTCGTACATGGTAATATCAAATCTTTGGGTTCGTAACCCTCTAAGTTCTGTCTTGAGCTTATTGACCTCGGTTCTGGGACGGTACTTCTCGTTCATCAAGTGCTTGAATGCTGACCACGGTAGTGCGTACGCATCGTCTTGTCCCACTTGCTCTAGATAGGTATTCCACCATGTTAACACAGAACCTGTGAAGGTATGCGTAGCGTACTTCATTTTTGTCCTCTTCAGTACACTTACTTATGGCAAACACCGATTCGCCCTTCTCGGTCCACCGTTTCAATCCGATCGGTCCTTCGGTTCCATCAAATTCCAAAGGTTTGCAGGCAGTGAATTCTTTGTAGGTGCATCCTACACGATTTCCTGTACTGCTAGATCCAAGGTTATTGTTGGTATGTAGCGCAGCCTGTACTGCGACTATGTTTGAAGCTAGAAAAGTACGTAATTCCTCTTCATTAATATTCACGGTGTGTCGAGTAGTCGGTGCCATTTCCTTCAAAATAGTCAGATGGAACAAGTTAATCATACAGAATATTAAGAGTAGTTAATAGTATTTCGTAGCATAATATGAACTCATTTATAAAAGCTTTTTCTTCATATTAGCGTTTTATAAGTTTAAATTCGGGTAGTACCTACCCGTTAAGTTCATACTTAGTAGCTAATATACAATTCAACTACTACAATTCTATATGAAAAACTGATTATAATAATATTTCGCGTTCAAACTTTTACACAATATTTTACAAACTTACAATACCGCTTATTTTACATATATCATGAAATATAGCACACAATAAATTTGATACAAGATGGTTGTGAAGATAATTCTAGCTAGTACACAAGTCGTTCAGCAAAGGCAATAAAGACACGTAATTCATACGTCCAGAAACAAGTCATGCATTCTGGTTTTACTAGGGTTACTTCCCATCCTTGGTCTTGTGGAACATAACCGTTATGGCCGTTGATAAGACAGACTGTTGTAACGTTGTCAAAGGGACGAGGGTTACGTAATGTCCAACAGTCCCGTAACAATCTAAAAACCTCATTTCTTACCCCAATTACCGACTCCGTCACTTGTGGGAACGTTTTGTTTAATAGTTGTAGCCCGATGTTCTTGTTCTCACTTTGGTGAGAAGCGAACATTACTAATCCGTAAGCATAACATGCTTCTTTATGTTGCATGTTAGCCGCTTTTTCTAAATCACGAAGTCCAATATTCGGATATATTGAGTCAAAATAATTTCTTAACCCATTGCGTAAAATAGCATTTGGGTTCCCCGCAATATATGCGTCAAAATAAACACATCGTAACTTATGGATTTCCCAATGCTATATCCCCCATCTTTCGAACGAAAGCCTTTTATAAACCAAGGCATTCTTGGAACGTTCTTCGAATGTCTTACAAACTGATCTCGCCTTAAATAGTTGTGCCGAAGTATTCTGACCGACTCTAGACAAGATTTCATCAATCATGTCTCCGGGTAGGTCTCTTAAAATATTGGGTTGTCTATCCATTTTGTATTTTTATACTGTAAAATAGACAAGAGTTAGATTCATAAAAAAAATACTTATTAATACAAGCAATTTTTACATATATCATAAAGCATAAGCACACTATATTACATATATTACACCTCACGAATACAACTATCTTATTTCGACTCGCTTGTTTCTTCTTCTTCGGTTTTAGTTCGTTTTGCCAAGTTTCTAGGGATATATGATGTTCCCCTAATACGAACCGTCGTTTTCCACATTGGTTTAGAAAAACCTGGTGGTTTAGAGGTTCCCGGGTCATTGTAACAACTTAAGGACTTCGGGGGTTGACGATACATATAAAGTTCATCGGGGTTGGAATTAGATTTCTCTATTTTTATGCCCTTTCCCTTATTATTTTCTTTTGCCTTTTTAAATTCAGTTGGTGTAATTTCTATAACATCATCGGAATTCTCGTCGGAATCCGATTCATCGGAGAATTTGTAATCCTCCCAATATTTTGATTCCTTGACCGAAACACCATTGACCATAATTAACCTTGGTTGGTTGGTTGAGGATTTTCTTTTACTTAACCATTTTATTATTTCCCCCACCGGTTCTATTTCTTCATCCGGTTCCGATTCTTCTTCCGGTTCCGATTCTTCTTCCGGTTCCGACTCTTCTCCCGGTTCCTCTTTGGGAACTTGTGAATCAGTCCACGAATCATTCCAATTTACATTTGACTCTTCATTATTATTAGGTGAGTCAATGGGACTTGTTCTAGAGGTAGACATCTATCACATAATATCAAACGCGTTAAGAGATTAATATATCACATAATATTCACATGTTAAAAATATATAGTTTCCAACAAAATTTGTTAAGCAATCATTTTTCAAGTAAACACGGTCGAAGTCCAGACTCACCAATGCATCCTAACAAACTCGATAAGACACACTAATGCAAAATTCTGGTTCTCTAAGACCAACGTTCGGATACCAACTGAAATGTCCCGTTCTTATTGATTAAAAACGTTCCATATTAATTGATTTCGTTGCGAGGTTTTGACCTCTATATGAGACGTTTTTCAAAGACTGCATTCATTTTAAAACAAACCATAACCTTTATTTCATCAATAAAGGTTTAAAAAGCTTTACGTAGATTATCAAATAATGATAATCTAAAATATCCTGTTTACACATAACCATTACATAATGGTTTACAATACAAATATGTTACAACAAAATAAGTTTCTTGAATGCAGTTTTTACACAATATCATACAAGCATGGACTCCAAATCTCGTCCTTATTTAAGTATGCGACAGCGGAAGCTCTTAATAATCACCTGAGAATAAACATGCTTAAACGTCAACAAAAATGTTGGTGAGTTATAGGTTTAACCTATATATATCAAATCGTAACAATAGACCACAAGATTTCATATTTCAATACACATCCCATACATAGAGATAAAAATCATTCATATGGTGAACACCTGGTAACCGACATTAACAAGATGCATATATAAGAATATCCCCATCATTCCGGGACACCCTTCGGATATGATATAAATTTCGAAGTACTAAAGCATCCGGTACTTTGGATGGGGTTTGTTAGGCCCAATAGATCTATCTTTAGGATTCGCGTCAATTAGGGTGTCTGTTCCCTAATTCTTAGATTACCAGACTTAATAAAAAGGGGCATATTCGATTTCGATAATTCAATCATAGAATGTAGTTTCACGTACTTGTGTCTATTTTGTAAATCATTTATAAAACCTGCATGTATTCTCATCCCAAAAATATTAGATTTTAAAAGTGGGACTATAACTCACTTTCACAGATTTTTACTTCGTCGGGAAGTAAGACTTGGCCACTGGTTGATTCACGAACCTATAACAATATATACATATATATCAAAGTATGTTCAAAATATATTTACAACACTTTTAATATATTTTGATGTTTTAAGTTTATTAAGTCAGCTGTCCTCGTTAGTAACCTACAACTATTTGTTCACAGTTAGATGTACAGAAATAAATCGATAAATATTATCTTGAATCAATCCACAACCCAGTGTATACGTATCTCAGTATTGATCACAACTCAAACTATATATAATTTGGAATCAACCTCAACCCTGTATAGCTAACTCCAACATTCACATATAGAGTGTCTATGGTTGTTCCGAAATATATATAGATGTGTCGACATGATAGGTCGAAACATTGTATACGTGTCTATGGTATCTCAAGATTACATAATATACAATACAAGTTGATTAAGTTATGGTTGGAATAGATTTGTTACCAATTTTCACGTAGCTAAAATGAGAAAAATTATCCAATCTTGTTTTACCCATAACTTCTTCATTTTAAATCCGTTTTGAGTGAATCAAATTGCTATGGTTTCATATTGAACTCTATTTTATGAATATAAACAGAAAAAGTATAGGTTTATAGTCAGAAAAATAAGTTACAAGTCGTTTTTGTAAAGGTAGTCATTTCAGTCGAAAGAATGACGTCTAGATGACCATTTTAGAAAACATACTTCCACTTTGAGTTTAACCATAATTTTTGGATATAGTTTCATGTTCATAATAAAATCATTTTCTCAGAATAACAACTTTTAAATCAAAGTTTATCATAGATTTTAATTAACTAACCCAAAACAGCCCGCGGTGTTACTACGACGGCGTAAATCCGGTTTTACGATGTTTTTTGTGTTTCCAGGTTTTAAATCATTAAGTTAGAATATCATATAGATATAGAATATGTGTTTAGTTGATTTTAAAAGTCAAGTTAGAAGGATTAACTTTTGTTTGCGAACAAGTTTAGAATTAACTAAACTATGTTCTAGTGATTACAAGTTTAAACCTTCGAATAAGATAGCTTTATATGTATGAATCGAATGATGTTATGAACATCATTACTACCTTAAGTTCCTTGGATAAACCTACTGCAAAAGTGAAAATGGATCTCGCTTCAACAAATCCTTGGATGGCTCGAAGTTCTTGAAGCAGAATCATGACACGAAAACAAGTTCAAGTAAGATCATCACTTGAAATAAGATTGTTATAGTTATAGAAAATGAACCAAAGTTTGAATATGATTATTACCTTGTATTAGAATGATAACCTACTGTAAGAAACAAAGATTTCTTGAGGTTGGATGATCACCTTACAAGATTGGAAGTGAGCTAGCAAACTTGAAAGTATTCTTGATTTTATGTAACTAGAACTTGTAGAATTTATGAAGAACACTTAGAACTTGAAGATAGAACTTGAGAGAGATCAATTAGATGAAGAAAATTGAAGAATGAAAGTTTTTTTAGGTATTTTTGGTCGTTGGTGTATGGATTAGATATAAAGGATATGTAATTTTGTTTTCATGTAAATAAGTCATGAATGATTACTCATATTTTTGTAATTTTATGAGATATTTCATGCTAGTTGCCAAATGATGGTTCCCACATGTGTTAGGTGACTCACATGGGCTGCTAAGAGCTGATCATTGGAGTGTATATACCAATAGTACATACATCTAAAAGCTGTGTATTGTACGAGTACGAATACGGGTGCATACGAGTAGAATTGTTGATGAAACTGAACGATGATGTAATTGTAAGCATTTTTGTTAAGTAGAAGTATTTTGATAAGTGTATTGAAGTCTTTCAAAAGTGTATAAATACATATTAAAACACTACATGTATATACATTTTAACTGAGTCGTTAAGTCATCGTTAGTCGTTACATGTAAGTGTTGTTTTGAAACCTTTAGGTTAATGATCTTGTTAAATGTTGTTAACCCAATGTTTATAATATCAAATGAGATTTTAAATTATTATATTATCATGGTATTATCATGTATGAATATCTCTTAATATGATATATATACATTAAATGTCTTTACAACGATAATCGTTACATATATGTCTCGTTTAAAAATCATTAAGTTAGTAGTCTTGTTTTTACATATGTAGTTCATTGTTAATATACTTAATTATATGTTTACTTATCATAGTATCATGTTAACTATATATATATCCATATATATGTCATCATATAGTTTTTACAAGTTTTAACGTTCGTGAATCACCGGTCAACTTGGGTGGTCAATTGTCTATATGAAACATATTTCAATTAATCAAGTCTTAACAAGTTTGATTGCTTAACATGTTAGAAACATTTAATCATGTAAATATCAATCTCAATTAATATATATAAACATGGAAAAGTTCGGGTCACTACAGTACCTACCCGTTAAATAAACCTATTAATAATCTTATTTTTAAAATATGATTTCCTGAGGTTGTATTCCCATCCTTTATATCTAATCCATACACCAATGACCAAAAACACCTACAAACACTTTCATTCATCAATTTTATTCATCTAATTGATCTCTCTCAAGTTCTATCTTCAAGTTCTAAGTTTTCTTCATATATTCTACAAGTTCTAGTTACATAAAATCAAGAATACTTTCAAGTTTGCTAGCTCACTTCCAATCTTGTAAGGTGATCATCCAACCTCAAGAAATCTTTGTTTCTTACAGTAGGTTATCATTCTAATATAAGGTAATAATCATATTCAAACTTTGGTTCAATTTCTATAACCATAACAATCTTATTTCAAGTGATGATCTTACTTGAACTTGTTTTCGTGTCATGATTCTGCTTCAAGAACTTCGAGCCATCCAAGGATCCGTTGAAGCTAGATCCATTTTTCTCTTTTCCAGTAGGTTTATCCAAGGAACATAAGGTAGTAATGATGTTCATAACTTCATTCGATTCATACATATAAAGCTATCTTATTCGAAGGTTTAAACTTGTAATCACTAGAACATAGTTTAGTTAATTCTAAACTTGTTCGCAAACAAAAGTTAATCCTTCTAACTTGACTTTTAAAATCAACTAAACACATGTTCTATATCTATATGATATGCTACTTAATGATTTAAAACCCGGAAACACGAAAAACACCGTAAAACCGGATTTACGCCGTCGTAGTAACACCGCGGGCTGTTTTGGGTTAGTTAATTAAAAACTATGATAAACTTTGATTTAAAAGTTGTTATTCTGAGAAAATGATTTTTATTATGAACATGAAACTATATCCAAAAATTATGGTTAAACTCAAAGTGGAAGTATGTTTTCTAAAATGGTCATCTAGACGTCGTTCTTTCGACTGAAATGACTACCTTTACAAAAATGACTTGTAACTTATTTTTCCCACAATAAACCTATACTTTTTCTGTTTAGATTCATAAAATAGAGTTCAATATGAAACCATAGCAATTTGATTCACTCAAAACGGATTTAAAATGAAGAAGTTATGGGTAAAACAAGATTGGATAATTTTTCTCATTTTAGCTACGTGAAAATTGGTAACAAATCTATTCCAACCATAACTTAATCAACTTGTATTGTATATTATGTAATCTTGAGATACCATAGACACGTATACAATGTTTCGACCTATCATGTCGACACATCTATATATATTTCGGAACAACCATAGACACTCTATATGTGAATGTTGGAGTTAGCTATACAGGGTTGAGGTTGATTCCAAAATATATATAGTTTGAGTTGTGATCAATACTGAGATACGTATACACTGGGTCGTGGATTGATTCAAGATAATATTTATCGATTTATTTCTGTACATCTAACTGTGGACAACTAGTTGTAGGTTACTAACGAGGACAGCTGACTTAATAAACTTAAAACATCAAAATATATTAAAAGTGTTGTAAATATATTTTGAACATACTTTGATATATATGTATATATTGTTATAGGTTCGTGAATCAACCAGTGGCCAAGTCTTACTTCCCGACGAAGTAAAAATCTGTGAAAGTGAGTTATAGTCCCACTTTTAAAATCTAATATTTTTGGGATGAGAATACATGCAGGTTTTATAAATGATTTACAAAATAGACACAAGTACGTGAAACTACATTCTATGGTTGAATTATCAAAATCGAATATGCCCTTTTTATTAAGTCTGGTAATCTAAGAATTAGGGAACAGACACCCTAATTGACGCGAACTCTAAAGATAGATCTATTGGGCCTAACAAACCCCATCCAAAGTACCGGATGCTTTAGTACTTCGAAATTTATATCATATCCGAAGGGTGTCCCGGAATGATGGGGATATTCTTATATATGCATCTTGTTAATGTCGGTTACCAGGTGTTCACCATATGAATGATTTTTATCTCTATGTATGGGATGTGTATTGAAATATGAAATCTTGTGGTCTATTGTTACGATTTGATATATATAGGTTAAACCTATAACTCACCAACATTTTTGTTGACGTTTTAAGCATGTTTATTCTCAGGTGATTATTAAGAGCTTCCGCTATCGCATACTTAAATAAGGACGAGATTTGGAGTCCATGCTTGTATGATATTGTGTAAAAACTGAAATGTCCCGTTCTTATTGATTAAAAACGTTCCATATTAATTGATTTCTTTGCGAGGTTTTGACCTCTATATGAGACGTTTTTCAAAGACTGCATTCATTTTAAAACAAACCATAACCTTTATTTCATCAATAATGGTTTAAAAAGCTTTACGTAGATTATCAAATAATGATAATCTAAAATATCCTGTTTACACACGACCATTGCATAATGGTTTACAATACAAATATGTTACAACAAAATAAGTTTCTTGAATGCAGTTTTTACACAATATCATACAAGCATGGACTCCAAATCTCGTCCTTATTTAAGTATGCGACAGCGGAAGCTCTTAATAATCACCTGAGAATAAACATGCTTAAAACGTCAACAAAAATTTTGGTGAGTTATAGGTTTAACCTATATATATCAAATCATAATAATAGACCACAAGATTTCATATTTCAATACACATCCCATACATAGAGATAAAAGGCATTCATATGGTGAACACCTGGTAACCGACATTAACAAGATGCATATATAAGAATATCCCCATCATTCCGGGACACCCTTCGGATATGATATAAATTTCGAAGTACTAAAGCATCCGGTACTTTGGATGGGGTTTGTTAGGCCCAATAGATCTATCTTTAGGATTCGCGTCAATTAGGGTGTCTGTTCCCTAATTCTTAGATTACCAGACTTAATAAAAAGGGGCATATTCGATTTCGATAATTCCACCATAGAATGTAGTTTCACGTACTTGTGTCTATTTTGTAAATCATTTATAAAACCTGCATGTATTCTCACCCCAAAAATATTAGATTTTAAAAGTGGGACTATAACTCACTTTCACAGATTTTTACTTCGTCGGGAAGTAAGACTTGGCCACTGGTTGATTCACGAACCTATAACAATATATACATATATATCAAAGTATGTTCAAAATATATTTACAACACTTTTAATATATTTTGATGTTTTAAGTTTATTAAGTCAGCTGTCCTCGTTAGTAACCTACAACTAGTTATCCACAGTTAGATGTACAGAAATAAATCGATAAATATTATCTTTAATCAATCCACGACCCAGTGTATACGTATCTCAGTATTGATCACAACTCAAACTATATATAATTTGGAATCAACCTCAACCCTGTATAGCTAACTCCAACATTCACATATAGAGTGTCTATGGTTGTTCCGAAATATATATAGATGTGTCGACATGATAGGTCGAAACATTGTATACGTGTCTATGGTATCTCAAGATTACATAATATACAATACAAGTTGATTAAGTTATGGTTGGAATAGATTTGTTACCAATTTTCACGTAGCTAAAATGAGAAAAATTATCCAATCTTGTTTTACCCATAACTTCTTCATTTTAAATCCGTTTTGAGTGAATCAAATTGCTATGGTTTCATATTGAACTCTATTTTATGAATATAAACAGAAAAAGTATAGGTTTATAGTCAGAAAAATAAGTTACAAGTCGTTTTTGTAAAGGTAGTCATTTCAGTCGAAAGAACGACGTCTAGATGACCATTTTAGAAAACATACTTCCACTTTGAGTTTAACCATAATTTTTGGATATAGTTTCATGTTCATAATAAAAATTATTTTCCCAGAATAACAACTTTTAAATCAAAGTTTATCATAGTTTTTAATTAACTAACCCAAAACAGCCCGCGGTGTTACTACGACGACGTAAATCCGGTTTTACGGTGTTTTTCGTGTTTCCAGGTTTTAAATCATTAAGTTAGCATATCATATAGATATATAACATGTGTTTAGTTGATTTTAAAAGTCAAGTTAGAAGGATTAACTTTTATTTGCGAACAAGTTTAGAATTAACTAAACTATGTTCTAGTGATTACAAGTTTAAACCTTCGAATAAGATAGCTTTATATGTATGAATCGAATGATGTTATGAACATCATTACTACCTTAAGTTCCTTGGATAAACCTACTGGAAAAGAGAAAAGTGGATCTAGCTTCAACGGATCCTTGGATGGCTCGAAGTTCTTGAAGCAGAATCATGACACGAAAACAAGTTCAAGTAAGATCGTCACTTGAAATAAGATTGTTATAGTTATAGAAATTGAACCAAAGTTTGAATATGATTATTAACTTGTATTAGAATGATAACCTACTGTAAGAAACAAAGATTTCTTGAGGTTGGATGATCACCTTACAAGATTGGAAGTGAGCTAGCAAACTTGAAAGTATTCTTGATTTTATGTAACTAGAACTTGTAGAATCTATGAAGAACACTTAGAACTTGAAGATAGAACTTGAGAGAGATCAATTAGATGAAGAAAATTGAAGAATGAAAGTGTTTGTAGGTGTTTTTGGTCGTTGGTGTATGGATTAGATATAATGGATATGTAATTTTGTTTTCATGTAAATAAGTCATGAATGATTACTCATATTTTTGTAATTTTATGAGATATTTCATGCTAGTTGCCAAATGATGGTTCCCACATGTGTTAGGTGACTCACATGGGCTGCTAAGAGCTGATCATTGGAGTGTATATACCAATAGTACATACATCTAAAAGCTATGTATTGTACGAGTACGAATACGGGTGCATACGAGTAGAATTGTTGATGAAACTGAACGAGGATGTAATTGTAAGCATTTTTGTTAAGTAGAAGTATTTTGATAAGTGTATTAAAGTCTTTCAAAAGTGTATAAATACATATTAAAACACTACATGTATATACATTTTAACTGAGTCGTTAAGTCATCGTTAGTCGTTACATGTAAGTGTTGTTTTGAAACCTTTAGGTTAACGATCTTATTAAATGTTGTTAACCCAATGTTTATAATATCAAATGAGATTTTAAATTATTATATTATCATGATATTATCATGTATTAATATCTCTTAATATGATATATATACATTAAATGTCTTTACAACGATAATCGTTACATATATGTCTCGTTTAAAAATCATTAAGTTAGTAGTCTTATTTTTACATATGTAGTTCATTGTTAATATACTTAATGATATGTTTACTTATCATAGTATCATATTAACTATATATATATATATATATATATATATATATATATATATATATATATATATATATATATATATATATATATATATATATATATATATATATATATATATATATATCCATATATATGTCATCATATATGAAATGTCCCGTTCTTATTGATTAAAAACGTTCCATATTAATTGATTTCGTTGCGAGGTTTTGACCTCTATATGAGACGTTTTTCAAAGACTGCATTCATTTTAAAACAAACCATAACCTTTATTTCATCAATAAAGGTTTAAAAAGCTTTACGTAGATTATCAAATAATGATAATCTAAAATATCCTGTTTACACACAACCATTACATAATGGTTTACAATACAAATATGTTACAACAAAATAAGTTTCTTGAATGCAGTTTTTACACAATATCATACAAGCATGGACTCCAAATCTCGTCCTTATTTAAGTATGCGATAGCGGAAGCTCTTAATAATCACCTGAGAATAAACATGCTTAAAACGTCAACAAAAATGTTGGTGAGTTATAGGTTTAACCTATATATATCAAATCATAATAATAGACCACAAGATTTCATATTTCAATACACATCCCATACATAGAGATAAAAATCATTCATATGGTGAACACCTGATAACCGACATTAATAAGATGCATATATAAGAATATCCCCATCATTCCGGGACACCCTTCGGATATGATATAAATTTCGAAGTACTAAAGCATCCGGTACTTTGGATGGGGTTTGTTAAGCCCAATAGATCTATCTTTAGGATTCGCGTCAATTAGAGTGTCTGTTCCCTAATTCTTAGATTACCAGACTTAATAAAAAGGGGCATATTCGATTTCGATAATTCAACCATAGAATGTAGTTTCACGTACTTGTGTCTATTTTGTAAATCATTTATAAAACCTGCATGTATTCTCATCCCAAAAATATTAGATTTTAAAAGTGGGACTATAACTCACTTTCTCAGATTTTTACTTCGTCGGAAAGTAAGACTTGGCCACTGGTTGATTCACGAACCTATAACAATATATACATATATATCAAAGTATGTTCAAAATATATTTACAACACTTTTAATATATTTTGATGTTTTAAGTTTATTAAGTCAGCTGTCCTCGTTAGTAACCTACCACTAGTTGTCCACAGTTAGATGTACAGAAATAAATTGATAAATATTATCTTGAATCAATCCATGACCCAGTGTATACGTATCTCAGTATTGATCACAACTCAAACTATATATATTTTGGAATCAACCTCAACCCTATATAGCTAACTCCAACATTCACATATAGAGTGTCTATGGTTGTTCCGAAATATATATAGATGTGTCGACATGATAGGTTGAAACATTGTATACGTGTCTATGGTATCTCAAGATTACATAATACACAATACAAGTTGATTAAGTTATGGTTGGAATAGATTTGTTACCAATTTTCACGTAGCTAAAATGAGAAAAATTATCCAATCTTGTTTTACCCATAATTTCTTCATTTTAAATCCGTTTTGAGTGAATCAAATTGCTATGGTTTCATATTGAACTCTATTTTATGAATCTAAACAGAAAAAGTATAGGCTTATAGTCGGAAAAATAAGTTACAAGTCGTTTTTGTAAAGGTAGTCATTTCAGTCGAAAGAACGACGTCTAGATGACCATTTTAGAAAACATACTTCCACCTTGAGTTTAACCATAATTTTTGGATATAGTTTCATGTTCATAATAAAAATCATTTTCTCAGAATAACAACTTTTAAATCAAAGTTTATCATAATTTTTAATTAACTAACCCAAAATAGCCCGCGGTGTTACTACGACGGCGAAAATCCGGTTTTACGGTGTTTTTCGTGTTTCTAGGTTTTAAATCATTAAGTTAGCATATCATATAGATAGAGAACATGTGTTTAGTTAATTTTAAAAGTCAAGTTAGAAGGATTAACTTTTGTTTGCGAACATGTTTAGAATTAACTAAACTATGTTCTAGTGATTACGAGTTTAAACCTTCGAATAAGATAGTTTTTTTATGTATGAATCGAATGATGTTATGAAAATCATTACTACCTTAAGTTCCTTGGATAAACCTACTGGAAAAGGGAAAAATGGATATAGCTTCAATGGATCCTTGGATGGCTCGAAGTTCTTGAAGCAGAATCATGACACGAAAACAAGTTCAAGTAAGATCATCACTTGAAATAAGATTGTTATAGTTATAGAAATTGAACCAAAGTTTGAATATGATTATTACCTTGTATTAGAATGATAACCTACTGTAAGAAACAAAGATTTCTTGAGGTTGGATGATCACCTTACAAGATTGGAAGTGAGCTAGCAAACTTGAAAGTATTCTTGATTTTATGTAACTAGAACTTGTAGAATATATGAAGAACACTTAGAACTTGAAGATAGAACTTGAGAGAGATCAATTAGATGAAGAAAATTGAAGAATGAAAGTGTTTGTAGGTGTTTTTGGTCGTTGGTGTATGGATTAGATATAAAGGATATGTAATTTTGTTTTCATGTAGATAAGTCTTGAATGATTACTCATATTTTTGTAATTTTGTGAGATATTTCATGCTAGTTGCCAAATTATGGTTCCCACATGTGATAGGTGACTCACATGGGCTGCTAAGAGCTGATCATTGGAGTGTATATACCAATAGTACAAACGTCTAAAAGCTGTGTATTGTATGAGTACGAATACGGGTGCATACGAGTAGAATTGTTGATGAAACTGAACGAGGATGTAATTGTAAGCATTTTTGTTAAGTAGAAGTATTTTGATAAGTGTATTGAAGTCTTTCAAAAGTGTATAAATACATATTAAAACACTACATGTGTATACATTTTAACTGAGTCGTTAAGTCATCGTTAGTCGTTACATGTAAGTGTTGTTTTGAAACTTTTAGGTTAACGATCTTGTTAAATGTTGTTAACCCAATGTGTATAATATCAAATGAGATTTTAAATTATTATATTATCATGATATTATCATGTATGAATATCTCTTAGTATGATATATATACATTAAATGTCTTTACAACGATAATCGTTACATATATGTCTCGTTTAAAAATCATTAAGTTAGTAGTCTTGTTTTTACATATGTAGTTCATTGTTAATATACTTAATGATATGTTTACTTATCATAGTATCATGTTAACTATATATATATCCATATATATGTCATCATATAGTTTTTACAAGTTTTAACGTTCGTGAATCACCGGTCAACTTGGGTGGTCAATTGTCTATATGAAACATATTTCAATTAATCAAGTCTTAACAAGTTTGATTGCTTAACATGTTGGAAACATTTAATCATGTAAATATCAATCTCAATTAATATATATAAACATGGAAAAGTTCGGGTCACTACAATATAGTTTTTACAAGTTTTAACATTCGTGAATCACCGGTCAACTTGGGTGGTCAATTGTCTATATGAAACATATTTCAATTAATCAAGTCTTAACAAGTTTGATTGCTTAACATGTTGGAAACATTTAATCATTTAAATATCAATCTCAATTAATATATATAAACATGGAAAAGTTCGGGTCACTACAGTACTTACCCGTTAAATAAATTTCGTCCCGAAATTTTAAGCAGTTGGAGGTGTTGACGTATCTTCTGGAAATAAATGCGGGTATTTCTTCTTCATCTGATCTTCTCATTCCCAGGTGAACTCGAGTCCTCTACGAGCATTCCTCTACGAGCATTCCAATTGTTAAGGTTCGATGGAATGCTCGTAGAGGACTCGAGTTCACCTGGGAATAAGAAGATCAGATGAAGAAGAAATACCCGCATTTATTTCCAGAAGATACGTCAACACCTCCAACTGCTTAAAATTTCGGGACGAAATTTATTTAACGGGTAAGTACTGTAGTGACCCGAACTTTTCCATGTTTATATATATTAATTGAGATTGATATTTAAATGATTAAATTTTTCCAACATGTTAAGCAATCAAACTTGTTAAGACTTAATTAATTGAAATATGTTTCATATAGACAATTGACCACCCAAGTTGACCGGTGATTCACGAATGTTAAAACTTGTAAAAACTATATTGTAGTGACCCGAACTTTTCCATGTTAATATATATTAATTGAGATTGATATTTACATGATTAAATGTTTCCAACATGTTAAGCAATCAAACTTGTTAAGACTTGATTAATTGAAATATGTTTCATATAGACAATTGACCACCCAAGTTGACCGGTGATTCACGAACGTTAAAACTTGTAAAAACTATATGATGACATATATATGGATATATATATATAGTTAACATGATACTATGATAAGTAAACATATCATTAAGTATATTAATAATGAACTACATATGTAAAAACAAGACTACTAACTTAATGATTTTTAAACGAGACATATATGTAACGATTATCGTTGTAAAGACATTTAATGTATATATATCATACTAAGAGATATTCATACATGATAATATCATGATAATATAATAATTTAAAATCTCATTTGATATTATAAACATTGGGTTAACAACATTTAACAAGATCGTTAACCTAAAGGTTTCAAACAACACTTACATGTAACGACTAACGATGACTTAACGACTCAGTTAAAATGTATATACATGTAGTGTTTTAATATGTATTTATACACTTTTGAAAGACTTCAATACACTTATCAAAATACTTCTACTTAACAAAAATGCTTACAATTACATCCTCGTTCAGTTTCATCAACAATTCTACTCGTATGCACCCGTATTCGTACTCGTACAATACACGGATTTTAGACGTATGTACTATTGGTATATACACTCCAATGATCAGCTCTTAGCAGCCCATGTGAGTCACCTATCACATGTGGGAACCATCATTTGACAACTAGCATGAAATATCTCACAAAATTACAAAAATATGAGTAATCATTCATGACTTATCTACATGAAAACAAAATTACATATCCTTTATATCTAATCCATACACCAACGACCAAAAACACCTACAAACACTTTCATTCTTCAATTTTCTTCATCTAATTGATCTCTCTCAAGTTCTATCTTCAAGTTCTAAGTGTTCTTCATATATTCTACAAGTTCTAGTAACATAAAATCAAGAATACTTTCAAGTTTGCTAGCTCACTTCCAATCTTGTATGGTGATCATCCAACCTTAAGAAATCTTTGTTTCTTACAGTAGGTTATCATTCTAATACAAGGTAATAATCATATTCAAACTTTGGCTCAATTTCTATAACTATAACAATCTTATTTCAAGTGATGATCTTACTTGAACTTGTTTTCGTGTCATGATTCTGCTTCAAGAACTTCGAGCCATCTAAGGATCCGTTGAAGCTAGATCCATTTTTCTCTTTTCCAGTAGGTTTATCCAAGGAACTTAAGGTAGTAATGATGTTCATAACATCATTCGATTCATACATATAAAGTTATCTTATTCGAAGGTTTAAACTTGTAATCACTAGAACATAGTTTAGTTAATTCTAAACTTGTTCGCAAACAAAAGTTAATCCTTCTATATCTATATGATATGCTAACTTAACGATTTAAAACCTGGAAACACGAAAAACACCGTAAAACCGGATTTACGCCATCGTAGTAACACCGCGGGCTGTTTTGGGTTAGTTAATTAAAAACTATGATAAACTTTGATTAAAAAGTTGTTATTTTGAGAAAATGATTTTTATTATGAACATGAAACTATATCCAAAAATTATGGTTAAACTCAAAGTGGAAGTATGTTTTCTAAAATGGTCATCTAGACGTCGTTCTTTCGACTGAAATGACTACCTTTACAAAAACAACTTGTAACTTATTTTTCCGACTACAAACCTATACTTTTTCTGTTTAGATTCATAAAATAGAGTTCAATATGAAACCATAGCAATTTGATTCACTCAAAACGGATTTAAAATGAAGAAGTTATGGGTAAAACAAGATTGGATAATTTTTCTCATTTTAGCTACGTGAAAATTGGTAACAAATCTATTCCAACCATAACTTAATCAACTTGTATTGTATATTATGTAATCTTGAGATACCATAGACACGTATACAATGTTTCGACCTATCATGTCGACACATCTATATATATTTCGGAACAACAATAGACACTCTATATGTGAATGTTGGAGTTAGCTATACAGGGTTGAGGTTGATTCCAAAAAATATATAGTTTGAGTTGTGATCAATACTGAGATACGTATACACTGGGTCGTGGATTGATTCAAGATAATATTTATCGATTTATTTCTGTACATCTAACTGTGGACAACTAGTTGTAGGCTACTAACGAGGACAACTGACTTAATAAACTTAAAACATCAAAATATATTAAAAGTGTTGTAAATATATTTTGAACATACTTTGATATATATGTATATATTGTTATAGGTTCGTGAATCAACCAGTGGCCAAGTCTTACTTCCCGACGAAGTAAAAATCTGTGAAAGTGAGTTATAGTCCCACTTTTAAAATCTAATATTTTTGGGATGAGAATACATGCAGGTTTTATAAATGATTTACAAAATAGACACAACTACGTGAAACTACATTCTATGGTTGAATTATCGAAATCGAATATGCCCCTTTTTATTAAGTCTGGTAATCTAAGAATTAGGAAACAGACACCCTAATTGACGCGAATCCTAAAGATAGATTTATTGGGCCTAACAAACCCCATCCAAAGTACCGGATGCTTTAGTACTTCGAAATTTATATCATATCCGAAGGGTGTCCCGGAATGATGGGGATATTCTTATATATGCATCTTATTAATGACGGTTACCAGGTGTTCACCATATGAATGATTTTTATCTCTATGTATGGGATGTGTATTGAAATATGAAATCTTGTGGTCTATTATTATGATTTGATATATATAGGTTAAACCTATAACTCACCAACATTTTTGTTGACGTTTTAAGCATGTTTATTCTCAGGTGATTATTAAGAGCTTCCACTGTCGCATACTTAAATACGGACGAGATTTGGAGTCCATGCTTGTATGATATTGTGTAAAAACTGCATTCAAGAAACTTATTTTGTTGTAACATATTTGTATTGTAAACCATTATGTAATGGTCGTGTGTAAACAGGATATTTTAGATTATCATTATTTGATAATCTATGTAAAGATTTTTAAAACCTTTATCTATGAAATAAAGGTTATGGTTTGTTTTAAAAATGAATGCAGTCTTTGAAAAACGTCTCATATAGAGGTCAAAACCTCGCAACGAAATCAATTAATATGGAACGTTTTTAATCAATAAGAACGGGACATTTCAGTTGGTATATACGTGTTTAGTTGATTTTAATAATATGTTCAGTTGGTATCCGAGCGTTGGTCTTAGAGAACCAGAATTTTGCATTAGTGTGTCTTATCGAGTTTGTTAGGATGCATTAGTGAGTCTGGACTTCGACCGTGTTTACTTGAAAAATGATTGCTTAACAAATTTTGTTGGAAACTATATATTTTTAACATGTGAATATTATGTGATATATTAATATCTTAACGCGTTTGATATTATGTGATAGATGTCTACCTCTAGAACAAGTCCTATTGACTCACCTAATAATAATGAAGAGTCAAATGTAAATTGGAATGATTCGTGAACTGATTCACAAGTTCCCGAAGAGGAACCGGAAGAAGAGTCGGAACCGGAAGAAGAATCGGAACCGGAAGAAGAGTCGGAACCGGAAGAAGAAATAGAACCGGTGGGGGAAATAATAAAACGGTTAAGTAAAAGAAAATCCTCAACCAACCGACCAAGGTTAATTATGGTCAATGGTGTTTCCGCCAAGGAAGCAAAATATTGGGAGGATTACCAATTCTCCGATGAATCGGATTCCGACGAGAATTTTGATGATGTTATAGAAATTACCCCAACTGAATTTAAAAAGGCAAAAGAAAATAATAAGGGAAAGGGCATAAAAATAGAGAAATCTAATTCCAACCCCGATGAACTTTATATGTATCGTCAACCCCCGAAGCCCTTAAGTTGTAACAATGACCCGGGAACCTCTAAACCACCAGGTTTTTCTAAACCAATGTGGAAAACGACGGCTCGTATTAGGGGAACATCATATATCCCTAGAAACTTGGCAAAACGAACCAAAACTGAAGAAGAAGAAACGAGCGAGTCGGAATAAGATAGTTGTATTTGTGTGGTGTAATATATGTAATATAGTGTGCTTATGCTTTATGATATATGTAAAAATTGCTTGTATTAATAAGTAAATTTTTTTTTTATGACTCTAACTCTTGTCTATTTTACAGTTTAAAAACACAAAATGGATAGACAACCCAATATTTTAAGAGACCTACCCGGAGACATGATTGATGAAATCTTGTCTAGAGTCGGTCAGAATTCCTCGGCACAACTATTTAAGGCGAAATCAGTTTGTATGACATTCGAAGAACATTCCAAGAATGTCTTGGTTTATAAGAGACTTTCGTTTGAAAGATGGGGGATATCACATTGGGAAACCCATAAGTTACGATGTGTTTACTTTGACGCATATATTGCGGGGAACCCAAATGCTATTTTACGCAACTGGTTAAGAAATTATTTTGACTCAATGTATCCGAATATAGGACTTCATGATTTAGAAAAAGCGGCTAACATGCAACATAAAGAAGCATGCTATACTTATGGGTTAGTAATGTTCGCTTCTCACCAAAGTGAGAAAAAGAACATCGGGCTACAACTATTAAACAAAACATTACCACAAGTGACGGAGTCGGTAATTGGGGTAAGAAATGAGGTTTTTAGGTTATTACGAGACTGTTGGTCATTACGTAACCCTCGTCCCTTTGACGACGTTACAACATGCTGTCTTATCAATGGCCATAACGGTTATGTTCCACAAGACCAAGGATGGGAAGTAGTCCTAGTAAAACCAGAATGCATGACTTGTTTCTGGACGTATGAATTACGTGTCTTTATTGCCTTTGCTGAACGACTTGTGTAATAGCTAGAATTATCTTCACAACCATCTTGTATCAAATTTATTGTGTGCTATATTTCATGCTATATGTAAAATAAGCGGTATTGTAAGTTTGTAAAATATTGTGTAAAAGTTTGAACGCGAAATATTATTATAATCAGTTTTTCATATAGAATTGTAGTAGTTGAATTGTATATTAGCTACTAAGTATGAACTTAACGGGTAGGTACTACCCGAATTTAAACTTATAAAACGCTAATATGAAGAAAAAGCTTTTATAAATGAGTTCATATTATGCTACGAAATACTATTAACTACTCTTAATATTCTGTATGATTAACTTGTTCCATTTGACTATTTTGAAGGAAATGGCACCGACTACTCGACACACCATGAATATGAATGAAGAGGAATTCCGTACTTTTCTAGCTTCAAACATAGCCGCAGTACAGGCTGCGCTACATACCAATAATAACCTTGGATCTAGTAGTACAGGAAATCGTGTAGGATGCACCTACAAAGAATTCACTGCCTGCAAACCTTTGGAATTTGATGGAACCGAAGGACCGATCGGATTGAAACGGTGGACCAAGAAGGTCGAATCAGTGTTTGCCATAAGTAAGTGTACTGAAGAGGACAAAGTGAAGTACGCTACACATACCTTCACAGGTTCTGCTTTAACATGGTGGAATACCTATCTAGAGCAAGTGGGACAAGATGATGCGTACGCACTACCGTGGTCAGCATTCAAGCACTTGATGAACGAGAAGTACCGTCCCAGAACCGAGGTCAATAAGCTCAGGACAGAACTTAGAGGGTTACGAACCCAAGGATTTGATATTACCACGTACAAATGACGATTCACAGAATTGTGCCTATTGTGTCCGGGAGCATTCGAAGATGAGGAAGAGAAGATCGACGCGTTTGTGAAAGGATTACCGGAAAGAATCCAAGAAGATATAAGTTCACACGAGCCCGCCTCCATACAACAGGCATGTAGAATGGCTCACAAACTAGTGAACCAGATTGAAGAAAGAATTAAAGAACAGACTGCTGAAGAGGCCAATGTGAAGCAAGTCAAAAGAAAGTGGGAGAAAAACGGTGATAAGAATCACCAATACAACAACAACAGCAATTACAACAATAATCGCAACAATTATCCCAACAATCGCAACATCAATCGCAACTACAACAAATGGCCCAACAACAACAACAACAACAACAACAACAACAGCTACAACAATCATCCCAACAACAATAATAACCGCAACAACAACAACAACAATCAGAAGCAACTATGCCAAAGGTGTGAAAAGTATCACTCGGGGTTCTGCACCAAATTTTGCAACAAGTGTAAAAGAAATGGTCATAGCGCGGTGAAGTGTGAGGTCTACGGACTAGGGGTTAATAGAACGAAAGGAACAAATGGTGTCAGAACGAGTAATGGCAGAGCAAGTAGTGTCGGAGCAAGTTATGCCAATGTAGTTTGTGGAAAACCGGGCCACATTATTAGAAATTGCCCGAACCAGGAGAACACGAATGGACAAGGCCGCGGAAGAGTTTTCAATATTAATGCGGCAGAGGCACAGGAAGACCCGGAGCTTGTTACGGGTACGTTTCTTATTGACAATAAATCTGCTTACATTTTATTTGATTCGGGTGCGGATAGAAGCTATATGAGTAAAGATTTTTGTGCTAAATTAAGTGGTCCATTGACGCCGTTGGATAGTAAATTTTTACTCGAATTAGCAAACGGTAAATTAATATCAGCAGATAATATATGCCGGAATCGAGAAATTAAACTGGATAGCGAAATATTTAAGATTGATTTGATACCAGTAGAGTTAGGGAGTTTTGATGTGATAATCGGTATGGACTGGCTGAAGAAGGTGAAAGCAGAGATCGTATATTATAAAAATGCAATTCGCATTATACGAGAAGAAGGAGAACCCTTAATGGTGTATGGAGAAAAGGGCAACATGAAGCTACATCTTATTAGTAATTTGAAGGCACAAAAACTAATAAGAAAAGGTTGCTATGCTGTTCTAGCACACGTCGAGAAAGTACAAACTGAAGAAAAGAGCATCAATGATGTTTCTGTCGCAAAAGAATTTTCCGATGTATTTCCGAAAGAATTACCGGGACTACCTCCACATCGATCTGTTAAATTTCAAATAGATCTTGTACCAGGAGCTGCACCAATAGCTCATGCTCCTTACAGACTCGCACCCAGCGAGATGAAAGAACTGCAAAGCCAATTACAAGAACTTTTAGAGCGTGGTTTCATTCGACCAAGCACATCACCGTGGGGAGCTCCTGTTTTGTTTGTCAAGAAGAAAGATGGTACATTCAGGTTGTGTATCGACTACCGAGAGTTGAACAAACTTACCATCAAGAACCGCTACCCACTACCGAGAATTGACGACTTATTTGATCAACTACAAGGCTCGTCTGTTTATTCAAAGATTGACTTACGTTCCGGGTATCATCAAATGCGGGTGAAAGAAGATGATATTCCAAAGACTGCTTTCAGAACACGTTACGGTCATTACGAGTTTATGGTCATGCCGTTTGGTTTAACTAATGCACCAGCTGTGTTCATGGACCTTATGAACCGAGTGTGTGGACCATACCTTGACAAGTTTGTCATTGTTTTCATTGATGACATACTTATTTACTCAAAGAATGACCAAGAACACGGTGAACATTTGAGAAAGGTGTTAGAATTATTGAGGAAGGAAGAATTGTACGCTAAGTTTTCAAAGTGTGCATTTTGGTTGGAAGAAGTTCAATTCCTCGGTCACATAGTGAACAAAGAAGGTATCCAGGTGGACCCGGCAAAGATCGAAACCGTTGAAAAGTGGGAAACCCCAAAAACTCCGAAACACATACGCCAGTTTTTAGGACTAGCTGGTTACTACAGACGGTTCATCCAAGACTTTTCCAGAATAGCAAAACCCTTGACTGCATTAACGCATAAAGGGAAGAAATTTGAATGGAATGATGAACAAGAGAAAGCGTTTCAGTTATTGAAGAAAAAGCTAACTACGGCACCTATATTGTCATTGCCTGAAGGGAATGATGATTTTATGATTTATTGTGACGCATCAAAGCAAGGTCTCGGTTGTGTATTAATGCAACGAACGAAGGTGATTGCTTATGCGTCTAGACAATTGAAGATTCACGAACAAAATTATACGACGCATGATTTGGAATTAGGCGCGGTTGTTTTTGCATTAAAGACTTGGAGGCACTACTTATATGGGGTCAAAAGTATTATATATACCGACCACAAAAGTCTTCAACACATATTTAATCAGAAACAACTGAATATGAGGCAACGTAGGTGGATTGAATTATTGAATGATTACGACTTTGAGTTTTGTTACCACCCGGGGAAGGCAAATGTGGTAGCCGATGCCTTGAGCAGGAAGGACAGAGAACCCATTTGAGTAAAATCTATGAATATAATGATTCATAATAACCTTACTACTCAAATAAAGGAGGCGCAACAAGGAGTTTTAAAAAAGGGAAATTTAAAGGATGAAATACCCAAAGGATCGAAGAAGCATCTTAATATTCGGGAAGACGGAACCCGGTATAGGGCTGAAAGGATTTGGGTACCAAAATTTGGAGATATGAGAGAAATGGTACTTAGAGAAGCTCATAAAACCAGATACTCAATACATCCTGGAATGGGGAAGATGTACAAGGATCTCAAGAAACATTTTTGGTGGCCAGGTATGAAAGCTGATATTGCTAAATATGTAGGAGAATGTTTGACGTGTTCTAAGGTCAAAGCTGAGCATCAGAAACCATCAGGTCTACTTCAACAACCCGAAATCTCGGAATGGAAATGGGAAAACATTACCATGGATTTCATCACTAAATTGCCAAGGACTGCAAGTGGTTTTGATACTATTTGGGTAATAGTTGATCGTCTCACCAAATCAGCACACTTCCTACCAATAAGAGAAGATGACAAGATGGAGAAGTTAGCACGACTGTATTTGAAGGAAGTCGTCTCCAGACATGGAATACCAATCTCTATTATCTCTGATAGGGATGGCAGATTTATTTCAAGATTCTGGCAGACATTACAGCAAGCATTAGGAACTCGTCTAGACATGAGTACTGCCTATCATCCACAAACTGATGGACAGAGTGAAAGGACGATACAAACGCTTGAAGACATGCTACGAGCATGTGTTATTGATTTCGGAAACAGTTGGGATCGACATCTACCGTTAGCAGAATTTTCCTACAACAACAGCTGCCATTCAAGCATTGAGATGACGCCGTTTGAAGCACTTTATGGTAGAAAGTGCAAGTCTCCGATTTGTTGGAGTAAAGTGGGGGATAGACAGATTACGAGTCCGGAGATAATACAAGAAACTACTGAGAAAATCATCCAAATTCAACAAAGATTGAAAACCGCCCAGAGTCGACAAAAGAGCTACGCGGACAGTAAAAGAAAAGATATAGAGTTTGAAATTGGAGAAATGGTCATGCTTAAGGTTTCACCTTGGAAAGGCGTTGTTCGATTTGGTAAACGGGGGAAACTAAATCCAAGGTACATTGGACCATTCAAGATTATAGATCGTGTCGGACCAGTAGCTTACCAACTGGAGCTACCTCAACAACTCGTGGCTGTACATAACACTTTCCACGTCTCGAATTTGAAGAAATGTTTTGCTAAAGAAGATCTCACTATTCTGTTAGATGAAATCCAAATCAACAAAAAACTCCAATTCATCGAAGAACCCGTCGAAATAATGGATCGTGAGGTTAAAAGACTTAAGCAAAACAAGATACCAATTGTTAAGGTTCGATGGAATGCTCGTAGAGGACCCGAGTTCACCTGGGAGCATGAAGATCAGATGAAGAAGAAATACCCGCATCTATTTCCAGAAGATTCGTCAACACCTTCAACAGCTTAAAATTTCGGGACGAAATTTATTTAACGGGTAGGTACTGTAGTGACCCGAACTTTTCCATGTTTATATATATTAATTGAGATTGATATTTACATGATTAAATGTTTCCAACATGTTAAGCAATCAAACTTGTTAAGACTTGATTAATTGAAATATGTTTCATATAGACAATTGACCACCCAAGTTGACCGGTGATTCACGAACGTTAAAACTTGTAAAAACTATATGATGACATATATATGGATATATATATAGTTAACATGATACTATGATAAGTAAACATATCATTAAGTATATTAATAATGAACTACATATGTAAAAACAAGACTACTAACTTAATGATTTTTAAACGAGACATATATGTAACGATTATCGTTGTAAAGACATTTAATGTATATATATCATACTAAGAGATATTCATACATGATAATATCATGATAATATAATAATTTAAAATCTCATTTGATATTATAAACATTGGGTTAACAACATTTAACAAGATCGTTAACCTAAAGGTTTCAAAACAACACTTACATGTAACGACAAACGATGACTTAACGACTCATTTAAAATGTATATACATGTAGTGTTTTAATATGTATTTATACACTTTTGAAAGACTTCAATACACTTATCAAAATACTTCTACTTAACAAAAATGCTTACAATTACATCCTCGTTCAGTTTCATCAACAATTCTACTCGTATGCACCCGTATTCGTACTCGTACAATACACAGCTTTTAGACGTATGTACTATTGGTATATACACTCCAATGATCAGCTCTTAGCAGCCCTTGTGAGTCACCTAACACATGTGGGAACCATCATTTGGCAACTAGGATGAAATATCTCACAAAATTACAAAAATATGAGTAATCATTCATGACTTATCTACATGAAAACAAAATTACATATCCTTTATATCTAATCCATACACCAACGACCAAAAACACCTACAAACACTTTCATTCTTCAATTTTCTTCATCTAATTGATCTCTCTCAAGTTCTATCTTCAAGTTCTAAGTGTTCTTCATATATTCTACAAGTTCTAGTTACATAAAATCAAGAATACTTTCAAGTTTGCTAGCTCACTTCCAATCTTGTAAGGTGATCATCCAACCTCAAGAAATCTTTGTTTCTTACAGTAGGTTATCATTCTAATACAAGGTAATAATCATATTCAAACTTTGGTTCAATTTCTATAACTATAACAATCTTATTTCAAGTGATGATCTTACTTGAACTTGTTTTCGTGTCATGATTCTGCTTCAAGAACTTCAAGCCATCCAAGGATCCGTTGAAGCTAGATCCATTTTTCTCTTTTCCAGTAGGTTTATCCAAGGAGCTTAAGGTAGTAATGATGTTCATAACATCATTCGATTCATACATATAAAGCTATCTTATTCGAAGGTTTAAACTTGTAATCACTAGAACATAGTTTAGTTAATTCTAAACTTGTTCGCAAACAAACGGTAATCCTTCTAACTTGACTTTTAAAATCAACTAAACACATGTTCTATATCTATATGATATGCTAACTTAACGATTTAAAACCTGGAAACACGAAAAACACCGTAAAACCGGATTTACGCCATCGTAGTAACACCGCGGGCTGTTTTGGGTTAGTTAATTAAAAACTATGAAAAACTTTGATTTAAAAGTTGTTATTCTTAGAAAATGATTTTTATTATGAACATGAAACTATATCCAAAAATTATGGTTAAACTCAAAGTGGAAGTATGTTTTCTAAAATGGTCATCTAGACGTCGTTCTTTCGACTGAAATGACTACCTTTACAAAAACGACTTGTAACTTATTTTTCCGACTATAAACCTATACATTTTATGTTTAGATTCATAAAATAGAGTTCAATATGAAACCATAGCAATTTGATTTACTCAAAACGGATTTAAAATGAAGAAGTTATGGGTAAAACAAGATTGGATAATTTTTCTCATTTTAGCTACGTGAAAATTGGTAACAAATCTATTCCAACCATAACTTAATCAACTTGTATTGTATATTTTGTAATCTTGAGATACCATAGACACGTATACAATGTTTCGACCTATCATGTCGACACATCTATATATATTTCGGAACAACCATAGACACTCTATATGTGAATGTTGGAGTTAGCTATACAGGGTTGAGGTTGATTCCAAAATATATATAGTTTGAGTTGTGATCAATACTGAGATACGTATACACTGGGTGGTGGATTGATTCAAGATAATATTTATCGATTTATTTCTGTACATCTTACTGTGGACAACTAGTTGTAGGTTACTAACGAGGACAGCTGACTTAATAAACTTAAAACATCAAAATATATTAAAAGTGTTGTAAATATATTTTGAACATACTTTGATATATATGTATATATTGTTATAGGTTCGTGAATCAACCAGTGGCCAAGTCTTACTTCCCGACGAAGTAAAAATCTGTGAAAGTGAGTTATAGTCTCACTTTTAAAATCTAATATTTTTGGGATGGGAATACATGCAGGTTTTATAAATGATTTACAAAATAGACACAAGTACGTGAAACTACATTCTATGGTTGAATTATTGAAATCGAATATGCCCCTTTTTATTAAGTCTGGTAATCTAAGAATTAGGGAACAGACACCCTAATTGACGCGAATCCTAAAGATAGATCTATTGGGCCTAACAAACCCCATCCAAAGTACCGGATGCTTTAGTACTTCGAAATTTATATCATATCCGAAGGGTGTCCCGGAATGATGGGGATATTCTTATATATGCATCTTGTTAATGCCGGTTACCAGGTGTTCACCATATGAATGATTTTTATCTCTATGTATGGGATGTGTATTGAAATATGAAATCTTGTGGTCTATTATTATGATTTGATATATATAGGTTAAACCTATAACTCACCAACATTTTTGTTGACGTTTTAAGCATGTTTATTCTCAGATATATATAACCATATATATGTCATCGTATAGTTTTTACAAGTTTTAACGTTCGTGAATCACCGGTCAACTTGGGTGGTCAATTGTCTATATGAAACCTATTTCAATTAATCAAGTCTTAACAAGTTTGATTGCTTAACATGTTGGAAACACTTAATCATGTAAATAACAATTTCATTTAATATATACATAAACATGGAAAAGTTCGGGTCACTACAGTACCTACCCGTTAAATAAATTTCGTCCCGAAATTTTAAGCAGTTGGAGGTGTTGACGTATCTTCTGGAAATAAATGCGGGTATTTCTTCTTCATCTGATCTTCTCGTTCCCAAGTGAACTCGAGTCCTCTACGAGCATTCCATCAAACCTTAACAATTGGTATCTTGTTTTGCTTAAGTCTTTTAACCTCACGATCCATTATTTCGACGGCTTCTTCGATGAATTGAAGTTTTTCGTTGTTTGGATTTCATCTAACGGAATAGTGAGATCTTCTTTAGCAAAACATTTCTTCAAATTCGAGACGTGGAAAGTGTTATGTACAGCCGCGAGTTGTTGAGGTAACTCAAGTCGGTAAGCTACTGGTCCGACACGATCAATAATCTTGAATGGTCCAATATACCTTGGATTTAATTTCCCTCGTTTACCAAATCGAACAACGCCTTTCCAAGGTGCAACTTTAAGCATGACCATCTCTCCAATTTCAAATTCTATATCTTTTCTTTTAATGTCAGCGTAGCTCTTTTGTCGACTTTGGGCGGTTTTCAACCGTTGTTGAATTTGGATGATCTTCTCGGTAGTTTCTTATATAATCTCCGGACCCGTAATCTGTCTATCCCCCACTTCACTCCAACAAATCGGTGACCTGCACTTTCTACCATAAAGTGCTTCAAACGGCGCCATCTCAATGCTTGAATGGTAGCTGTTGTTGTAGGAAAATTCTGCTAACGGTAGATGTCGATCCCAACTGTTTCCGAAATCAATAACACATGCTCGTAGCATGTCTTCAAGCGTTTGTATCGTCCTTTCGCTCTGCCCATTAGTTTGTGGATGATAGGCAGTACTCATGTCTAGACGAGTTCCTAATGCTTGCTGTAATGTCTGCCAGAATCTTGAAATAAATCTACCATCCCTATCAGAGATAATAGAGATTGGTATTCCATGTCTGGAGACGACTTCCTTCAAATACAGTCGTGCTAACTTCTCCATCTTGTCATCTTCTCTTATTGGAAGGAAGTGTGCTGATTTGGTGAGACGATCAACTATTACCCAAATAGTATCAAAACCACTTGCAGTCCTTGGCAATTTAGTGATGAAATCCATGGTAATGTTTTCCCATTTCCATTCCGGGATTTCGGGTTATTGAAGTAGACCTGATGGTTTCTGATGCTCAGCTTTGACCTTAGAATACGTCAAACATTCTCCTACGTATTTAGCAACATCAGCTTTCATACCCGGCCACCAAAAATGTTTCTTGAGATCCTTGTACATCTTCCCCGTTCCAGGATGTATTGAGTATCTGGTTTTATGAGCTTCTCTAAGTACCATTTCTCTCATATCTCCAAATTTTGGTACCCAAATCCTTTCAGCCCTATACCGGGTTCCGTCTTCCCGAATATTAAGATGTTGCTCCGATCCTTTGGGTATTTCATCCTTTAAATTTCCCTCTTTTAAAACTCCTTGTTGCGCCTCCTTTATTTGAGTAGTAAGGTTATTGTGAATCATTATATTCATAGATTTTACTCGAATGGGTTCTCTGTCCTTCCTGCTCAAGGCATCGGCTACCACGTTTGCCTTCCCCGGGTGGTAACGAATCACAAAGTCGTAATCATTCAATAATTCAATCCACCTACGCTGCCTCATATTCAGTTGTTTCTGATTAAATATGTGTTGAAGACTTTTGTGGTTGGTATATATAATACTTTTGACCCCATATAAGTAGTGCCTCCAAGTCTTTAATGCAAAAACAACCGCGCCTAATTCTAAATCATGCGTCGTATAATTTTGTTCGTGAATCTTCAATTGTCTAGAAGCATAAGCAATCACCTTCGTTCGTTGCATTAATACACAACCGAGACCTTGCTTTGATGCGTCACAATAAATCACAAAATCATCATTCCCTTCAGGCAATGACAATATAGGTGCCGTAGTTAGCTTTTTCTTCAATAACTGAAACGCTTTCTCTTGTTCATCATTCCATTCAAATTTCTTCCCTTTATGCGTTAATGCAGTCAAGGGTTTTGCTATTCTGGAAAAGTCTTGGATGAACCTTCTGTAGTAACCAGCTAGTCCTAAAAACTGGCGTATGTGTTTTGGAGTTTTCGGGGTTTCCCACTTTTCAACAGTTTCTATCTTTGCCGAATCCACCTTAATACCTTCTTTGTTCACTATGTGACCGAGGAATTGAACTTATTCCAACCAAAATGCATACTTTGAAAACTTAGAATACAATTCTTCCTTCCTCAATACTTCTAACACCTTTCTCAAATGTTCACCGTGTTCTTGGTCATTCTTTGAGTAAATAAGTATGTCATCAATGAAAACAATGACAAACTTATCAAGGTATGGTCCACACACTCGGTTCATAAGGTCCATGAACACAGCTGGTGCATTAGTTAAACCAAACGGCATGACCATAAACTCGTAATGACCGTAACGTGTTCTGAAAGCAGTCTTTGGAATATCATCTTCTTTCACCCGCATTTGATGATACCCGGAACGTAAGTCAATCTTTGAATAAACAGACGAGCCTTGTAGTTGATCAAATAAGTCATCGATTCTCGGTAGTGGGTAGCGGTTCTTGATGGTAAGTTTGTTCAACTCTCGGTAGTCGATACACAACCTGAATGTACCATCTTTCTTCTTGACAAACAAAACAGGAGCTCCTCACGGTGATGTGCTTGGTCGAATGAAACCATGCTCTAAATGTTCTTGTAATTGGCTCTGCAGTTCTTTCATCTCACTGGGTGCGAGTCTGTAAGGAGCACGAGCTATTGGTGCAGCTCCTGGTACAACTTCTATTTGAAATTCAACGGATCGATGTGGGGGTAATCCCGGTAATTCTTTCAGAAATACATCAGGAAATTCTTTTGCAACGGGAACATCATTGATGCTCTTTTCTTCAGTTTGTACTTTCTCGACGTGTGCTAGAACAGCATAGCAACCTTTTCTTATTAGTTTTTGTGCCTTCAAATTACTAATAAGATGTAGCTTCGTGTTGCCCTTTTCTCCGTACACCATTAAGGGTTTTCCTTTTTCTCGTATAATGCGAATTGCATTTTTGTAACAAACGATCTCCGCTTTCACTTCTTTCAACCAGTCCATACCGATTATCACATCAAAACTCCCTAACTCTACTGGTATCAAATCAATCTTAAATGTTTCGCTAACCAGTTTAATTTCTCAATTCCGACATATATTATCTGCTGAAATTAATTTACCATTTGCTAATTCGAGTAAAAATTTACTATCCAAAGGCGTCAATGGACAACTTAATTTAGCACAAAAATCTCTACTCATATAGCTTCTATCCGCACCCGAATCAAATAAAACGTAAGCAGATTTATTGTCAATAAGAAACGTACCCGTAACAAGCTCCGGGTCTTCCTGTGCCTCTGCCGCATTAATATTGAAAACTCTTCCACGGCCTTGTCCATTGTTGTTCTCCTGGTTCGGGTAATTTATAATAATGTGGCCCAGTTTTCCACATTTATAACAAACTACATTGGAATAACTTGCTCCGACACTACTTGCTTCGCCATTACTCGTTCCGACACCATTTGTTCCTTTCGTTCTATTAACCCCTGGTCCGTAGACCTCACACTTCACCGCGCTATGACCATTTCTTTTACACTTGTTGCAAAATTTGGTGCAGAACCCCGAGTGATACTTTTCACACCTTTGGCATAGCTGCTTCTGATTGTTGTTGTTGTTGCGGTTATTATTGTTGTTGGGATGATTGTTGTATCTGTTGTTGTTGTTGTTGTTGTTGTTGGGCCGTTTGTTGTAGTTGCGATTGATGTTGCGATTGTTGGGATAAATTGTTGCAATTATTGTTGTAATTGCTGTTGTTGTATTGGTGATTCTTATCACCGTTTTCCTCCCACTTTCTTTTGACTTGCTTCACATTGGCCTCTTCAGCAGTCTGTTCTTTAATTCTTTCTTCAATCTGGTTCACGAGTTTGTGAGCCATTCTACATGCCTGTTGTATGGAGGCGGGCTCGTGTGAACTTATATCTTCTTGGATTCTTTCCGATAATCCTTTCACAAACGCGTCGATCTTCTTTTCCTCATCTTCGAATGCTCTCGGACACAATAGGCACAATTCTGTGAATCGTCTTTCGTACGTGGTAATATCAAATCCTTGGGTTCGTAACCCTCTAAGTTCTGTCTTGAGCTTATTGACCTCGGTTCTGGGACGGTACTTCTCGTTCATCAAGTGCTTGAATGCTGACCACGGTAGTGCGTACGCATCGTCTTGTCCCACTTGCTCTAGATAGGTATTCCACCATGTTAACGCAGAACTTATGAAGGTATGCGTAGCGTACTTTACTTTGTCCTCTTCAGTACACTTACTTATGGCAAACACCGATTCGACCTTCTCGGTCCACCGTTTCAATCCGATCGGTCCTTCGGTTACATCAAATTCCAAAGGTTTGCATGCAGTGAATTCTTTGTAGGTGCATCCTACACGATTTCATGTACTGCTAGATCCAAGGTTATTGTTGGTATGTAGCGCAGCCTGTACTGCGGCTATGTTTGAAGCTAGAAAAGTATGGAATTCCTCTTCATTCATATTCACGGTGTGTCGAGTAGTCGGTGCCATTTCCTTCAAAATAGTCAAATGGAACAAGTTAATCATACAGAATATTAAGAGTAGTTAATAGTATTTCGTAGCATAATATGAACTCATTTATAAAATACGCTCAATGAATATCAATTTTTCAACTAAACTCTATTATATGCTTAAAACTCTATTATTACTCTATTTCAGTTGGTATCCGAGCGTTGGTCTTAGAGAACCAGAATTTTGCATTAGTGTGTCTTATCGAGTTTGTTAGGATGCATTAGTGAGTCTGGACTTCGACCGTGTTTACTTGAAAAATGATTGCTTAACAAATTTTGTTGGAAACTATATATTTTTAACATGTGAATATTATGTGATATATTAATCTCTTAACGCGTTTGATATTATGTGATAGATGTCTACCTCTAGAACAAGTCCTATTGACTCACCTAATAATAATGAAGAGTCAAATGTAAATTGGAATGATTCGTGAACTGATTCACAAGTTCCCGAAGAGGAACCGGAAGAAGAGTCGGAACCGGAAGAAGAATCGGAATCGGAAGAAGAATCGGAACCGGATGAAGAAATAGAACCGGTGGGGGAAATAATAAAACGGTTAAGTAAAAAAAATTCTCAACCAACCGACCAAGGTTAATTATGGTCAATGGTGTTTCCGCCAAGGAAGCAAAATATTGGGAGGATTACCAATTCTCCGATGAATCGGATTCCGACGAGAATTTCGTTGATGTTATAGAAATTACCCCAACTGAATTTAAAAAGGCAAAAGAAAATAATAAGGGAAAGGGCATAAAAATAGAGAAATCTAATTCCAACCCCGATGAACTTTATATGTATCGTCAACCCCCGAAGCCCTTAAGTTGTAACAATGACCCGGGAACCTCTAAACCACCAGGTTTTTCTAAACCAATGTGGAAAACGACGGCTCGTATTAGGGGAACATCATATATCCCTAGAAACTTGGCAAAACGAACCAAAACCGAAGAAGAAGAAACGAGCGAGTCGGAATAAGATAGTTGTATTTGTGTGGTGTAATATATGTAATATAGTGTGCTTATGCTTTATGATATATGTAAAAATTGCTTGTATTAATAAGTAAATTTTTTTTTTATGAATCTAACTCTTGTCTATTTTACAGTTTAAAAACACAAAATGGATAGACAACCCAATATTTTAAGAGACCTACCCGGAGACATGATTGATGAAATCTTGTCTAGAGTCGGTCAGAATTGCTCGGCACAACTATTTAAGGCGAAATCAGTTTGTAAGACATTCGAAGAACGTTCCAAGAATGTCTTGGTTTATAAGAGACTTTCGTTTGAAAGATGGGGGATATCACATTGGCAAACCCATAAGTTACGATGTGTTTACTTTGACGCATATATTGCGGGGAACCCAAATGCTATTTTACGCAACGGGTTAAGAAATTATTTTGACTCAATGTATCCGAATATAGGACTTCATGATTTAGAAAAAGCGGCTAACATGCAACATAAAGAAGCATGCTATACTTACGGGTTAGTAATGTTCGCTTCTCACCAAAGTGAGAAAAAGAACATCGGGCTACAACTATTAAACAAAACGTTACCACAAGTGACGGAGTCAGTAATTGGGGTAAGAAATGAGGTTTTTAGGTTATTACGAGACTGTTGGTCATTACGTAACCCTCGTCCCTTTGACGACGTTACAACACGCTGTCTTATCAACGGCCATAACGGTTATGTTCCACAAGACAGAGGATGGGAAGTAGTCCTAGTAAAACCAGAATGCATGACTTGTTTCTGGACGTATGAATTACGTGTCTTTATTGCCTTTGCTGAACGACTTGTGTACTAGCTAGAATTATCTTCACAACCATCTTGTATCAAATTTATTGTGTGCTATATTTCATGCTATATGTAAAATAAGCGGTATTGTAAGTTTGTAAAATATTGTGTAAAAGTTTGAACGCGAAATATTATTATAATCAGTTTTTCATATAGAATTGTAGTAGTTGAATTGTATATTAGCTACTAAGTATGAACTTAACGGGTAGGTACTACCCGAATTTAAACATATAAAATGCTAATATGAAGAAAAAGCTTTTATAAATGAGTTCATATTATGCTACGAAATACTATTAACTACTCTTAATATTCTGTATGATTAACTTGTTCCATTTGACTATTTTGAAGGAAATGGCACCGACTACTCGACACACCATGAATATGAATGAAGAGAAATTCCGTACTTTTCTAGCTTCAAACATAGCCACAGTACAGGCTGCGCTACATACCAACAATAACCTTGGATCTAGTAGTACAGAAAATCGTGTAGGATGCACCTACAAAGAATTCACTGCCTGCAAACCTTTGGAATTTGATGGAACCGAAGGACCGATCGGATTGAAACGGTGGACCGAGAAGGTCGAATCGGTGTTTGCCATAAGTAAGTGTACTGAAGAGGACAAAGTGAAGTACGCTACACATACCTTCACAGGTTCTGCGTTAACATGGTGGAATACCTATCTAGAGCAAGTGGGACAAGATGATGCGTACGCACTACCGTGGTCAGCATTCAAGCACTTGATGAACGAGAAGTACCGTCCCAGAACCGAGGTCAATAAGCTCAAGACAGAACTTAGAGGGTTACGAACCCAAGGATTTGATATTACCACGTATAAAAGACGATTCACATAATTGTGCCTATTGTGTCCGGGAGCATTCGAAGATGAGGAAGAGAAGATCGACGCGTTTGTGAAAGGATTACCGGAAAGAATCCAAGAAGATATAAGTTCACACGAGCCCGCCTCCATACAACAGGCATGTAGAATGGCTCACAAACTAGTGAACCAGATTGAAGAAAGAATTAAAGAACAGACTGCTGAAGAGGCCAATGTGAAGCAAGTCAAAAGAAAGTGGGAGGAAAACGGTGATAAGAATCACCAATACAACAACAACAGCAATTACAACAATAATCGCAACAATTATCCCAACAATCGCAACATCAATCGCAACTACAACAAACGGCCCAACAACAACAACAACAACAACAGCTACAACAATCATCCCAACAACAATAATAACCGCAACAACAACAACAACAACAATTAGAAGCAACTATGCCAAAGGTGTGAAAAGTATCACTCGGGGTTCTGCACCAAATTTTGCAACAAGTGTAAAAGAAATGGACATAGCGCGGCGAAGTGTGAGGTCTACGGACTAGGAGTTAATAGAACGAAAGGAACAAATGGTGTCGGAACGAGTAATGGCGGAGCAAGTAGTGTCGGAGCAAGTTATGCCAATGTAGTTTGTGGAAAACCGGGCCACATTATTAGAAATTGCCCGAACCAGGAGAACACGAATGGACAAGGCCGCGGAAGAGTTTTCAATATTAAAGCGGCAGAGGCACAGGAAGACCCGGAGCTTGTTACGGGTACGTTTCTTATTGACAATAAATCTGCTTACATTTTATTTGATTCGGGTGCGGATAGAAGCTATATGAGTAGATATTTTTGTGCTAAATTAAGTTGTCCATTGACGCCGTTGGATAGTAAATTTTTACTCGAATTAGCAAACGGTAAATTAATATCAGCAGATAATATACGCCGGAATCGAGAAATTAAACTGGATAGCGAAATATTTAAGATTGATTGGATACCAGTAGAGTTAGGGAGTTTTGATGTGATAATCGGTATGGACTGGCTGAAGAAGGTGAAAGCAGAGATCGTATGTTATAAAAATGCAATTCGCATTGTACGAGAAGAAGGAGAACCCTTAATGGTGTACGGAGAAAAGGGCAACATGAAGCTACATCTTATTAGTAATTTGAAGGCACAAAAACTAATAAGAAAAGGTTGCTATGCTGTTCTAGCACACGTCGAGAAAGTACAAACTGAAGAAAAGAGCATCAATGATGTTCCTGTCGCAAAAGAATTTTCCGATGTATTTCTGAAAGAATTACCGGGACTACCTCCACATCGATCTGTTGAATTTCAAATAGATCTTGTACCAGGAGCTGCACCAATAGCTCGTGCTCCTTACAGACTCGCACCCAGCGAGATGAAAGAACTTCAAAGCCAATTATAAGAACTTTTAGAGCGTGGTTTCATTCGACCAAGCACATCACCGTGGGGAGCTCCTGTTTTGTTTGTCAAGAAGAAAGATGGTACATTCAGGTTGTGTATCGACTACCGAGAGTTGAACAAACTTACCATCAAGAACCGCTACCCACTACCGAGAATCAACGACTTATTTGATCAACTACAAGGCTCGTCTGTTTATTCAAAGATTGACTTACGTTCCGGGTATCATCAAATGCGGGTGAAAGAAGATGATATTCCAAAGACTGCTTTCAGAACACGTTACGGTCATTACTAGTTTATGGTCATGCCGTTTGGTTTAACTAATGCACCAGCTGTGTTCATGGACCTTATGAACTGAGTGTGTGGACCATACCTTGACAAGTTTGTCATTGTTTTCATTGATGACATACTTATTTACTCAAAGAATGACCAAGAACACGGTGAACATTTGAGAAAGGTGTTAGAATTATTGAGGAAGGAAGAATTATACGCTAAGTTTTCAAAGTGTGCATTTTGGTTGGAAGAAGTTCAATTCCTCCGTCACATAGTGAACAAAGAAGGTATCCAGGTGGACCCGGCAAAGATCGAAACCGTTGAAAAGTGGGAAACCCCAAAAACTCCAAAACACATACGCCAGTTTTTAGGACTAGCTGGTTACTACAGAAGGTTCATCCAAGACTTTTCCAGAATAGCAAAACCCTTGACTGTATTAACGCATAAAGGGAAGAAATTTGAATGGAAAAATGAACAAGAGAAAGCATTTCAGTTATTGAAGAAAAAGCTAACTACGGCACCTATATTGTCATTGCCTGAAGGGAATGATGATTTTATGATTTATTGTGACGCATCAAAGCAAGGTCTCGGTTGTGTATTAATGCAACGAACGAAGGTGATTGCTTATGCGTCTAGACAATTGAAGATTCACGAACAAAATTATACGACGCATGATTTGGAATTAGGCGCGGTTGTTTTTGCATTAAAGACTTGGAGGCACTACCTATATGGGGTCAAAAGTATTATATATACAGACCACAAAAGTCTTCAACACATATTTAATCAGAAACAACTGAATATGAGGCAACGTAGGTGGATTGAATTATTGAATGATTACGACTTTGAGATTCGTTACCACCCGGGGAAGGCAAATGTGGTAGCCGATGCCTTGAGCAGGAAGGACAGAGAACCCATTCGAGTAAAATCTATGAATATAATGATTCATAATAACCTTACTACTCAAATAAAGGAGGCGCAACAAGGAGTTTTAAAAAAGGGAAATTTAAAGGATGAAATACCCAAAGAATCGGAGAAGCAACTTAATATTCGGGAAGACGGAACCCCGTATAGGGCTGAAAGGATTTGGGTACCAAAATTTGGAGATATGAGAGAAATGGTACTTAGAGAAGCTCATAAAACCAGATACTCAATACATCCTGGAATGGGGAAGATGTACAAGGATCTCAAGAAACATTTTTGGTGGCCAGGTATGAAAGCCGATATTGCTAAATATGTAGGAGAATGTTTGACGTGTTCTAAGGTCAAAGCTGAGCATCAGAAACCATCAGGTCTACTTCAACAACCCGAAATCCCGGAATGGAAATGGGAAAACATTACCATGGATTTCATCACTAAATTGTCAAGGACTGCAAGTGGTTTTGATACTATTTGGGTAATAGTTGATCGTCTCACCAAATCAGCACACTTCCTGCCAATAAGAGAAGATGACAAGATGGAGAAGTTAGCACGACTGTATTTGAAAGAAGTCGTCTCCAGACATGGAATACCAATCTCTATTATCTCTGATAGGGATGGCAGATTTATTTCAAGATTCTGGCAGACATTACAGCAAGCATTAGGAACTCGTCTAGACATGAGTACTGCCTATCATCCACAAACTGATGGACAGAGCAAAAGGACGATACAAACGCTTGAAGACATGCTACGAGCATGTGTTATTGATTTCGGAAACAGTTGGGATCGACATCTACCGTTAGCAGAATTTTCCTACAACAACAGCTACCATTCAAGCATTGAGATGACGCCGTTTGAAGCACTTTATGGTAGAAAGTGCAGGTCTCCGATTTGTTGGAGTGAAGTGGGGGATAGACAGATTACGAGTCCGGAGATAATACAAGAAACTACTGAGAAAATCATCCAAATTCAACAAAGATTGAAAACCGCCCAGAGTCGACAAAAGAGCTACGCGGACAGTAAAAGAAATGATATAGAGTTTTAAATTGGAGAAATGGTCATGCTTAAGGTTTCACCTTGGAAAGGCGTTGTTCGATTTGGTAAACGGGGGAAACTAAATCCAAGGTACATTGGACCATTCAAGATTATAGATCATGTCGGACCAGTAGCTTACCAACTGGAGCTACCTCAACAACTCGCGGCTGTACATAACACTTTCCACGTCTCGAATTTAAAGAAATGTTTTGCTAAAGAAGATCTCACTATTCCGTTAGATGAAATCCAAATCAACAAAAAACTCCAATTCATCGAAGAACCCGTCAAAATAATGGATCGTGAGGTTAAAAGACTTAAGCAAAACAAGATACCAATTGTTAAGGTTCGATGGAATGCTCGTAGAGGACCCGAGTTCACCTGGGAGCGTGAAGATCAGATGAAGAAGAAATACCCGCATCTATTTCCAGAAGATTCGTCAACACCGTCAACAGCTTAAAATTTCGGGACGAAATTTATTTAACGGGTAGGTACTGTAGTGACCCGAACTTTTCCATGTTTATATATATTAATTGAGATTGATATTTACATGATTAAATGTTTCCAACATGTTAAGCAATCAAACTTGTTAAGACTTGATTAATTGAAATATGTTTCATATAGACAATTGACCACCCAAGTTGACCGGTGATTCACGAACGTTAAAACTTGTAAAAACTATATGATGACATATATATGGATATATATATAGTTAACATGATACTATGATAAGTAAACATATCATTAAGTATATTAATAATGAACTACATATGTAAAAACAAGACTACTAACTTAATGATTTTTAAACGAGACATATATGTAACGATTATCGTTGTAAAGACATTTAATGTATATATATCATACTAAGAGATATTCATACATGATAATATCATGATAATATAATAATTTAAAATCTCATTTGATATTATAAACATTGGGTTAACAACATTTAACAAGATCGTTAACCTAAAGGTTTCAAAACAACACTTACATGTAACGACTAACGATGACTTAACGACTCAGTTAAAATGTATATACATGTAGTGTTTTAATATGTATTTATACACTTTTGAAAGACTTCAATACACTTCTAAAAATACTTCTACTTAACAAAAATGCTTACAATTATATCCTCGTTCAGTTTCATCAACAATTCTACTCGTATGCACCCGTATTCGTACTCGTACAATACACAGCTTTTAGACGTATGTACTATTGGTATATACACTCCAATGATCAGCTCTTAGCAGCCCATGTGAGTCACCTAACACATGTGGGAACCATCATTTGGCAACTAGCATGAAATATCTCACAAAATTACAAAAATATGAGTAATCATTCATGACTTATCTACATGAAAACAAAATTACATATCCTTTATATCTAATCCATACACCAACGACCAAAAACACCTACAAACACTTTCATTCTTCAATTTTATTCATCTAATTGATCTCTCTCAAGTTCTATCTTCAAGTTCTAAGTGTTCATCATATATTCTACAAGTTCTAGTTACATAAAATCAAGAATACTTTCAAGTTTGCTAGCTCACTTCCAATCTTGTAAGGTGATCATCCAACCTCAAGAAATCTTTGTTTCTTACAGTAGGTTATCATTCTAATACAAGGTAATAATCATATTCGAACTTTGGTTCAATTTCTATAACTATAACAATCTTATTTCAAGTGATGATCTTACTTGAACTTGTTTTCGTGTCATGATTCTGCTTCAAGAACTTCGAGCCATCCAAGGATCCGTTGAAGCTAGATCCATTTTTCTCTTTTCCAGTAGGTTTATCCAAGGAACTTAAGGTAGTAATTATATTCATAACATCATTCGATTCATACATATAAAGCTATCTTATTCGAAGGTTTAAACTTGTAATCACTAGAACATAGTTTAGTTAATTCTAAACTTGTTCGAAAACAAAAGTTAATCCTTCTAACTTGACTTTTAAAATCAAATAAACACATGTTCTATATCTATATTATATGCTAACTTAATGATTTAAAACCTGGAAACACGAAAAACACCGTAAAACTGGATTTACGCCATCGTAGTAACACCGCGGGCTGTTTTGGGTTAGTTAATTAAAAACTATGATAAACTTTGATTTAAAAGTTGTTATTCTGAGAAAATGATTTTTATTATGAACATGAAACTATATCCAAAAATTATGGTTAAACTCAAAGTGGAAGTATGTTTTCTAAAATGGTCATCTAGACGTCGTTCTTTCGACTGAAATGACTACCTTTACAAAAACGACTTGTAACTTATTTTTCGACTATAAACCTATAATTTTTCTGTTTATATTCATAAAATAGAGTTCAATATGAAACCATAGCAAATTGATTCACTCAAAACGGATTTAAAATGAAGAAGTTATGGGTAAAACAAGATTGGGTAATTTTTCTCATTTTAGCTACGTGAAAATTGGTAACAAATCTATTCCAACCATAACTTAATCAACTTGTATTGTATATTATGTAATCTTGAGATACCATAGACACGTATACAATGTTTCGACCTATCATGTCGACACATCTATATATATTTCGGAACAACCATAGACACTCTATATGTGAATGTTGGAGTTAGCTATACAGGGTTGAGGTTGATTCCAAAATATATATAGTTTGAGTTGTGATCAATACTGAGATACGTATACACTGGGTCGTGGATTGATTCAAGATAATATTTATCGATTTATTTCTGTACATCTAACTGTGGACAACTAGTTGTAGGTTACTAACGAGGACAGCTGACTTAATAAACTTAAAACATCAAAATATATTAAAAGTGTTGTAAATATATTTTGAACATACTTTGATATATATGTATATATTGTTATAGGTTCGTGAATCAACCAGTGGCCAAGTCTTACTTCCCGACGAAGTAAAAATCTGTGAAAGTGAGTTATAGTCCCACTTTTAAAATCTAATATTTTTTGGATGAGAATACATGCAGGTTTTATAAATGATTTACAAAATAGACACAAGTACGTGAAACTACATTCTATTGTTGAATTATCGAAATTGAATATGCCTCTTTTTATTAAGTCTGGTAATCTAAGAATTAGGGAACAGACACCCTAATTGACGCGAATCCTAAAGATAGATCTATTGGGCCTAACAAACCCCATCCAAAGTACCGGATGCTTTAGTACTTCGAAATTTATATCATATCCGAAGGGTGTCCCGGAATGATGGGGATATTCTTATATATGCATCTTCTTAATGTCAGTTACCAGGTGTTCACCATATGAATGATTTTTATCTCTATGTATGGGATGTGTATTGAAATATGAAATCTTGTGGTCTATTATTATGATTTGATATATATAGGTTAAACCTATAACTCACCAACATTTTTGTTGACGTTTTAAGCATGTTTATTCTCAGGTGATTATTAAGAGCTTCCACTATCGCATACTTAAATAAGGACGAGATTTGGAGTCCATGCTTGTATGATATTGTGTAAAAACTGCATTCAAGAAACTTATTTTGTTGTAACATATTTGTATTGTAAACCATTATGTAATGGTCGTGTGTAAACAGGATATTTTAGATTATCATTATTTGATAATCTATGTAAAGCTTTTTAAAACATTTATCTATGAAATAAAGGTTATGGTTTGTTTTAAAAATGAATGCAGTCTTTGAAAAACGTCTCATATAGAGGTCAAAACCTCGCAACGAAATCAATTTATATGCAACGTTTTTAATCAATAAGAACGGGACATTTCAGTTGGTATGATTTCGTTGCGAGGTTTTGACCTCTATATGAGACGTTTTTCAAAGACTTCATTCATTTTTAAAACAAACGATAACCTTTATTTCATAGATAAAGGTTTTAAAAAACTTTACGTAGATTATCAAATAATGATAATCTAAAATATCCTGTTTACACACGACCATTACATGATGGTTTACAATACAAATATGTTACAACAAAATAAGTTTCTTGAATGCAGTTTTCACACAATATCATACAAGCATGGACTCCAAATCTCGTCCTTATTTAAGTATGCGACAGCGGAAGCTCTTAATAATCACCTGAGAATAAACATGCTTAAAACGTCAACAAAAATGTTGGTGAGTTATAGGTTTAACCTATATATATCAAATCATAATAATAGACCACAAGATTTCATATTTCAATACACATTTCATACATAGAGATAAAAATCATTCATATGATGAACACCTGGTAACCGACATTAACAAGATGCATATATAAGAATATCCCCATCATTCCGGGACACCCTTCGGATATGATATAAATTTCGAAGTACTAAAGCATCTGGTACTTTGGATGGGGTTTGTTAGGCCCAATAGATCTATCTTTACGATTCGCGTCAATTAGGGTGTCTGTTTCCTAATTCTTAGATTACCAGACTTAATAAAAAGGGGCATATTCGATTTCGATAATTCAACTATAGAATGTAGTTTCACGTACTTGTGTCTATTTTGTAAATCATTTATAAAACCTGCATGTATTCTCATCCCAAAAATATTAGATTTTAAAAGTGGAACTATAACTCACTTTCACAGATTTTTTACTTCGTCGGGAAGTATGACTTGGCCACTGGTTGGTTCACGAACCTATAACAATATATACATATATATCAAAGTATGTTCAAAATATATTTACAACACTTTTAATATATTTTGATGTTTTAAGTTTATTAAGTCAGCTGTCCTCGTTAGTAACCTACAACTAGTTGTCCACAGTTAGATGTACAGAAATAAATCGATAAATATTATCTTGAATCAATCCACGACCCAGTGTATACGTATCTCAGTATTGATCACAACTCAAACTATATATATTTTGGAATCAACCTCAACCCTGTATAGCTAACTCCAACATTCACATATAGAGTGTCTATGGTTGTTCCGAAATATATATAGATGTGTCGACATGATAGGTCGAAACATTGTATACGTGTCTATGGTATCTCAAGATTACATAATATACAATACAAGTTGATTAAGTTATGGTTGGAATAGATTTGTTACCAATTTTCACGTAGCTAAAATGAGAAAAATTATCCAATCTTGTTTTACCCATAACTTCTTCATTTTAAATCCGTTTTGAGTGAATCAAATTGCTATGGTTTCATATTGAACTCTATTTTTTGAATCTAAACAGAAAAAGTATAGGTTTATAGTCGTAAAAATAAGTTACAAGTCGTTTTTGTAAAGGTAGTCATTTCAGTCGAAAGAACGACGTCTAGATGACCATTTTAGAAAACATACTTCCACTTTGAGTTTAATCATAATTTTTGGATATAGTTTCATGTTCAAAATAAAAATCATTTTCTCAGAATAACAACTTTTAAATCAAAGTTTATCATAGTTTTTAATTAACTAACCCAAAACAGCCCGCGGTGTTACTACGACGGCGTAAATCCGGTTTTACGGTGTTTTTCGTGTTTCCAGGTTTTAAATCATTAAGTTAGCATATCATATAGATATAGAACATGTGTTTAGTTGATTTTAAAAGTCAAGTTAGAAGGATTAACTTTTGTTTGCGAACAAGTTTAGAATTAACTAAACTATGTTCTAGTGATTACAAGTTTAAACCTTCGAAGAAGATAGCTTTATTTGTATGAATCGAATGATGTTATGAACATCATTACTACCTTAAGTTCCTTGGATAAACCTACTGGAAAATAGAAAAATGGATTTAGCTTCAACGGATCCTTGGATGGCTCGAAGTTCTTGAAGCAGAATCATGACACGAAAACAAGTTCAAGTAAGATCATCACTTGAAATAAGATTGTTATAGTTATAGAAATTGAACCAAAGTTTGAATATGATTATTACCTTGTATTAGAATGATAACCTACTGTAAGAAACAAAGATTTCTTGAGGTTGGATGATCACCTTACAAGATTGGAAGTGAGCTAGAAACTTGAAAGTATTCTTGATTTTATGTAACTAGAACTTGTAGAATTTATGAAGAACACTTAGAACTTGAAGATAGAACTTGAGAGAGATCAATTAGATGAAGAAAATTGAAGAATGAAAGTGTTTGTAGGTGTTTTTGGTCGTTGGTGTATGGATTAGATATAAAGGATATGTAATTTTGTTTTCATGTAAATAAGTCATGAATGATTACTCATATTTTTGTAATTTTATGAGATATTTCATGCTAGTTGCCAAATGATGGTTCCCACATGTGTTAGGTGACTCACATGGGCTGCTAAGAGCTGATCGTTGGAGTGTATATACCAATAGTACATACATCTAAAAGCTGTGTATTATACGAGTACGAATACGGGTGCATACGAGTAGAATTGTTGATGAAACTGAACGAGGATGTAATTGTAAGCATTTTTGTTAAGTAGAAGTATTTTGATAAGTGTATTGAAGTCTTTTAAAAGTGTATAAATACATATTAAAACACTACAGGTATATACATTTTAACTGAGTCGTTAAGTCATCGTTAGTCGTTACATGTAAGTGTTGTTTTGAAACCTTTAGGTTAATGATCTTGTTAAATGTTGTTAACCCAATGTTTATAATATCAAATGAGATTTTAAATTATTATATTATCATGATATTATCATGTATGAATATCTCTTAATATGATATATATACATTAAATGTCGTTACAACGATAATCGTTACATATATGTCTCGTTTCGAAATCATTAAGTTAGTAGTCTTATTTTTACATATGTATTTCATTGTTAATACACTTAATAATATATTTACTTATCATTTAACATAATTAACCAAGTGTATCAATATCTTAATATGATTCATATGTACCTAGTAAGACGTTGTTATAACGATAATCGTTATATATATCGTTTTCGAGTTTCTTAAATTAATAGTCTCATTTTTATGTATATAACTCATTGTTAAAATATCTAATGAGATACATACTTATAATAAAATCATGTTAACTATATATATAACCATATATATGTCATCGTATAGTTTTTACAAGTTTTAACGTTCGTGAATCACCGGTCAACTTGGGTGGTCAATTATCTATATGAAACCTATTTCAATTAATCAAGTCTTAACAAGTTTGATTGCTTAACATGTTGGAAACACTTAATCATGTAAATAACAATTTCATTTAATATATACATAAACATGGTAACCGACATTAACAAGATGCATATCTAAGAATATCCCCATCATTCCGGGACACCCTTCGGATATGATATAAATTTCGAAGTACTAAAGCATCCGGTACTTTGGATGGGGTTTGTTAGGCCCAATAGATCTATCTTTAGGATTCACGTCAATTAGGGTGTCTGTTCCCTAATTCTTAGATTACCAGACTTAATAAAAAGGGGCATATTCGATTTCGATAATTCAACCATAGAATGTAGTTTCACGTACTTGTGTCTATTTTGTAAATCATTTATAAAACCTGCATGTATTCTCATCCCAAAAATATTAGATTTTAAAAGTGGGACTATAACTCACCAACATTTTTGTTGACGTTTTAAGCATGTTTATTCTCAGGTGATTATTAAGAGCTTCCACTGTCGCATACTTAAATAAGGATGAGATTTGGAGTCCATGCTTGTATGATATTGTGTAAAAACTGCATTCAAGAAACTTATTTTGTTGTAACATATTTGTATTGTAAACCATTATGTAATGGTCGTGTGTAAACAGGATATTTTAGATTATCATTATTTGATAATCTATGTAAAGCTTTTTAAAACCTTTATCTATGAAATAAAGGTTATGGTTTGTTTTAAAAATGAATGCAGTCTTTGAAAAACGTCTCATATAGAGGTCAAAACCTCGCAACGAAATCAATTAATATGGAATGTTTTTAATCAAAAAGAACGGGACATTTCAGTTGGTATCGTAGTGACCCGAACTTTTCCATGTTTATATATATTAATTGAGATTGATATTTATATGATTAAATGTTTCCAACATGTTAAGCAATCAAACTTGTTAAGACTTGATTAATTGAAATATGTTTCATATAGACAATTGACCACCCAAGTTGACCGGTGATTCACGAACGTTAAAACTTGTAAAAACTATATGATGACATATATATGGATATATATATAGTTAACATGATACTATGAAAATTAAACATATCATTAAGTATATTAATAATGAACTACATATGTAAAAACAAGACTACTAACTTAATGATTTTTAAACGAGACTATATGTAACGATTATCGTTGTAAAGACATTTAATGTATATATATCATACTAAGAGATATTCATACATGATAATATCATGATAATATAATAATTTAAAATCTCATTTGATATTATAAACATTGGGTTAACAACATTTAACAAGATCGTTAACCTAAAGGTTTCAAAACAACACTTACATGTAACGACTAACGATGACTTAACGACTCAGTTAAAATGTATATACATGTAGTGTTTTAATATGTATTTATACACTTTTGAAAAACTTCAATACACTAATCAAAATACTTCTACTTAACAAAAATGCTTACGATTACATCCTCGTTCAGTTTCATCAACAATTCTACTCGTATGCACCCGTATTCGTACTCGTACAATACACAGCTTTTAGACGTATGTACTATTGGTATATACACTCCAATGATCAGCTCTTAGCAGCCCATGTGAGTCACCTAACACATGTGGGAACCATCATTTGGCAACTAGCATGAAATATCTCACAAAATTACAAAAATATGAGTAATCATTCATGACTTATCTACATGAAAACAAAATTACATATCCTTTATATCTAATCCATACACCAACGACCAAAAACACCTACAAACACTTTCATTCTTCAATTTTCTTCATCTAATTGATCTCTCTCAAGTTCTATCTTCAAGTTCTAAGTGTTCTTCATATATTCTACAAGTTCTAGTTACATAAAATCAAGAATACTTTCAAGTTTGCTAGCTCACTTCCAATCTTGTAAGGTGATAATCCAACCTCAAGAAATCTTTGTTTCTTACAGTAGGTTATCATTCTAATACAAGGTAATAATCATATTCAAACTTTGGTTCAATTTCTATAACTATAACAATCTTATTTCAAGTGATGATCTTACTTGAACTTGTTTTCGTGTCATGATTCTGCTTCAAGAACTTCGAGCCATCCAAGGATCCGTTGAAGGTAGATCCATTTTTCTCTTTTCCAGTAGGTTTATCCAAGGAACTTAAGGTAGTAATGATGTTCATAACATCATTCGATTCATACATATAATGCTATCTTATTGGAAGGTTTAAACTTGTAATCACTAGAACATAGTTTAGTTAATTCTAAACTTGTTCGCAAACAAAAGTTAATCCTTCTAACTTGACTTTTAAAATCAACTAAACACATGTTATATATCTATATGATATGCTAACTTAACGATTTAAAACCTAGAAACACGAAAAACACCGTAAAACCGGATTTACGCCATCGTAGTAACACCGCGGGCTGTTTTGGGTTAGTTAATTAAAAACTATGATAAACTTTGATTTAAAAGTTGTTATTCTGTGAAAATGATTTTTTATTATGAACATGAAACTATATCCAAAAATTATGGTTAAACTCAAAGTGGAAGTATGTTTTCTAAAATGGTCATGTAGACATCGTTCTTTCGACTGAAATGACTACCTTTACAAAAACGACTTGTAACTTATTTTTCCGACTATAAACCTATAATTTTTCTGTTTAGATTCATAAAATAGAGTTCAATATGAAAACATAGCAATTTGATTCACTCAAAACGGATTTAAAATGAAGAAGTTATGGGTAAAACAAGATTGGATAATTTTTCTCATTTTAGCTACGTGAAAATTGGTAACAAATCTATTTCAACCATAACTTAATCAACTTGTATTGTATATTATGTAATCTTGAGATACCATAGACACGTATACAATGTTTCGACCTATCATTTCGACACATCTATATATATTTCGGAACAACCATAGACACTCTATATGTGAATGTTGGAGTTAGCTATACAGGGTTGAGGTTGATTCCAAAATATATATAGTTTGAGTTGTGATCAATACTGAGATACGCATACACTGGGTCGTGGATTGATTCAAGATAATATTTATCGATTTATTTCTGTACATCTAACTGTGGACAACTAGTTGTAGGTTACTAACGAGGACAGCTGGCTTAATAAACTTAAAACATCAAAATATATTAAAAGTGTTGTAAATATATTTTGAACATACTTTGATATATATGTATATATTGTTATAGGTTCATGAATCAACCAGTGGCCAAGTCTTATTTCCCGACGAAGTAAAAATCTGTGAAAGTGAGTTATAGTCCCACTTTTAAAATCTAATATTTTTGGGATGAGAATACATGCAGGTTTTATAAATGATTTACAAAATAGACACAAGTACGTGAAACTACATTCTATGGTTGAATTATCGAAATCGAATATGCCCCTTTTTATTAAGTCTGGTAATCTAAGAATTAGGGAACAGACACCCTAATTGACGCGAATCCTAAAGATAGATCTATTGGGCCTAACAAACCCCATTCAAAGTACCGGATGCTTTAGTACTTCGAAATTTATATCATATCCGAAGGGTGTCCCGGAATGATGGGGATATTCTTATATATGCATCTTGTTAATGTCGGTTACCAGGTGTTCACCATATGAATGATTTTTATCTCTATGTATGGGTTGTGTATTGAAATATGAAATCTTGTGGTCTATTATTATGATTTGATATATATAGGTTAAACCTATAACTCACCAACATTTTTGTTGACGTTTTAAGCATGTTTATTCTCAGGTGATTATTAAGAGCTTCCACTTTACACACGATCATTACATAATGGTTTACAATACAAATATGTTACAACAAAATAAGTTTCTTGAATGCAGTTTTTACACAATATCATACAAGCATGGACTCCAAATCTCGTCCTTATTTAAGTATGCGACAGTGGAAGCTCTTAATAATCACCTGAGAATAAACATGCTTAAAACGTCAACAAAAATGTTGGTGAGTTATAGGTTTAACCTATAAATATCAAATCATAATAATAGACACAAGATTTCATATTTCAATACACATCCCATACATAGAGATAAAAATCATTCATATGGTGAACACCTGGTAACCGACATTAACAAGATGCATATATAAGAATATCCCCATCATTCCGGGACACACTTCGGATATGATATAAATTTCGAAGTACTAAAGCATCCGGTACTTTGGATGGGGTTTGTTAGGCCCAATAGATCTATTTTTAGGATTCGCGTCAATTAGGGTGTCTGTTCCCTAATTCTTAGATTACCAGACTTAATAAAAAGGGGCATATTCGATTTCGATAATTCAACCATAGAATGTAGTTTCACGTACTTGTGTCTATTTTGTAAATCATTTATAAAACCTGCATGTATTCTCATCCCAAAAATATTAGATTTTAAAAGTGGGACTATAACTCACTTTCACAGATTTTTTACTTCGTCGGGAAGTAAGACTTGGCCACTGGTTGATTCACGAACCTATAACAATATATACATATATATCAAAGTATGTTCAAAATATATTTACAACACTTTTAATATATTTTGATGTTTTAAGTTTATTAAGTCAGCTGTCCTCGTTAGTAACCTACAACTAGTTGTCCACAGTTAGATGTACAGAAATAAATCGATAAATATTATCTTGAATCAATCCACGACCCAGTGTATACGTATCTCAGTATTGATCACAACTCAAACTATATATATTTTGGAATCAACCTCAACCCTGTATAGCTAACTCCAACATTCACATATAGAGTGTCTATGGTTGTTCCGAAATATATATAGATGTGTCGACATGATAGGTCGAAACATTGTATACGTGTCTATGGTATCTCAAGATTACATAATATACAATACAAGTTGATTAAGTTATGTTTGAAATAGATTTGTTACCAATTTTCACGTAGCTAAAATGAGAAAAATTATCCAATCTTGTTTTACCCATAACTTCTTCATTTTAAATCCGTTTTGAGTGAATCAAATTGCTATGGTTTCATATTGAACTCTATTTTATGAATCTAAATAGAAAAAGTATAGGTTTATAGTCGGAAAAATAGGTTACAAGTCGTTTTTGTAAAGGTAGTCATTTCAGTCGAAAGAACGACGTCTAGATGACCATTTTAGAAAACATACTTCCACTTTGAGTTTAACCATAATTTTTGGATATAGTTTCATGTTCATAATAAAAATCATTTTCTCAGAATAACAACTTTTAAATCAAAGTTTAGCATAGTTTTTAATTAACTAACCCAAAACAGCCCGCGGTGTTACTACGACGGCGTAAATCCAGTTTTACGGTGTTTTTCGTGTTTCCAGGTATTAAATAATTAAGTTAGCATATCATATAGATATAGAACATGTGTTTAGTTGATTTTAAAAGTCAAGTTAGAAGGATTAACTTTTGTTTGCGAACAAGTTTAGAATTAACTAAACTATGTTCTAGTGATTACAAGTTTAAACCTTCGAATAAGATAGCTTTATATGTATGAATCAAATGATGTTATGAACATCATTACTACCTTAAGTTCCTTGGATAAACCTAAAGGAAAAGATAAAAATGGATTTAGCTTCAACGAATCCTTGGATGGCTCGAAGTTCTTGAAGCAGAATCATGACACGAAAACAAGTTCAAGTAAGATCATCACTTGAAATAAGATTGTTATAGTTATAGAAATTGAACCAAAGTTTGAATATGATTATTACCTTGTATTAGAATGATAACCTACTGTAAGAAACAAAGATTTCTTGAGGTTGGATGATCACCTTACAAGATTGGAAGTGAGCTAGCAAACTTGAAAGTATTCTTGATTTTATGTAACTAGAACTTGTAGAATTTATGAAGAACACTTAGAACTTGAAGATAGAACTTGAGAGAGATCAATTAGATGAATAAAATTGAAGAATGAAAGTGTTTGTAGGTGTTTTTGGTCGTTGGTGTATGGATTAGATATAAAGGATATGTAATTTTGTTTTCATGTAAATAAGTCATGAATGATTACTCATATTTTTGTAATTTTATGAGATATTTCATGCTAGTTGCCAAATGATTTTTCCCACATGTGTTAGGTGACTCACATGGGCTACTAAGAGCTGATCATTGGATTGTATATACCAATAGTACATACATCTAAAAGCTGTGTATTGTACGAGTACGAATACGGGTGCATACGAGTAGAATTGTTGATGAAACTGAACGAGGATGTAATTGTAAGCATTTTTGTTAAGTAGAAGTATTTTGATAAGTGTATTGAAGTGTTTTAAAAGTGTATAAATACATATTAAAACACTACATGTATATACATTTTAACTGAGTCGTTAAGTCATCGTTAGTCGTTACATGTAAGTGTTGTTTTGAAACCTTTAGGTTAACGATCTTGTTAAATGTTGTTAGCCCAATGTTTATAATATCAAATGAGATTTTAAATTATTATATTATCATGATATTATCATGTATGAATATCTCTTAATATGATATATATACATTAAATGTCGTTACAACGATAATCGTTACATATATCTCTCGTTTCGAAATCATTAAGTTAGTAGTCTTATTTTTACATATGTATTTCATTGTTAATACACTTAATAATATATTTACTTATCATTTAACATAATTAACCAAGTGTATCAATATCTTAATATGATTCATATGTACCTAGTAAGACGTTGTTATAACGATAATCGTTATATATATCGTTTTCGAGTTTCTTAAATTAATAGTCTCATTTTTATGTATATAACTCATTGTTAAAATACCTAATGAGATACATACTTATAATAAAATCATGTTAACTATATATATAACCATATATATGTCATCGTATAGTTTTTACAAGTTTTAACATTCGTGAATCACCGGTCAACTTGGGTGGTCAATTGTCTATATGAAACCTATTTCAATTAATCAAGTCTTAACAAGTTTGATTGCTTAACATGTTGGAAACACTTAATCATGTAAATAACAATTTCATTTAATATATACATAAACATGGAAAAGTTCGGGTCACTACAGTACCTACCCGTTAAATAAATTTCGTCCCGAAATTTTAAGCAGTTGGAGGTGTTGACGTATCTTCTGGAAATAAATGCGGGTATTTCTTCTTCATCTGATCTTCTCGTTCCCAGGTGAACTCGGGTCCTCTATGAGCATTCCATCGAACCTTAACAATTGGTATCTTGTTTTGCTTAAGTCTTTTAACCTCACGATCCATTATTTCGACGGGTTCTTCGATGAATTGAAGTTTTTCGTTGATTTGGATTTCATCTAACGGAATAGTGAGATCTTCTTTAGCAAAACATTTCTTCAAATTCGAGACGTGGAAAGTGTTATGTACAGCCGCGAGTTGTTGAGGTAACTCAAGTCGGTAAGCTACTGGTCCGACACGATCAATAATCTTGAATGGTCCAATATACCTTGGATTTAATTTCCCTCGTTTACCAAATCGAACAACGCCTTTCCAAGGTGCAACTTTAAGCATGACCATCTCTCCAATTTCAAATTCTATATCTTTTCTTTTAATGTCAGCGTAGCTCTTTTGTCGACTTTGGGCGGTTTTCAAACGTTGTTGAATTTGGATGATCTTCTCGGTAGTTTCTTGTATAATCTCCGGACCCGTAATCTGTCTATCCCCCACTTCACTCCAACAAATTGGAGACCTGCACTTTCTACCATAAAGTGCTTCAAACGGCGCCATCTCAATGCTTGAATGGTAGCTGTTGTTGTAGGAAAATTCTGCTAACGGTAGATTTCGATCCCAACTGTTTCCGAAATCAATAATACATGCTCATAGCATGTCTTCAAGCGTTTGTATTGTCCTTTCGCTCTGCCCATCAGTTTGTGGATGATAGGCAGTACTCATGTCTAGACGAGTTCCTAATGCTTGCTGTAATGTCTGCCAGAATCTTGAAATAAATCTGCCATCCCTATCAGAGATAATAGAGATTGGTATTCCATGTCTGGAGACGACTTCCTTCAAATACAGTCGTGCTAACTTCTCCATCTTGTCATCTTCTCTTATTGGCAGGAAGTGTGCTGATTTGGTGAGACGATCAACTATTACCCAAATAGTATCAAAACCACTTGCAGTCCTTGGCAATTTAGTGATGAAATCCATGGTAATGTTTTCCCATTTCTATTCCGGGATTTCGGGTTGTTGAAGTAGACCTGATGGTTTCTGATGCTCAGCTTTGACCTTAGAACACGTCAAACATTCTCCTACGTATTTAGCAACATCGGCTTTCATACCCGGCCACTAAAAATGTTTCTTGAGATCCTTGTACATCTTCCACGTTCCAGGATGTATTGAGTATCTGGTTTTATGAGCTTCTCTACGTACCATTTCTCTCATATCTCCAAATTTTGGTTCCCAAATCCTTTCAGCCCTATACCGGTTTCCGTCTTCCCGAATATTAAGATGCTGCTCCGATCCTTTGGGTATTTCATCCTTTAAATTTCCCTCTTTTAAAACTCCTTGTTGCGCCTCCTTTATTTGAGTAGTAAGGTTATTGTGAATCATTATATTCATAGATTTTACTCGAATGGGTTCTCTGTCCTTCCTGCTCAAGGCATCGGCTACCACGTTTGCCTTCCCCGGGTGGTAACGAATCTCAAAGTCGTAATCATTCAATAATTCAATCCACCTACGCTGCCTCATATTCAGTTGTTTCTGATTAAATATGTGTTGAAGACTTTTGTGGTCGGTATATATAATACTTTTGACCCCATATAAGTAGTGCCTCCAAGTCTTTAATGCAAAAACAACCGCGCCTAATTCCAAATCATGCGTCGTATAATTTTGTTCGTGAATCTTCAATTGTCTAGACGCATAAGCAATCACCTTCGTTCGTTGCATTAATACACAACCGAGACCTTGCTTTGATGCGTCACAATAAATCACAAAATCATCATTCCCTTCAGGCAATGACAATATAGGTGCCGTAGTTAGCTTTTTCTTCAATAACTGAAACGCTTTCTCTTGTTCATCATTCCATTCAAATTTCTTCCCTTTATGCGTTAATGCAGTCAAGGGTTTTGCTATTCTGGAAAAGTCTTGGATGAACCTTCTGTAGTAACCAGCTAGTCCTAAAAACTGGCGTATGTGTTTCGGAATTTTCGGGGTTTCCCACTTTTCAACAGTTTCTATCTTTGCCGGATCCACCTTAATACCTTTTTTGTTCACTATGTGACCGAGGAATTGAACTTCTTCCAACCAAAATGCACACTTTGAAAATTTAGCGTACAATTCTTCCTTCCTCAATACTTCTAACACCTTTCTCAAATGTTCACCGTGTTCTTGGTCATTCTTTGAGTAAATAAGTATGTCATCAATGAAAACAATGACAAACTTGTCAAGGTATGGTCCACACACTCAGTTCATAAGGTCCATGAACACAGCTGGTGCATTAGTTAAACCAAATGGCATGACCATAAACTCGTATTGACCGTAACGTGTTCTGAAAGCAGTCTTAGGAATATCATCTTCTTTCACCCGCATTTGATGATACCCGGAACGTAAGTCAATCTTTGAATAAACAGACGAGCCTTGTAGTTGATCAAATAAGTCGTCGAATCTCGGTAGTGGGTAGCGGTTCTTGATGGTTACTTTGTTCAACTCTCGGTAGTCGATACACAACCTGAATGTACCATCTTTCTTCTTGACAAACAAAACAGGAGCTCCCCACGGTGATGTGCTTGGTCGAATGAAACCATGCTCTAAAAGTTCTTGTAATTGGCTCTGCAGTTCTTTCATCTCGCTGGGTGCGAGTCTGTAAGGAGCACGAGGTATTGGTGCAGCTCCTAGTACAAGTTCTATTTGAAATTCAACGGATCGATGTGGGGGTAATCCCGGTAATTCTTTCAGAAATACATCAGGAAATTCTTTTGCGACGGGAACATCATTGATGCTCTTTTCTTCAGTTTGTACTTTCTCGACGTGTGCTAGAACAGCATAGCAACATTTTCTTATTAGTTTTTGTGCCTTCAAATTACTAATAAGATGTAGCTTCGTGTTGCCCTTTTCTCCGTACACCATTAAGGGTTTTCCTTTTTCTCGTATAATGCGAATTGCATTTTTGTAACAAACGATCTCCGCTTTCACTTCTTTCAACCAGTCCATACCGATTATCACATCAAAACTCCCTAACTCTACTGGTATCAAATCAATCTTAAATGTTTCGCTAACCAGTTTAATTTCTCGATTCCGACATATATTATCTGCTGAAATTAATTTACCATTTGCTAATTCGAGTAAAAATTTACTATCCAAAGGCGTCAATGGACAACTTAATTTAGCACAAAAATCTCTACTCATATAGCTTCTATCCGCACCCGAATCAAATAAAACGTAAGCAGATTTATTGTCAATAAGAAACGTACCCGTAACAAGCTCCGGGTCTTCCTGTGCCTCTGCCGCATTAATATTGAAAACTCTTCCACGGCCTTGTCCATTCGTGTTCTCCTGGTTCGGGCAATTTCATAACATCATTCGATTCATACATATAAAGCTATCTTATTCGAATGTTTAAACTTGTAATCACTAGAACATAGTTTAGTTAATTCTAAACTTGTTCGCAAACAAAAGTTAATCCTTCTAACTTGACTTTTAAAATCAACTAAACACATGTTCTATATCTATATGATATGCTAACTTAATGATTTAAAACCCGGAAACACGAAAAACACCGTAAAACCGGATTTACGCCGTCGTAGTAACACCGCGGGCTGTTTTGGGTTAGTTAATTAAAAACTATGATAAACTTTGATTTAAAAGTTGTTATTCTGAGAAAATGATTTTTATTATGAACATGAAAGTATATCCAAAAATTATGGTTAAACTCAAAGTGGAAGTATGTTTTCTAAAATGGTCATCTAGACGTCGTTCTTTCGACTGAAATGACTACCTTTACAAAAATGACTTGTAACTTATTTTTCCGACTATAAACCTATACTTTTTCTGTTTTGATTCATAAAATAGAGTTCAATATGAAACCATAGCAATTTGATTCACTCAAAACGGATTTAAAATGAAGAAGTTATGGGTAAAACAAGATTGGATAATTTTTCTCATTTTAGCTACGTGAAAATTGGTAACAAATCTATTCCAACCATAACTTAATCAACTTGTATTGTATATTATGTAATCTTGAGATACCATAGACACGTATTCAATGTTTCGACCTATCATGTCGACACATCTATATATATTTCGGAACAACCATAGACACTCTATATGTGAATGTTGGAGTTAGCTATACAGGGTTGAGGTTGATTCCAAAATATATATAGTTTGAGTTGTGATCAATACTGAGATACGTATACACTGGGTCGTGGATTGATTCAAGATAATATTTATCGATTTATTTCTGTACATCTAACTGTGGACAACTAGTTGTAGGTTACTAACGAGGACAGCTGACTTAATAAACTTAAAACATCAAAATATATTAAAAGTGTTGTAAATATATTTTTAACATACTTTGATATATATGTATATATTGTTATAGGTTCGTGAATCAACCAGTGGCCAAGTCTTACTTCCCGACGAAGTAAAAATCTGTGAAAGTGAGTTATAGTCCCACTTTTAAAATCTAATATTTTTGGGATGAGAATACATGCAGGTTTTATAAATGATTTACAAAATAGACACAAGTACGTGAAACTACATTCTATGGTTGAATTATTGAAATCGAATATGCCCCTTTTTATTAAGTCTGGTAATCTAAGAATTAGGGAACAGACACCCTAATTGACGCGAACTCTAAAGATAGATCTATTGGACCTAACAAACCCCATCCAAAGTACCGGATGCTTTAGTACTTCGAAATTTATATCATATCCGAAGGGTGTCCCGGAATGATGGGGATATTCTTATATATGCATCTTGTTAATGTCGGTTACCAGGTGTTCACCATATGAATGATTTTTATCTCTATGTATGGGATGTGTATTGAAATATGAAATCTTGTGGTCTATTGTTACGATTTGATATATATAGGTTAAACCTATAACTCACCAACATTTTTGTTGACGTTTCAAGGCATCGGCTACCACGTTTGCCTTCCCCGGGTGGTAACGAATCTCAAAGTCGTAATCATTCAATAATTCAATCCACCTACGCTGCCTCATATTCAGTTGTTTCTGATTAAATATGTGTTGAAGACTTTTGTGGTCGTTATATATAATACTTTTGACCCCATATAAGTAGTGCCTCCAAGTCTTTAATGCAAAAACAACCGCGCCTAATTCCAAATCATGCGTCGTATAATTTTGTTCGTGAATCTTCAATTGTCTAGACGCATAAGCAATCACCTTCGTTCGTTGCATTAATACACAACCGAGACCTTGCTTTGATGCGTCACAATAAATCACAAAATCATCATTCCCTTCAGGCAATGACAATATAGGTGCCGTAGTTAGCTTTTTCTTCAATAACTGAAACGCTTTCTCTTGTTCATCATTCCATTCAAATTTCTTCCCTTTATGCGTTAATGCAGTCAAGGGTTTTGCTATTCTGGAAAAGTCTTGGATGAACCTTCTGTAGTAACCAGCTAGTCCTAAAAACTGGCGTATGTGTTTCGGAGTTTTCGGGGTTTCCCACTTTTCAACAGTTTCTATCTTTGCCGGATCCACCTTAATACCTTTTTTGTTCACTATGTGACCGAGGAATTGAACTTCTTCCAACCAAAATGCACACTTTGAAAATTTTGCGTACAATTCTTCCTTCCTCAATACTTCTAACACCTTTCTCAAATGTTCACCGTGTTCTTGGTCATTCTTTGAGTAAATAAGTATGTCATCAATGAAAACAATGACAAACTTGTCAAGGTATGGTCCACACACTCGGTTCATAAGGTCCATGAACACAGCTGGTGCATTAGTTAAACCAAATGGCATGACCATAAACTTGTAATGACCGTAACGTGTTCTGAAAGCAGTCTTTGGAATATCATCTTCTTTCACCCGCATTTGATGATACCCGGAACGTAAGTCAATCTTTGAATAAACAGACGAGCCTTGTAGTTGATCAAATAAGTCGTTGATTCTCGGTAGTGGGTAGCGGTTCTTGATGGTAAGTTTGTTCAAATCTCAGTAGTCGATACACAACCTGAATGTACCATCTTTCTTCTTGACAAACAAAACAGGAGCTCCCCACGGTGATGTGCTTGGTCGAATGAAACCATGCTCTAAAAGTTCTTGTAATTGGCTCTGCAGTTCTTTCATCTCGCTGGGTGCGAGTCTGTAAGGAGCACGAGCTATTGGTGCAGCTCCTGGTACAAGTTCTATTTGAAATTCAACGGATCGATGTGGGGGTAATCCCGATAATTCTTTCAGAAATACATCAGGAAATTCTTTTGCGACGGGAACATCATTGATGCTCTTTTCTTCAGTTTGTACTTTCTCGACGTGTGCTAGAACAGCATAGCAACCTTTTCTTATTAGTTGTTGTGCCTTCAAATTACTAATAAGATGTAGCTTCGTGTTGCCCTTTTCTCCGTACTCCATTAAGGGTTTTCCTTTTTCTCGTATAATGCGAATTGCATTTTTGTAACAAACGATCTCCGCTTTCACTTCTTTCAACCAGTCCATACCGATTATCACATCAAAACTCCCTAACGAATTTAATAATATATAGTAGTCCTAAAGAAATTATAATTCATATGTTACTTATATGGGGTCAAAAGTATTATATATACCGACCACAAAAGTCTTCAACACATATTTAATCAGAAACAACTGAATATGAGGCAACGTAGGTGGATTGAATTATTGAATGATTACGACTTTGAGATTCGTTACCACCCGGGGAAGGCAAATGTGGTAGCCGATGCCTTGAGCAGGAAGGACAGAGAACCCATTCGAGTAAAATCTATGAATATAATGATTCATAATAACCTTACTACTCAAATAAAGGAGGCGCAACAAGGAGTTTTAAAAAAGGGAAATTTAAAGGATGAAATACCCAAAGGATCGGAGAAGCATCTTAATATTCGGGAAGACGGAACCCGGTATAGGGCTGAAAGGATTTGGGTACCAATATTTGGAGATATGAGAGAAATGGTACTTAGAGAAGCTCATAAAACCAGATACTCAATACATCCTGGAATGGGGAAGATGTACAAGGATCTCAAGAAACATTTTTGGTGGCCAGGTATGAAAGCCGATATTGCTAAATATGTAGGAGAATGTTTGACGTGTTCTAAGGTCAAAGCTGAGCATCAGAAACCATCAGGTCTACTTCAACAACCCGAAATCCCGGAATGGAAATGGGAAAACATTACCATGGATTTCATCACTAAATTCCCAAGGACTGCAAGTGGTTTTGATACTATTTAGGTAATAGTTGATCATCTCACCAAATTAGCACACTTGCTGCCAATAAGAGAAGATGACAAGATGGAGAAGTTAGCACGACTGTATTTGAAGGAAGTCGTCTCCAGACATGGAATACCAATCTCTATTATCTCTGATAGGGATGGCAGATTTATTTCAAGATTCTGGCAGACATTACAGCAAGCATTAGGAACTCGTCTAGACATGAGTACTGCCTATCATCCACAAACTGATGGAAAGAGCGAAAGGACGATACAAACGCTTGAAGACATGCTACGAGCATGTGTTATTGATTTCGGAAACAGTTGGGATCGACATCTACCGTTAGCAGAATTTTCCTACAACAACAGCTACCATTCAAGCATTGAGATGACGCCGTTTGAAGCACTTTATGGTAGAAAGTGCAGGTCTCCGATTTGTTGGAGTGAAGTGGGGGATAGACAGATTACGAGTCCGGAGATAATACAAGAAACTATTGACAAAATCATCCAAATTCAACAAAGATTGAAAACCGCCCAGAGTCGAAAAAAGAGCTACGCGGACAGTAAAAGAAAAGATATAGAGTTTGAAATTGGAGAAATGGTCATGCTTAAGGTTTCACCTTGGAAAGGCGTTGTTCGATTTGGTAAATGGGGGAAACTAAATCCAAGGTACATTGGACCATTCAAGATTATAGATCGTGTCGGACCAGTAGCTTACCAACTGGAGCTACCTCAACAACTCACGGATGTACATAACACTTTCCACGTCTCGAATTTGAAGAAATGTTTTGCTAAAGAAGACCTCACTATTCCATTAGATGAAATCCAAATCAACAAAAAACTCCAATTCATCGAAGAACCCGTCGAAATAATGGATCGTGAGGTTAAAAGACTTAAGCAAAACAAGATACCAATTGTTAAGGTTCGATGGAATGCTCGTAGAGGACCCGAGTTCACCTGGGAGCGTGAAGATCAGATGAAGAAGAAATACCCGCATCTATTTCCAGAAGATTCGTCAACACCTTCAACAGCTTAAAATTTCGGGACGAAATTTATTTAACGGGTAGGTACTGTAGTGACCCGAACTTTTCCATGTTTATATATATTAATTGAGATTTATATTTACATGATTAAATGTTTCCAACGTGTTAAGCAATCAAACTTGTTAAGACTTGATTAATTGAAATATGTTTCATATAGACAATTGACCACCCAAGTTGACCGGTGATTCACGAACGTTAAAACTTGTAAAAACTATATGATAACATATATATGGATATATATATAGTTAATATGATACTATGATAAGTAAACATATCATTAAGTATATTAATAATGAACTACATATGTAAAAACAAGACTACTAACTTAATGATTTTTAAACGAGACATATATGTAACGATTATCGTTGTAAAGACATTTAATGTATTTATATCATACTAAGAGATATTCATACATGATAATATCATGATAATATAATAATTTAAAATCTCATTTGATATTATAAACATTGGGTTAACAACATTTAACAAGATCGTTAACCTAAAGGTTTCAAAACAACACTTACATGTAACGACTAACGATGACTTAACGACTCAGTTAAAATGTATATACATGTAGTGTTTTAATATGTATTTATACACTTTTGAAAGACTTCAATACACTTATCAAAATACTTCTACTTAACAAAAATGCTTACAATTACATCCTCGTTCAGTTTCATCAACAATTCTACTCGTATGCACCCGTATTCGTACTCGTACAATACACAGCTTTTAGACGTATGTACTATTGGTATATACACTCCAATGATCAGCTCTTAGCAGCCCATGTGAGTCACCTAACACATGTGGGAACCATCATTTGGCAACTAGCATGAAATATCTCACAAAATTACAAAAATATGAGTAATCATTCATGACTTATCTACATGAAAACAAAATTACATATCCTTTATATCTAATCCATACACCAACGACCAAAAACATCTACAAACACTTTCATTCTTCAATTTTCTTCATCTAATTGATCTCTCTCAAGTTCTATCTTCAAGTTCTAAGTGTTCTTCATATATTCTACAAGTTCTAGTTACATAAAATCAACAATACTTTCAAGTTTGCTAGCTCACTTCCAATCTTGTAAGGTGATCATCCAACCTCAAGAAATCTTTGTTTATTACAGTAGGTTATCATTCTAATACAAGGTAATAATCATATTCAAACTTTGGTTCAATTTCTATAACTATAACAATCTTATTTCAAGTGATGATCTTACTTGAACTTGTTTTCGTGTCATGATTCTGCTTCACGAACTTCGAGCCATCCAAGGATCCGTTGAAGCTAGATCTATTTTTCTCTTTTCCAGTAGGTTTATCCAAGGAACTTAAGGTAGTAATGATGTTCATAACATCATTCGATTCATACATATAAAGCTATCTTATTCGAAGGTTTAAACTTGTAATCACTAGAACATAGTTTAGTTAATTCTAAACTTGTTCGCAAACAAAAGTTAATCCTTCTAACTTGACTTTTAAAATCAACTAAACACATGTTCTATATCTATATGATATGCTAACTTAACGATTTAAAACCTGGAAACACGAAAAACACCGTAAAACCGGATTTACGCCATCGTAGTAACACCGCGGGCTGTTTTGGGTTAGTTAATTAAAAACTATGATAAACTTTGATTTAAAAGTTGTTATTCAGAGAAAATGATTTTTATTATGAACATGAAACTATATCCAAAAATTATGGTTAAACTCAAAGTGGAAGTATGTTTTCTAAAATGGTCATCTAGACGTCGTTCTTTCGACTGAAATGACTACCTTTACAAAAACGACTTGTAACTTATTTTTTCCGACTATAAACCTATACTTTTTCTGTTTAGATTCATAAAATATAGTTCAATATGAAAACATAGCAATTTGATTCACTCAAAACGGATTTAAAATGAAGAAGTTATGGGTAAAACAAGATTGGATAATTTTTCTCATTTTAGCTACGTGAAAATTGGTAACAAATCTATTCCAACCATAACTTAATCAACTTGTATTGTATATTATGTAATCTTGAGATACCATAGACATGTATACAATGTTTCGACCTATCATGTCGACACATCTATATATATTTCGGAACAACCATAGACACTCTATATGTGAATGTTGGAGTTAGCTATACAGGGTTGAGGTTGATTCCAAAATATATATAGTTTGAGTTGTGATCAATACTGAGATACGTATACACTGGGTCGTGGATTGATTCAAGATAATATTTATCGATTTATTTCTGTACATCTAACTGTGGACAACTAGTTGTAGGTTACTAACGAGGACAGCTGACTTAATAAACTTAAAACATCAAAATATATTAAAAGTGTTGTAAATATATTTTGAACATACTTTGATATATATGTATATATTGTTATAGGTTCGTGAATCAACCAGTGGCCAAGTCTTACTTCCCGACGAAGTAAAAATCTGTGAAAGTGAGTTATAGTCCCACTTTTAAAATCTAATATTTTTGGGATGAGAATACATGCAGGTTTTATAAATGATTTACAAAATAGACACAAGTACGTAAAACTACATTCTATGGTTGAATTATCGAAATCGAATATGCCCCTTTTTATTAAGTCTGGTAATCTAAGAATTAGGGAACAGACACCCTAATTGACGCGAATCCTAAAGATAGATCTATTGGGCCTAACAAACCCCATCCAAAGTACCGGATGCTTTAGTACTTCGAAATTTATATCATATCCGAAGGGTGTCCCGGAATGATGGGGATATTCTTATATATGCATCTTGTTAATGTCGGTTACCAGGTGTTCACCATATGAATGATTTTTATCTCTAGATCTATCTTTAGGATTCGCGTCAATTAGGGTGTCTGTTCCCTAATTCTTAGATTACCAGACTTAATAAAAAGGGGCATATTCGATTTCAATCATTCAACCATATAATGTAGTTTTGATTACTTGTGTCTATTTCGTAAAAACATTTATAAAAATTGCGCATGTATTCTCAGCCCAAAAATATAAAGGGTAAAAAGGTAAATGAAACTCGCACATATAATTATTGTAAAATAGTTAATAAAGCATTTGCATGTATTCTCAGTCCCAAAAATGTAAAGAGTAAAAGGGATTCAAATAAAACTCACGCATATAAATATTGTAAAACATTTAAAAAGGGAGTAATGAAACTCACCGTATTGTATTTTGTAGTAAAAATACATATGACGACATTTAACAAATGTAAGGTTGGTCTCGGATTCACGAACCTATATCATTTGTATAATCATTAATACATATAATCATAATCGAGCAAATATTTGTATTATTATTAGTGATAATTTCTATATTACTAACTTATATATTTTAAATAAAGTAATTATATATTTAAGTTATGGTTATTATATTTATTTTTATATACTTAATCTTTTATTTTCAAAATAATAGTTATAGTAACACTAGAGTAATATTAATAATAAAAATGATAATAATTATAATACAAAATACTGTTAATTAATATAATAATGGTTATGATTTCATTAGTGATAAAAATAATGATAATAATACTAATAATATACTTATATTAATAGTAATGGTGCTAATATTTATAAAGTGATAATAATACTAATATTTATGAAGATAATAATAATTTGTATTATTTTCACAATATTAATAATATTAATAATCAAAATAATAATAATACTACTTAGAATAATAAATTAATCATAAAGATTACAATTGTAATATTTATATGAATAATAATAATAATAGTTATATTACTTGTATCTATGATAATAATAATAATAATAATAAATATCATACAACAACAACAACAACAACAATAATAATAATAATAATAATAATAATAATAATAATAATAATAATAATAATAATAATAATAATAATAATAATAGATAATTAAAAAAAAATGGTATCTGAGAATATTGTTTGATAAGGATTATATGCGAATTTATTTTGTTGATTTGTTGCATTATACGAGAAAAAGGAAAACCCTTAATGGTGTACGGAGAAAAGGGCAACACGAAGCTACATCTTATTAGTAATTTGAAGGCACAAAAACTAATAAGAAAAGGTTGCTATGCTGTTCTAGCACACGTCGAGAAAGTACAAACTGAAGAAAAGAGCATCAATGATGTTCCCGTCGCAAAAGAATTTCCTGATGTATTTCTGAAAGAATTACCGGGATTACCCCCACATCGATCCGTTGAATTTCAAATAGAACTTGTACCAGGAGCTGCACCAATAGCTCGTGCTCCTTACAGACTCGCACCCAGCGAGATGAAAGAACTGCAAAGCCAATTACAAGAACTTTTAGAGCATGGTTTCATTCGACCAAGCACATCACCGTGGGGAGCTCCTGTTTTGTTTGTCAAGAAGAAAGATGGCACATTCAGGTTGTGTATCGACTACCGAGAGTTGAACAAAATTACCATCAAGAACCGCTACCCACTACTGAGAATCGACGACTTATTTGATCAACTACAAGGCTTGTCTGTTTATTCAAAGATTGACTTACGTTCCGGGTATCATCAAATGCGGGTGAAAGAAGATGATATTCCAAAGACTGCTTTCAGAACACGTTACGGTCATTACGAGTTTATGGTCATGCCATTTGGTTTAACTAATGCACCAGCTGTGTTCATGGACCTTATGAACCGAGTGTGTGGACCATACCTTGACAAGTTTGTCATTGTTTTCATTGATGACATACTTATTTACTCAAAGAATGACCAAGAACACGGTGAACATTTGAGAAAGGTGTTAGAAGTATTGAGGAAGGAATAATTGTACTCTAAATTTTGAAAGTGTGCATTTTGGTTGGAAGAAGTTCAATTCCTCGGTCACATAGTGAACAAAAAAGATATTAACGTGGATCCGGCAAAGATAGAAACTGTTGAAAAGTGGGAAACCCAGAAAACTCCGAAAAACATACGCCAGTTTTTAGGACTAGCTGGTTACTACAGAAGGTTCATCCAAGACTTTTCCAGAATAGCAAAACCCTTGACTGCATTAACGCATAAAGGGAAGAAATTTGAATGGAATGATGAACAAGAGAAAGCGTTTCAGTTATTGAAGAAAAAGCTAACTACGGCACCTATATTGTCATTGCCTGAAGGGAATGATGATTTTGTGATTTATTGTGACGCATCAAAGCAAGGTCTCGGTTGTGTATTAATGCAACGAACGAAGGTGATTGCTTATGCGTCTAGACAATTGAAGATTCACGAACAAAATTATACGACGCATGATTTGGAATTAGGCGCGGTTGTTTTTGCATTAAAGACTTGGAGGCACTACTTATATGGGGTTAAAAGTATTATATATACCGACCACAAAAGTCTTCAACACATATTTAATCAGAAACAACTGAATATGAGGCAGCGTAGGTGGATTGAATTATTGAATGATTACGACTTTGAGATTCGTTACCACCCGGGGAAGGCAAACGTGGTAGCCGATGCCTTGAGCAGGAAGGACAGAGAACCCATTCGAGTAAAATCTATTAATATAATGATTCACAATAACCTTACTACTCAAATAAAGGAGGCGCAACAAGGAGTTTTAAAAGAGGGAAATTTAAAGGATGAAATACCCAAAGGATCGGAGTAGCATCTTAATATTCGGGAAGACGGAACCCGGTATAGGGCTGAAAGGATTTGGGTACCAAAATTTGGAGATATGAGAGAAATGGTACTTAGAGAAGCTCATAAAACCAGATACTCAATACATCCTGGAACGGGGAAGATGTACAAGGATCTCAAGAAACATTTTTGGTGGCCGGGTATGAAAGCCGATGTTGCTAAATACGTAGGAGAATGTTTGACGTGTTCTAAGGTCAAAGCTGAATCAATCCACGACCCAGTGTATACGTATCTCAGTATTGATCACAACTCAAACTATATATATTTTGGAATCAACCTCAACCCTGTATAGCTAACTCCAACATTCACATATAAAGTGTCTATGGTTGTTCCGAAATATATATAGATGTGTCGACATGATAGGTCGAAACATTGTATACGTGTCTATGGTATCTGAAGATTACATAATATACAATACAAGTTGATTAAGTTATGGTTGGAATAGATTTGTTACCAATTTTCACGTAGCTAAAATGAGAAAAATTATCCAATATTGTTTTACCCATAACTTCTTCATTTTAAATCCGTTTTGAGTGAATCAAATTGCTATGGTTTCATATTGAACTCTATTTTATGAATCGAAACAGAAAAAGTATAGGTTTATAGTCGGAAAAATAAGTTACAAGTCGTTTTTGTAAAGGTAGTCATTTCAGTCGAAAGAACGACGTCTAGATGACCATTTTAGAAAACATACTTCCACTTTGAGTTTAACCATAATTTTTGGATATAGTTTCATGTTCATAATAAAAATCATTTTCTCAGAATAACAAATTTTAAATCAAAGTTTATCATAGTTTTTAATTAACTAACCCAAAACAGCCCGCGGTGTTACTACGATGGCGTAAATCCGATTTTACGGTGTTTTTTGTGTTTCCAGGTTTTAAATCGTTAAGTTAGCATATCATATAGATATAAAACATGTGTTTAGTTGATTTTAAAAGTCAAGTTAGAAGGATTAACTTTTGTTTGCGAACAAGTTTAGAATTAACTAAACTATGTTCTATTGATTACAAGTTTAAACCTTCGAATAAGATAGCTTTATATGTATGAATCGAATGATGTTATGAACATCATTAATACCTTAAGTTCCTTGGATAAAACTACTAGAAAAGAGAAAAATGGATCTAGCTTCAACGGATCCTTGGATGGCTCGAAGTTCTTGAAGCAGAATCATGACACGAAAACAAGTTCAAGTAAGATCATCACTTGAAATAAAATTGTTATAGTTATAGAAATTGAACCAAAGTTTGAATATGATTATTACCTTGTATTATAATGATAACCTACTGTAAGAAAAAAAGATTTCTTGAGGTTGGATGATCACCTTACAAGATTGGAAGTGAGCTAGCAAACTTGAAAGTATTCTTGATTTTATGTAACTAGAACTTGTAGAATATATGAAGAACACTTAGAACTTGAAGATAGAACTTGAGAGAGATCAATTAGATGAAGAAAATTGAAGAATGAAAGTGTTTTTAGGTGTTTTTGGTCGTTGGTGTATGGATTAGATATAAAGGATATGTAATTTTGTTTTCATGTAGATAAGTCATGAATGATTACTCATATTTTTGTAATTTTGTGAGATATTTCATGCTAGTTGCCAAATGATGGTTCCCACATGTGTTAGGTGACTCACATGGGCTACTAAGAGCTGATCATTGGAGTGTATATACCAATAGTACATACGTCTAAAAGCTGTGTATTGTACGAGTACGAGTACGGGTGCATACGAGTAGAATTGTTGATGGAACTGAACGAGGATGTAATTGTAAGCATTTTTGTTAAGTAGAAGTATTTTGATAAGTGTATTGAAGTCTTTAAAAAGTGTATAAATACATATTAAAACACTACATGTATATACATTTTAACTGAGTCGTTAAGTCATCGTTAGTCGTTACATGTAAGTGTTGTTTTGAAACCTTTAGGTTAACGATCTTGTTAAATGTTGTTAACCCAATGTTTATAATATCAAATGAGATTTTAAATTATTATATTATCATGATATTATCATGTATGAATATCTCTTAATATGATATATATACATTAAATGTCTTTACAACGATAATCGTTACATATATGTCTCGTTTAAAAATCATTAAGTTAGTAGTCTTGTTTTTACATATGTAGTTCATTGTTAGTATACTTAATGATATGTTTACTTATCATAGTATCATGTTAACTATATATATATCCATATATATGTCATCTTATAGTTTTTAGAAGTTTTAACGTTCGTGAATCACCGGTCAACTTGGGTGGTCAATTGTCTATATGAAACATATTTCAATTAATCAAGTCTTAACAAGTTTGATTGCTTAACATGTTGGAAACATTTAATCATGTAAATATCAATCTCAATTAATATATATAAACATGGAAAAGTTCGGGTCACTACAGTACCTACCCGTTAAATAAATTTCGTCCCGAAATTTTAAGCTGTTGAAGGTGTTGACGAATCTTCTGGAAATAGATGCGGGTATTTCTTCTTCATCTGATCTTCATGCTCCCAGGTGAACTCGGGTCCTCTACGAGCATTCCATCGAACCTTAACAATTGGTATCTTGTTTTGCTTAAGTCTTTTAACCTCACGATCCATTATTTCGATGGGTTCTTCGATGAATTGGAGTTTTTTGTTGATTTGGATTTCATCTAACGGAATAGTGAGATCTTCTTTAGCAAAACATTTCTTCAAATTCAAGACGTGGAAAGTGTTATGTATACCCGCGAGTTGTTGAGGTAGCTCCAGTTGGTAAGCTACTGGTCCGACACGATCTATAATCTTGAATGGTCCAATGTACCTTGGATTTAGTTTCCCCCGTTTACCAAATCGAACAACGCCTTTCCAAGGTGAAACCTTAAGCATGACCATTTCTCCAATTTCAAACTCTATATCTTTTCTTTTACTGTCCGCGTAGCTCTTTTGTCGACTCTGGGCGGTTTTCAATCTTTGTTGAATTTGGATGATTTTCTCAGTAGTTTCTTGTATTATCTCCGGACTCGTAATCTGTCTATCCCCCACTTCACTCCAACAAATCTGAGACCTGCACTTTCTACCATAAAGTGCTTCAAACGGCGTCATCTCAATGCTTGAATGGTAGCTGTTGTTGTAGGAAAATTCTGCTAACGGTAGATGTCGATCCCAACTGTTTCCGAAATCAATAACACATGCTCGTAGCATGTCTTCAAGCGTTTGTATCGTCCTTTCGCTCTATCCATCAGTTTGTGGATGATAGGCAGTACTCATGTCTAGACGAGTTCCTAATGCTTGCTGTAATGTCTGCCAGAATCTTGAAATAAATCTGCCATCCCTATCAGAGATAATAGAGATTGGTATTCCATGTCTGGAGACGACTTCCTTCAAATACAGTCGTGCTAACTTCTCCATCTTGTCATCTTCTCTTATTGGCAGGAAGTGTGCTGATTTGGTGAGACGATCAACTATTACCCAAATAGTATCAAAACCACTTGCAGTCCTTGGCAATTTAGTGATGAAATCCATGGTAATGTTTTCCCATTTCCATTCCGGGATTTCGGGTTGTTGAAGTAGACCTGATGGTTTCTGATGCTCAGCTTTGACCTTAGAACACGTCAAACATTCTCCTACATATTTAGCAATATCGGCTTTCATACCTGGCCACCAAAAATGTTTCTTAAGATCCTTGTACATCTTCCCCATTCCAGGATGTATTGAGTATCTGGTTTTATGAGCTTCTTTAAGTACCATTTCTCTCATATCTCCAAATTTTGGTACCCAAATCCTTTCAACCCTATACCGGGTTCCGTCTTCCCGAATATTAAGATGCTTCTCCGATCCTTTGGGTATTTCATCCTTTAAATTTCCCTTTTTTAAAACTCCCTGTTGCGCCTCCTTTATTTGAGTAGTAAGGTTATTATGAATCATTATATTCATAGATTTTACTTGAATGGGTTCTCTGTCCTTCCTGCTCAAGGCATCGGCTACCACATTTGCCTTCCCCGGGTGGTAACGAATCTTAAAGTCGTAATCATTCAATAATTCAATCCACCTACGTTGCCTCATATTCAGTTGTTTCTGATTAAATATGTGTTGAAGACTTTTGTGGTCGGTATATATAATACTTTTGACCCCATATAAGTAGTGCCTCCAAGTCTTTAATGCAAAAACAACCGCGCCTAATTCCAAATCATGCGTCGTATAATTTTGTTCGTGAATCTTCAATTGTCTAGACGCATAAGCAATCACCTTCGTTCGTTGCATTAATACACAACCGAGACCTTGCTTTGATGCGTCACAATAAATCACAAAATCATCATTCCCTTCAGGCAATGACAATATAGGTGCCGTAGTTAGCTTTTTCTTCAATAACTGAAACGCTTTCTCTTGTTCATCATTCCATTCAAATTTCTTCCCTTTATGCGTTAATGCAGTCAAGGGTTTTGCTATTCTGGAAAAGTCTTGGATGAACCTTCTATAGTAACCAGCTAGTCCTAAAAACTGGCGTATGTGTTTCAGAGTTTTCGGGGTTTCCCACTTTTCAACAGTTTCTATCTTTGCCGGGTCCACCTGGATACCTTCTTTGTTCACTATGTGACCGAGGAATTGAACTTCTTCCAACCAAAATGCACACTCTGAAAACTTAGCGGACAATTCTTCCTTCCTCGATACTTCTAACACCTTTCTCAAATGTTCACCGTGTTCTTGGTCATTCTTTGAGTAAATAAGTATGTCATCAATGAAAACAATGACAAACTTGTCAAGGTATGGTCCACACACTCGGTTCATAAGGTCCATGAACACAGCTGGTGCATTAGTTAAACCAAACAGCATGACCATAAACTCGTAATGACCGTAACGTGTTCTGAAAGCAGTCTTTGGAATATCATCTTCTTTCACCCGCATTTGATGATACCCGGAACGTAAGTCAATCTTTGAATAAACAGAGGAGCCTTGTAGTTGATCAAATAAGTCGTCGATTCTCGGTATTGGGTAGCGGTTCTTGATGGTAAGTTTGTTCAACTCTCGGTAGTCGATACACAACCTGAATGTACCATCTTTCTTCTTGACAAACAAAACAGGGGCTCCCCACGGTGATGTGCTTGGTCGAATGAAACCATGCTCAAAAAGTTCTTGTAATTGGCTTTGCAGTTCTTTCATCTCGCTGGGTGCGAGTCTGTAAGGAGCACGAGCTATTGGTGCAGCTCCTGGTACAAGATCTATTTGAAATTCAACAGATCGATGTGGAGGTGGTCCCGGTAATTCTTTCGGAAATACATCGGAAAATTCTTTTGCGACAGGAACATCATTGATGCTCTTTTCTTCAGTTTGTACTTTCTCGACGTGTGCTAGAACAGCATAGCAACCTTTTCTTATTAGTTTGTGTGCCTTCAAATTACTAATAAGAGGTAGCTTCGTGTTGCCCTTTTCTCCGTACACCATTAAGGGTTCTCCTTCTTCTCGTACAATGCGAATTGCATTTTTATAACATACAATCTCTACTTTCACCTTCTTCAGCCAGTCCATACCGATTATCACATCAAAATTCCCTAACTCTACTGGTATCAAATCAATCTTAAATATTTTGCTATCTAGTTTAATTTCTCGATTCCGACATATATTATCTGCTGATATTAATTTACCGTTTGCTAATTCGAGTAAAAATTTACTATCCAACGGCGTCAATGGACAACTTAATTTAGCACAAAAATCTCTACTCATATAGCTTCTATCCGCACCCGAATCAAATAAAATGTAAGCAGATTTATTGTCAATAAGAAACGTACCCGTAACAAGCTCCGGGTCTTCCTGTGCCTCTGCCGCATTAATATTGAAAACTCTTCCGCGGCCTTGTCCATTCGTGTTCTCCTGGTTCGGGCAATTTCTAATAATGTGGCCCGGTTTTCCACAAACTACATTAGCATAACTTGCTCCGACACTACTTGCTCCGCCATTACTCGTTCCGACACCATTTGTTCCTTTCGTTCTATTAACCCCTAGTCCGTAGACCTCACACTTCGCCGCGCTATGACCATTTCTTTTACACTTGTTGTAAAATTTGGTGCAGAACCCCGAGTGATACTTTTCACACCTTTGGCATAGTTGCTTCTGATTGTTGTTGTTGTTGCGGTTATTATTGTTGTTGGGATGATTGTTGTAGCTGTTGTTGTTGTTGTTGTTGTTGTTGGGCTGTTTGTTGTAGTTGCGATTGATGTTGCGATTGTTGGGATTATTGTTGCGATTATTGTTGTAATTGCTGTTGTTGTTGTATTGGTGATTCTTATCACCGTTTTCCTCCCACTTTCTTTTGACTTGCTTCACATTGGCCTCTTCAGCAGTCTGTTCTTTAATTCTTTCTTCAATCTGGTTCACTAGTTTGTGAGCCATTCTACATGCCTGTTGTATGGAGGCGGGCTCGTGTGAACTTATATCTTCTTGGATTCTTTCCGGTAATCCTTTCACAAATGCGTCGATCTTCTCTTCCTCATCTTCGAATGCTCCCGGACACAATAGGCACAATTCTGTGAATCGTCTTTTGTACGTGGTAATATCAAATCCTTGGGTTTGTAACCCTCTAAGTTCTGTCTTGAGCTTATTGACCTCGGTTCTGGGACGGTACTTCTCGTTCATCAAATATGAATACATGCATTAGTATATAGTAGTCCTAAAGGTTTCAAAACAACACTTACATGTAACGACTAACGACGACTTAACGACTCAGTTAAAATGTATATACATGTAGTGTTTTAATATGTATTTATACACTTTTGAAAGACTTCAATACACTTATCAAAATACTTCTACTTAACAAAAATGCTTACAATTACATCCTCGTTCAGTTTCATCAACAATTCTACTCGTATGCACCCGTATTCGTACTCGTACAATACACAGCTTTTAGACGTATGTACTATTGGTATATACACTCCAATGATCAGCTCTTAGCAGCCCATGTGAGTCACCTAACACATGTAGGAACCATCATTTGGCAACTAGCATGAAATATCTCATAAAATTACAAAAATATGAGTAATCATTCATGACTTATTTACATGAAAACAAAATTACATATCCTTTATATCTAATCCATACACCAACGACCAAAAACACCTACAAACACTTTCATTCTTCAATTTTCTTCATCTAATTGATCTCTCTCAAGTTCTATCTTCAAGTTCTAAGTGTTCTTCATATATTCTACAAGTTCTAGTTACATAAAATCAAGAATACTTTCAAGTTTGCTAGCTCACTTCCAATCTTGTAAGGTGATCATCCAGCCTCAGGAAATCTTTGTTTCTTACAGTAGGTTATCATTCTAATACAAGGTAATAATCATATTCAAACTTTGGTTCAATTTCTATAACTATAACAATCTTATTTCAAGTGATGATCTTACTTGAACTTGTTTTCGTGTCATGATTCTGCTTCAAGAACTTCGAGCCATCCAAGGATCCGTTGAAGCTAGAACCATTTTTCTATTTTCCAGTAGGTTTATCCAAGGAACTTAAGGTAGTAATGATGTTCATAACATCATTCGATTCATACATATAAAGCTATCTTATTCGAAGGTTTAAACTTGTAATCACTAGAACATAGTTTAGTTAATTCTAAACTTGTTCGCAAACAAAAGTTAATCCTTCTAACTTGACTTTTAAAATCAACTAAACACATGTTCTATATCTATATGATATGCTAACTTAACGATTTAAAACCTGGAAACACGAAAAACACCGTAAAACCGAATTTACGCCATCGTAGTAACACCGCGGGCTGTTTTGGGTTAGTGAATTAAAAACTATGATAAACTTTGATTTAAAAGTTGTTATTCTGAGAAAATGATTTTTATTATGAACATGAAACTATATCCAAAAATCATGGTTAAACTCAAAGTGGAAGTATGTTTTCTAAAATGGTCATCTAGACGTCGTTCTTTCGACTGAAATGACTACCTTTACAAAAACGACTTGTAACTTATTTTTCCGACTATAAACCTATACTTTTCTGTTTATATTCATAAAATAGAGTTCAATATGAAACCATAGCAATTTGATTCACTCAAAACGGATTTAAAATGAAGAAGTTATGGGTAAAACAAGATTGGATAATTTTTCTCATTTTAGCTACGTGAAAATTGGTAACAAATCTATTCCAACCATAACTTAATCAACTTGTATTGTATATTATGTAATCTATACCATAGACACGTATACAATGTTTCGACCTATCATGTCGACACATCTATATATATTTCGGAACAACCATAGACACTCTATATGTGAATGTTGGAGTTAGCTATACAGGGTTGAGGTTGATTCCAAAATATATATAGTTTGAGTTGTGATCAATACTGAGATACGTATACACTGGGTCGTGGATTGATTCAAGATAATATTTATCGATTTATTTCTGTACATCTAACTGTGGACAACTAGTTGTAGGTTACTAACGAGGACAGCTGACTTAATAAACTTAAAACATCAAAATATATTGAAAGTGTTGTAAATATATTTTGAACATACTTTGATATATATGTATATATTGTTATAGGTTCGTGAATTAACCAGTGGCCAAGTCTTACTTCCCGACAAAGTAAAAATCTGTGAAAGTGAGTTATAGTCCCACTTTTAAAATTTAATATTTTTGGGATGAGAATATACAAGCATGGACTCCAAATCTCGTCCTTATTTAAGTATGCGACAGCGGAAGCTCTTAATAATCACCTGAGAATAAACATGCTTAAAACGTCAACAAAAATGTTGGTGAGTTATAGGTTTAACCTATATATATCAAATCATAATAATAGACCACAAGATTTCATATTTCAATACACATCCCATACATAGAGATAAAAATCATTCATATGGTGAACACCTGGTAACCGACATTAACAAGATGCATATATAAGAATATCCCCATCATTCCGGGACGCCCTTCGGATATGATTTAAATTTCGAAGTACTAAAGCATCCGGTACTTTGGATGGGGTTTGTTAGGCCCAATAGATCTATCTTTAGGATTCGCGTCAATTAGGGTGTCTGTTCCCTAATTCTTAGATTACCAGACTTAATAAAAAGGGGCATATTCGATTTCGATAATTCAACCATAAAATGTAGTTTCACGTACTTGTGTCTATTTTCTAAATAATTTATAAAACCTGCATGTATTCTCATCCCAAAAATATTAGATTTTAAAAGTGGGACTATAACTCACCAACATTTTTGTTGACGTTTTAAGCATGTTTATTCTCAGGTGATTATTAAGAGCTTCTGCTGTCGCATACTTAAATAAGGACGAGATTTGGAGTCCATGCTTGTATGATATTGTGTAAAAACTGCATTCAAGAAACTTATTTTGTTGTAACATATTTGTATTGTAAACCATTATGTAATGGTCGTGTGTAAACAGGATATTTTAGATTATCATTATTTGATAATCTACGAAAAGCTTTTTAAAACCTTTATCTATGAAATAAAGGTTATGGTTTGTTTTAAAAATGAATGCAGTCTTTGAAAAACGTCTCATATAGAGGTCAAAACCTCGCAACGAAATCAATTAATATGGAACGTTTTTAATCAATAAGAACGGGACATTTCAGTTGGTATCCGAGCGTTGGTCTTAGAGAACCAGAATTTTGCATTAGTGTGTCTTATCGAGTTTGTTAGGATGTATTAGTGAGTCTGGACTTCGACCGTGTTTACTTGAAAAATGATTGCTTAACAAATTTTGTTGGAAACTATATATTTTTAACATGTGAATATTATGTGATATATTAATCTCTTAACGCGTTTGATATTATGTGATAGATGTCTACCTCTAGAACAAGTCCCATTGACTTACCTAATAATAATGAAGAGTCAAATGTAAATTGGAATGATTCGTGGACTGATTCACAAGTTCCCAAAGAGGAACCGGAAGAAGAGTCGGAACCGGAAGAAGAATCGGAACCGGAAGAAGAATTGGAACCGGATGAAGAAATAGAATCGGTGGGGGAAATAATAAAACGGTTAAGTAAAAGAAAATCCTCAACCAACCGACCAAGGTTAATTATGGTCAATGGTGTTTCCGCCAAGGAAGCAAAATATTGGGAGGATTACCAATTCTCCGATGAATCGGATTCCGACGAGAATTCCGATGATGTTATAGAAATTACCCCAACTGAATTTAAAAAGGCAAAAGAAAATAATAAGGGAAAGGGCATAAAAATAGAGAAATCCAATTCCAACCCCGATGAACTTTATATGTATCGTTAACCCCCGAAGTCCTTAAGTTGTAACAATGACCCGGGAACCTCTAAACCACCAGGTTTTTCTAAACCAATGTGGATAACGATGGCTCGTATTAGGGGAACATCATATATCCCTAGAAACTTGGCAAAACGAACCAAAACCGAAGAAGAAGAAACAAGCGAGTCGGAATAAGATAGTTCTATTCGTGTGGTGTAATATATGTAATATATGTGCTTATGCTTTATGATATATGTAAAAATTGCTTGTATTAATAAGTAATTTTTTTTTATGAATCTAACTCTTGTCTATTTTACAGTTTAAAAACACAAAATGGATAGACAACCCAATATTTTAAGAGACCTACCCGGAGACATGATTGATGAAATCTTGTCTAGAGTCGGTCAGAATTCTTCGGCACAACTATTTAAGGCGAGATCAGTTTGTAAGACATTCGAAGAACGTTCTAAGAATGCCTTGGTTTATAAAAGGCTTTCGTTCGAAAGATGGGGGATATCACATTGGGAAATCCATAAGTTACGATGTGTTTACTTTGACGCATATATTGCGGGGAACCCAAATGCTATTTTACGCAATGGGTTAAGAAATTATTTTGACTCAATATATCCGAATATTGGACTTCGTGATTTAGAAAAAGCGGCTAACATGCAACATAAAGAAGCATGTTATGCTTACGGATTAGTAATGTTCGCTTCTCACCAAAGTGAGAACAAGAACATCGGCCTACAACTATTAAACAAAACGTTCCCACAAGTGACGGAGTCGGTAATTGGGGTAAGAAATGAGGTTTTTAGATTGTTACGGGACTGTTGGACATTACGTAACCCTCGTCCCTTTGACGACGTTACAACACGCTGTCTTATCAACGGCCATAACGGTTATGTTCCACAAGACCAAGGATGGGAAGTAGTCCTAGTAAAACCAGAATGCATGACTTGTTTCTGGACGTATGAATTACGTGTCTTTATTGCCTTTGCTGAACGACTTGTGTACTAGCTAGAATTATCTTCACAACTATCTTGTATCAAAGTTATTGTGTGCTATATTTCATGCTTTATGTATAATAAGCGGTATTGTAAGTTTGTAAAATATTGTATAAAAGTTTGAACGCGAAATATTATTATAATCAGTTTTTCATATAGAATTGTAGAAGTTGAATTGTATATTAGCTACTAAGTATGAACTTAACGGGTAGGTACTACCCGAATTTAAACTTATAAAACGCTAATATGAAGAAAAAGCTTTTATAAATGAGTTCATATTATGCTACGAAATACTATTAACTACTCTTAATATTCTGTATGATTAACTTGTTCCATTTGACTATTTTGAAGGAAATGGCACCGACTACTCGACACACCGTGAATATGAATGAAGAGGAATTTCGTACCTTTCTAGCTTCAAACATAGCCGCAGTACAGACTGGGCTACATACCAACAATAACCTTAGATCTAGCAGTACAGGAAATCGTGTAGGATGCACCTACAAAGAATTCACTGCCTGCAAACCTTTGGAATTTGATGGAACCGAAGGACCGATCGGATTGAAACGGTGGACCGAGAAGGTCGAATCGGTGTTTGCCATAAGTAAGTGTACTGAAGAGGACAAAGTAAAGTACGCTACGCATACCTTCACAAGTTCTGCGTTAACATGGTGGAATACCTATCTAGAGCAAGTGGGACAAGACGATGCGTACGCACTACCGTGGTCAGCATTCAAGCACTTGATGAATGAGAAGTACCGTCCCAGAACCGAGGTCAATAAGCTCAAGACAGAACTTAGAGGGTTACGAACCCAAGGATTTGATATTACCACGTACGAAAGACGATTCACAGAATTCTGCCTATTGTGTCCGGGAGCATTCGAAGATGAGGAAGAGAAGATCGACGCGTTTGTGAAAGGATTACCGGAAAGAATCCAAGAAGATATAAGTTCACACGAGCCCGCCTCCATACAACAGGCATGTAGAATGGCTCACAAACTCGTGAACCAGATTGAAGAAAGAATTAAAGAACAGACTGCTGAAGAGGCCAATGTGAAGCAAGTCAAAAGAAAGTGGGAGGAAAACGGTGATAAGAATCACCAATACAACAACAACAGCAATTACAACAATAATCGCAACAATTATCCCAACAATCGCAACATCAATCGCAACTACAACAAACGGCCCAACAACAACAACAACAGCAACTACAACAATCATCCCAACAACAATAATAACCGCAACAACAACAACAATCAGAAGCAGCTATGCCAAAGGTGTGAAAAGAATCACTCGGGGTTCTGCACCAAATTTTGCAACAAGTGTAAAATAAATGGTCATAGCGCGGTGAAGTGTGAGGTCTACGGACTAGGGGTTAATAGAATGAAAAAAACAAATTGTGTCGGAACGAGTAATGGCGGAGCAAGTAGTGTCGGAGCAAGTTATGCCAATGTAGTTTGTTATAAATGTGGAAAACCGGGCCACATTATTAGAAATTGCTCGAACCAGGAGAACACGAATGGACAAGGCCGTGGAAGAGTTTTCAATATTAATGCGGCAGAGGCACAGGAAGACCCGGAGCTTATTACTGGTACGTTTCTTATTGACAATAAATCTTCTTACGTTTTATTTGATTCGGGTGCGGATAGAAGCTATATGAGTAGAGATTTTTGTGCTAAATTAAGTTGTCCATTGACGCCTTTGGATAGTAAATTTTTACTCGAATTAGCAAATGGTAAATTAATTTCAGCAGATAATATATGTCGGAATCGAGAAATTAAACTGGTTAGCGAAACATTTAAGATTGATTTGATACCAGTAGAGTTAGGGAGTTTTGATGTGATAATCGGTATGGACTGGTTGAAAGAAGTGAAAGCGGAGGTCGTTTGTTACAAAAATGCAATTCGCATTATACGAGAAAAAGGAAAACCCGGAGAAAAGGGCAACACGAAGCTACCTCTTATTAGTAATTTGAAGGCACAAAAACTAATAAGAAAAGGTTGCTATGCTATTCTAGCACACGTCGAGAAAGTACAAACTGAAGAAAAGAGCATCAATGATGTTCCCGTCGCAAAAGAATTTCCTGATGTATTTCTGAAAGAATTACCGGGATTACCCCCACATCGATCCGTTGAATTTCAAATAGAACTTGTACCAGGAGCTGCACCAATAGCTCGTGCTCCTTACAGACTCGCACCCAGCGAGATGAAAGAACTGCAGAGCCAATTACAAGAACTTTTTGAGCATGGTTTCATTCGACCAAGCACATCACCGTGGGGAGCCCCTGTTTTGTTTGTTAAGAAGAAAGATGGTACATTCAGGTTGTGTATCGACTACCGAGAGTTGAACAAACTTACCATCAAGAACCGCTACCCAATACCGAGAATCGACGACTTATTTGATCAACTACAAGGCTCGTCTGTTTATTAAAAGATTGACTTACGTTCCGGGTATCATCAAATGCGGGTGAAAGAAGATGATATTCCAAATACTGCTTTCAGAACACGTTACGGTCATTACGAGTTTATGGTCATGCCATTTGGTTTAACTAATGCACCAGCTGTGTTCATGGACCTTATGAACCGAGTGTGTGGACCATACCTTGACAAGTTTGTCATTGTTTTCATTGATGACATACTTATTTACTCAAAGAATGACCAAGAACACGGTGAACATTTGAGAAAGGTGTTAGAAGTATCGAGGAAGGAAGAATTGTCTGCTAAATTTTCAAAGTGTGCATTTTGGTTGGAAGAAGTTCAATTCCTCGGTCACATAGTGAACAAAAAAGGTATTAAGGTGGATCCGGCAAAGATAGAAACTGTTGAAAAGTGGGAAACCCCGAAAACTCTGAAACACATACGCCAGTTTTTAGGACTAGCTGGTTACTACAGAAGGTTCATCCAAGACTTTTCCAGAATAGCAAAACCCTTGACTGCATTAACGCATAAAGGGAAGAAATTTGAATGGAATGATGAACAAGAGAAAGCGTTTCAGTTATTGAAGAAAAAGCTAACTACGGCACCTATATTGTCATTGCCTGAAGGGAATGATGATTTTGTGATTTATTGTGACGCATCAAAGCAAGGTCTCGGTTGTGTATTAATGCAACGAACGAAGGTGATTGCTTATGCGTCTAGACAATTGAAGATTCACGAACAAAATTATACGACGCATGATTTGGAATTAGGCGCGGTTGTTTTTGCATTAAAGACTTGGAGGCACTACTTATATGGGGTCAAAAGTATTATATATACCGACCACAAAAGTCTTCAACACATATTTAATCAGAAACAACTGAATAAGAGGCAGCGTAGGTGGATTGAATTATTGAATGATTACGACTTTGAGATTCGTTACCACCCGGGGAAGGCAAATGTGGTAGCCGATGCCTTGAGCAGGAAGGACAGAGAACCCATTCGAGTAAAATCTATGAATATAATGATTCATAATAACCTTACTACTCAAATAAAGGAGGCGCAACAAGGAGTTTTAAAAGAGGGAAATTTAAAGGATGAAATACCCAAAGGATCGGAGAAGCATCTTAATATTCGGGAAGACGGAACCCGGTATAGGGCTGAAAGGATTTGGGTACCAAAATTTGGAGATATGATAGAAATGGTACTTAGAGAAGCTCATAAAACCAGATACTCAATACATCCTGGAACGGGGAAGATGTACAAGGATCTCAAGAAACATTTTTGGTGGCCGGGTATGAAAGCCAATGTTGCTAAATACGTAGGAGAATGTTTGACGTGTTCTAAGGTCAAAGCTGAGCATCAGAAACCATCAGGTGTACTTCAATAACCCGAAATCCTGGAATGGAAATTGGAAGACATTACCATGGATTTCATCACTAAATTGCCAAGGACTGCAAATGGTTTTGATACTATTTGGGTAATAGTTGATCGTCTCACCAAATCAGTACACTTCCTACCAATAAGAGAAGATGACAAGATGGAGAAGTTAGCACGACTGTATTTGAAGGAAGTCATCTCCAGACATGGAATACCAATCTCTATTATCTCTGATAGGGATGGCAGATTTATTTCAAGATTCTGGCAGACATTACAGCAAGCATTAGGAACTCGTCTAGACATGAGTACTGCCTATCATCCACAAACTAATGGGCAGAGTGAAAGGACGATACAAACGCTTGAAGACATGCTACGAGCATGTGTTATTGATTTCAGAAACAGTTGGGATCGACATCTACCGTTAGCAGAATTTTCCTACAACAACAGCTACCATTCAAGCATTGAGATGGCGCCGTTTGAAGCACTTTATGGTAGAAAGTGCAGGTCACCGATTTGTTGGAGTGAAGTGGGGGATAGACAGATTACGGGTCCGGAGATTATACAAGAAACTACCAAGAAGATCATCCAAATTCAACAACGGTTGAAAACCGCCCAAAGTCGACAAAAGAGCTACGCTGACATTAAAAGAAAAGATATAGAATTTGAAATTGGAGAGATGGTCATGCTTAAAGTTGCACCTTGGAAAGGCGTTGTTCGATTTGGGAAACGAGAGAAATTAAATCCAAGGTATATTGGACCATTCAAGATTATTGATCGTGTCAGACCAGTAGCTTACCGACTTGAGTTACCTCAACAACTCGCGGCTGTACATAACACTTTCCACGTCTCGAATTTGAAGAAATGTTTTGCTAAAGAAGATCTCACTATTCCGTTAGATGAAATCCAAATCAACGAAAAACTTCAATTCATCGAAGAACCCGTCGAAATAATGGATCGTGAGGTTAAAAGACTTAAGCAAAACAAGATACCAATTGTTAAGGTTCGATGGAATGCTCGTAGAGGACCCGAGTTCACCTGGGAGCGTGAAGATTAGATGAAGAAGAAATACTCGCATCTATTTGCAGAAGATTCGTCAACACCTTCAACAGCTTAAAATTTCAGGACGAAATTTATTTAACGGGTAGGTACTGTAGTGACCCGAACTTTTCCATGTTTATATATATTAATTGAGATTGATATTTACATGATTAAATGTTTCCAACATGTTAAGCAATCAAACTTGTTAAGACTTGATTAATTGAAATATGTTTCATATAGACAATTGACCACCCAAGTTGACCGGTGATTCACGAACGTTAAAACTTGTAAAAACTATATGATGACATATATATGGATATATATATAGTTAACATGATACTATGATAAGTAAACATATCATTAAGTATATTAACAATGAACTACATATGTAAAAACAAGACTACTAACTTAATGATTTTGAAACGAGACATATATGTAACGATTATCGTTGTAAAGACATTTAATGTATATATATCATATTAAGAGATATTCATACATGATAATATCAAGATAATATAATAATTTAAAATCTCATTTGATATTATAAACATTGGGTTAACAACATTTAACAAGATCGTTAACCTAAAGGTTTCAAAACAACACTTACATGTAACGACTAACGATGACTTAACGACTCAGTTAAAATGTATATACATGTAGTGTTTTAATATGTATTTATACACTTTTGAAAGACTTCAATACACTTATCAAAATACTTCTACTTAACGAAAATGCTTACAATTACATCCTCGTTCAGTTTCATCAACAATTCTACTCGTATGCACCCGTATTCGTACTCGTACAATACATAGCTATTAGATGTATGTACTATTGGTATATACACTCCAATGATCAGCTCTTAGCAGCCCATGTGAGTCACCTAACACATGTAGGAACCATCATTTGGCAACTAGCATGAAATATCTCATAAAATTACAAAAATATGAGTAATCATTCATGACTTATTTACATGAAAACAAAATTACATATCCTTTATATATAATCCATACACCAACGACCAAAAACAATTACAAATACTTTCATTCTTTAATTTTATTCATCTAATTGATCTCTCTCAAGTTCTATCTTCAAGTTCTAAGTGTTCTTCATATATTCTACAAGTTCTAGTTACATAAAATCAAGAATACTTTCAAGTTTGCTAGCTCACTTCCAATCTTGTAAGGTGATCATCCAACCTCAGGAAATCTTTGTTTCTTACAGTAGGTTATCATTCTAATACAAGGTAATAATCATATTCAAACTTTGGTTCAATTTCTATAACTATAACAATCTTATTTCAAGTGATGATCTTACTTGAACTTGTTTTGGTGTCATGATTCTGCTTCAAGAACATCGATCCATCCAAGGATCCATTGAAGCTAGATCTATTTTTCTCTTTTCCAGTAGGTTTATCCAAGGAACTTAAGGTAGTAATGATGTTCATAACATCATTCGATTCATACATATAAAGCTATCTTATTCGAAGGTTTAAACTTGTAATCACTAGAACATAGTTTAGTTAATTCTAAACTTGTTCGCAAACAAAAGTTAATCCTTCTAACTTGACTTTTAAAATCAACTAAACACATGTTCTATATCTATATGATATGCTAACTTAATGATTTAAAACCTGGAAACACGAAAAACACCGTAAAACCGGATTTACGCCGTCGTAGTAACACCGCGGGCTGTTTTGGGTTAGTTAATTAAAAACTATGATAAACTTTGATTTAAAACTTGTTATTCTGAGAAAATGATTTTTATTATGAACATGAAACTATATCCAAAAATTATGGTTAAACTCAAAGTGGAGGTATGTTTTCTAAAATGGTCATCTAGACGTCGCTCTTTCGACTGAAATGACTACCTTTACAAAAATGACTTGTAACTTATTTTTCCGACTATAAACCTATACTTTTTCTGTTTAGATTCATAAAATAGAGTTCAATATGACACCATAGCAATTTGATTCACTCAAAACGGATTTAAAATGAAGAAGTTATGGGTAAAACAAGATTGGATAATTTTTCTCATTTTAGCTACGTGAAAATTGGTAACAAATCTATTCCAACCATAACTTAATCAACTTGTATTATATATTATGTAATCTTGAGATACCATAGACACATATACAATGTTTCGACCTATCATGTCGACACATCTATATATATTTCGGAACAACCATAGACACTCTATATATGAATGTTGGAGTTACCTATACAGGGTTGAGGTTGATTCCAAAATATATATAGTTTGAGTTGTGATCAATACTGAGATACGTATACACTGGGTCGTGGATTCATTCAAGATAATATTTATCGATTTATTTCTGTACATCTAACTGTGGACAACTAGTTGTAGGTTACTAACGAGGACAGCTGACTTAATAAACTTAAAACATCAAAATACATTAAAAGTGTTGTAAATATATTTTGAACATACTTTGATATATATGTATATATTGTTATAGGTTCGTGAATCAACCAGTGGCCAAGTCTTACTTCCCAACGAAGTAAAAATCTGTGAAAGTGAGTTATAGTCCCACTTTTAAAATCTAATATTTTTGGGATGAGAATACATGCAGGTTTTATAAATGATTTACAAAATAGACACAAGTACGCGAAACTACATTCTATGGTTGAATTATCGAAATCGAATATGCCCCTTTTTATTAAGTCTGGTAATCTAAGAATTAGGGAACATACAGCCTAATTGACGCGAATCCTAAAGATAGATCTATTGGGCCTAACAAACCCCATCCAAAGTACCGGATGCTTTAGTACTTCGAAATTTATATCATATCCGAAGGGTGTCCCGGAATGATGGGGATATTCTTATATATGCATCTTGTTAATGTCGGTTACCAGGTGTTCACCATATGAATGATTTTTATCTCTATGTATGGGATGTGTATTGAAATATGAAATCTTGTGGTCTATTATTATGATTTGATATATATAGGTTAAACCTATAACTCACCAACATTTTTGTTGACGTTTTAAGCATGTTTATTCTCAGGTGATTATTAAGAGCTTCCGCTGTCGCATACTTAAATAAGGACGAGATTTGGAGTCCATGCTTGTATGATATTGTGTAAAAACTGCATTCAAGAAACTTATTTTGTTGTAACATATTTGTATTGTAAACCATTATGTAATGGTCGTGTGTAAACAGGATATTTTAGATTATCATTATTTGATAATCTACGTAAAGCTTTTTAAAACCTTTATCTATGAAATAAAGGTTATGGTTTGTTTTAAAAATGAATGCAGTCTTTGAAAAACGTCTCATATAGAGGTTAAAACCTCGCAACGAAATCAATTAATATGGAACGTTTTTAATCAATAAGAACGGGACATTTCAGTTGGTATCCGAGCGTTGGTCTTAGAGAACCAGAATTTTGCATTAGTGTGTCTTATCGAGTTTGTTAGGATGCATTAGTGAGTCTGGACTTCGACCGTGTTTACTTGAAAAATGATTGCTTAACAAATTTTGTTGGAAACTATATATTTTTAACATGTGAATATTATGTGATATATTAATCTCTTAACGAGTTTGATATTATGTGATAGATGTCTACCTCTAGAACAAGTCCTATTGACTCACCTAATAATAATGAAGAGTCAAATGTAAATTGGAATGATTCGTGAACTGATTCACAAGTTCCCGAAGAGGAACCGGAAGAAGAGTCGGAACCGGAAGAAGAATCGGAACCGGAAGAAGAATCCGAACCGGATGAAGAAATAGAACCGGTGGGGGAAATAATAAAACGGTTAAGTAAAAGAAAATCCTCAACCAACCGACCAAGGTTAATTATGGTCAATGGTGTTTTCGCCAAGGAAGCAAAATATTGGGAGGATTACCAATTCTCCGATGAATCGGATTCCGACGAGAATTTCGATGATGTTATAGAAATTACCCCAACTGAATTAAAAAAGGCAAAAGAAAATAATAAGGGAAAGGGCATAAAAATAGAGAAATCTAATTCCAACCCCGATGAACTTTATATGTATCGTCAACCCCCGAAGCCCTTAAGTTGTAACAATGACCCGGGAACCTCTAAACCACCAGGTTTTTCTAAACCAATGTGGAAAACGACGGCTCGTATTAGGGGAACATCATATATCCCTAGAAACTTGGCAAAACGAACCAAAACCGAAGAAGAGGAAACGAGCGAGTCGGAATAAGATAGTTGTATTTGTGTGGTGTAATATATGTAATATAGTGTGCTTATGCTTTATGATATATGTAAAAATTGCTTGTATTAATAAGTAAACTTTTTTTTTGAATCTAACTCTTGTCTATTTTACAGTTTAAAAACACAAAATGGATAGACAACCCAATATTTTAAGAGACCTACCCGGAGACATGATTGATGAAATCTTGTCTAGAGTCGGTCAGAATTCCTCGGCACAACTATTTAAGGCGAAATCAGTTTGCAAGACATTCGAAGAACGTTCCAAGAATGTCTTGGTTTATAAGAGACTTTCGTTTGAAAGATGGGGGATATCACATTGGGAAACCCATAAGTTACGATGTGTTTACTTTGACGCATATACTGCGGCGAACCCAAATGCTATTTTACGCAACGGGTTAAGAAATTATTTTGACTCAATGTATCCGAATATAGGACTTCATGATTTAGAAAAAGCGGCTAACATGCAACATAAAGAAGCATGCTATACTTACAGGTTAGTAATGTTCGCTTCTCACCAAAGTGAGAAAAAGAACATCGGGCTACAACTATTAAACAAAACGTTACCACAAGTGACGGAGTCGGTAACTGTTGGTCATTATGTAACCCTCGTCCCTTTGACGACGTTACAACACGCTGTCTTATCAACGGCCATAACGGTTATGTTCCACAAGACCAAGGATGGGAAGTAGTCCTAGTAAAACCAGAATGCATGACTTGTTTCTGGACGTATGAATTACGTGTCTTTATTGCCTTTGCTGAACGACTTGTGTACTAGCTAGAATTATCTTCACAACCATCTTGTATCAAATTTATTGTGTGCTATATTTCATGCTATATGTAAAATAAGCGGTATTGTAAGTTTGTAAAATATTGTGTAAAAGTTTGAACGCGAAATATTATTATAATCAGTTTTTCATATAGAATTGTAGTAGTTGAATTGTATATTAGCTACTAAGTTTGAACTTAACGGGTAGGTACTACCCGAATTTAAACTTATAAAACGCTAATATGAAGAAAAAGCTTTTATAAATGAGTTCATATTATGCTACGAAATACTATTAACTACTCTTAATATTCTGTATGATTAACTTGTTCCATTTGACTATTTTGAAGGAAATGGCACCGACTACTCGACACACCATGAATATGAATGAAGAGGAATTCCGTACTTTTCTAGCTTCAAACATAGCCGCAGTACAGGCTGCACTACATACCAACAATAACCTTGGATCTAGTAGTACAGGAAATCGTGTAGGATGCACCTACAAAGAATTCACTGCCTGCAAACCTTTGGAATTTGATGGAACCGAAGGACCGATCGGATTGAAACGGTGGACCGAAAAGGTCGAATCGGTGTTTGCCATAAGTAAGTGTACTGAAGAGGACAAAGTAAAGTACGCTACGCATACCTTCACAAGTTCTGCTTTAACATGGTGGAATACCTATCTAGAGCAAGTGGGACAAGACGATGCGTACGCACTACCGTGGTCAGCATTCAAGCACTTGATGAACGAGAAGTACCGTCCCAGAACCGAGGTCAATAAGCTCAAGACAGAACTTAGAGGGTTACGAACCCAAGGATTTGATATTACCACGTACGAAAGACGATTCACAGAATTGTGCCTATTGTGTCCGGGAGCATTCGAAGATGAGGAAGAGAAGATCGACGCGTTTGTGAAAGGATTACCGGAAAGAATCCGAGAAGATATAAGTTCACACGAGCCCGCCTCCATACAACAGGCATGTAGAATGGCTCACAAACTCGTGAACCAGATTGAAGAAAGAATTAAGAACAGACTGCTGAAGAGGCCAATGTGAAGCAAGTCAAAAGAAAGTGGGAGGAAAACGGTGATAAGAATCACCAATACAACAACAACAGCAATTACAACAATAATCGCAACAATTATCCCAACAATCGCAACATCAATCGCAACTACAACAAACGGCCCAACAACAACAACAACAACAACAACAGCAACTACAACAATCATCCCAGCAACAATAATAACCGCAACAACAACAACAATCAGAAGCAGCTATGCCAAAGGTGTGAAAAGAATCACTCGGGGTTCTGCACCAAATTTTGCAATAAGTGTAAAAGAAATGGTCATAGCGCGGCGAAGTGTGAGGTCTACGGACCAGGGGTTAATAGAACGAAAGAAACAAATGGTGTCGGAACGAGTAATGGCGGAGCAAGTAGTGTCGGAGCAAGTTATGCCAATGTAGTTTGTTATAAATGTGTAAAACCGGGCCACATTATTAGAAATTGCCTGAACCAGGAGAACACGAATGGACAAGGCCGTGGAAGAGTTTTCAATATTAATGCGGCAGAGGCACAGGAAGACCCGGAGCTTGTTACGGGTACGTTTCTTATTGACAATAAATCTGCTTACGTTTTATTTGATTCGGGTGCGGATAGAAGCTATATGAGTAGAGATTTTTGTGCTAAATTAAGTTTTCCATTGACGCCTTTGGATAGTAAATTTTTACTAGAATTAGCAAATGGTAAATTAATTTCAGCAGATAATATATGTCGGAATCGAGAAATTAAACTGGTTAGCAAAACATTTAAGATTGATTTGATACCAGTAGAGTTAGGGAGTTTTGATGTGATAATCGGTATGGACTGGTTGAAAGAAGTGAAAGCGGAGATCGTTTGTTACAAAAATGCAATTCGCATTATACGAGAAAAAGGAAAACCCTTAATGGTGTACGGAGAAAAGGGCAACACGAAGCTACATCTTATTAGTAATTTGAAGGCACAAAAACTAATAAGAAAAGGTTGCTATGCTGTTCTAGCACACGTCGAGAAAGTACAAGCTGAAGAAAAGAGCATCAATGATGTTCCCGTCGCAAAAGAATTTCCTGATGTATTTCTGAAAGAATTACCGGGATTACCCCCACAACGATCCGTTGAATTTCAAATAGAACTTGTACCAGGAGCTGCACCAATAGCTCGTGCTCCTTACAGACTCGCACCCAGCGAGATGAAAGAACTGCAGAGCCAATTACAAGAACTTTTAGAGCATGGTTTCATTCGACCAAGCACATCACCATGGGGAGCTCCTGTTTTGTTTGTCAAGAAGAAAGATGGTACATTCAGGTTGTGTATCGACTACCGAGAGTTGAACAAACTTACCATCAAGAACCGCTACCCACTACCGAGAATCGACGACTTATTTGATCAACTACAAGGCTCGTCTATTTATTCAAAGATTGACTTACGTTCCGGGTATCATCAAATGCGGGTGAAAGAAGATGATATTCCAAAGACTGCTTTCAGAACACGTTACGGTCATTACGAGTTTATGGTCATGCCGTTTGGTTTAATTAATGCACCAGCTGTGTTCATGGACCTTATGAACCGAATGTGTGGACCATACCTTGACAAGTTTGTCATTGTTTTCATTGATGACATACTTATTTACTCAAAGAATGACCAAGAACACGGTGAACATTTGAGAAAGGTGTTAGAATTATTGAGGAAGGAAGAATTGTACGCTAAGTTTTCAAAGTGTGCATTTTGGTTGGAAGAAGTTCAATTCCTCGGTCACATAGTGAACAAAGAAGGTATCCAGGTGGACCCGGCAAAGATCGAAACCGTTGAAAAGTGGGAAACCCCAAAAACTCCAAAACACATACGCCAGTTTTTAGGACTAGCTGGTTACTACAGAAGGTTCATCCAAGACTTTTCCAGAATAGCAAAACCCTTGACTGCATTAACGCATAAAGGGAAGAAATTTGAATGGAATGATGAACAAGAGAAAGCGTTTCAGTTATTGAATAAAAAGCTAACTACGGCACCTATATTGTCATTGCCTGAAGGGAATAATGATTTTGTGATTTATTGTGATGCATCAAAGCAAGGTCTCGGTTGTGTATTAATGCAACGAACGAAGGTGATTGCTTATGCGTCTAGACAATTGAAGATTCACGAACAAAATTATACGACGCATGATTTGGAATTAGGCGCAGTTGTTTTTGCATTAAAGACTTGGAGGCACTACTTATATGGGGTCAAAAGTATTATATATACCGACCACAAAAGTCTTCAACACATATTTAATCAGAAACAACTGAATATGAGGCAGCGTAGGTGGATTGAATTATTGAATGATTACGACTTTGAGATTCGTTACCACCCGGGGAAGGCAAATGTGGTAGCCGATGCCTATAGCAGGAAGGACAGAGAACCCATTCGAGTAAAATCTATGAATATAATGATTCATAATAACCTTACTACTCAAATAAAGGAGGCGAAACAAGGAGTTTTAAAAAAGGGAAATTTAAAGGATGAAATACCCAAAGGATCGGAGAAGCATCTTAATATTCGGGAAGACGGAACCCGGTATAGGGCTGAAAGGATTTGGGTACCAAAATTTGGAGATATGAGAGAAATGGTACTTAGAGAAGCTCATAAAACCAGATACTCAATACATCCTGGAATGGGGAAGATGTACAAGGATCTCAAGAAACATTTTTGGTGGCCAGGTATGAAAGCCGATATTGCTAAATATGTAGGAGAATGTTTGACGTGTTCTAAGGTCAAAGCTGAGCATCAGAAACCATCAGGTCTACTTCAACAACCCAAAATCCCGGAATGGAAATGGGAAAACATTACCATGGATTTCATCACTAAATTGCCAAGGACTGCAAGTGGTTTTGATACTATTTGGGTAATAGTTGATCGTCTCACCAAATCAGCACACTTCCTGCCAATAAGATAAGATGACAAGATGGAGAAGTTAGCACGACTGTATTTGAAGGAAGTCGTCTCCAGACATGGAATACCAATCTCTATTATCTCTGATAGGGATGGCAGATTTATTTCAAGATTCTGGCAGACATTACAGCAAGCATTAGGAACTCGTCTAGACATGAGTACTGCCTATCATCCACAAACTGATGGATAGAGCGAAAGGACGATACAAACGCTTGAAGATATGCTACGAGCATGTGTTATTGATTTCGGAAACAGTTGGGATCGACATCTACCGTTAGCAGAATTTTCCTACAACAACAGCTACCATTCAAGCATTGAGATGATGCCGTTTGAAGCACTTTATGGTAGAAAGTACAGGTCTCCGATTTGTTGGAGTGAAGTGGGGGTTAGACAGATTACGAGTCCGGAGATAATACAAGAAACTACTGAGAAAAGCATACAAATTCAACAAAGATTGAAAACCGCCCAAAGTCGACAAAAGAGCTACGCGGACAGTAAAAGAAAAGATATAGAGTTTGAAATTGGAGAAATGGTCATGCTTAAGGTTTCACCTTGGAAAGGCGTTGTTCGATTTGGTAAACGGGGGAAACTAAATCCAAGGTACATTGGACCATTCAAGATTATAGATCGTGTCGGACCAGTAGCTTACCAACTGGAGCTACCTCAACAACTCGCGGCTGTACATAACACTTTCCACGTCTCGAATTTGAAGAAATGTTTTGCTAAAGATGATCTCACTATTCCGTTAGATGAAATCCAAATCAACAAAAAACTCCAATTCATCGAAGAACCCGTCGAAATAATGGATCGTGAGGTTAAAAGACTTAAGCAAAACAAGATACCAATTGTTAAGGTTCGATGGAATGCTCGTAGAGGACCCGAGTTCACCTGGGAGCGTGAAGATCAGATGAAGAAGAAATACCCGCATCTATTTCCAGAAGATTCGTCAACACCTTCACCTGCTTAAAATTTCGGGACGAAATTTATTTAACGGGTAGGTACTGTAATGACCCGAACTTTTCCATGTTTATGTATATATTAAATGAAATTGTTATTTACATGATTAAGTGTTTCCAACATGTTAAGCAATCAAACTTGTTAAGACTTGATTAATTGAAATAGGTTTCATATAGACAATTGACCACCCAAGTTGACCGGTGATTCACGAACGTTAAAACTTGTAAAAACTATACGATGACATATATATGGTTATATATATAGTTAACATGATTTTATTATAAGTATGTATCTCATTAGGTATTTTAACAATGAGTTATATACATAAAAATGAGACTATTAATTTAAGAAACTCGAAAACGATATATATAACGATTATCGTTATAACAACGTCTTACTAGGTACATATGAATCATATTAAGATATTAATACACTTGGTTAATTATGTTAAATGATAAGTAAATATATTATTAAGTGTATTAATAATGAAATACATATGTAAAAATAAGACTACTAACTTAATGATTTCGAAACGAGACATATATGTAACGATTATCGTTGTAACGACATTTAATGTATATATATCATCTTAAGAGATATTCATACATGATAATGTCATGATAATATAATAATTTAAAATCTCATTTGATATTATAAACATTGGGTTAACAACATTTAACAAGATCGTTAACCTAAAGGTTTCAAAACAACACTTACATGTAACGACTAACGATGACTTAACGACTCAGTTAAAATGTATATACATGTAGTGTTTTAATATGTATTTATAAACTTTTAAAAGACTTCAATACACTTATCAAAATACTTCTACTTAACAAAAATGCTTACAATTACATCCTCGTTCAGTTTCATCAACAATTCTACTCGTATGCACCCGTATTCGTACTCGTACAATACACAGCTTTTAGATGTATGTACTATTGGTATATACACTCCAATGATCAGATCTTAGCAGCCCATGTGAGTCACCTAACACATGTGGGAACCATCATTTGGCAACTAGCATGAAATATCTCATAAAATTACAAAAATATGAGTAATCATTCATGACTTATTTACATGAAAACAAAATTACATATCCTTTATATCTAATCCATACACCAACGACCAAAAACACCTAAAAACACTTTCATTCTTCAATTTTCTTCATCTAATTGATCTCTCTCAAGTTCTATCTTCAAGTTCTAAGTGTTCTTCATAAATTCTACAAGTTCTAGTTACATAAAATCAAGAATACTTTCAAGTTTGCTAGCTCACTTCCAATCTTGTAAGGTGATCATCCAACCTCAAGAAATCTTTGTTTCTTAAAGTAGGTTATCATTATAATACAAGGTAATAATAATATTCAAACTTTGATTCAATTTCTATAACTATAACAATCTTATTTCAAGTGATGATCTTACTTGAACTTGTTTTCGTGTCATGATTCTGCTTCAAGAACTTCGAGCCATCCAAGGATCCGTTGTAAGCTAAATCCATTTTTCTCTTTTCCAGTAGGTTTATCCAAGGAACTTAAGGTAGTAATGATGTTCATAACATCATTCGATTCATACATATAAAGCTATCTTATTCGAAGGTTTAAACTTGTAATCACTAGAACATAGTTTAGTTAATTCTAAACTTGTTCGCAAACAAAAGTTAATCCTTCTAACTTGAATTTTAAAATCAACTAAACACATGTTCTATATCTATATGATATGCTAACTTAATGATTTAAAACCTGGAAACACGAAAAACACCGTAAAACCGGATTTACGCCGTCGTAGTAACACCGCGGGCTGTTTTGGGTTAGTTAATTAAAAACTATGATAAACTTTGATTTAAAAGTTGTTTTTCTGAGAAAATGATTTTTATTATGAACATGAAACTATATCCAAAAATTATGGTTAAACTCAAAGTGGAAGTATGTTTTCTAAAATGGTCATCTAGACGTCGTTCTTTCGACTGAAATGACTACCTTTACAAAAACGACTTGTAACTTATTTTTCCGACTATAAACCTATACTTTTTCTGTTTAGATTCATAAAATAGAGTTCAATATGAAACCATAGCAATTTGATTCACTCAAAACGGATTTAAAATGAAGAAGTTATGGGTAAAACAAGATTGGATAATTTTTCTCATTTTAGCTACGTGAAAATTGGTAACAAATCTATTCCAACCATAACTTAATCAACTTGTATTGTATATTATGTAATCTTGAGATACCATAGACACGTATACAATGTTTCGACCTATCATGTCGACACATCTATATATATTTCGGAACAACCATAGACACTCTATATGTGAATGTTGGAGTTAGCTATACAGGGTTGAGGTTGATTCCAAAATATATATAGTTTGACTTGTGATCAATACTGAGATACGTATACACTGGGTCGTGGATTGATTCAAGATAATATTTATCGATTTATTTCTGTACATCTAACTGTGGACAACTAGTTGTAGGTTACTAACGAGGACAGCTGACTTAATAAACTTAAAACATCAAAATATATTAAAAGTGTTGTAAATATATTTTGAACATACTTTGATATATATGTATATATTGTTATAGGTTCGTGAATCAACCAGTGGCCAAGTCTTACTTCCCGACGAAGTAAAAATCTGTGAAAGTGAGTTATAGTCCCACTTTTAAAATCTAATATTTTTGGGATGAGAATACATGCAGGTTTTATAAATGATTTACAAAATAGACACAAGTACGTGAAACTACATTCTATGGTTGAATTATCGAAATCGAATATGCCCCTTTTTATTAAGTCTGGTAATCTAAGAATTAGGGAACAGACACCCTAATTGACGCGAATCCTAAAGATAGATCTATTGGGCCTAACAAACCCCATCCAAAGTACCGGATGCTTTAGTACTTCGAAATTTATATCATATCCGAAGGGTGTCCCGGAATGATGGGGATATTCTTATATATGCATCTTGTTAATGTCGGTTACCAGGTGTTCACCATATGAATGATTTTTATCTCTATGTATGGGATGTGTATTGAAATATGAAATCTTGTGGTCTATTATTATGATTTGATATATATAGGTTAAACCTATAACTCACCAACATTTTTGTTGACGTTTTAAGCATGTTTATTCTCAGGTGATTATTAAGAGCTTCCGCTGTCGCATACTTAAATAAGGACGAGATTTGGAGTCCATGCTTGTATGATATTGTGTAAAAACTGCATTCAAGAAACTTATTTTGTTGTAACATATTTGTATTGTAAACCATTATGTAATGGTCGTGTGTAAACAGGATATTTTAGATTATCATTATTTGATAATCTACGTAAAGCTTTTTAAAACCTTTATCTATGAAATAAAGGTTATGGTTTGTTTTAAAAATGAATGCAGTCTTTGAAAAACGTCTCATATAGAGGTCAAAACCTCGCAACGAAATCAATTAATATGGAACGTTTTTAATCAATAAGAACGGGACATTTCAGTTGGTTTGTTGGTGAGTTATATGTTTAACCTATATATATCAAATCATAATAATAGACCACAAGATTTCATATTTCAATACACATCCCATACATAGAGATAAAAATCATTCATATGGTGAACACCTGGTAACTGACATTAACAAGATGCATATATAAGAATATCCCCATCATTCCGGGACACCCTTCGGATATGATATAAATTTCGAAGTACTAAAGCATCCAGTACTTTTGATGGGGTTTGTTAGTCCCAATAGATCTATCTTTAGGATTCGCGTCAATTAGGGTGTCTGTTCCCTAATTCTTAGATTACCAGACTTAATAAAAAGGGGCATATTCGATTTCGATAATTCAACCATAGAATGTAGTTTCACGTACTTGTGTCTATTTTGTAAATCATTTATAAAACCTGCATGTATTCTCATCCCAAAAATATTAGATTTTAAAAGTGGGACTATAACTCACTTTCACAGATTTTTTACTTCGTCGGGAAGTAAGACTTGGCCACTGGTTGATTCACGAACCTATAACAATATATACATATATATTAAAGTATGTTCAAAATATATTTACAACACTTTTAATATATTTTGATGTTTTAAGTTTATTAAGTCAGCTGTCCTCGTTAGAAACCTACAACTAGTTGTCCACAGTTAGATGTACAGAAATAAATCGATAAATATTATCTTGAATCAATCCACGACCCAGTGTATACGTATCTCAGTATTGATCACAACTCAAACTATATATATTTTGGAATCAACCTCAACCCTGTATAGCTAACTCCAACATTCACATATAGAGTGTCTATGGTTGTTCCGAAATATATATAGATGTGTCGACATGATAGGTCGAAACATTGTATACGTGTCTATGGTATCTCAAGATTACATAATATACAATACAAGTTGATTAAGTTATGGTTGGAATAGATTTGTTACCAATTTTCACGTAGCTAAAATGAGAAAAATTATCCAATCTTGTTTTACCCATAACTTCTTCATTTTAAATCCGTTTTGAGTGAATCAAATTGCTATGGTTTCATATTGAACTCTATTTTATGAATCTAAACAGAAAAAGTATAGGTTTATAGTCAGAAAAATAAGTTACAAGTCGTTTTTGTAAAGGTAGTCATTTCAGTCGAAAGAATGACGTCTAGATGACCATTTTAGAAAACATACTTCCACTTTGAGTTTAACCATAATTTTTGGATATAGTTTCATGTTCATAATAAAAATCATTTTCTCAGAATAACAACTTTTAAATCAAAGTTTATCATAGTTTTTAATTAACTAACCCAAAACAGCCCGCGGTGTTACTACGACGGCGTAAATCCGGTTTTACGGTGTTTTTCGTGTTTCCAGGTTTTAAATAATTAAGTTAGCATATCATATAGATATAGAACATGTGTTTAGTTGATTTTAAAAGTCAAGTTAGAAGGATTAACTTTTGTTTGCGAACAAGTTTAGAATTAACTAAACTATGTTCTAGTGATTACAAGTTTAAACCTTCGAATAACATAGCTTTATATGTATGAATCGAATGATGTTATGAACATCATTACTACCTTAAGTTCCTTGGATAAACCTACTGGAAAAGAGAAAAATGGATTTAGCTTCAACGGATCCTTGGATGGCTCGAAGTTCTTGAAGCAGAATCATGACACGAAAACAAGTTCAAGTAAGATCATCACTTTAAATAAGATTGTTATAGTTATAGAAATTGAACCAAAGTTTGAATATGATTATTACCTTGTATTAAAATGATAACCTACTATAAGAAACAAAGATTTCTTGAGGTTAGATGATCACCTTACAAGATTGGAAGTGAGCTAGCAAACTTGAAAGTATTCTTGATTTTATGTAACTAGAACTTGTAGAATTTATGAAGAACACTTAAAACTTGAAGATAGAACTATATCATAAAATATAGTTCCATTTGACTATTTTGAAGGAAATGACACCGACTACTCGACACACCGTGAATATGAATGAAGAGGAATTCCGTACCTTTCTAGCTTCAAACATAGCCGCAGTACAGGCTGCGCTACATACCAACAATAACCTTGGATCTAGTAGTACAGGAAATCGTGTAGAATGCACCTACAAAGAATTCACTGCCTGCAAACCTTTGGAATTTGATGGAACCGAAGGACCGATCGGATTGAAACGGTGGACCGAGAAGGTCGAATCGGTGTTTGCCATAAGTAAGTGTACTGAAGAGGACAAAGTGAAGTACTCTACACATACCTTCACAGGTTCTGCGTTAACATGGTGGAATACCTATCTAGAGCAAGTGGGACAAGTTGATGCGTACGCACTACCGTGGTCAGCATTCAAGCACTTGATGAACGAGAAGTACCGTCCCAGAACCGAGGTCAATAAGCTCAAGACAGAACTTAGAGGGTTACGAACCCAAGGATTTGATATTACCACGTACGAAAGACGATTCACAGAATTGTGCCTATTGTGTCCGGGAGCATTCGAAGATGAGGAAGAGAAGATCGACGCGTTTGTGAAAGGATTACCGGAAAGAATCCAAGAAGATATAAGTTCACACGAGCCCGCCTCCATACAACAGGCATGTAGAATGGCTCACAAACTCGTGAACCAGATTGAAGAAAGAATTAAAGAACAGACTGCTGAAGAGGCCAATGTGAAGCAAGTCAAAAGAAAGTGGGAGGAAAACGGTGATAAGAATCACCAATACAACAACAACAGCAATTACAACAATAATCGCAACAATTATCCCAACAATCGCAACATCAATCGCAACTACAACAAACGGCCCAACAACAACAACAACAACAACAACAGCAACTACAACAATCATCCCAACAACAATAATAACCGCAACAACAACAACAATCAGAAGCAACTATGCCAAAGGTGTGAAAAGTATCACTCGGGGTTCTGCACCAAATTTTGCAACAAGTGTAAAAGAAATGGTCATAGCACGGCGAAGTGTGAGGTCTACGGACTAGGGGTTAATAGAACGAAAGGAACAAATGGTGTCCGAACGAGTAATGGCGGAGCAAGTAGTGTCGGAGCAAGTTATGCCAATGTAGTTTGTGGAAAACCGGGCCACATTATTAGAAATTTCCCGAACCAGGAGAACACGAATGGACAAGGCCGTGGAAGAGTTTTCAATATTAATGCGGCAGAGGCACAGGAAGACCCGGAGCTTGTTACGGGTACGTTTCTTATTGACAATAAATCTGCTTACGTTTTATTTGATTCGTGTGCGGATAGAAGCTATATGAGTAGAGATTTTTGTGCTAAATTAAGTTGTCCATTGACACCGTTGGATAGTAAATTTTTACTCGAATTAGCAAACGGTAAATTAATATCAGCAGATAATATATGCCGGAATCGAGAAATTAAACTGGATAGCGAAATATTTAAGATTGATTTGATACCAGTAGAGTTAGGGAGTTTTGATGTGATAATCGGTATGGACTGGCTGAAGAAGGTGAAAGTAGAGATCGTATGTTATAAAAATGCAATTCGCATTGTACGAGAAGAAGGAGAACCCTTAATGGTGTACGGAGAAAAGGGCAACATGAAGCTACATCTTATTAGTAATTTGAAGGCACAAAAACTAATAAGAAAAGGTTGCTATGCTATTCTAGCACACGTCGAGAAAGTACAAACTGAAGAAAAGAGCATCAATGATGTTCCTGTCGCAAAAGAATTTTCCGATGTATTTCCGAAAGAATTACCGGGACTACCACCACATCGATCTGTTGAATTTCAAATAGATCTTGTACCAGGAGCTGCACCAATAGCTCGTGCTCCTTACAGACTCGCACCCAGCGAGATGAAAGAACTTTAAAGCCAATTACAAGAACTTTTAGAGCGTGGTTTCATTCGACCAAGCACATCACCGTGGGGAGCTCCTGTTTTGTTTTTCAAAAAGAAAGATGGTACATTCAGGTTGTGTATCGACTACCGAGAGTTGAACAAACTTACCATCAAGAACCGCTACCCACTACCGAGAATCGACGACTTATTTGATCAACTACAAGGCTCGTCTGTTTATTCAAAGATTGACTTACGTTCTGGGTATCATCAAATGCTGGTGAAAGAAGATGATATTCCAAAGACTGCTTTCAGAACACGTTACGGTCATTACGAGTTTATGGTCATGCCATTTGGTTTAACTAATGCACCAGCTGTGTTCATGGACCTTATGAACCGAGTGTGTGGACCATACCTTGACAAGTTTGTCATTGTTTTCATTGATGACATACTTATTTACTCAAAGAATGACCAAGAACACGGTGAACATTTGAGAAAGGTGTTAGAAGTATTGAGGAAGGAAGAATTGTACGCTAAATTTTCAAAGTGTGCATTTTGGTTGGAAGAAGTTCAATTCCTCGGTCACATAGTGAACAAAAAAGGTATTAAGGTGGATCCGGCAAAGATAGAAACTGTTGAAAAGTGGGAAACCCCAAAAACTCCAAAACACATACGCCAGTTTTTAGGACTAGCTGGTTACTACAGAAGGTTCATCCAAGACTTTTCCAGAATAGCAAAACCCTTGACTGCATTAACGCATAAAGGGAAGAAATTTGAATGGAATGATGAACAAGAGAAAGCGTTTCAGTTATTGAAGAAAAAGCTAACTACGGCACCTATATTGTCATTGCCTGAAGGGAATGATGATTTTGTGATTTATTGTGACGCATCAAAGCAAGGTCTCGGTTGTGTATTAATGCAACGAACGAAGGTGATTGCTTATGCGTCTAGACAATTGAAGATTCACGAACAAAATTATACGACGCATGATTTGGAATTAGGCGCGGTTGTTTTTGCATTAAAGACTTGGAGGCACTACTTATATGGGGTCAAAAGTATTATATATACCGACCACAAAAGTCTTCAACACATATTTAATCAGAAACAACTGAATATGAGGCAGCGTAGGTGGATTGAATTATTGAATGATTACGACTTTGAGATTCGTTACCACCCGGGGAAGGCAAACGTGGTAGCCGATGCCTTGAGTAGGAAGGACAGAGAACCCATTCGAGTAAAATCTATGAATATAATGATTCACAATAACCTTACTACTCAAATAAAGGAGGCGCAACAAGGAGTTTTAAAAGAGGGAAATTTAAAGGATGAAATACCCAAAGGATCGGAGCAGCATCTTAATATTCGGGAAGACGGAACCCGGTATAGGGCTAAAAGGATTTGGGTACCAAAATTTGGAGATATGAGAGAAATGGTACTTAGAGAAGCTCATAAAACCAGATACTCAATACATCCTGGAACGGGGAAGATGTACAAGGATCTCAAGAAACATTTTTGGTGGCCGGGTATGAAAGTCGATGTTGCTAAATACGTAGGAGAATGTTTGACGTGTTCTAAGGTCAAAGCTGAGCATCAGAAACCATCAGGTCTACTTCAACAACCCGAAATCCCGGAATGGAAATGGGAAAACATTACCATGGATTTCATCACTAAATTGCCAAGGACTGCAAGTGGTTTTGATACTATTTGGGTAATAGTTGATCGTCTCACCAAATCAGCACACTTCCTGCCAATAAGAGAAGATGACAAGATGGAGAAGTTAGCACGACTGTATTTGAAGGAAGTCGTCTCCAGACATGGAATACCAATCTCTATTATCTCTGATAGGGATGGCAGATTTATTTCAAGATTCTGGCAGACATTACAGCAAGCATTAGGAACTCGTCTAGACATGAGTACTGCCTATCATCCACAAACTGATGGGCAGAGCGAAAGGACGATACAAATGCTTGAAGACATGCTACGAGCATGTGTTATTGATTTCGGAAACAGTTGGGATCGACATCTACCGTTAGCAGAATTTTCCTACAACAACAGCTACCATTCAAGCATTGAGATGGCGCCATTTGAATCACTTTATGGTAGAAAGTGCAGGTCTCCAATTTGTTGGAGTGAAGTGGGGGATAGACAGATTACGGGTCCGGAGATTATACAAGAAACTACCGAGAAGATCATCCAAATTCAACAACGATTGAAAACCGCCCAAAGTCGACAAAAGAGCTACGCTGACATTAAAAGAAAAGATATAGAATTTGAAATTGGAGAGATGATCATGCTTAAAGTTGCACCTTGGAAAGGCGTTGTTCGATTTGGTAAACGAGGGAAATTAAATTCAAGGAATATTGGACCATTCAAGATTATTGATCGTGTCGGACCAGTAGCTTACCGACTTGAGTTACCTCAACAACTCGCAGCTGTACATAACACTTTCCACGTCTCGAATTTGAAGAAATGTTTTGCTAAAGAAGATCTCACTATTTCGTTAGATGAAATCCAAATCAACGAAAAACTTCAATTCATCGAAGAACCCGTCGAAATAATGGATCGTGAGGTTAAAAGACTTAAGCAAAACAAGATACCAATTATTAAGGTTCGATGGAATGCTCGTAGAGGACCCGAGTTCACCTGGGAACGAGAAGATTAGATGAAGAAGAAATACCCGCATTTATTTCCAGAAGATACGTCAACACCTCCAACTGCTTAAAATTTCGGGACGAAATTTATTTAACAGGTAGGTACTGTAGTGACCCGAACTTTTCCATGTTTATGTATATATTAAATGAAATTGTTATTTACATGATTAAGTGTTTCCAACATGTTAAGCAATCAAACTTGTTAAGACTTGATTAATTGAAATAGGTTTCATATAGACAATTGACCACCCAAGTTAACCGGTGATTCATGAACGTTAAAACTTGTAAAAACTATACGATGAAATATATATGGTTATATATATAGTTAACATGATTTTATTATAAGTATGTATCTCATTAGGTATTTTAACAATGAGTTATATACATAAAAATGAGACTATTAATTTAAGAAACTCGAAAACGATATATATAACGATTATCGTTATAACAACGTCTTACTAGGTACATATGAATCATATTAAGATATTGATACACTTGGTTAATTATGTTAAATAATAAGTAAATATATTATTAAGTGTATTAACAATGAAATACATATGTAAAAATAAGACTACTAACTTAATGATTTCGAAACGAGACATATATGTAACGATTATCGTTGTAACGACATTTAATGTATATATATCATATTAAGAGATATTCATACATGATAATATCATGATAATATAATAATTTAAAATCTCATTTGATATTATAAACATTGGGTTAACAACATTTAACAAGATCGTTAACCTAAAGGTTTCAAAACAACACTTACATGTAACGACTAACGATGACTTAACGACTCAGTTAAAATGTATATACATGTAGTGTTTTAATATGTATTTATACACTTTTAAAAGACTTCAATACACTTATCAAAATACTTCTACTTAACAAAAATTCTTACAATTACATCCTCGTTCAGTTTCATCAACAATTCTACTCGTATGCACCCGTATTCGTACTCGTACAATACACAGCTTTTAGATGTATGTACTATTGGTATATACACTCCAATGATCAGCTCTTAGCAGACCATGTGAGTCACCTAACACATGTGGGAACCATCATTTGGCAACTAGCATGAAATATCTCATAAAATTACAAAAATATGAGTAATCATTCATGACTTATTTACATGAAAACAAAATTACATATCCTTTATATCTAATCCATACACCAACGACCAAAAACACCTACAAACACTTTAATTCTTCAATTATCTTCATCTAATTGATCTCTCTCAAGTTCTATCTTCAAGTTCTAAGTGTTCTTCATAAATTCTACAAGTCCTAGTTACATAAAATCAAGAATACTTTCAAGTTTGCTAGCTCACTTCCAATCTTGTAAGGTGATCATCCAACCTCAAGAAATCTTTGTTTCTTACAGTAGGTTATCATTCTAATACAAGGTAATAATCATATTCAAACTTTGGTTCAATTTCTATAACTATAACAATCTTATTTCAAGTGATGATCTTACTTGAACTTGTTTTCGTGTCATGATTCTGCTTCAAGAACTTCGAGCCATCCAAGGATCCGTTGAAGCTAAATCCATTTTTCTCTTTTCCAGTAGGTTTATCCAAGGAACTTAAGGTAGTAATTATGTTCATAACATCATTCGATTCATACATATAAAGCTATCTTATTCGAAGGTTTAAACTTGTAATCACTAGAACATAGTTTAGTTAATTCTAAACTTGTTCGCAAACAAAAGTTAATCCTTCTAACTTGACTTTTAAAATCAACTAAACACATGTTATATATCTATATGATATGCTAACTTAATGATTTAAAACCTGGAAACACGAAAAACACCGTAAAACCGGATTTACGCCGTCGTAGTAACTCCGCGGGCAGTTTTGGGTTAGTTAATTAAAAACTATGATAAACTTTGATTTAAAAGTTGTAATTCTGAGAAAATGATTTTTATTATGAACATGAAACTATATCCAAAAATTATGGTTAAACTCAAAGTGGAAGTATGTTTTCTAAAATGGTCATCTAGACGTCGTTCTTTCGACTGAAATGACTACCTTTACAAAAATGACTTGTAACTTATTTTTTCGACTATAAACCTATACTTTTTCTGTTTAGATTCATAAAATAGAGTTCAATATGAAACCATAGCAATTTGATTCACTCAAAACGGATTTAAAATGAAGAAGTTATGGGTAAAACAAGATTGAATAATTTTTCTCATTTTAGCTACGTGAAAATTGGTAACAAATCTATTCCAACCATAACTTAATCAACTTGTATTGTATATTATGTAATCTTGAGATACCATAGACACGTATACAATGTTTCGACCTATCATGTCGACACATCTATATATATTTCGGAACAACCATAGACACTCTATATGTGAATGTTGAAGTTAGCTATACAGGGTTGAGGTTGATTCCAAAATATATATAGTTTGAGTTGTGATCAATACTGAGATACGTATACACTGGGTCGTGGATTGATTCAAGATAATATTTATCGATTTATTTCTATACATCTAACTGTGGACAACTAGTTGTAGGTTACTAACGAGGACAGCTGACTTAATAAACTTAAAACATCAAAATATATTAAAAGTGTTGTAAATATATTTTGAACATACTTTGATATATATGTATATATTGTTATAGGTTCGTGAATCCACCAGTGGCCAAGTCTTACTTCCCGACGAAGTAAAAATCTGTGAAAGTGAGTTATAGTCCCACTTTTAAAATCTAATATTTTTGGGATGAGAATACATGCAGGTTTTATAAATGATTTACAAAATAGACACAAGTACGTGAAACTACATTCTATGGTTGAATTATTGAAATCGAATATGCCCCTTTTTATTAAGTCTGGTAATCTAAGAATTAGGGAACATACAGCCTAATTGACGCGAATCCTAAAGATAGATCTATTGGGCCTAACAAACCCCATCCAAAGTACCGGATGCTTTAGTACTTCGAAATTTATATCATATCCGAAGGGTGTCCCGGAATGATGGGGATATTCTTATATATGCATCTGATACCAACTGAAATGTCCCGTTCTTATTGATTAAAAACGTTCCATATTAATTGATTTCGTTGCGAGGTTTTGACCTCTATATGAGACGTTTTTCAAAGACTGCATTCATTTTTAAAACAAACCATAACCTTTATTTCATAGATAAAGGTTTTAAAAAGCTTTACGTAGATTATCAAATAATGATAATCTAAAATATCCTGTTTACACACGACCATTACATAATGGTTTACAATACAAATATGTTACAACAAAATAAGTTTCTTGAATGCAGTTTTTACACAATATCATACAAGCATGGACACCAAATCTCGTCCTTATTTAAGTATGCGACAGCGGAAGCTCTTAATAATCACCTGAGAATAAACATGCTTAAAACGTCAACAAAAATGTTGGTGAGTTATAGGTTTAACCTATATATATCAAATCATAATAATAGATCACAAGATTTCATATTTCAATACACATCCCATACATAGAGATAAAAATCATTCATATGGTGAACACCTGGTAACTGACATTAACAAGATGCATATATAAGAATATCCCCATCATTCCGGGACACCCTTCGGATATGATATAAATTTCGAAGTACTAAAGCATCCGGTACTTTGGATGGGGTTTGTTAGGCCCAATAGATCTATCTTTAGGATTCGCGTCAATTAGGGTGTCTGTTCCCTAATTCTTAGATTACCAGACTTAATAAAAAGGGGCATATTCAATTTCGATAATTCAACCATAGAATGTAGTTTCACGTACTTGTGTCTATTTTGTAAATCATTTATAAAACCTGCATGTATTCTCATCCCAAAAATATTAGATTTTAAAAGTGGGACTATAACTCACTTTCACAGATTTTTTACTTCGTCGGGAAGTAAGACTTGGCCACTGGTTGATTCACGAACCTATAACAATATATACATATATATCAAAGTATGTTCAAAATATATTTACAACACTTTTAATATATTTTGATGTTTTAAGTTTATTAAGTCAGCTGTCCTCGTTAGTAACCTACAACTAGTTGTCCACAGTTAGATGTACAGAAATAAATCGATAAATATTATCTTGAATCAATCCACGACCCAGTGTATACGTATCTCAGTATTGATCACAACTCAAACTATATATATTTTGGAATCAACCTCAACCCTGTATAGCTAACTCCAACATTCACATATAGAGTGTCTATGGTTGTTCCGAAATATATATAGATGTGTCGACATGATAGGTCGAAACATTGTATACGTGTCTATGGTATCTCAAGATTACATAATATACAATACAAGTTGATTAAGTTATGGTTGGAATTGATTTGTTACCAATTTTCACGTAGCTAAAATGAGAAAAATTATCCAATCTTGTTTTACCCATAACTTCTTCATTTTAAATCCGTTTTGAGTGAATCAAATTGCTATGGTTTCATATTGAACTCTATTTTATGAATCTAAACAGAAAAAGTATAGGTTTATAGTCGGAAAAATAAGTTACAAGTCGTTTTTGTAAAGGTAGTCAATTCAGTCGAAAGAACGACGTCTAGATGACCATTTTAGAAAACATACTTCCACTTTGAGTTTAACCATAATTTTTGGATATAGTTTCATGTTCATAATAAAAATCATTTTCTCATAATAACAACTTTTAAATCAAAGTTTATCATAGTTTTTAATTAACTAACCCAAAACAGCCCGCGGTGTTACTACGACGGCGTAAATCCGGTTTTACGGTGTTTTTCGTGTTTCCAGGTTTTAAATCATTAAGTTAGCATATCATATAGATATAGAACATGTGTTTAGTTGATTTTAAAAGTCAAGTTAGAAGGATTAACTTTTGTTTGCGAACAAGTTTAGAATTAACTAAACTATGTTCTAGTGATTACAAGTTTAAACCTTCGAATAAGATAGCTTTATATGTATGAATCGAATGATGTTATGAACATCATTACTACCTTAAGTTCCTTGGATAAACCTACTGGAAAAGAGAAAAATGGATTTAGCTTCAACGGATCCTTGGATGGCTCGAAGTTCTTGAAGCAGAATCATGACACGAAAACAAGTTCAAGTAAGATCATCACTTGAAATAAGATTGTTATAGTTATAGAAATTGAACCAAAGTTTGAATATGATTATTACCTTGTATTAGAATGATAACCTACTGTAAGAAACAAAGATTTCTTGAGGTTGGATGATCACCTTACAAGATTGGAAGTGAGCTTGCAAACTTGAAAGTATTCTTGATTTTATGTAACTAGAACTTGTAGAATTTATGAAGAACACTTAGAACTTGAAGACAGAACTTGAGAGAGATCAATTAGATGAAGAAAATTGAAGAATGAAAGTGTTTGTAGGTGTTTTTGGTCGTTGGTGTATGGATTAGATATAAAGGATATGTAATTTTGTTTTCATGTAAATAACTCATGAATGATTACTCATATTTTTGTAATTTTATGAGATATTTCATGCTAGTTGCCAAATGATGGTTCCCACATGTGTTAGGTGACTCACATGGGCTGCTAAGATCTGATCATTGGAGTGTATATACCAATATTACATACATCTAAAAGCTGTGTATTGTACGAGTACGAATACGGGTGCATACGAGTAGAATTGTTGATGAAACTGAACGAGGATGTAATTGTAAGAATTTTTGTTAAGTAGAAGTATTTTGATAAGTGTATTGAAGTCTTTTAAAAGTTTATAAATGCATATTAAACACTACATGTATATACATTTTAACTGAGTCGTTAAGTCATCGTTAGTCGTTACATGTAAGTGTTGTTTTGAAACCTTTAGGTTAACGATCTTGTTAAATGTTGTTAACCCAATGTTTATAATATCAAATGAGATTTTAAATTATTATATTATCATGATATTATCATGTATGAATATCTCTTAATATGATATATATACATTAAATGTCGTTACAACGATAATCGTTACATATATGTCTCGTTTCGAAATCATTAAGTTAGTAGTCTTATTTTTACATATGTATTTCATTGTTAATACACTTAATAATATATTTAATTATCATTTAACATAATTAACCAAGTGTATCAATATCTTAATATGATTCATATGTACCTAGTAAGACGTTGTTATAACGATAATCGTTATATATATCGTTTTCGAGTTTCTTATAATTAATAGTCTCATTTTTATGTATATAACTCATTGTTAAAATACCTAATGAGATACATACTTATAATAAAATCATGTTAACTATATATATAACCATATATATGTCATCGTATAGTTTTTACAAGTTTTAACGTTCGTGAATCACCGGTCAACTTGGGTGGTCAATTGTCTATATGAAACCTATTTCAATTAATCAAGTCTTAACAAGTTTGATTGCTTAACATGTTGGAAACACTTAATCATGTAAATAACAATTTCATTTAATATATACATAAACATGGAAAAGTTCAGGTCACTACAGTACCTACCCGTTAAATAAATTTCGTCCCGAAATTTTAAGCAGTTGGAGGTGTTGACGTATCTTCTGGAAATAAATGCGGGTATTTCTTCTTCATCTGATCTTCTCGTTCCCAAATGAACTTGGGTCCTCTACGAGCATTCCATCGAACCTTAACAATTGGTATCTTGTTTTGCTTAAGTCTTTTAACCTCACGATCCATTATTTCGACGGGTTCTTCGATGAATTGAAGTTTTTCGTTGATTTGGATTTCATCTAACGGAATAGTGAGATCTTCTTTAGCAAAACAATTCTTCAAATTCGAGACGTGGAAAGTGTTATGTACAGCCGCGAGTTGTTGAGGTAACTCAAGTCGGTAAGCTACTGGTCCGACACGATCAATAATCTTGAATGGTCCAATATACCTTGGATTTAATTTCCCTCGTTTACCAAATCGAACAACGCCTTTCCAAGGTGCAACTTTAAGCATGACCATCTCTCCAATTTCAAATATCAAATATCTTTTCTTTTAATGTCAGCGTAGCTCTTTTGTCGACTTTGGGCGGTTTTCAACCGTTGTTGAATTTGGATGATCTTCTCGGTAGTTTCTTGTATAATCTCCGGACCCGTAATCTGTCTATCCCCCACTTCACTCCAACAAATTGGAGACCTGCACTTTCTACCATAAAGTGCTTCAAACGACGCCATCTCAATGCTTGAATGGTAGCTGTTGTTGTAGGAAAATTCTGTTAACGGTAGATGTCGATCCCAACGGTTTCCGAAATCAATAACACATGCTCGTAGCATGTCTTCAAGCGTTTGTATCGTCCTTTCGCTCTGCCCATCAGTTTGTGGATGATAGGTAGTACTCATGTCTAGACGAGTTCCTAATGCTTGCTGTAATGTCTGCCAGAATCTTGAAATAAATCTGCCATCCCTATCAGAGATAATAGAGATTGGTATTCCATGTCTGGAGACGACTTCCTTCAAATACAGTCGTGCTAACTTCTCCATCTTGTCATCTTCTCTTATTGGCAGGAAGTGTGCTGATTTGGTGAGACAATCAACTATTACCCAAATAGTATCAAAACCACTTGCAGTCCTTGGCAATTTAGTGATGAAATCCATGGTAATGTTTTCCCATTTCCATTCCGGGATTTCGGGTTGTTGAAGTAGACCTGATGGTTTCTGATGCTCAGCTTTGACCTTAGAACACGTCAAACATTCTCCTATGTATTTAGCAACATCGGCTTTCATACCCGGCCACCAAAAATGTTTCTTGAGATCCTTGTACATCTTCCCCGTTCCAGGATGTATTGAGTATCTGGTTTTATGAGCTTCTCTAAGTACCATTTCTCTCATATCTCCAAATTTTGGTACCCAAATCCTTTCAGCCCTATACCGGGTTCCGTCTTCCCGAATATTAAGATGCTGCTCCGATCCTTTGGGTATTTCATCCTTTAAATTTCCCTCTTTTAAAACTCCTTGTTGCGCCTCCTTTATTTGAGTAGTAAGGTTATTGTGAATCATTATATTCATAGATTTTACTCGAATGGGTTCTCTGTCCTTCCTGCTCAAGGCCTCGGCTACCACGTTTGCCTTCCCCGGGTGGTAACGAATCTCAAAGTCGTAATCATTCAATAATTCAATCCACCTACGCTGCCTCATATTCAGTTGTTTCTGATTAAATATGTGTTGAAGACTTTTGTGGTCGGTATATATAATACTTTTTACCCCATATAAGTAGTGCCTCCAAGTCTTTAATGCAAAAACAACCGCGCCTAATTCCAAATCATGCGTCGTATAATTTTGTTCGTGAATCTTCAATTGTCTAGACGCATAAGCAATCACCTTCGTTCGTTGCATTAATACACAACCGAGACCTTGCTTTGATGCGTCACAATAAATCACAAAATCATCATTCCCTTCAGGCAATGACAATATAGGTGCCGTAGTTAGCTTTTTCTTCAATAACTGAAACGCTTTCTCTTGTTCATCATTCCATTCAAATTTCTTCCCTTTATGCGTTAATGCAGTCAAGGGTTTTGCTATTCTGGAAAAGTCTTGAATGAACCTTCTGTAGTAACCAGCTAGTCCTAAAAACTAGCGTATGTGTATAATATAGCAAACGGTAAATTAATATCAGCAGATAATATATGCCGGAATCGAGAAATTAAACTGGATAGCGAAATATTTAAGATTGATTTGATACCAGTAGAGTTAGGGAGTTTTGATGTGATAATCGGTGAAAGCAGAGATCGTATGTTATAAAAATGCAATTCGCATTGTACGAGAAGAAGGAGAACGCTTAATGGTGTACGGAGAAAAGGGCAACATGAAGCTACATCTTATTAGTAATTTGAAGGCACAAAAACTAATAAGAAAAGGTTGCTATGCTGTTCTAGCACACGTCGAGAAAGTACAAACTGAAGAAAAGAGCATCAATGATGTTCCTGTCGCAAAAGAATTTTCCGATGTATTTCCGAAAGAATTACCGGGACTACCTCCACATCGATCTGTTGAATTTCAAATAGATCTTGTACCAGGAGCTGCACCAATAGCTCGTGCTCCTTACAGACTCGCACCCAGCGAGATGAAAGAACTGCAAAGTCAATTACAAGAACTTTTAGAGCGTGGTTTCATTCGACCAAGCACATCACCGTGGGGAGCTCCTGTTTTGTTTGTCAAGATGAAAGATGGTACATTCAGGTTGTGTATCGACTACTGAGAGTTGAAAAAACTTACCATCAAGAACCGCTACCCACTACCGAGAATCAACGACTTATTTGATCAACTACAAGGCTCGTCTGTTTATTCAAAGATTGACTTACGTTCCGGGTATCATCAAATGCGGGTGAAAGAAGATGATATTCCAAAGACTGCTTTCAGAACACGTTACGGTCATTATGAGATTATGGTCATGCCGTTTGGTTTAACTAATGCACCAGCTGTGTTCATGGACCTTATGAACCGAGTGTGTGGACCATACCTTGACAAGTTTGTCATTGTTTTCATTGATGACATACTTATTTACTCAAAGAATGACCAAGAACACGGTGAACATTTGAGAAAGGTGTTAGGATTATTGAGGAAGGAAGAATTGTACGCTAAGTTTTCAAAGTGTGCATTTTGGTTGGAAGAAGTTCAATTCCTCGGTCACATAGTGAACAAAGAAGGTATCCAGGTGGACCCGGCAAAGATCGAAACCGTTGAAAAGTGGGAAACCCCAAAAACTACGAAACACATACGCCAGTTTTTAGGACTAGCTGGTTACTACAGAAGGTTCATCCAAGACTTTTCCAGAATAGCAAAACCCTTGACTGCATTAACGCATAAAGGGAAGAAATTTGAATGGAATGATGAACAAGAGAAAGCGTTTCAGTTATTGAAGAAAAAGCTAACTACGGCACCTATATTGTCATTGCCTGAAGGGAATGATGATTTTATGATTTATTGTGACGCATCAAAGCAAGGTCTCGGTTGTGTATTAATGCAACGAAAGAAGGTGATTGCTTATGCGTCTAGACAATTGAAGATTCACGAACAAAATTATACGACGCATGATTTGGAATTAGGCGCGATTGTTTTTGCATTAAAGACTTGGAGGCACTACTTATATGGGGTCAAAAGTATTATATATACCGACCACAAAAGTCTTCAACACATATTTAATCAGAAACAACTGAATATGAGGCAACGTAGGTGGATTGAATTATTGAATGATTACGACTTTGAGATTCGTTACCACCCGGGGAAGGCAAATGTGGTAGCCGATGCCTTAAGCAGGAAGGACAGAGAACCCATTCGAGTAAAATCTATGAATATAATGATTCATAATAACCTTACTACTCAAATAAAGGAGGCGCAACAAGGAGTTTTAAAAAGGGAAATTTAAAGGATGAAATACCCAAAGGATCGGAGAAGCATCTTAATATTCGGGAAGACGGAACCCGGTATAGGGCTGAAAGGATTTGGGTACCAAAATTTGGAGATATGAGAGAAATGGTACTTAGAGAAGCTCATAAAACCAGATACTCAATACATCCTGGAATGGGGAAGATGTACAAGGATCTCAAGAAACATTTTTGGTGGCCAGGTATGAAAGCCGATATTGCTAAATATGTAAGAGAATGTTTGACGTGTTCTAAGGTCAAAGCTGAGCATCAGAAACCATCAGGTCTACTTCAACAACCCGAAATCCCGGAATGGAAATGGGAAAACATTACCATGGATTTCATCACTAAATTGCCAAGGACTGCAAGTGGTTTTGATACTATTTGGGTAATAGTTGATCGTCTCACCAAATCAGCACACTTCCTGCCAATAAGAGAAGATGACAAGATGGAGAAGTTAGCACGACTGTATTTGAAGGAAGTCGTCTCCAGACATGGAATACCAATCTCTATTATCTCTGATAGGGATGGCAGATTTATTTCAAGATTCTGGTAGACATTACAGCAAGCATTAGGAACTCGTCTAGACATGAGTACTGCCTATCATCCACAAACTGATGGACAGAGCGAAAGGACGATACAAACGCTTGAAGACATGCTACGAGCATGTGTTATTGATTTCGGAAACAGTTGGGATCGACATCTACCGTTAGCAGAATTTTCCTACAACAACAGCTACCATTCAAGCATTGAGATGACGCCGTTTGAAGCACTTTATGGTAGAAAGTGCAGGTCTCCGATTTGTTGGAGTGAAGTGGGGGATAGACAGATTACGAGTCCGGTGATAATACAAGAAACTACTGAGAAAATCATCCAAAATTCAACAAAGATTGAAAACCGCCCAGAGTCGACAAAAGAGCTACGCGGACAGTAAAAGAAAAGATATAGAGTTTGAAATTGGAGAAATGGTCATGCTTAAGCTTTCACCTTGGAAAGGCGTTGTTCGATTTGGTAAACGGGGGAAACTAAATCCAAGGTACATTGGACCATTCAAGATTATAGATCGTGTCGGACCAGTAGCTTACCAACTGGAGCTACCTCAACAACTCGCGGCTGTACATAACACTTTCCACGTCTCGAATTTGAAGAAATGTTTTGCTAAAGAAGATCTCACTATTCCGTTAGATGAAATCCAAATCAACAAAAAACTCCAATTCATCGAAGAACCCATCGAAATAATGGATCGTGAGGTTAAAAGACTTAAGCAAAACAAGATACCAATTGTTAAGGTTCGATGGAATGCTCGTAGAGGACCCGAGTTCACCTGGGAGCGTGAAGATCAGATGAAGAAGAAATACCCGCATCTATTTCCAGAAGATTCGTCAACACCTTCAACAGCTTAAAATTTCGGGACGAAATTTATTTAACGGGTAGGTACTGTAGTGACCCGAACTTTTCCATGTTTATATATATTAATTGAGATTGATATTTACATGATTAAATGTTTCCAACATGTTAAGCAATCAAACTTGTTAAGACTTGATTAATGGAAATATGTTTCATATAGACAATTGACCACCCAAGTTGACCGGTGATTCACGAACGTTAAAACTTGTAAAAACTATATGATGACATATATATGGATATATATATAGTTAACATGATACTATGATAAGTAAACATATCATTAAGTATATTAATAATGAACTACATATGTAAAAACAAGACTACTAACTTAATGATTTTTAAACGAGACATATATGTAACGATTATCGTTGTAAAGACATTTAATGTATATATATCATACTAAGAGATATTCATACATGATAATATCATGATAATATAATAATTTAAAATCTCATTTGATATTATAAACATTGGGTTAACAACATTTAACAAGATCGTTAACCTAAAGGTTTCAAAACAACACTTACATGTAACGACTAACGATGACTTAACGACTCAGTTAAAATGTATATACATGTAGTGTTTTAATATGTATTTATACACTTTTGAAAGACTTCAATACACTTATCAAAATACTTCTACTTAACAAAAATGCTTACAATTACATCCTCGTTCAGTTTCATCAACAATTCTACTCGTATGCACCCGTATTCGTACTCGTACAATACACAGCTTTTAGACGTATGTACTATTGGTATATACACTCTAATGATCAGCTCTTAGCAGCCCATGTGAGTCACCTAACACATGTGGGAACCATCATTTGGCAACTAGCATGAAATATCTCACAAAATTACAAAAATATGAGTAATCATTCATGACTTATCTACATGAAAATAAAATTACATATCCTTTATATCTAATCCATACACCAACGACCAAAAACACCTACAAACACTTTCATTCTTCAATTTTCTTCATCTAATTGATCTCTCTCAAGTTCTATCTTCAAGTTCTAAGTGTTCTTCATATATTCTACAAGTTCTAAGTTGATTAATTTATGGTTGGAATAGATTTGTTACCAATTTTCACGTAGCTAAAATGAGAAAAATTATCCAATCTTGTTTTACCCATAACTTCTTCATTTTAAATCCGTTTTGAGTGAATCAAATTGCTATGGTTTCATATTGAACTCTATTTTATGAATCTAAACAGAAAAAGTATAGGTTTATAGTCGGAAAAATAAGTTACAAGTCATTTTTGTAAAGGTAGTCATTTCAGTCGAAAGAACGACGTCTAGATGACCATTTTAGAAAACATACTTCCACTTTGAGTTTAACCATAATTTTTGGATATAGTTTCATGTTCATAATAAAAATCATTTTCTCAGAATAACAACTTTTAAATCAAAGTTTATCATAGTTTTTAATTAACTAACCCAAAACTGCCCGCGGTGTTACTACGACGGCGTAAATCCGGTTTTACGGTGTTTTTCGTGTTTCCGGGTTTTAAATCATTAAGTTAGCATATAATATAGATATATAACATGTGTTTAGTTGATTTTAAAAGTCAAGTTAGAAGGATTAACTTTTGTTTGCGAACAAGTTTAGAATTAACTAAACTATGTTCTAGTGATTACATGTTTAAACCTTCGAATAAGATAGCTTTATATGTATGAATCGAATGATGTTATGAACATCATTACTACCTTACGTTCCTTGGATAAACCTACTGGAAAAGAGAAAAATGGATCTAGCTTCAACGGATCCTTGGATGGCTCGAAGTTCTTGAAGCAGAATCATGACATGAAAACAAGTTCAAGTAAGATCATCACTTGAAATAAGATTGTTATAGTTATAGAAATTGAACCAAAGTTTGAATATGATTATTACCTTGTATTAGAATGATAACCTACTGTAAGAAACAAAGATTTCTTGAGGTTGGATGATCACCTTACAAGATTGGAAGTGAGCTAGCAAACTTGAAAGTATTCTTGATTTTATGTAACTAGAACTTGTAGAATATATGAAGAACACTTAGAACTTGAAGATAGAACTTGAGAGAGATTAATTAGATGAATAAAATTGAAGAATGAAAGTGTTTGTAGGTGTTTTTGGTCATTGGTGTATGGATTAGATATAAAGGATATGTAATTTTGTTTTCATGTAAATAAGTCATGAATGATTACTCATATTTTTGTAATTTTATGAGATATTTCATGCTAGTTGCCAAATGATGGTTCCCACATGTGTTAGGTGACTCACATGGGCTGCTAAGAGCTGATCATTGGAGTGTATATATCAATAGTACATACATCTAAAAGCTGTGTATTGTACGAGTACGAATACGGGTGCATACGAGTAGAATTGTTGATGAAACTGAACGAGGATGTAATTGTAAGCATTTTTGTCAAGTAGAAGTATTTTGATAAGTGTATTTAAGTCTTTCAAAAGTTTATAAATACATATTAAAACACTACATGTATATACATTTTAACTGAGTCGTTAAGTCATCGTTAGTCGTTACATGTAAGTGTTGTTTTGAAACCTTTAGGTTAACGATCTTGTTAAATGTTGTTAACCCAATATTTATAATATCAAATGAGATTTTAAATTATTATATTATCATGTATGAATATCTCTTAATATGATATATATACATTAAATGTCTTTACAACGATAATCGTTACATATATGTCTCGTTTAAAAATCATTAAGTTAGTAGTCTTGTTTTTACATATGTAGTTCATTGTTAATATACTTAATGATATGTTTACTTATCATAGTATCATGTTAACTATATATATATATCCATATATATGTCATCATATAGTTTTTACAAGTTTTAACGTTCGTGAATCACCGGTCAACTTGGGTGGTCAATTGTCTATATGAAACATATTTCAATTAATCAAGTCTTAACAAGTTTGATTGCTGAACATGTTGGAAACATTTAATCATGTAAATATCAATCTCAATTAATATATATAAACATGGAAAAGTTCGGGTCACTACAGTACCTACCCGTTAAATAAATTTCGTCCCGAAATTGTAAGCTGTTGAAGGTGTTGACGAATCTTCTGGAAATAGATGCGGGTATTTCTTCTTCATCTGATCTTCACGCTCCCGGGTGAACTCGGGTCCTCTACGAGCATTCCATCAAACCTTAACAATTGGTATCTTGTTTTGCTTAAGTCTTTTAACCTCACGATCCATTATTTCGACGGGTTCTTCGATGAATTGAAGTTTTTCGTTGATTTGGATTTCATCTAACGGAATAGTGAGATCTTCTTTAGCAAAACATTTATTCAAATTCGAGACGTGGAAAGTGTTATGTACAGCCGCGAGTTGTTGAGGTAACTCAAGTCGGTAAGCTACTGGTCTGACACGATCAATAATCTTGAATGGTCCAATATACCTCGGATTTAATTTCCCTCGTTTACCAAATCGTACAACGCCTTTCCAAGGTGCAACTTTAAGCATGACCATCTCTCTAATTTCAAATTCTATATATTTTCTTTTAACGTCAGCGTAGCTCTTTTGTCGACTTTGGGCGGTTTTCAACCGTTGTTGAATTTGGATGATCTTCTCAGTAGTTTCTTGTATAATCTCCGGACCCGTAAGCTGTCTATCCCCCACTTCACTCCAACAAATCGGAGACCTGCACTTTCTACCATAAAGTGCTTCAAATGGCGCCATCTCAATGCTTGAATGGTAGCTGTTGTTGTAGGAAAATTCTGCTAACGGTAGATGTCGATCCCAACTGTTTCCGAAATCAATAACACATGCTCGTAGCATGTCTTCAAGCGTTTGTATCGTCCTTTCGCTCTGCCCATCAGTTTGCGGATGATAGGCAGTACTCATGTCTAGACGAGTTCCTAATGCTTGCTGTAATGTCTGCCAGAATCTTGAAATAAATCTGCCATCCCTATCAGAGATAATAGAGATTGCTATTCCATGTCTGGAGACGACTTCCTTCAAATACAGTCGTGCTAACTTCTCCATCTTGTCATCTTCTCTTATTGGCAGGAAGTGTGTTGATTTGGTGAGACGATCAACTATTACCCAAATAGTATCAAAATCACTTGCAGTCCTTGGCAATTTAGTGATGAAATCCATGGTAATGTTTTCCCATTTCCATTCCGGGATTTCGGGTTGTTGAAGTAGACCTGACGGTTTCTGATGCTCATCTTTGACCTTAGAACACGTCAAACATTCTCCTACGTATTTAGCAACATCGGCTTTCATACCCGGCCACCAAAAATGTTTCTTGAGATCCTAGTACATCTTCCCCGTTCCAGGATTTATTGAGTATCTGGTTTTATGAGCTTCTCTAAGTACCATTTCTCTCATATCTCCAAATTTTGGTACCCAAATCCTTTCAGCCCTATACCGGGTTCCGTCTTCCCGAATATTAAGATGCTTCTTCGATCCTTTGGGTATTTCAACCTTTAAATTTCCCTCTTTTAAAACTCCTTGTTGCGCCTCCTTTATTTGAGTAGTAAGGTTATTATGAATCATTATATTCATAGATTTTACTCGAATGGGTTCTCTGTCCTTCCTGCTCAAGGCATCGGCTACCACATTTGCCTTCCCCGGGTGGTAACGAATCTCAAAGTAGTCATCATTCAACAATTCAATCCACCTACGCTGCCTCATATTTAGTTGTTTCTGATTAAATATGTGTTGAAGACTTTTGTGGTCGGTATATATAATACTTTTGACCCCATATAAGTAGTGCCTCCAAGTTTTTAATGCAAAAACAACCGCGCCTAATTCCAACAAAATTTCATCTCGCTAGTTGTTAAGCAATCATATATCTTAGCAGCCCATGTGAGTCACCTAACACATGTAGGAACCATCATTTGGCAACTAGCATGAAATATCTCATAAAATTACAAAAATATGAGTAATCATTCATGACTTATTTACATGAAATCAAAATTACATATCCTTTATATCTAATCCATACACCAACGACCAAAAACACCTACAAACACTTTCATTCTTTAATTTTATTCATCTAATTGATCTCTCTCAAGTTCTATCTTCAAGTTCTAAGTGTTCTTCATATATTCTACAAGTTCTAGTTACATAAAATCAAGAATACTTTCAAGTTTGCAAGCTCACTTCCAATCTTGTAAGGTGATCATTCAACCTCAGGAAATCTTTGTTTCTTACAGTAGGTTATCATTCTAATACAAGGTAATAATCATATTCAAACTTTGGTTCAATTTCTATAACTATAACAATCTTATTTCAAGTGATGATCTTACTTGAACTTGTTTTCGTGTCATGATTCTGCTTCAAGAACTTCGAGCCATCCAAGGATCCATTGAAGCTAGATCTATTTTTCTCTTTTCCAGTAGGTTTATCCAAGGAACTTACCCCAAACAGGGGGGTAAATTGTCAATTAACCATTCTCATAAAAAATCTTAAACAAACTCCACCCAAATATATTGATCTAACTCTTGTCTGTAAGGTTGGACTTCGACCGTGTTTACTTGAAAAATGATTGCTTAACAAATTTTGTTGGAAACTATATATTTTTAACATGTGAATATTATGTGATATATTAATCTCTTAACGTGTTTGATATTATTTGATAGATGTCTACCTCTAGAACAAGTCCCATTGACTCACCTAATAATAATGAAGAGTCAAATGTAAATTGGAATGATTCGTGGACTGATTCACAAGTTCCCGAAGAAGAACCGGAAGAAGAGTCGGAATCGGAAGAAGAATCAGAACCGGAAGAAGAGGAACCGGAGGAGGAAATAGAACGGGTGGGGGAAATAATAAAACGGTTAAGTAAAAGAAAATCCTCAACCAACCGACCAAGGTTAATTATGGTCAATGGTGTTTCCGCCAAGGAAGCAAAATATTGGGAGGATTACCAATTCTCCGATGAATCGGATTCCGACGAGAATTCCGATGATGTTATAGAAATTACCCCAACTGAATTTAAAAAGGCAAAAGAAAATAATAAGGGAAAGGGCATAAAAATAGAGAAATCTAATTCCAACCCCGGTGAACTTTATATGTATCGTCAACCCCCGAAGTCCTTAAGTTGTAACAATGAACCAGGAACCTCTAAACCACCAGGTTTTTCTAAACCGTTGTGGAAAATAACAGCTAGTATTAGGGGAACATCATATATCCCTAGAAACTTGGCAAAACGAACCAAAATCGAAGAAGAAGAAACAAGCGAGTCGGAATAAGATAGTTGTATTCGTGTGGTGTAATATATGTAATATAGTGTGCTTATGCTTTATGATATATGTAAAAATTGCTTGTATTAATAAGTATTTTTTTTATGAATCTAACTCTTGTCTATTTTACAGTATAAAAACACAAAATGGATAGACAACCCAATATTTTAAGAGACCTACCCGGAGACATGATTGATGAAATCTTGTCTAGAGTCGGTCAGAATTCTTCGACACAACTATTTAAGGCGAGATCAGTTTGTAAGACATTCGAAGAACGTTCCAAGAATTCCTTGGTTTATAAAAGGCTTTCGTTCAAAAGATGGGGGATATCACATTGGGAAATCCATAAGTTACGATGTGTTTACTTTGACGCATATATTGCGGGGAACCCAAATGCTATTTTACGCAATGGGTTAAGAAATTACTTTGACTCAATATATCCGAATATTGGACTTCGTGATTTAGAAAAAGCGGCTAACATGCAGCATAAAGAAGCATGTTATGCTTACGGATTAGTAATGTTCGCTTCTCACCAAAGTGAGAACAAGAACATCGGGCTACAACTATTAAACAAAACGTTCCCACAAGTGACGGAGTCGGTAATTGGGGTAAGAAATGAGGTTTTTAGATTGTTACGGGACTGTTGGACATTACGTAACCCTCGTCCCTTTGACGACATTACAACACGCTGTCTTATCAACGGCCATAACGGTTATGTTCCACAAGACCAAGGATGGGAAGTAGTTCTAGTAAAACCAGAATGCATGACTTGTTTCTGGACGTATGAATTACGTGTCTTTATTGCCTTTGCTGAACGACTTGTGTACTAGCTAGAATTATCTTCACAACTATCTTGTATCAAAGTTATTGTGTGCTATATTTCATGCTTTATGTAAAATAAGCGGTATTGTAAGTTTGTAAAATATTGTATAAAAGTTTGAACGCGAAATATTATTATAATCAGTTTTTCATATAGAATTGTAGTAGTTGAATTGTATATTAGCTACTAAGTATGAACTTAACGGGTAGGTACTACCCGAATTTAAACTTATAAAACGCTAATATGAAGAAAAAGCTTTTATAAATGAGTTCATATTATGCTACGAAATACTATTAACTACTCTTAATATTCTGTATGATTAACTTGTTCCATTTGATAATTTTGAAGGAAATGGCACCGACTACTCGACACACCGTGAATATGAATGAAGAGGAATTCCGTACTTTTCTAGCTTCAAACATAGCCGTAGTACAGGCTGCGCTACATACCAACAATAACCTTGGATCTAGCAGTACAGGAAATCGTGTAGGATGCACCTATAAAGAATTCACTGCCTGCAAACCTTTGGAATTTGATGGAACCGAAGGACCGATCGGATTGAAACGGTGGACCGAGAAGGTCGAATCGGTGTTTTCCATAAGTAAGTGTACTGAAGAGGACAAAGTGAAGTACGCTACACATACCTTCACAGGTTCTGCGTTAACATGGTGGAATACCTATCTAGAGCAAGTGGGACAAGACGATGCGTACGCACTACCGTGGTCAGCATTCAAGCACTTGATGAACGAGAAGTACCGTCCCAGAATCGAGGTCAATAAGCTCAAGACAGAACTTAGAGGGTTACGAACCCAAGGATTTGATATTACCACGTACGAAAGACGATTCACAGAATTGTGCCTATTGTGTCCGGGAGCATTCGAAGATGAGGAAGAGAAGATCGACGCGTTTGTGAAAGGATTACCGGAAAGAATCCAAGAAGATATAAGTTCACACGAGCCCGCCTCCATACAACAGGAATGTAGAATGGCTCACAAACTAGTGAACCAGATTGAAGAAAGAATTAAAGAACAGACTGCTGAAGAGGCCAATGTGAAGCAAGTCAAAAGAAAGTGGGAGGAAAACGGTGATAAGAATCACCAATACAACAATAACAGCAATTACAACAATAATCGCAACAATTATCCCAACAATCGCAACATCAATCGCAACTACAACAAACGGCCCAACAACAACAACAACAGCAACTACAACAATCATCCCAACAACAATAATAACCGCAATAACAACAACAACAATCAGAAGCAGCTATGCCAAAGGTGTGAAAAGTATCACTCGGGGTTCTGCACCAAATTTTGCAACAAGTGTAAAAGAAATGGTCATAGCGCGGCGAAGTGTGAGGTCTACGGACCAGGGGTTAATAGAACGAAAGGAACAAATGGTGTCGGAACGAGTAATGGCAGAGCAAGTTATGCCAATGTAGTTTGTTATAAATGTGGAAAACCGGGCCACATTATTAGAAATTGCCCGAACCAGGAGAACACGAATGGACAAGGCCGCGGAAGAGTTTTCAATATTAATGCGGCAGAGGCACAGGAAGACCCGGAGCTTGTTACGGGTACGTTTCTTATTTACAATAAATCTGCTTACGTTTTATTTGATTCGGGTGCGGATAGAAGCTATATGAGTAGAGATTTTTGTGCTAAATTAAGTTGTCCATTGACGCCTTTGGATAGTAAATTTTTACTCGAATTAGCAAATGGTAAATTAATTTCAGCAGATAATATATGTCGGAATCGAGAAATTAAACTGGTTAGCGAAACATTTAAGATTGACTTGATACCAGTAGAGTTAGGGAGTTTTGATGTGATAATCGGTATGGACTGGTTGAAAGAAGTGAAAGCATAGATCGTTTGTTACAAAAATGCAATTCGCATTATACGAGAAAAAGAAAAACCCTTAATGGTGTACGGAGAAAAGGGCAACACGAATCTACATCTTATTAGTAATTTGAAGGTACAAAAACTAATAAGAAAAGGTTGCTATGCTGTTCTAGCACAAGTCGAGAATGTACAAACTGAAGAAAAGAGCATCAATGATGTTCCCGTCGCAAAAGAATTTCCCGATGTATTTCCGAAAGAATTACCGGGATTACCCCCACATCGATCCGTTGAATTTCAAATAGATCTTGTACAAGGAGCTGCATTAATAGCTCGTGCTCCTTAAAGACTCGCACCCAGCGAGATGAAAGAACTGCAAAGCCAATTACAAGAACTTTTAGAGCGTGGTTTCATTCGACCAAGCACATCACCGTGGGGAGCTCCTGTTTTGTTTGTCAAGAAGAAAGATGGTACATTCAGGTTGTGTATCGACTACCGAGAGTTGAACAAACTTACCATCAAGAACCGCTACCCACTACCGAGAATCGACGACTTATTTGATCAACTACAAGGCTCGTCTATTTATTCAAAGATTGACTTACGTTCCGGGTATCATCAAATACGGGTGAAAGAAGATGATATTCCAAAGACTGCTTTCAGAACACGTTACGGTCATTACGAGTTTATGGTCATGCCGTTTGGTTTAACTAATGCACCAGCTGTGTTCATGGACCTTATGAACCGAGTGTGTGGACCATACCTTGACAAGTTTGTCATTGTTTTCATTGATGACATACTTATTTACTCAAAGAATGACCAAGAACACGGTGAACATTTGAGAAAGGTGTTAGAAGTATTGAGGAAGGAAGAATTGTACGCTAAGTTTTCAAAGTGTGCATTTTGGTTGGAAGAAGTTCAATTCCTCGGTCACATAGTGAACAAAGAAGGTATTAAGGTGGATCCGGCTAAGATAGAAACTGTTGAAAAGTGGGAAACCTCGAAAACTCCGAAACACATACGCCAGTTTTTAGGACTAGCTGGTTACTACAGAAGGTTCATCCAAGACTTTTCCAGAATAGCAAAACCCTTGACTGCATTAACGCATAAAGGGAAGAAATTTGAATGGAAGGATGAACAAGAGAAAGCGTTACAGTTATTGAAGAAAAAGCTAACTACGGCACCTATATTGTCATTGCCTGAAGGGAATGATGATTTTGTGATTTATTGTGACGCATCAAAGCAAGGTCTCGGTTGTGTATTAATGCAACGAACAAAGGTGATTGCTTATGCATCTAGACAATTGAAGATTCACGAACAAAATTATACGACGCATGATTTGGAATTAGGCGCGGTTGTTTTTGCATTAAAGACTTGGAGGCACTACTTATATGGGGTCAAAAGTATTATATATACCGACCACAAAAGTCTTCAACACATATTTAATCAGAAACAACTGAATATGAGGCAGTGTAGGTGGATTGAATTGTTGAATGATTACGACTTTGAGATTCGTTACCACCCGGGGAAGGCAAATGTGGTAGCCGATGCCTTGAGCAGGAAGGACAGAGAACCCATTCGAGTAAAATCTATGAATATAATGATTCATAATAACCTTACTACTCAAATACAGGAGGCGCAACAAGGAGTTTTAAAAGAGGGAAATTTAAAGGATGAAATACCCAAAGGATCGGAGAAGCATCTTAATATTCTGGAAGACGGAACCCGGTATAGGGCTGAAAGGATTTGGGTACCAAAATTTAGAGATATGAGAGAAATGGTACTTAGAGAAGCTCATAAAACCAGATACTCAATACATCCTGGAACGGGGAAGATGTACAAGGATCTCAAGAAACATTTTTGGTGGCCGGGTATGAAAGCCGATGTTGCTAAATACGTAGGAGAATGTTTGACGTGTTCTAAGGTCAAAGCTGAGCATCAGAAACCATCAGGTCTACTTCAACAACCCGAAATCCCGGAATGGAAATGGGAAAACATTACCATGGATTTCATCACTAAATTGCCAAGGACTGCAAGTGGTTTTGATACTATTTGGGTAATAGTTGATCATCTCACCAAATCAGCACACTTCCTGCCAATAAGAGAAGATGACAAGATGGAGAAGTTAGCACGACTGTATTTGAAGGAAGTCATCTCCAGACATGGAATACCAATCTCTATTATCTCTGATAGGGATGGCAGATTTATTTCAAGATTCTGGCAGACATTACAGCAAGCATTAGGAACTCGTCTAGACATGAGTACTGCCTATCATCCACAAACTGATGGGCAGAGCGAAAGGACGATACAAACGCTTGAAGACATGCTACGAGCATGTGTTATTGATTTCAGAAATAGTTGGGATCGACATCTACCGTTAGCAGAATTTTCCTACAACAACAGCTACCATTCAAGCATTGAGATGGCGTCGTTTGAAGCACTTTATGGTAGAAAGTGCAGGTCTCCGATTTGTTGGAGTGAAGTGGGGGATAGACAGATTACGGGTCCGGAGATTATACAAGAAACTACCGAGAAGATCATCCAAATTCAACAACGGTTGAAAACCGCCCAAAGTCGACAAAAGAGCTACGCTGACATTAAAAGAAAAGATATAGAATTTGAAATTGGAGAGATGGTCATGCTTAAAGTTGCACCTTGGAAAGGCGTTGTTCGATTTGGTAAACGAGGGAAATTAAATCCAAGGTTTATTGGACCATTCAAGATTATTGATCGTGTCGGACCAGTAGCTTACCGACTTGAGTTACCTCAACAACTCGCGGCTGTACATAACACTTTCCACGTCTCGAATTTGAAGAAATGTTTTGCTAAAGAAGATCTCACTATTCCGTTAGATGAAATCCAAATCAACGAAAAATTTCAATTCATCGAAGAACCCGTCGAAATAATGGATCGTGAGGTTAAAAGACTTAAGCAAAACAAGATACCAATTGTTAAGGTTCGATGGAATGCTCGTAGAGGACCCGAGTTCACCTAGGAGCGTGCAGATCAGATGAAGAAGAAATACCCGCATCTCTTTCCAGAAGATTCGTCAACACCTTCAACAGCTTAAAATTTCGGGACGAAATTTATTTAACGGGTAGGTACTGTAGTGACCCGAACTTTTCCATGTTTATATATATTAATTGAGATTGATATTTACATGATTAAATGTTTCCAACATGTTAAGCAATCAAACTTGTTAAGACATGATTAATTGAAATATGTTTCATATAGACAATTGACCACCCAAGTTGACCCAAGGTGAAACCTTAAGCATGACCATTTCTCCAATTTCAAACTCTATATCTTTTCTTTTACTGTTCGCGTAGCTCTTTTTTCGACTCTGGGCGGTTTTCAATCTTTGTTGAATTTGGATGATTTTCTCAGTAGTTTCTTGTATTATCTCCGGACTCGTAATCTGTCTATCCCCCACTTCACTCTAACAAATCGGAGACCTGCACTTTCTACCATAAAGTGCTTCAAACGGCGTCATCTCAATGCTTGAATGGTAGCTGTTGTTGTAGGAAAATTCTACTAACGGTAGATGTCGATCCCAACTGTTTCCGAAATCAATAACACATGCTCGTAGCATGTCTTCAAGCATTTGTATCGTCCTTTCGCTCTGTCCATCAGTTTGTGGATGATAGGCAGTACTCATGTCTAGACGAGTTCCTAATGCTTGCTGTAATGTCTGCCAGAATCTTGAAATAAATCTGCCATCCCTATCAGAGATAATAGAGATTGGTATTCCATGTCTGGAGATGACTTCCTTCAAATACAGTCGTGCTAACTTCTCCATCTTGTCATCTTCTCTTATTGGCAGGAAGTGTGCTGATTTGGTGAGACGATCAACTATTACCCAAATAGTATCAAAACCACTTGCAGTCCTTGGCAATTTAGTGATGAAATCCATGGTAATGTTTTCCCATTTCCATTCCGGGATTTCGGGTTGTTGAAGTAGACCTGATGGTTTCTGATGCTCAGCTTTGACCTTAGAACACGTCAAACATTCTCCTACATATTTAGCAATATTGGCTTTCATACCTGGCCACCAAAAATGTTTCTTGAGATCCTTGTACATCTTCCCCATTCCAGGATGTATTGAGTATCTGGTTTTATGAGCTTCTCTAAGTACCATTTCTCTCATATCTCCAAATTTTGGTACCCAAATCCTTTCGGCCCTATACCGGGTTCCGTCTTCCCGAATATTAAGATGCTTCTCCGATCCTTTGGGTATTTCATCCTTTAAATTTCCCTTTTTTAAAACTCCTTGTTGCTCCTCCTTTATTTGAGTAGTAAGGTTATTATGAATCATTATATTCATAGATTTTACTCGAATGGGTTCTCTGTCCTTCCTGCTCAAGGCATCGGCTACCACATTTGCCTTCCCCGGGTGGTAACGAATCTCAAAGTCGTAATCATTCAATAATTCAATCCACCTACGTTGCCTCATATTCAGTTGTTTCTGATTAAATATGTGTTGAAGACTTTTGTGGTCGGTATATATAATACTTTTGACCCCATATAAGTAGGGCCTCCAAGTCTTTAATGCAAAAACAACCGCGCCTAATTCCAAATCATGCGTCGTATAATTTTGTTCGTGAATCTTCAATTGTCTAGACGCATAAGCAATCACCTTCGTTCGTTGCATTAATACACAACCGAGACCTTGCTTTGGTGCGTCACAATAAATCATAAAATCATCATTCCCTTCAGGCAATGACAATATAGGTGCCGTAGTTAGCTTTTTCTTCAATAACTGAAACGCTTTCTCTTGTTCATCATTCCATTCAAATTTCTTCCCTTTATGCGTTAATGCAGTCAAGGGTTTTGCTATTCTGGAAAAGTCTTGGATGAACCTTCTGTAGTAACCAGCTAGTCCTAAAAATTGGCGTATGTGTTTCGGAGTTTTTGGGGTTTCCCACTTTTCAACGGTTTCGATCTTTGCCGGGTCCACCTGGATACCTTCTTTGTTCACTATGTGACCGAGGAATTGAACTTCTTCCAACCAAAATGCACACTTTGAAAACTTAGCGTACAATTCTTCCTTCCTCAATAATTCTAACACCTTTCTCAAATGTTCACCGTGTTCTTGGTCATTCTTTGAGTAAATAAGTATGTCATCAATGAAAACAATGACAAACTTGTCAAGGTATGGTCCACACACTCGGTTCATAAGGTCCCTGAACACAGCTGGTGCATTAGTTAAACCAAACGGCATGACCATAAACTCGTAATGACTGTAACGTGTTCTGAAAGCAGTCTTTGGAATATCATCTTCTTTCACCCGCATTTGATGATACCCGGAACATAAGTCAATCTTTGAATAAATAGACGAGCCTTGTAGTTGATCAAATAAGTCGTCGATTCTTGATAGTGGGTAGCGGTTCTTGATGGTAAGTTTGTTCAACTCTCGGTAGTCGATACACAACCTGAATGTACCATCTTTCTTCTTGACAAACAAAACAGGAGCTCCCCACGGTGATGTGCTTGGTCGAATGAAACCACGCTCTAAAAGTTCTTGTAATTGGCTTTGCAGTTCTTTCATCTCGCTGGGTGCGAGTCTGTAAGGAGCACGAGCTATTGGTGCAGCTCCTGGTACAAGATCTATTTGAAATTCAACAGATCGATGTGGAGGTAGTCCCGGTAATTCTTTCGGAAATACATCAGAAAATTCTTTTGCGACAGGAACATCATTGATGCTCTTTTCTTCAGTTTGTACTTTCTCGACGTGTGCTAGAACAGCATAGCAACCTTTTCTTATTAGTTTTTGTGCCTTCAAATTACTAATAAGATGTAGCTTCATGTTGCCCTTTTCTCCGTACACCATTAAGGGTTCTCCTTCTTCTCGTATAATGCGAATTGCATTTTTATAACATACGATCTCTGCTTTCACCTTCTTCAGCCAGTCCATACCGATTATCACATCAAAACTCCCTAACTCTACTGGTATCAAATCAATCTTAAATATTTCGCTATCCAGTTTAATTTCTCGATTCCGGCATATATTATCTGCTGATATTAATTTACCGTTTGCTAATTCGAGTAAAAATTTACTATCCAACGGCGTCAATGGACAACTTAATTTAGCACAAAAATCTCTACTCATATAGCTTCTATCCGCACCCGAATCAAATAAAATGTAAGCAGATTTATTGTCAATAAGAAACGTACCCGTAACAAGCTCCGGGTCTTCCTGTGCCTCTGCCGCATTAATATTGAAAACTCTTCCGCGACCTTGTCCATTCGTGTTCTCCTAGTTCGGGCAATTTCTAATAATGTGGCCCGGTTTTCCACAAACTACATTGGCATAACTTGCTCCGACACTACTTGCTCCGCCATTACTCGTTCCGACACCATTTGTTCCTTTCGTTCTATTAACCCCTAGTCCGTAGACCTCACACTTCGCCGCGCTATGACCATTTCTTTTACACTTGTTGCAAAATTTGGTGCAGAACCCCGAGTGATACTTTTCACACCTTTGGCATAGTTGCTTCTGATTGTTGTTGTTGTTGCGGTTATTATTGTTGTTGGGATGATTGTTGTAGCTGTTGTTGTTGTTGTTGTTGTTGTTGGGCCGTTTGTTGTAGTTGCGATTGATGTTGCGATTGTTGGGATAATTGTTGCGATTATTGTTGTAATTGCTGTTGTTGTTGTATTGGTGATTCTTATCACCGTTTTCCTCCCACTTTCTTTTGACTTGCTTCACATTGGCCTCTTCAGCAGTCTGTTCTTTAATTCTTTCTTCAATCTGGTTCACTAGTTTGTGAGCCATTCTACATGCCTGTTGTATGGAGGCGGGCTCGTGTGAACTTATATCTTCTTGGATTCTTTCAAGTAATCCTTTCACACACGCGTCGATCTTCTCTTCCTCATCTTCGAATGTCCCGGACACAATAGGCACAATTCTGTGAATCGTCTTTTGTACGTGGTAATATCAAATCCTTGGGTTCGTAACCCTCTAAGTTCTGTCTTGAGCTTATTGACCTCGGTTCTGGGACGGTACTTCTCATTCATCAAGTGCTTGAATGCTGACCACGGTAGTGCGTACGCATCATCTTGTCCCACTTGCTCTAGATTGGTATTCCACCATGTTAAAGCAGAACCTGCGAAGGTATGTGTAGCGTACTTCACTTTGTCCTCTTCAGTACACTTACTTATGGCAAACACCGATTCGACCTTCTCGGTCCACCGTTTCAATCCGATCGGTCCTTCGGTTCCATCAAATTCCAAAGGTTTGCAGGCAGTGAATTCTTTGTAGGTGCATCCTACACGATTTCCTGTACTACTAGATCCAAGGTTATTGTTGGTATGTAGCGCAGCCTGTACTGCGGCTATGTTTGAAACTAGAAAAGTACGTAATTCCTCTTCATTCATATTCATGGTGTGTCGAGTAGTCGGTGCCATTTCCTTCAAAATAGTCAAATGGAACAAGTTAATCATACAGAATATTAAGAGTAGTTAATAGTATTTCGTAGCATAATATGAACTCATTTATAAAAGCTTTTTCTTCATATTAGCGTTTTATAAGTTTAAATTCGGGTAGTACCTACCCGTTAAGTTCATACTTAGTAGCTAATATACAATTCAACTACTACAATTCTATATGAAAAACTGATTATAATAATATTTCGCGTTCAAACTTTTACACAATATTTTACAAACTTACAATACCGCTTATTTTACATATAGCATGAAATATAGCACACAATAAATTTGATACAAGATGGTTGTGAAGATAATTCTAGCTAGTACACAAATCGTTCAGCAATGGCAATAAAGACACGTAATTCATACGTCCAGAAACAAGTCATGCATTCTGGTTTTACTAGGACTACTTCCCATCCTTGGTCTTGTGGAACATAACCGTTATGGCCGTTGATAAGATAGCGTGTTGTAACGTCGTCAAAGGGATGAGGGTTACGTAATGACCAACAGTCTCGTAATAACCTAAAAACCTCATTTCTTACCCCAATTACCGACTCCGTCACTTGTGGTAACGTTTTGTTTAATAGTTGTAGCCCGATGTTCTTTTTCTCACTTTGGTGAGAAGCGAACATTACTAACCCGTAAGTATAGCATGCTTCTTTATGTTGAATGTTAGCCGCTTTTTCTAAATCATGAAGTCCTATATTCGGATACATTGAGTCAAAATAATTTCTTAACCCGTTGCGTAAAATAGCATTTGGGTTCCCCGCAATATATGCGTCAAAGTAAACACATCGTAACTTATGGGTTTCCCAATGTGATATCCCCCATATTTCAAACGAAAGTCTCTTATAAACCAAGACATTCTTGGAACGTTCTTCGAATGTCTTACAAACTGATTTCGCCTTAAATAGTTGTGTCGAGGAATTCTGACCGACTCTAGACAAGATTTCATCAATCATGTCTCCGGGTAGGTCTCTTAAAATATTGGGTTGTCTATCCATTTTGTGTTTTTAAACTGTAAAATAGACAAGAGTTAGATTCATAAAAAAAAAAATTACTTATTAATACAAGCAATTTTTACATATATCATAAAGCATAAGCACACTATATTACATATATTACACCACACAAATACAACTATCTTATTCCGACTCGCTCGTTTCTTCTTCTTCGGTTTTGGTTCGTTTTGCCAAGTTTCTAGGGATATATGATGTTCCCCTAATACGAGCCGTCGTTTTCCACATTGGTTTAGAAAAACCTGGTGGTTTAGAGGTTCCCGGGTCATTGTTACAACTTAAGGGCTTCGGGGGTTGACGATACATATAAAGTTCATCGGGGTTGGAATTAGATTTCTCTATTTTTATGCCCTTTCCCTTATTATTTTCTTTTGCCTTTTTAAATTCAGTTGGGGTAATTTCTATAACATCATCGAAATTCTCGTCGGAATCCGATTCATCGGAGAATTGGTAATCCTCCCAATATTTTGCTTCCTTGGCGGAAACACCATTGACCATAATTAACCTTGGTCGGTTGGTTGAGGATTTTCTTTTACTTAACCGTTTTATTATTTCCTCCACCGGTTCTATTTCTTCATCCGGTTCCGATTCTTCTTCCGGTTCCGATTCTTCTTCCGGTTCCGACTCTTCTCCCGGTTCCTCTTTGGGAACTTGTGAATCAGTCCACGAATCATTCCAATTTACATTTGACTCTTCATTATTATTAGGTGAGTCAATAGGACTTGTTATAGAGGTAGACATCTATCACATAATATCAAACGCGTTAAGAGATTAATATATCACATAATATTCACATGTTAAAAATATATAGTTTCCAACAAAATTTGTTAAGCAATCATTTTTCAAGTAAACACGGTCGAAGTCCAGACTCACTAATGCATCCTAACAAACTCGATAAGACACACTAATGCAAAATTCTGGTTCTCTATAACAAGTTTGAGTAATATAGAGTGTTAGGTGAATATTCTCACTAAAAGTGTTGTAAATATATTTTGAACATACTTTGATATATATGTATATATTGTTATAGGTTCGTGAATCAACCAGTGGCCAAGTCTTACTTCTCGACGAAGTAAAAAATCTGTGAAAGTGAGTTATAGTCCCACTTTTAAAATCTAATATTTTTGGGATGAGAATACATGCAGGTTTTATAAATGATTTACAAAATAGACACAAGTACGTGAAACTACATTCTATGGTTGAATTATCGAAATCGAATATGCCCCTTTTTATTAAGTCTGGTAATCTAAGAATTAGGGAACAGACACCCTAATTGACGTGAATCCTAAAGATACATCTATTGGGCCTAACAAACCCCATCCAAAGTACCGGATGCTTTAGTACTTCGAAATTTATATCATATCCGAAGGGTGTCCCGGAATGATGGGGATATTCTTATATATGCATCTTGTTAATGTCGGTTACCAGGTGTTCACCATATGAATGATTTTTATCTCTATGTATGGGATGTGTATTGAAATATGAAATCTTGTGGTCTATTATTATGATTTGATATATATAGGTTAAACATATAACTCACCAACATTTTTGTTGACGTTTTAAGCATATTTATTCTCAGGTGATTATTAAGAGCTTCCGCTGTCGCATACTTAAATAAGAGAGAGATTTGGAGTCCATGCTTGTATGATATTGTGTAAAAACTGCATTCAAGAAATTTATTTTCATCGTTAGTCGTTACATGTAAGTGTTGTTTTGAAACCGTTAGGTTAACGATCTTGTTAAATGTTGTTAACCCAATGTTTATAATATCAAATGAGATTTTAAATTATTATATTATCATGATATTATCATGTATGAATATCTCTTAATATGATATATATACATTAAATGTCTTTACAACGATAATCGTTACATATATGTCTCGTTTAAAAATCATTAAGTTAGTAGTCTTGTTTTTACATATGTAGTTCATTGTTAATATACTTAATGATATGTTTACTTATCATAGTATCATGTTAACTATATATATATCCATATATATGTCATCATATAGTTTTTACAAGTTTTAACGTTCGTGAATCACCGGTCAACTTGGGTGGTCAATTGTCTATATGAAACATATTTCAATTAATCAAGTCTTAACAAGTTTGATTGCTTAACATGTTGGAAACATTTAATCATGTAAATATCAATCTCAATTAATATATATAAACATGGAAAAGTTCGGGTCACTACAATACATCCCATATATCTCGAACCAGAATTTTGTTCGACTAAACACATGGGCCAGTGTATAGCTAACTCGCGGATGTACATAACACTTTCCACGTCTCGAATTTGAAGAAATGTTTTACTAAAGAAGATCTCACTATTCCGTTAGATGAAATCCAAATCAACGAAATACTTCAATTTATCGAAGAACCCGTCGAAATAATGGATCGTGAGGTTAAAAGAATTAAGCAAAACAAGATACCAATTTTTAAGGTTCGATGGAATGCTCGTAGAGGACCCGAGTTCACCTGGGAACAAGAAGATCAGATGAAGAAGAAATACCCGCATTTATTTCCAGAAGATACGTCAACACCTCCAACTGCTTAAAATTTCGGGACGAAATTTATTTAACGGGTAGGTACTGTAGTGACCCGAACTTTTCCATGTTTATGTATATATTAAATGAAATTGTTATTTACATGATTAAGTGTTTCCAACATGTTAAGCAATCAAACTTGTTAAGACTTGATTAATTGAAATAGGTTTCATATAGACAATTGACCACCCAAGTTGACCGGTGATTCACGAACGTTAAAACTTGTAAAAACTATACGATGACATATATATGGTTATATATATAGTTAACATGATATTATTATAAGTCGTTAACCTAAAGGTTTCAAAACAACATTTACATGTAACGACTAACGATGACTTAACGACTCAGTTAAAATGTATATACATGTAGTGTTTTAATATGTATTCATACACTTTTGAAAGACTTCAAGACACTTATCAAAATACTTCTACTTAACAAAAATTCTTACAATTACATCCTCGTTCAGTTTCATCAACAATTCTACTCGTATGCACCCGTATTCGTACTCGTACAATACACAGCTTTTAGATGTATGTACTATTGGTATATGCACTCCAATGATCAGCTCTTAGCAGCCCATGTGAGTCATCTAACACATGTGGGAACCATCATTTGGCAACTAGCATGAAATATCTCATAAAATTAAAAAAATATGAGTAATCATTCATGACTTATTTACATGAAAACAAAATTACATATCCTTTATATCTAATCCATACACCAACGACCAAAAACACCTACAAACACTTTCATTCTTCAATTTTCTTCATCTAATTGATCTCTCTCAAGTTCTATCTTCAAGTTCTAAGTGTTCTTCAGAAATTCTACAAGTTCTAGTTACATAAAATCAAGAATACTTTCAAGTTTGCTAGCTCACTTCCAATCTTGTAAGGTGATCATCCAACCTCAAGAAATCTTTGTTTCTTACAGTAGGTTATCATTCTAATACAAGGTAATAATCATATTCAAACTTTGGTTCAATTTCTATAACTATAACAATCTTATTTCAAGTGATGATCTTACTTGAACTTGTTTTCGTGTCATGATTCTGCTTCAAGAACTTCGAGCCATCCAAGGATCCGTTGAAGCTAGATCCATTTTTCTCTTTTCCAGTAGGTTTATCCAAGGAACTTAAGGTAGTAATGATGTTCATAACATCATTCGATTGATACATATAAAGCTATCTTATTCGAAGGTTTAAACTTGTAATCACTAGAACATAGTTTAGTTAATTCTAAACTTGTTCGCAAACAAAAGTTAATCCTTCTAACTTGACTTTTAAAATCAACTAAACACATGTTCTATATCTATATGATATGCTAACTTAATGATTTAAAACCTGGAAACACGAAAAACACCGTAAAATCGGATTTACGCCGTCGTAGTAACACCGCGGGCTGTTTTGGGTTAGTTAATTAAAAACTATGATAAACTTTGATTTAAAAGTTTTTATTCTGAGAAAATGATTTTTATTATGAACATGAAACTATATCCAAAAATTATGGTTAAACTCAAAGTGGAAGTATGTTTTCTAAAATGGTCATCTAGACGTCGTTCTTTCGACTGAAATGACTACCTTTACAAAAACAACTTGTAACTTATTTTTCTGACTATAAACCTATACTTTTTCTGTTTAGATTCATAAAATAGAGTTCAATATGAAACCATAGCAATTTGATTCACTCAAAACGGATTTAAAATGAAGAAGTTATGGGTAAAACAAAATTGGATAATTTTTCTCATTTTAGCTACGTGAAAATTGGTAACAAATCTATTCCAACCATAACTTAATCAACTTGTATTATATATTATGTAATCTTGAGATACCATAGACATGTATACAATGTTTCGACCTATCATGTTGACACATCTATATATATTTCGGAACAACCATAGACACTCTATATGTGAATGTTGGAGTTAGCTATACAGGGTTGAGGTTGATTACAAAATATATATAGTTTGAGTTGTGATCAATACTGAGATACGTATACACTGGGTCGTGGATTGATTCAAGATAATATTTATCGATTTATTTCTGTACATCTAACTGTGGACAACTAGTTGTAGGTTACTAACGAGGACAGCTGACTTAATAAACTTAAAACATCAAAATATATTAAAAGTGTTGTAAATATATTTTGAACATACTTTGATATATATGTATATATTGTTATAGGTTCGTGAATCAACCAGTGGCCAAGTCTTACTTCCCGACGAAGTAAAAATCTGTGAAAGTGAGTTATAGTCCCACTTTTAAAATCTAATATTTTTGGGATGAGAATACATGCAGGTTTTATAAATGATTTACAAAATAGACACAAGTACGTGAAACTACATTCTATGGTTGAATTATCAAAATTGAATATGCCCTTTTTATTAAGTCTGGTAATCTAAGAATTAGGGAACAGACACCCTAATTGACGCGAATCCTAAAGATAGATCTATTGGACCTAACAAACCCCATACAAAGTACCAGATGCTTTAGTACTTCGAAATTTATATCATATCCGAAGGGTGTCCCGGAATGATGGGGATATTCTTATATATGCATCTTGTTAATGTCGGTTACCAGGTGTTCACCATATGAATGACTTTTATCTCTATGTATGGGATGTGTATTGAAATATGAAATCTTGTGGTCTATTATTATGATTTGATATATATAGGTTAAACCTATAACTCACCAACATTTTTGTTGACGTTTTAAGCATGTTTATTCTCAGGTGATTATTAAGAGCTTCCGCTGTCGCATACTTAAATAAGGACGAGATTTGGAATCCATGCTTGTATGATATTGTGTAAAAACTGCATTCAAGAAACTTATTTTGTTGTAACATATTTGTATTGTAAACCATTATGTAATGGTCGTGTGTAAACAGGATATTTTAGATTATCATTATTTGATAATCTACGTAAAGCTTTTTAAACCTTTATTGATGAAATAAAGGTTATGGTTTGTTTTAAAATGAATGCAGTCTTTGAAAAACGTCTCATATAGAGGTCAAAACCTCGCAACGAAATCAATTAATATGGAACGTTTTTAATCAATAAGAACGGGACATTTCAGTTGGTAAAATATTTTAGTACTTCGAACCAGGTCATGGGTGAATCACCGGTGAACATTTCTTGTACCAGTTGGTAAAATGACAATATAGGTCGATCTTCTCTTCCTCATCTTCGAATGCTCCCGGACACAATAGGCACAATTCTGTGAATCGTCTTTCGTACGTGGTAATATCAAATCCTTGGGTTCGTAACCCTCTAAGTTCTGTCTTGAGCTTATTGACCTCGGTTCTGGGACGGTACTTCTCGTTCATCAAGTGCTTGAATGCTGACCACGGTAGTGCGTACGCATCGTCTTGTCCCACTTGCTCTAGATAGGTATTCCACCATGTTAACACAGAACCTGTGAAGGTATGCGTAGCGTACTTCACTTTGTCCTCTTCAGTACACTTACTTATGGCAAACACTGATTCGACCTTCTCGGTCCACCGTTTCAATCCGATCGGTCCTTCGGTTCCATCAAATTCCAAAGGTTTGCAGGCAGTGAATTCTTTGTAGGTGCATCCTACACGATTTCCTGTACTGCTAGATCCAAGGTTATTGTTGATATGTAGCGCAGCCTGTACTGTGGCTATGTTTGAAGCTAGAAAAGTACGAAATTCCTCTTCATTCATATTCACGGTGTGCCGAGTAGTCGGTGCCATTTCCTTCAAAATAGTCAGATGGAACAAGTTAATCATACAGAATATTAAGAGTAGTTAATAGTATTTCGTAGCATAATATGAACTCATTTATAAAAGCTTTTTCTTCATATTAGCGTTTTATAAGTTTAAATTCGGGTAGTACCTACCCGTTAAGTTCATACTTAGTAGCTAATATACAATTCAACTACTACAATTCTATATGAAAAACTGATTATAATAATATTTCGCGTTCAAACTTTTACACAATATTTTACAAACTTACAATACCGCTTATTTTACATATATCATGAAATATAGCGCACAATAAATTTGATACAAGATGGTTGTGAAGATAATTCTAGCTAGTACACAAGTCGTTCAGCAAAGGCAATAAAGACACGTAATTCATACGTCCAGAAACAAGTCATGCATTCTGGTTTTACTAGGGTTACTTCCCATCCTTGGTCTTGTGGAACATAACCGTTATGGCCGTTGATAAGACAGCGTGTTGTAACGTCGTCAAAGGGACGAGGGTTACGTAATGTCCAACAGTCCCGTAACAATCTAAAAACCTCATTTCTTACCCCAATTACCGACTCCGTCACTTGTGGGAACGTTTTGTTTAATAGTTGTGGCCCGATGTTCTTGTTCTCACTTTGGTGAGAAGTGAACATTACTAATCCGTAAGCATAACATGCTTCTTTATGTTGCATGTTAGCCGCTTTTTCTAAATCACAAAGTCCAATATTCGGATATATTGAGTCAAAATAATTTCTTAACCCATTGCGTAAAATAGCATTTGGGTTCCCCGCAATATATGCGTCAAAGTAAACACATCGTAACTTATGGATTTCCCAATGTGATATCCCCCATCTTTCGAACGAAAGCCTTTTATAAACCAAGGCATTCTTGGAACGTTCTTCGAATGTCTTACAAACTGATCTCGCCTTAAATAGTTGTGCCGAAGAATTCTGACCGACTCTAGACAAGATTTCATCAATCATGTCTCTGGGTAGGTCTCTTAAAATATTGGGTTGTCTATCCATTTTGTGTTTTTATACTGTAAAATAGACAAGAGTTAGATTCATAAAAAAAATACTTATTAATACAAGCAATTTTTTACATATATCCTAAAGCATAAGCACACTATATTACTTATATTACACCACACGAATACAACTATCTTATTCCGACTTGCTTGTATCTTCTTCTTCGGTTTTGGTTCGTTTTGCCAATTTTCTAGGGATATATGATGTTCCCCTAATACGAGCCGTCGTTATCCACATTGGTTCAGAAAAACCTGGTGGTTTAGAGGTTCCCGGGTCATTGTTACAACTTAAGGACTTCGGGGGTTGACGATACATATAAAGTTCATCGGGGTTGGAATTAGATTTCTCTATTTTTATGCCCTTTCCCTTATTATTTTCTTTTGCCTTTTTAAATTCAGTTGGGGTAATTTCTATAACATCATCGGAATTCTCGTCGGAATCCGATTCATCGGAGAATTGGTAATCCTCCCAATATTTTGCTTCCTTGGCGGAAACACCATTGACCATAATTAACCTTGGTCGGTTGGTTGAGGATTTTCTTTTACTTAACCGTTTTATTATTTCCCCCACCGGTTCTATTTCTTCATCCGGTTCCGATTCTTCTTCCGGTTCCGATTCTTCTTTCGGTTCCGACTCTTCTTCCGGTTCCTCTTCGGGAACTTGTGAATCAGTCCACGAATCATTCCAATTTACATTTGACACTTCATTATTATTAGGTGAGTCAATGGGACTTGTTCTAGAGGTAGACATCTATCACATAATATCAAACGCGTTAAGAGATTAATATATCACATAATATTCACATGTTAAAAATATATAGTTTCCAACAAAATTTGTTAAGCAATCATTTTTCAAGTAAACACGGTCGAAGTCCAGACTCACCAATGCATCCTAACAAACTCTCTAAGAAATCAAAGCATTGGTGTGTCTTAGAGAGTTTGTTAGGATGCATTAGTGAGTCTGGACTTCGACCGTGTTTACTTGAAAAATGATTGCTTAACAAATTTTGTTGGAAACTATATATTTTTAACATGTGAATATTATGTGATATATTAATCTCTTAACGCGTTTGATATTATGTGATAGATGTCTACCTCTAGAACAAGTCCCATTGACTCACCTAATAATAATGAAGAGTCAAATGTAAATTGGAATGATTCGTGGACTGATTCACAAGTTCCCGAAGAGGAACCGGAAAAAGAGTCGGAACCGGAAGAAGAATCGGAACCGGAAGAAGAATCGGAACCGGATGAAGAAATAGAACCGGTGGGGGAAATAATAAAACGGTTAAGTAAAAGAAAATCCTCAACCAACCGACCAAGGTTAATTATGGTCAATGGTGTTTCCGCCAAGGAAGCAAAATATTGGGAGGATTACCAATTCTCCGATGAATCGGATTCCGACGAGAATTCCGATGATGTTATAGAAATTACGCCAACTGAATTTAAAAAGGCAAAAGAAAATAATAAGGGAAAGGGCATAAAAATAGAGAAATCTAATTCCAACCCCGATGAACTTTATATGTATCGTCAACCCCCGAAGTCCTTAAGTTGTAACAATGACCCGGGAACCTCTAAACCACCAGGTTTTTCTGAACCAATGTGGATAACGATGGCTCGTATTAGGGGAACATCATATATCCCTAGAAACTTGGCAAAACGAACCAAAACTGAAGAAGAAGAAACAAGCGAGTCGGAATAAGATAGTTGTATTCGTGTGGTGTAATATAAGTAATATAGTGTGCTTATGCTTTATGATATATGTAAAAAATTGCTTGTATTAATAAGTATTTTTTTTTATGAATCTAACTCTTGTCTATTTTACAGTATAAAAACACAAAATGGATAGAAAACCCAATATTTTAAGAGACCTACCCGGAGACATGATTGATGAAATCTTGTCTAGAGTCGGTCAGAATTCTTCGGCACAACTATTTAAGGCGAGATCAGTTTGTAAGACATTCGAAGAACGTTCCAAGAATGCTTTGGTTTATAAAAGGCTTTCGTTCGAAATATGGGGGATATCACATTGGGAAATCCATAAGTTACGATGTGTTTACTTTGACGCATATATTGCGGGGAACCCAAATGCTATTTTACGCAATGGGTTAAGAAATTATTTTGACTCAATATATCCGAATATTAGACTTCGTGATTTAGAAAAAGCGGCTAACATGCAACATAAAGAAGCATGTTATGCTTACGGATTAGTAATGTTCGCTTCTCACCAAAGTGAGAACAAGAACATCGGCCTACAACTATTAAACAAAACGTTCCCACAAGTGACGGAGTCGGTAATTGGGGTAAGAAATGAGGTTTTTAGATTGTTACGGGACTGTTGGACATTACGTAACCCTCGTCCCTTTGACGACGTTACAACACGCTGTCTTATCAACGGCCATAACGGTTATGTTCCACAAGACCAAGGATGGGAAGTAGTCCTAGTAAAACCAGAATGCATGACTTGTTTCTGGACGTATGAATTACGTGTCTTTATTTCCTTTGCTGAACGACTTGTGTACTAGCTAGAATTATCTTCACAACTATCTTGTATCAAAGTTATTGTGTGCTATATTTCATGCTTTATGTAAAATAAGCGGTATTGTAAGTTTGTAAAATATTGTATAAAAGTTTGAACGCGAAATATTATTATAATCAGTTTTTCATATAGAATTGTAGTAGTTGAATTGTATATTAGCTACTAAGTATGAACTTAACGGGTAGGTACTACCCGAATTTAAACTTATAAAACGCCAATATGAAGAAAAAGCTTTTATAAATGAGTTCATATTATGCAACGAAATACTATTAACTACTCTTAATATTCTGTATGATTAACTTGTTCCATTTGACTATTTTGAAGGAAATGGCACCGACTACTCGACACACCGTGAATATGAATGAAGAGGAATTCCGTACTTTTCTAGCTTCAAACATAGCCGCAGTACAGGCTGCGCTACATACCAACAATAACCTTGGATCTAGTAGTACAGGAAATCGTGTAGGATGCACTTACAACGAATTCACTGCCTGCAAACCTTTGGAATTTGATGGAACCGAAGGACCGATCGGATTGAAACGGTGGACCGAGAAGGTCGAATCGGTGTTTGCCATAAGTAAGTGTACTGAAGAGGATAAAGTAAAGTACGCTACGCATACCTTCACAGGTTCTACGTTAACATGGTGGAATACCGATCTAGAGCAAGTGGGACAAGACGATGCGTACGCACTACCGTGGTCAGCATTCAAGCACTTGATGAACGAGAAGTACCGTCCCAGAACCGAGGTCAATAAGCTCAAGACAGAACTTAGAGGGTTACGAACCCAAGGATTTGATATTACCACGTATGAAAGACGATTCACAGAATTGTTCCTATTGTGTCCGGGAGCATTCGAAGATGAGGAAGAGAAGATCGACGCGTTTGTGAAAGGATTACCGGAAAGAATCCAAGAAGATATAAGTTCACACGAGCCCGCCTCCATACAACAGGCATGTAGAATGGCTCACAAACTAGTGAACCAGATTGAAGAAAGAATTAAAGAACAGACTGCTGAAGAGGCCAATGTGAAGCAAGTCAAAAGAAAGTGGGAGGAAAACGGTGATAAGAATCACCAATACAACAACAACAGCAATTACAACAATAATCGCAACAATTATCCCAACAATCGCAACTACAACAAACGGCCCAACAACAACAACAACAACAACAACAGCAGCAGCAGCAACTACAACAATCATCCCAACAACAATAATAACCGTAACAAAAACAACAATCAGAAACAGCTATGCCAAAGGTGTGAAAAGTATCACTCGGGGTTCTGCACCAAATTTTGCAACAAGTGTAAAAGAAATGGTCATAGCGCGGCAAAGTGTGAGGTCTACGGACCTGGGGTTAATAGAACGAAAGGAACAAATGGTGTCAGAACGAGTAATGGCGGAGGAAGTAGTGTCGGAGTAAGTTATGCCAATGTAGTTTGTTATAAATGTGGAAAACCAGGCCACATTATTAGAAATTGCCCGAACCAGGAGAACACGAATGGACAAGGCCGCGGAAGAGTTTTCAATATTAATGCGGCAGAGGCACAGGAAGACTCGGAGCTTGTTACGGGTACGTTTCTTATTGACAATAAATCTGCTTACGTTTTATTTGATTCGGGTGCGGATAGAAGCTATATGAGTAGAGATTTTTGTGCTAAATTAAGTTGTCCATTGACGCCTTTGGATAGTAAATTTTTACTCGAATTAGCAAATGGTAAATTAATTTCAGCAGATAATATATGTCGGAATCGAGAAATTAAACTGGTTAGCGAAACATTTAAGATTGATTTGATACCTATAGAGTTAGGGAGTTTTGATGTGATAATCGGTATGGACTGGTTGAAAGAAGTGAAAGCAGAGATCGTTTGTTACAAAAATGCAATTCGCATTATATGAGAAAAAGGAAAACCCTTAATGGTGTACGGAGAAAAGGGCAACACGAAGCTACATCTTATTAGTAATTTGAAGGCACAAAAACTAATAAGAAAAGGTTGCTATGCTGTTCTAGCACACGTCGAAAAAGTACAAACTGAAGAAAAGAGCATCAATGATGTTCCCATTGCAAAAGAATTTCCCGATGTATTTCCGAAAGAATTACCGGGATTACCCCCACATCGATCCGTTGAATTTCAAATAGATCTTGTACCAGGTGCTGCACCAATAGCTCGTGCTCCTTACAGACTCGCACCCAGCGAGATGAAAGAACTGCAAAGCCAATTACAAGAACTTTTAGAGCGTGGTTTCATTCGACCAAGCACATCACCATGGGGAGCTCCTGTTTTGATCAACTACAAGGCTCGTCTGTTTATTCAAAGATTGACTTACGTTCCGGGTATCATCAAATGCGAGTGAAAGAAGATGATATTCCAAAGACTGCTTTCAGAACACGTTACGGTCATTACGAGTTTATGGTCATGCCGTTTGGTTTAACTAATGCACCAGCTGTGTTCATGGACCTTATGAACCGAGTGTGTGGACCATACCTTGACAAGTTTGTCGTTGTTTTCATTGATGACATACTTATTTACTCAAAGAATGACCAAGAACACGGTGAACATTTAAGAAAGGTGTTAGAAGTATTGAGGAAGGAAGAATTATACGCTAAGTTTTCAAAGTGTGCATTTCGGTTGGAAGAAGTTCAATTCCTCGGTCACATAGTGAACAAAGAAGGTATTAAGGTGGATCCGGCAAAGATAGAAACTGTTGAAAAGTGGGAAACCCCGAAAACTCCGAAACACATACGCCAGTTTTTAGGACTAGCTGGTTACTACAGAAGGTTCATCCAAGACTTTTCCAGAATAGCAAAACCCTTGACTGCATTAACGCATAAAGGGAAGAAATTTGAATGGAAGGATGAACAAGAGAAAGCGTTTCAGTTATTGAAGAAAAAGCTAACTACGGCACCTATATTGTCATTGCCTGAAGGGAATGATGATTTTGTGATTTATTGTGACGCATCAAAGCAAGGTCTCGGTTGTGTATTAATGCAACGAATGAAGGTGATTGCTTATGCATCTAGACAATTGAAGATTCACGAGCAAAATTATACGACGCATGATTTGGAATTAGGCGCGGTTGTTTTTGCATTAAAGACTTGGAGGCACTACTTATATGGGGTCAAAAGTATTATATATACCGACCACAAAAGTCTTCAACACATATTTAATCAGAAACAACTGAATATGAGGCAGCGTAGGTGGATTGAATTGTTGAATGATTACGACTTTGAGATTCGTTACCACCCGGGGAAGGCAAATGTGGTAGCCGATGCCTTGAGCAGGAAGGACAGAGAACCCATTCGAGTAAAATCTATGAATATAATGATTCATAATAACCTTACTACTCAAATAAAGGAGGCGCAACAAGGAGTTTTAAAAGAGGGAAATTTAAAGGTTGAAATACCCAAAGGATCGGAGAAGCATCTTAATATTCGGGAATACGGAACCCGGTATAGGGCTGAAAGGATTTGGGTACCAAAATTTGGAGATATGAGAGAAATGGTACTTAGAGAAGCTCATAAAACCAGTTACTCAATACATCCTGGAACGGGGAAGATGTACAAGGATCTCAAGAAACATTTTTGGTGGCCGGGTATGAAAGCCGATGTTGCTAAATACGTAGGAGAATGTTTGACGTGTTCTAAGGTCAAAGATGAGCATCAGAAACCATCAGGTCTACTTCAACAACCCGAAATCCCGGAATGGAAATGGGAAAACATTACCATGGATTTCATCACTAAATTGCCAAGGACTGCAAGTGGTTTTGATACTATTTGGGTAATAGTTGATCGTCTCACCAAATCAGCACACTTCCTGCCAATAAGAGAAGATGACAAGATGGAGAAGTTAGCACGACTGTATTTGAAGGAAGTCGTCTCCAGACATGGAATACCAATCTCTATTATCTCTGATAGGGATGGCAGATTTATTTCAAGATTCTGGCAGACATTACAGCAAGCATTATTAACTCGTCTAGACATGAGTACTGCCTATCATCCGCAAACTGATGGGCAGACGAAAGGACGATACAAACGCTTGAAGATATGCTACGAGCATGTGTTATTGATTTTGGAAACAGTTGGGATCGACATCTACCGTTAGCAGAATTTTCCTACAACAACAGCTACCATTCAAGCATTGAGATGGCGCCGTTTGAAGCACTTTATGGTAGAAAGTGTAGGTCTCCGATTTGTTGGAGTGAAGTGGGGGATAGACAGATTACGGGTCCAGAGATTATACAAGAAACTACTGAGAAGATCATCCAAATTCAACAACGGTTGAAAACCGCCCAAAGTCGACAAAAGAGCTACGCTGACGTTAAAAGAAAAGATATAGAATTTGAAATTAGAGAGATGGTCATGCTTAAAGTTGCACCTTGGAAAGGCGTTGTTCGATTTGGTAAACGAGGGAAATTAAATCCAAGGTATATTGGACCATTCAAGATTATTGATCGTGTCGGACCAGTAGCTTACCGACTTGAGTTACCTCAACAACTCCCGGCTGTACATAACACTTTCCACGTCTCGAATTTGAAGAAATGTTTTGCTAAAGAAGATCTCACTATTCCATTAGATGAAATCCAAATTAACGAAAAACTTCAATTCATCGAAGAACCCGTCGAAATAATGGATCGTGAGGTTAAAAGACTTAAGCAAAACAAGATACCAATTGTTAAGGTTCGATGGAATTCTCGTAGAGGACCCGAGTTCAGCTGGGAGCGTGAAGATCAGATGAAGAAGAAATACCCGCATCTATTTCCAGAAGATTCGTCAACACCTTCAACAGCTTAAAATTTCGGGACGAAATTTATTTAACGGGTAGGTACTGTAGTGACCGAACTTTTCCATGTTTATATATATTAATTGAGATTGATATTTACATGATTAAATGTTTCCAACATGTTAAGCAATCAAACTTGTTAAGACTTGATTAATTGAAATATGTTTCATATAGATAATTGCCACCCAAGTTGACCGGTGATTCACGAACGTTAAAACTTGTAAAAACTATATGATGACATATATATGGATATATATATATATAGTTAACATGATACTATGATAAGTAAACATATCATTAAGTATATTAACAATGAACTACATATGTAAAAACAAGACTACTAACTTAATGATTTTTAAACGAGACATATATGTAACGATTATCGTTGTAAAGACATTTAATGTATATATATCATATTAAGAGATATTCATACATGATAATATCATGATAATATAATAATTTAAAATATCATTTGATATTATAAATATTGGGTTAACAACATTTAACAAGATCGTTAACCTAAAGGTTTCAAAACAACACTTACATGTAACGACTAACGATGACTTAACGACTCAGTTAAAATGTATATATATGTAGTGTTTTAATATGTATTTATACACTTTTGAAAGACTTCAATACACTTATCAAAATACTTCTACTTAACAAAAATTCTTACAATTACATCCTCGTTCAGTTTCATCAACAATTCTACTCGTATGCACCCGTATTCGTACTCGTACAATACACAGCTTTTAGATGTATGTACTATTGATATATACACTCCAATGATCAGCTCTTAGTAGCCCATGTGAGTCACCTAACACATGTGGGAACCATCATTTGGCAACTAGCATGAAATATCTCATAAAATTACAAAAATATGAGTAATCATTCATGACTTATTTACATGAAAACAAAATTACATATCCTTTATATCTAATCCATACACCAACGACCAAAAACACCTAAAAACACTTTCATTATTCAATTTTATTCATCTAATTGATCTCTCTCAAGTTCTATCTTCTAGTTCTAAGTGTTCTTCATATATTCTACAAGTTCTAGTTACATAAAATCAAGAATACTTTCAAGTTTGCTAGCTCACTTCCAATCTTGTAAGGTGATCATCCAACCTCAAGAAATCTTTGTTTCTTACAGTAGGTTATCATTCTAATACAAGGTAATAATCATATTCAAACTTTGGTTCAATTTCTATAACTATAACAATCTTATTTCAAGTGATGATCTTACTTGAACTTGTTTTCGTGTCATGATTCTGCTTCAAGAACTTCGAGCCATCCAAGGATCCGTTGAAGCTAGATCCATTTTTCTCTTTTACAGTAGGTTTATCCAAGGAACTTAAGGTAGTAATGATGTTCATAACATCATTCGATTCATACAAATAAAGCTATCTTATTCGAAGGTTTAAACTTGTAATCACTAGAACATAGTTTAGTTAATTCTAAACTTGTTCGCAAACAAAAGTTAATCCTTCTAACTTGACTTTTAAAATAAACTAAACACATGTTCTATATCTATATGATATGCTAACTTAATGATTTAAAACCCGGAAACACGAAAAACACCGTAAAACCGGATTTACGCCGTCGTAGTAACACCGCGGGCTGTTTTGGGTTAGTTAATTAAAAACTATGATAAACTTTGATTTAAAAGTTGTTACTCTGAGAAAATGATTTTTATTATGAACATGAAACTATATCCAAAAATTATGGTTAAACTCAAAGTGGAAGTATGTTTTCTAAAATGGTCATCTAGACGTCGTTCTTTCGACTGAAATGACTACCTTTACAAAAATAACTTGTAACTTATTTTTCCGACTATAAACCTATACTTTTTCTGTTTATATTCATAAAATAGAGTTCAATATGAAACCATAGCAATTTGATTCACTCAAAACGGATTTAAAATGAAGAAGTTATGGGTAAAACAAGATTGGATAATTTTTCTCATTTTAGCTACGTGAAAATTGGTAACAAATCTATTCCAACCATAACTTAATTAACTTGTATTGTATATTATGTAATCTTGAGATACCATAGACACGTATACAATATTTCGACCTATCATGTCGACACATCTATATATATTTCGGAACAACCATAGACACTCTATATGTGAATGTTGGAGTTAGCTATACCGGGTTGAGGTTGATTCCAAAATATATATAGTTTGAGTTGTGATCAATACTGAGATACGTATACACTGGGTCGTGGATTGATTCAAGATAATATTTATCGATTTATTTCTGTACATCTAACTGTGGACAACTAGTTGTAGGTTACTAACGAGGACAACTGACTTAATAAACTTAAAACATCAAAATATATTAAAAGTGTTGTAAATATATTTTGAACATACTTTGATATATATGTATATATTGTTATAGGTTCGTGAATCAACCAGTGGCCAAGTCTTACTTCCCGACGAAGTAAAAATCTGTGAAAGTGAGTTATAGTCCCACTTTTAAAATCTAATATTTTTGGGATGAGAATACATGCAGGTTTTATAAATGATTTACAAAATAGACACAAGTACGTGAAACTACATTCTATGGTTGAATTATCGAAATCGAATATGCCCCTTTTTATTAAGTCTGGTAATCTAAGAATTAGGGAACAGACACCCTAATTGACGCGAACTCTAAAGATAGATCTATTGGGCCTAACAAACCCCATCCAAAGTACCGGATGCTTTAGTACTTCGAAATTTATATCATATCCGAAGGGTGTCCCGGAATGATGGGGATATTCTTATATATGCATCTTGTTAATGTCGGTTACAAGGTGTTCACCATATGAATGATTTTTATCTCTATGTATGGGATGTGTATTGAAATATGAAATCTTGTGGTCTATTGTTACGATTTGATATATATAGGTTAAACCTATAACTCACCAATATTTTTGTTGACGTTTTAAGCATGTTTATTCTCAGGTGATTATTAAGAGCTTCCGCTGTCGCATACTTAAATAAGGACGAGATTTGGAGTCCATGCTTGTATGATATTGTGTAAAAACTGCATTCAAGAAACTTATTTTGTTGTAACATATTTGTATTGTAAACCATTATGTAATGGTCGTGTGTAAACAGGATATTTTAGATTATCATTATTTGATAATCTACGTAAAGCTTTTTAAACCTTTATTGATGAAATAAAGGTTATGGTTTGTTTTAAAATGAATGCAGTCTTTGAAAAACGTCTCATATAGAGGTCAAAACCTCGCAACGAAATCAATTAATATGGAACGTTTTTAATCAATAAGAACGGGACATTTTAGTTGGTATCAGACTGAAATGTCCCGTTCTTATTGATTAAAAATGTTCCATATTAATTGATTTCGTTGCGAGGTTTTGACCTCTATATGAGACGTTTTTCAAAGACTGCATTCATTTTAAAACAAACCATAACCTTTATTTCATCAATAAAGGTTTAAAAAGCTTTACGTAGATTATCAAATAATGATAATCTAAAATATCCTGTTTACACACGACCATTACATAATGGTTTACAATACAAATATGTTACAACAAAATAAGTTTCTTGAATGCAGTTTTTACACAATATCATACAAGCATGGACTCCAAATCTCGTCCTTATTTAAGTATGCGAAAGCGGAAGCTCTTAATAATCACCTGAGAATAAACATGCTTAAAACGTCAACAAAAATGTTGGTGAGTTATAGGTTTAACCTATATATATCAAATCGTAACAATAGACCACAAGATTTCATATTTCAATACACATCCCATACATAGAGATAAAAATCATTCATATGGTGAACACCTGGTAACCAACATTAACAAGATGCATATATAAGAATATCCCCATCATTCCGGGACACCCTTCGGATATGATATAAATTTCGAAGTACTAAAGCATCCGGTACTTTGGATGGGGTTTGTTAGGCCCAATAGATCTATCTTTAGGATTCGCGTCAATTAGGGTGTCTGTTCCCTAATTCTTAGATTACCAGACTTAATAAAAAGGGGCATATTCGATTTCGATAATTCAACCATAGAATGTAGTTTCACGTACTTGTGTCTATTTTGTAAATCATTTATAAAACCTGCATGTATTCTCATCCCAAAAATATTAGATTTTAAAAGTGGGACTATAACTCACTTTCACAGATTTTTACTTCGTCGGGAAGTAAGACTTGGCCACTGGTTGATTCACGAACCTATAACAATATATACATATATATCAAAGTATGTTCAAAATATATTTACAACACTTTTAATATATTTTGATGTTTTAAGTTTATTAAGTCTGCTGTCCTCGTTAGTAACCTACAGCTAGTTGTCCACAGTTAGATGTACAGAAATAAATCGATAAATATTATCTTGAATCAATCCACGACCCAGTGTATACGTATCTCAGTATTGATCACAACTCAAACTATATATATTTTGGAATCAACCTCAACCCTGTATAGCTAACTCTAACATTCACATATAGAGTGTCTATGGTTGTTCCGAAATATATATAGATGTGTCGACATGATAGGTCGAAACATTGTATACGTGTCTATGGTATCTCAAGATTACATAATATACAATACAAGTTGATTAAGTTATGGTTGGAATAGATTTGTTACCAATTTTCACGTAGCTAAAATGAGAAAAATTATCCAATCTTGTTTTACCCATAACTTCTTCATTTTAAATCAGTTTTGAGTGAATCAAATTGCTATGGTTTCATATTGAACTCTATTTTATGAATCTAAATAGAAAAAGTATAGGTTTATAGTCAGAAAAATAAGTTACACATCGTTTTTGTAAAGGTAGTCATTTCAGTCGAAAGAACGACGTCTAGATGACCATTTTAGAAAACATATTTCCACTTTGAGTTTAACCATAATTTTTGGATATAGTTTCATGTTCATAATAAAAATCATTTTCTCAGAATAAAAACTTTTAAATCAAAGTTTATCATAGTTTTTAATTAACTAACCCAAAACAGCCCGCGGTGTTACTACGACGGCGTAAATCCGGTTTTACGGTGTTTTTCGTGTTTCCAGGTTTTAAATCATTAAGTTAGCATATCATATAGATATAGAACATGTGTTTAGTTGATTTTAAAAGTCAAGTTAGAAGGATTAACTTTTGTTTGCGAACAAGTTTAGAATTAACTAAACTATGTTCTAGTGATTACAAGTTTAAACCTTCGAATAAGATAGCTTTATATGTATGAATCGAATGATGTTATGAACATCATTACTACCTTAAGTTCCTTGGATAAACCTACTGGAAAAGAGAAAAATGGATCTAGCTTCAACGGATCCTTGGATGGCTCGAAGTTCTTGAAGCAGAATCATGACACGAAAACAAGTTCAAGTAAGATTATCACTTGAAATAAGATTGTTATAGTTATAGAAATTGAAACAAAGTTTGAATATGATTATTACCTTGTATTAGAATTATAACCTACTATAAGAAACAAAGATTTCTTGAGGTTGGATGATCACCTTACAAGATTGGAAGTGAGCTAGCAAACTTGAAAGTATTCTTTATTTTATGTAACTAGAACTTGTAGAATATATGAAGAACACTTAGAACTTGAAGATAGAACTTGAGAGAGATCAATTAGATGAATAAAATTGAAGAATGAAAATTTTTGTAGGTGTTTTTGGTCGTTGGTGTATGGATTAGATATAAAGGATATGTAATTATGTTTTCATGTAAATAAGTCATGAATGATTACTCATATTTTTGTAATTTTATGAGATATTTCATGCTAGTTGCCAAATGATGGTTCCCACATGTGTTAGGTGACTCACATGGGCTGCTAAGAGCTGATCATTGGAGTGTATATACCAATAGTACATACATCTAAAAGCTGTGTATTGTACGAGTACGAATACGGGTGCATACGAGTATAATTGTTGATGAAACTGAATGATGATGTAATTGTAAGCATTTTTGTTAAGTAGAAGTATTTTGATAAGTGTATTGAAGTCTTTCAAAAGTGTATAAATACATATTAAAACACTACATGTATATACATTTTAACTGAGTCGTTAAGTCATCGTTAGTCGTTACATGTAAGTGTTGTTTTGAAACCTTTAGGTTAATGATCTTGTTAAATGTTGTTAACCCAATGTTTATAATATCAAATGAGATTTTAAATTATTATATTATCATGATATTATCATGTATGAATATCTCTTAATATGATATATATACATTAAATGTCTTTACAACGATAATCGTTACATATATGTCTCGTTTAAAAATCATTAAGTTAGTAGCCTTGTTTTTTACATATGTAGTTCATTGTTAATATACTTAATGATATGTTTACTTATCAAAGTATCATGTTAACTATATATATATCCATATATATGTCATCATATAGTTTTTACAAGTTTTAACGTTCGTGAATCACCGGTCAACTTGGGTGGTCAATTGTCTATATGAAACATATTTCAATTAATCAAGTCTTAACAAGTTTGATTGCTTAACATGTTAGAAACATTTAATCATGTAAATATCAATCTCAATTAATATATATAAACATGGAAAAGTTCGGGTCACTACATATATTACTTCTACTTAACAAAAATGCTTACAATTACATCATCGTTCAGTTTCATCAACAATTCTACTCGTATGCACCCGTATTCATACTCGTACAATACACAGCTTTTAGATGTATGTACTATTGGTATATACACTCCAATGATCAGCTCTTAGCAGCCCATGTGAGTCACCTAACACATGTGGGAACCATCATTTGGCAACTAGCATGAAATATCTCATAAAATTACAAAAATATGAGTAATCATTCATGACTTATTTACATGAAAACAAAATTACATATCCTTTATATCTAATCCATACACCAACGACCAAAAACACCTACAAAAACTTTCATTCTTCAATTTTCTTCATCTAATTGATCTCTCTCAAGTTCTATCTTCATGTCCTAAGTGTTCTTCATAAATTCTACAAGTTCTAGTTACATAAAATCAAGAATACTTTCAAGTTTGCTAGCTCACTTCCAATCTTGTAAGGTGATCATCCAACCTCAAGAAATCTTTGTTTCTTACAGTAGGTTATCATTCTAATACAAGGTAATAATCATATTCAAACTTTGGTTCATTTTCTATAACTATAACAATCTTATTTCAAGTGATGATCTTACTTGAACTTGTTTTCGTGTCATGATTCTGCTTCAAAAACTTCGAGCCATCCAAGGATTTGTTGAAGCTAGATCCATTTTTCTCTTTTCCAGTAGGTTTATCCAAGGAACTTAAGGTAGTAATGATGTTCATAACATCATTCGATTCATACATATAAAGCTATCTTATTCGAAGGTTTAAACTTGTAATCACTAGAACATAGTTTAGTTAATTCTAAACTTGTTCGCAAACAAAAGTTAATCCTTCTAACTTGACTTTTAAAATCAACTAAACACATATTCTATATCTATATGATATGCTAACTTAATGATTTAAAACCTGGAAACACAAAAAACATCGTAAAACCGGATTTACGCCGTCGTAGTAACACCGCGGGCTGTTTTGGGTTAGTTAATTAAAAACTATGATAAACTTTGATTTAAAAGTTGTTATTCTGAGAAAATGATTTTTATTATGAACATGAAACTATATCCAAAAATTATGGTTAAACTCAAAGTGGAAGTATGTTTTCTAAAATGGTCATCTAGACGTCGTTCTTTCGACTGAAATGACTACCTTTACAAAAACGACTTGTAACTTATTTTTCCGACCATAAACCTATACTTTTTCTGTTTAGATTCATAAAATAGAGTTCAATATGAAACTATATCAATTTTATTCACTCAAAACGGATTTAAAATGAAGAAGTTATGGGTAAAACAAGATTGGATAATTTTTCTCATATTAGCTACGTGAAAATTGGTAACAAATCTATTCCAACCATAACTTAATCAACTTGTATTGTATATTATGTAATCTTGAGATACCATAGACACGTATACAATGTTTCGACCTATCATGTCGACACATCTATATATATTTCGGAACAACCATAGACACTCTATATGTGAATGTTGGAGTTAGCTATACAGGGTTGAGGTTGATTCCAAAATATATATAGTTTGAGTTGTGATCAATACTGAGATACGTATACACTGGGTCGTGGATTGATTCAAGATAATATTTATCGATTTATTTCTGTACATCTAACTGTGGAGAAATAGTTGTAGGTTACTAATGAGGACAGCTGACTTAATAAACTTAAAACATCAAAATATATTAAAAGTGTTGTAAATATATTTTGAACATACTTTGATATATATTTATATATTGTTATAGGTTCGTGAATCAACCAGTGGCCAAGTCTTACTTCCCGACGAAGTAAAAATCTGTGAAAGTGAGTTATAGTCCCACTTTTAAAATCTAATATTTTTGGGATGAGAATACATGCAGGTTTTATAAATGATTTACAAAATAGACACAAGTACGTGAAACTACATTCTATGATTGAATTATTGAAATCGAATATGCCCCTTTTTATTAAGTCTGGTAATCTAAGAATTAGGGAACAGACACCCTAATTGACGCGAATCCTAAAGATAGATCTATTGGGCCTAACAAACCCCATCCAAAGTACCGGATGCTTTAGTACTTCGAAATTTATATCATATCCGAAGGGTATCCCGGAATGATGGGGATATTCTTATATATGCATCTTGCTATTCTGGAAAAGTCTTGGATGAACCTTCTGTAGTAACCAGCTAGTCCTAAAAACTGGCGTATGTGTTTCGGAGTTTTCGGGGTTTCCCACTTTTCAACAGTTTCTATCTTAGCCGGATCCACCTTAATACCTTCTTTGTTCACTATGTGACCGAGGAATTGAACTTCTTCCAACCAAAATGCACACTTTGAAAACTTAGCGTACAATTCTTCCTTCCTCAATACTTCTAACACCTTTCTCAAATGTTCACCGTGTTCTTGGTCATTCTTTGAGTAAATAAGTATGTCATCAATGAAAACAATGACAAACTTGTCAAGGTATGGTCCACACACTCGGTTCATAAGGTCCATGAACACAGCTGGTGCATTAGTTAAACCAAACGGCATGACCATAAACTCGTAATGACCGTAACGTGTTCTGAAAGCAGTCTTTGGAATATCATCTTCTTTCACCCGCATTTGATGATACCCGGAACGTAAGTCAATCTTTGAATAAACAGACGAGCCTTGTAGTTGATCAAATAAGTCATCGATTCTCGGTAGTGGGTAGCGGTTCTTGATGGTAAGTTTGTTCAACTCTCGGTAGTCGATACACAACCTGAATGTACCATCTTTCTTCTTGACAAACAAAACAGGAGCTCCCCACGGTGATGTGCTTGGTCGAATGAAACCACGCTCTAAAATTTCTTGTAATTGGATTTGCAGTTCTTTCATCTCGCTGGGTGCGAGTCTGTAAGGAGCACGAGCTATTGATGCAGCTCCTGGTACAAGATCTATTTGAAATTCAACGGATCGATGTGTGGGTAATCCCGGTAATTCTTTCGGAAATACATCAGGAAATTCTTTTACGACGGGAACATCATTGATGCTCTTTTCTTCAGTTTGTACATTCTCGACGTGTGCTAGAACAGCATAGCAACCTTTTCTTATTAGTTTTTGTGCCTTCAAATTACTAATAAGATGTAGCTTCGTGTTGCCCTTTTCTCCGTACACCATTAAGGGTTTTCCTTTTTCTCGTATAATGCGAATTGTATTTTTGTAACAAACGATCTCTGCTTTCACTTCTTTCAACCAGTCCATACCGATTATCACATCAAAACTCCCTAACTCTACTGGTATCAAGTCAATCTTAAATGTTTCGCTAACCAGTTTAATTTCTCGATTCCGACATATATTATCTGCTGAAATTAATTTACCATTTGCTAATTCGATTAAAAATTTACTATCCAAAGGCGTCAATGGACAACTTAATTTAGCACAAAAATCTCTACTCATATAGCTTCTATCCGCACCCGAATCAAATAAAACGTAAGCAGATTTATTGTCAATAAAAACGTACCCGTAACAAGCTCCGGGTCTTCCTGTGCCTCTGCCGCATTAATATTGAAAACTCTTCCGCGACCTTGTCCATTCGTGTTCTCCTGGTTCGGGCAATTTCTAATAATGTGGCCCGGTTTTCCACATTTATAACAAACTACATTGGCATAACTTGCTCCGACACTACTTGCTCCGCCATTACTCGTTCCGACACCATTTGTTCCTTTCGTTCTATTAACCCCTGGTCCGTAGACCTCGCACTTCGCCGCGCTATGACCATTTCTTTTACACTTGTTGCAAAATTTGGTGCAGAACCCCGAGTGATACTTTTCACACCTTTGGCATAGCTGCTTCTGATTGTTGTTGTTGTTGTTGCGGTTATTATTGTTGTTGGGATGATTGTTGTAGTTGCTGTTGTTGTTGTTGTTGTTGGGCCGTTTGTTGTAGTTGCGATTGATGTTGCGATTGTTGGGATAATTGTTGCGATTATTGTTGTAATTGCTGTTGTTGTTGTATTGGTGATTCTTATCACCGTTTTCCTCCCACTTTCTTTTGACTTGCTTCACATTGGCCTCTTCAGCAGTCTGTTCTTTAATTCTTTCTTCAATCTGGTTCACTAGTTTGTGAGCCATTCTACATGCCTGTTGTATGGAGGCGGGCTCGTGTGAACTTATATCTTCTTGGATTCTTTCCGGTAATCCTTTCACAAACGCGTCGATCTTCTCTTCCTCATCTTCGAATGCTCCCGGACACAATAGGCACAATTCTGTGAATCGCCGGTCAACTTGGGTGGTCAATTGTCTATATGAAACATATTTCAATTAATCAAGTCTTAACAAGTTTGATTGCTTAACATGTTGGAAACATTTAATCATGTAAATATCAATCTCAATTAATATATATAAACATGGAAAAGTTCGGGTCACTACAGTAGGTCTCTTAAAATATTGGGCTGTCTATCCATTTTGTGTTTTTATACTGTAAAATAGACAAAAGTTAGATTCATAAAAAAAATACTTATTAATACAAGCAATTTTTACATATATCATAAAGCATAAGCACACTATATTACATATATTACACCACACGAATACAACTATCTTATTCCGACTCGATTGTTTCTTCTTCTTCGGTTTTGGTTCGTTTTGCCAAGTTTCTAGGGATATATGTTGTTCCCCTAATACGAGCCGTCGTTTTCCACATTTGTTTAGAAAAACCTGGTGGTTTAGAGGTTCCCGGGTCATTGTTACAACTTAAGGACTTCGGGGGTTGACGATACATATAAAGTTCATCGGGGTTGGAATTAGATTTCTCTATTTTTATGCCCTTTCCCTTATTATTTTCTTTTGCCTTTTTAAATTCAGTTGGGGTAATTTCTATAACATCATCGGAATTCTCATCGAAATCCGATTCATCGGAGAATTGGTAATCCTCCCAATATTTTGCTTCCTTGGCGGAAACACAATTGACCATAATTAACCTTGGTCGGTTGGTTGAGGATTTTCTTTTACTTAACCGTTTTATTATTTCCCCCACCGGTTCTATTTCTTCATCCGGTTCCGATTCTTCTTCCGGTTCCGATTCTTCTTCCGGTTCCGACTTCTCTTCTGGTTCCTCTTCGGGAAATTGTGAATCAGTCCACGAATCATTCCAATTTATATTTGACTCTTCATTATTATTAGGTGAGTCAATGGGACTTGTTCTAGAGGTAGACATCTATCACATAATATCAAACGCGTTAAGAGATTAATATATCACATAATATTCACATGTTAAAAATATATAGTTTCCAACAAAATTTGTTAAGCAATCATTTTTCAAGTAAACACGGTCGAAGTCCAGACTCACTAATGCATCCTAACAAACTCGATAAGACACACTAATGCAAAATTCTGGTTCTCTAAGACCAACGCTCGGATACCAACTGAAATGTCCCGTTCTTATTGATTAAAAACGTTCCATATTAATTGATTTCGTTGCGAGGTTTTGACCTCTATATGAGACGTTTTTCAAAGACTGCATTCATTTTAAAACAAACCATAACCTTTATTTCATCAATAAAAGTTTAAAAAGCTTTACGTAGATTATCAAATAATGATAATCTAAAATATCCTGTTTACACACGACCATTACATTATGGTTTACAATACAAATATGTTACAACAAAATAAGTTTCTTGAATGCAGTTTTTACACAATATCATACAAGCATGGACTCCAAATCTCGTCCTTATTTAAGTATGCGACAGCGGAAGCTCTTAATAATCACCTGAGAATAAACATGCTTAAAACGTCAACAAAAATGTTGGTGAGTTATAGGTTTAACCTATATATATCAAATCATAATAATAGACCACAAGATTTCATATTTCAATACACATCCCATACATAGAGATAAAAATCATTCATATGGTGAACACCTGGTAACCGACATTAACAAGATGCATATATAAGAATATCCTCATCATTTCGGGACACCCTTCGGATATGATATAAATTTCGAAGTACTAAAGCATCCGGTACTTTGGATGGGGTTTGTTAGGCCCAATAGATCTATCTTTAGGATTCGCGTCAATTAGGGTGTCTGTTCCCTAATTCTTAGATTACCAGACTTAATAAAAAGGGGCATATTAGATTTCGATAATTCAACCATAAAATGTAGTTTCACGTACTTGTGTCTATTTTGTAAATCATTTATAAAACCTGCATGTATTCTCATCCCAAAAATATTAGATTTTAAAAGTGGGACTATAACTCACTTTCACAGATTTTTACTTCGTCGGGAAGTAAGACTTGGCCACTGGTTGATTCACGAACCTATAACAATATATACATATATATCAAAGTATGTTCAAAATATATTTACAACACTTTTAATATATTTTGATGTTTTAAGTTTATTAAGTCAGATGTCCTCGTTAGTAACCTACAACTAGTTGTCCACAGTTAGATGTACAGAAATAAATCGATAAATATTATCTTGAATCAATCCACGACCCAGTGTATACGTATCTCAGAATTGATCACAACTCAAACTATATATATTTTGGAATCAACCTCAACCCTGTATAGCTAACTCCAACATTCACATATAGAGTGTCTATGGTTGTTCCGAAATATATATAGATGTGTCGACATGATAGGTCGAAACATTGTATACGTGTCTATGGTATCTCAAGATTACATAATATACAATACAAGTTGATTAAGTTATGGTTGAAATAGATTTGTTACCAATTTTCACGTAGCTAAAATGAGAAAAATTATCCAATCTTGTTTTACCCATAACTTCTTCATTTTAAATCCGTTTTGAGTGAATCAAATTGCTATGGTTTCATATTGAACTCTATTTTATGAATATACACAGAAAAAGTATAGGTTTATAGTCGGAAAAATAAGTTACAAGTCGTTTTTGTAAAGGTAGTCATTTTAGTCGAAATAACGACGTCTAGATGACCATTTTAGAAAACATACTTCCACTTTGAGTTTAACCATAATTTTTGGATATAGTTTTATGTTCATAATAAAAATCATTTTCTCAGAATAACAACTTTTAAATCAAAGTATATCATAGTTTTTAATTAACTAACCCAAAACAGCCCGCGGTGTTACTACGACGGCGTAAATCCGGTTTTACGGTATTTTTCGTGTTTCCAGGTTTTAAATCATTAAGTTAGCATATCATATAGATATATAACATGTGTTTAGTTGATTTTAAAAGTCAAGTTAGAAGGATTAACTTTTGTTTGCGAACAAGTTTAGAATTAACTAAACTATGTTCTAGTGATTACAAGTTTAAACCTTCGAAAAAGATAGCTTTATATGTATGAATCGAATGATGTTATGAACATCATTACTACCTTAAGTTCCTTGGATAAACCTACTGGAAAAGAGAAAAATGGATCTAGCTTCAACGGTTCAACAACCCGAAATCCGAGAATGGAAATGGGAAAACATTACCATGGATTTCATCACTAAATTGCCAAGGACTGCAAGTGGTTTTGATACTATTTGGGTAATAGTTGATCGTCTCACTAAATCAGCACACTTCCTGCCAATAAAAGAAGATGACAAGATGGAGAAGTTAGCACGACTGTATTTGAAGGAAGTCATCTCCAGACATGGAATACCAATCTCTATTGTCTCTGATATGGATGGCAGATTTATTTCAAGATTCTGGCAGACATTACAGCAAGCATTAGGAACTCGTCTAGACATGAGTACTGCCTATCATCCACAAACTGATGGGCAGAGCGAAAGGACCATACAAACGCTTGAAGACATGCTACGAGCATGTGTTATTGATTTCGGAAACAGTTGGGATCGACATCTACTGTTAGCAGAATTTTCCTACAACAACAGCTACCATTCAAGCATTGAGATGGCGCCGTTTGAAGCACTTTATGGTAGAAAGTGCAGGTCTCCGATTTGTTGGAGTGAAGTGGGGGATAGACAGATTACGGGTCCGGAGATTATACAAGAAACTACTGAGAAGATCATCCAAATTCAACAACGGTTGAAAACCGCCCAAAGTCGACAAAAGAGCTACGCTGACGTTAAAAGAAAAGATATAGAATTTGAAATTGGAGAGATGGTCATGCTTAAAGTTGCACCTTGGAAAGGCGTTGTTCGATTTGGTAAACGAGGGAAATTAAATCCAAGGTATATTGGACCATTCAAGATTATTGATCGTGTCGGACCAGTAGCTTTCCGACTTGAGTTACCTCAACAACTCGCGGTTGTACATAACACTTTCCACGTCTCGAATTTGAAGAAATGTTTTGCTAAAGAAGATCTCACTATTCCGTTAGATGAAATCCAAATCAACGAAAAACTTCAATTCATCGAAGAACCCGTCGAAATAATGGATCGTGAGGTTAAAAGACTTAAGCAAAACAAGATACCAATTGTTAAGGTTCGATGGAATGCTCGTAGAGGACCCGAGTTCACCTGGGAGCGTGAAGATCAGATGAAGAAGAAATACCCGCATCTATTTCCAGAAGATTCGTCAACACCTTCAACAGCTTAAAATTTCGGGACGAAATTTATTTAACGGGTAGGTACTGTAGTGACCTGAACTTTTCCATGTTTATATATATTAATTGAGATTGATATTTACATGATTAAATGTTTCTAACATGTTAAGCAATCAAAATTGTTAAGACTTGATTAATTGAAATATGTTTCATATAGACAATTGACCACCCAAGTTGACCGGTGATTCACGAACGTTAAAACTTATAAAAACTATATGATGACATATATATGGATATATATATAGTTAACATGATACTATGTTAAGTAAACATACCATTAAGTATATTAACAATGAACTACATATGTAAAAACAAGACTACTAACTTAATGATTTTTAAACGAGACATATATGTAACGATTATCGTTGTAAAGACATTTAATGTATATATATCATATTAAGAGATATTCATACATGATAATATCATGATAATATAATAATTTAAAATCTCATTTGATATTATAAACATTGGGTTAACAACATTTAACAAGATCATTAACCTAAAGGTTTCAAAACAACACTTACATGTAACGACTAACGATGACTTAACGACTCAGTTAAAATGTATATACATGTAGTTTTTTAATATGTATTTATACACTTTTGAAAGACTTCAATACACTTATCAAAATACTTCTACTTAACAAAAATTCTTACAATTACATCATCGTTCAGTTTCATCAACAATTCTACTCGTATGCACCCGTATTCGTACTCGTACAATACACAGCTTTTAGATGTATGTACTATTGGTATATACACTCCAATGATCAGCTCTTAGCAGCCCATGTGAGTCACCTAACACATGTGGGAACTATCATTTGGCAACTAGCATGAAATATCTCATAAAATTACAAAAATATGAGTAATCATTCATGACTTATTTACATGAAAACAAAATTACATATCCTTTATATCTAATCCATACACCAACGACCAAAAACACCTACAAAAACTTTCATTCTTCAATTTTCTTCATCTAATTGATCTCTCTCAAGTTCTATCTTCAAGTTCTAAGTGTTCTTCATAAATTCTACAAGTTCTAGTTACATAAAATCAAGAATACTTTCAAGTTTGCTAGCTCACTTCCAATCTTGTAAGGTGATCATCCAACCTCAAGAAATCTTTGTTTCTTACAGTAGGTTATCATTCTAATACAAGGTAATAATCATATTCAAACTTTGGTTCATTTTCTATAACTATAACAATCTTATTTCAAGTGATGATCTTACTTGAAGTTGTTTTCGTGTCATGATTCTGCTTCAAGAACTTCGAACCATCCAAGGATTTGTTGAAGCTAGATCCATTTTTCTATTTTCCAGTAGGTTTTTCCAAGGAACTTAAGGTAGTAATGATGTTCATAACATCATTCGATTCATACATATAAAGCTATCTTATTCGAAGGTTTAAACTTGTAATCACTAGAACATAGTTTAGTTAATTCTAAACTTGTTCGCAAACAAAAGTTAATCCTTCTAACTTGACTTTTAAAATCAACTAAACACATATTCTATATCTATATGATATGCTAACTTAATGATTTAAAACCTGGAAACACAAAAAACATCGTAAAACCGGATTTACGCCGTCGTAGTAACACCGCGGGCTGTTTTGGGTTAGTTAATTAAAAACTATGATAAACTTTGATTTAAAAGTTGTTATTCTGAGAAAATGATTTTTATTATGAACATGAAACTATATCCAAAAATTATGGTTAAACTCAAAGTGGAAGTATGTTTTCTAAAATAGTCATCTAGACGTCGTTCTTTCGACTGAAATGACTACCTTTACAAAAACGACTTGTAACTTATTTTTCCTACTATAAACCTATACTTTTTATGTTTAGATTCATAAAATAGAGTTCAATATGAAACTATATCAATTTTATTCACTCAAAACGGATTTAAAATGAAGAAGTTATGGGTAAAACAAGATTGGATAATTTTTCTCATTTTAGCTACGTGAAAATTGGTAACAAATCTATTCCAACCATAACTTAATCAACTTGTATTGTATATTATGTAATCTTGAGATACCATAGACACGTATACAATGTTTCGACCTATCATGTCGACACATCTATATATATTTCGGAACAACCATAGACACTCTATATGTGAATGTTGGAGTTAGCTATACAGGGTTGAGGTTGATTCCAAAATATATATAGTTTGAGTTGTGATCAATACTGAGATACGTATACACTGGGTCGTGGATTGATTCAAGATAATATTTATCGATTTATTTCTGTACATCTAACTGTGGACAAATAGTTGTAGGTTACTAACGAGGACAGCTGACTTAATAAACTTAAAACATCAAAATATATTAAAAGTGTTGTAAATATATTTTGAACATACTTTGATATATATGTATATATTGTTATAGGTTCGTTAATCAACCAGTGGCCAAGTCTTACTTCCCGACGAAGTAAAAATCTGTGAAAGTGAGTTATAGTCCCACTTTTAAAATCTAATATTTTTGGAATGAGAATACATGCAGGTTTTATAAATGATTTACAAAATAGGCACAAGTACGTGAAACTACATTCTATGGTTGAATTATCGAAATCGAATATGCCCCTTTTTATTAAGTCTGGTAATATAAGAATTAGGGAACAGACACCCTAATTGACGCGAATCCTAAAGATAGATCTATTGGGCCTAACAAACCCCATCCAAAGTACTGGATGCTTTAGTACTTCGAAATTTATATCATATCCGAAGGGTGTCCCGGAATGATGGGGATATTCTTATATATGCATCTTGTTAATGTCGATTACCAGGTGTTCACCATATGAATGATTTTTATCTCTATGTATGGGATGTGTATTGAAATATGAAATCTGGTGGTCTATTGTTACGATTTGATATATATAGGTTAAACCTATAACTCACCAACATTTTTGTTGACGTTTTAAGCATGTTTATTCTCAGGTGATTATTAAGAGCTTCCGTTGTCGCATACTTAAATAAGGACGAGATTTGGAGTCCATGCTTGTATGATATTGTGTAAAAACTGCATTCAAGAAACTTATTTTGTTGTAACATATTTGTATTGTAAACCATTATGTAATGGTCGTGTGTAAACAGGATATTTTAGATTATCATTATTTGATAATCTACGTAAAGCTTTTTAAACCTTTATTGATGAAATAAAGGTTATGGTTTGTTTTAAAATGAATACAGTCTTTGAAAAACGTCTCATATAGAGGTCAAAACCTCGCAACGAAATCAATTAATATGGAACGTTTTTAATTGATACCAACTGAAATGTCCCGTTCTTATTGATTAAAAACGTTCCATATTAATTGATTTCGTTGCGAGGTTTTGACCTCTATATGAGACGTTTTTCAAAGACTGCATTCATTTTAAAACAAACCATAACCTTTATTTCATCAATAAATTTTTAAAAAGCTTTACGTAGATTATCAAATAATGATAATCTAAAATATCCTGTTTACACACGACCATTACATAATGGTTTACAATACAAATATGTTACAACAAAATAAGTTTCTTGAATGCAGTTTTTACACAATATCATACAAGCATGGACTCCAAATCTCGTCCTTATTTAAGTATGCGAAAGCGGAAGCTCTTAATAATCACCTGAGAATAAACATGCTTAAAACGTCAACAAAAATGTTGGTGAGTTATAGGTTTAACCTATATATATCAAATCGTAACAATAGACCACAAGATTTCATATTTCAATACACATCCCATACATAGAGATAAAAATCATTCATATGGTGAACACCTGGTAACCGACATTAACAAGATGCATATATAAGAATATCCCCATCATTCCGGGACACCCTTCGGATATGATATAAATTTCGAAGTACTAAAGCATCCGATACTTTGGATGGGGTTTGTTAGGCCCAATAGATCTATCTTTAGGATTCGCGTCAATTAGGGTGTCTGTTCCCTAATTCTTAGATTACCAGACTTAATAAAAAGGGGCATATTCGATTTCGATAATTCAACCATATAATGTAGTTTCACGTACTTGTGTCTATTTTGTAAATCATTTATAAAACCTGCATGTATTCTCATCCCAAAAATATTAGATTTTAAAAGTGGGACTATAACTCACTTTCACAGATTTTTACTTCGTCGGGAAGTAAGACTTGGCCACTGGTTGATTCACGAACCTATAACAATATATACATATATATCAAAGTATGTTCAAAATATATTTACAACACTTTTAATATATTTTGATGTTTTAAGTTTATTAAGTCAGCTGTCCTCGTTAGTAACCTACAACTAGTTGTCCACAGTTAGATGTACAGAAATAAATCGATAAATATTATCTTGAATCAATCCATGACCCAGTGTATACGTATCTCAGTATTGATCACAACTCAAACTATATATATTTTGGAATCAACCTCAACCCTGTATAGCTAACTCTAACATTCACATATAGAGTGTCTATGGTTGTTCCGAAATATATATAGATGTGTCGACATGATAGGTCGAAACATTGTATACGTGTCTATGGTATCTCAAGATTACATAATATACAATACAAGTTGATTAAGTTATGGTTGGAATAGATTTGTTACCAATTTTCACGTAGCTAAAATGAGAAAAATTATCCAATCTTGTTTTACCCATAACTTCTTCATTTTAAATCCGTTTTGAGTGAATCAAATTGCTATGGTTTCATATTGAACTCTATTTTATGAATATAAACAGAAAAAGTATAGGTTTATAGTCGGAAAAATAAGTTACAAGTCGTTTTTGTAAAGGTAGTCATTTCAGTCGAAAGAACGACGTCTAGATGACCATTTTAGAAAACATACTTCCACTTTGAGTTTAACCATAACTTTTGGATATAGTTTCATGTTCATAATAAAAATAATTTTCTCAGAATAACAACTTTTAAATCAAAGTATATCATAGTTTTTAATTAACTAACCCAAAACAGCCCGCGGTGTTACTACGACGGCGTAAATCCGGTTTTACAGTGTTTTTCGTGTTTCCAGGTTTTAAATCATTAAGTTAGCATATCATATAGATATAGAACATGTGTTTAGTTGATTTTAAAAGTCAAGTTAGAAGGATTAACTTTTATTTGCGAACAAGTTTAGAATTAACTAAACTATGTTCTAGTGATTACAAGTTTAAACCTTCGAATAACATAGCTTTATATGTATGAATCGAATGATGTTATGAACATCATTACTACCTTAAGTTCCTTGGATAAACCTACTGGAAAATAGAAAAATGGATCTAGCTTCAACGGATCCTTGGATGGCTCGAAGTTCTTGAAGCAGAATCATGACACGAAAACAAGTTCAAGTAAGATCGTCACTTGAAATAAGATTGTTATAGTTATAGAAATTGAACCAAAGTTTGAATATGATTATTACATTGTATTAGAATGATAACCTACTGTAAGAAACAAAGATTTCTTGAGGTTGGATGATCACCTTACAAGATTGGAAGTGAGCTAGCAAACTTGAAAGTATTCTTGATTTTATGTAACTAGAACTTGTAGAATTTATGAAGAACACTTAGAAGTTGAAGATAGAACTTGAGAGAGATCAATTAGATGAAGAAAATTGAAGAATGAAAGTGTTTGTGGGTGTTTTTGGTCGTTGGTGTATGGATTAGATATAAAGGATATGTAATTTTGTTTTCATGTAAATAAGTCATGAATGATTACTCATATTTTTATAATTTTATGAGATATTTCATGCTAGTTGCCAAATGATGGTTCCCACATGTGTTAGGTGACTCACATGGGCTGCTAAGAGCTGATCATTGGAGTGTATATACCAATAGTACATACATCTAAAAGCTGTGTATTGTACGAGTACGAATACGGGTGCATACGAGTAGAATTGTTGATGAAACTGAACGAGGATGTAATTGTAAGCATTTTTGTTAAGTAGAAGTATTTTGATAAGTGTATTGAAGTCTTTCAAAAGTGTATAAATACATATTAAAACACTACATGTATATACATTTTAACTGAGTCGTTAAGTCATCGTTAGTCGTTACATGTAAGTGTTGTTTTGAAACCTTTAGGTTAACGATCTTATTAAATGTTGTTAACCCAATGTTTATAATATCAACTGAGATTTTAAATTATTATATTATCATGATATTATCATGTATGAATATCTCTTAATATGATATATATACATTAAATGTCTTTACAACGATAATCGTTACATATATGTCTCGTTTAAAAATCATTAAGTTAGTAGTCTTATTTTTACATATGTAGTTCATTGTTAATATACTTAATGATATGTTTACTTATCATAGTATCATATTAACTATATATATATATATATATATATATATATATATATATATATATATATATATATATATATATCCATATATATGTCATCATATAGTTTTTACAAGTTTTAACATTCGTGAATCACCGGTCAACTTGGGTGGTCAATTGTCTATATGAAACATATTTCAATTAATCAAGTCTTAACAAGTTTGATTGATTAACATGTTGGAAACATTTAATCATTTAAATATCAATCTCAATTAATATATATAAACATGGAAAAGTTCGGGTCACTACAGTACCTACCCGTTAAATAAATTTCGTCCCGAAATTTTAAGCAGTTGGAGGTGTTGACGTATCTTCTGGAAATAAATGCGGGTATTTCCTCTACGAGCATTCCATCGAACCTTAACAATTGGTATCTTGTTTTGCTTAAGTCTTTTAACCTCACGATCCATTATTTCGACGGGTTCTTCGATAAATTGAAGTTTTTCGTTGATTTGGATTTCATCTAATGGAATAGTGAGATCTTCTTTAGCAAAACATTTCTTCAAATTCGAGACGTGGAAAGTGTTATGTACATCCGCGAGTTGTTGAGGTAACTCAAGTCGGTAAGCTACTGGTCCGACACGATCAATAATTTTGAATGGTCCAATATACCTTGGATTTAATTTTCCTCGTTTACCAAATCGAACAACACCTTTCCAAGGTGCAACTTTAAGCATGACCATCTCTCCAATTTCAAATTCTATATCTTTTCTTTTAATGTCAGTGTAGCTCTTTTGTCGACTTTGGGCGATTTTCAACCGTTGTTGAATTTGGATGATCTTCTCGGTAGTTTCTTGTATAATCTACGAACCCATAATCTATCTATCCCCCACTTCACTCCAACAAATCGGAGACCTGCACTTTCTACCATAAAGTGCTTCAAACGACGCCATCTCAATGCTTGAATGGTAGCTGTTGTTATAGGAAAATTCTGCTAATGGTAGATGTCGATCCCAACTGTTTCTGAAATCAATAACACATGCTCGTAGCATGTCTTCAAGCGTTTGTATCGTCCTTTCGCTCTGCCCATCACTTTGTGGATGATAGGCAGTACTCATGTCTAGACGAGTTCCTAATGCTTGCTGTAATGACTGCCAGAATCTTGAAATAAATCTGCCATCCCTATCAGAGATAATAGAGATTGGTATTCCATGTCTGGAGACGACTTCCTTCAAATACAGTCGTGCTAACTTCTCCATCTTGTCATCTTCTCTTATTGGCAGGAAGTGTGCTGATTTGGTGAGACGATCAACTATTACCCAAATAGTATCAAAACCACTTGCAGTCCTTGGCAATTTAGTGATGAAATCCATGGTAATGTTTTCCCATTTCCATTCCGGGATTTCGGGTTGTTAAAGTAGACCTGATGGTTTCTGATGTTCAGCTTTGACCTTAGAACACGTCAAACATTCTCCTACGTATTTAGCAACATCGGCTTTAATACCCGGCCACCAAAAATGTTTCTTGAGATCCTTGTACATCTTCCCCGTTCCAGGATGTATTGAGTATCTGGTTTTATGAGCTTCTCTAAGTACCATTTCTCTCATATCTCCAAATTTTGGTACCCAAATCCTTTCAGCCCTATACCGGGTTCCGTCTTCCCGAATATTAAGATGTTTCTCCGATCCTTTGGGTATTTCATCCTTTAAATTTCTCTCTTTTAAAACTCCTTGTTACACCTCCTTCCTCTTCAAGGTTATTATGAATCATTATATTCATAGATTTTACTCGAATGGGTTCTCTGTCCTTCCTGCTCAAGGCATCGGCTACCACATTTGCCTTCCCCGGGTGGTAACGAATCTCAAAGTCGTAATCATTCAACAATTCAATCCACCTACGCTGCCTCATATTCAGTTGTTTCTGATTAAATATGTGTTGAAGACTTTTGTGGTCGGTATATATAATACTTTGACCCCATATAAGTAGTGCCTCCAAGTCTTTAATGCAAAAACAACCGCGTCTAATTCCAAATCATGCGTCGTATAATTTTGTTCGTGAATCTTCAATTGTCTAGACGCATAAGCAATCACCTTCGTTCGTTGCATTAATACACAACCGAGACCTTGCTTTGATGCGTCACAATAAATCACAAAGTCATCATTCCCTTCAGGCAATGACAATATAGGTGCCGTAGTTAGCTTTTTCTTCAATAACTGAAACGCTTTCTCTTGTTCATAATTCCATTCAAATTTCTTCCCTTTATGCGTTAATGCAGTCAAGGGTTTTGCTATTCTGGAAAAGTCTTGGATGAACCTTCTGTAGTAACCAGCTAGTCCTAAAAACTGGCGTATGTGTTTCGGAGTTTTTGGGGTTTCCCACTTTTCAACAGTTTCTATCTTTGCCGGATCCACCTTAATACCTTCTTTGTTCACTATGTGACCGAGGAATTGAACTTCTTCCAACCAAAATGCACACTTTGAAAACTTAGCGTACAATTCTTCCTTCCTCAATACTTCTAACACCTTTCTCAAATGTTCACCGTGTTCTTGGTCATTCTTTGAGTAAATAAGTATGTCATCAATGAAAACAATGACAAACTTGTCAAGGTATGGTCCACTCACTCGGTTCATAAGGTCCATGAACACAGCTGGTGCATTAGTTAAACCAAACGGCATGACCATAAACTCGTAATGACCGTAACGTGTTCTGAAAGCAGTCTTTGGAATATCATCTTCTTTCACTCGCATTTGATGATACCCGGAACGTAAGTCAATCTTTGAATAAACAGACAAGCCTTGTAGTTGATCAAATAAGTCGTCGATTCTCGGTAGTGGGTAGAGGTTCTTGATGGTAAGTTTGTTCAACTCTCGGTAGTCGATACACAACCTGAATGTACTATCTTTCTTCTTGACAAATAAAAGCAGGAGCTCCCCATGGTGATGTGCTTGGTCGAATGAAACCACGCTCTAAAAGTTCTTGTAATTGGCTTTGCAGTTCTTTCATCTCGCTGGGTGCGAGTCTGTAAGGAGCACGAGCTATTGGTGCAGCTCCTGGTACAAGATCTATTGGAAATTCAACGGATCGATGTGGGGGTAATCCCGGTAATTCTTTCGGAAATACATCGGGAAATTCTTTTGCAATGGGAACATCATTGATGCTCTTTTCTTCAGTTTGTACTTTCTCGACGTGTGCTAGAACAGCATAGCAACCTTTTCTTATTAGTTTTTATACCTTCAAATTACTAATAAGATGTAGCTTCGTGTTGCCCTTTTCTCCGTACACCATTAAGGGTTTTCCTTTTTCTCGTATAATGCGAATTGCATTTTTGTAACAAACGATCTCTGCTTTCACTTCTTTCAACCAGTCCATACCGATTATCACATCAAAACTCCCTAACTCTACTGGTATCAAATCAATCTTAAATGTTTCGCTAACCATTTTAATTTCTCGATTCCGACATATATTATCTGCTGAAATTAATTTACCATTTGCTAATTCGAGTAAAAATTTACTATCCAAAGGCGTCAATGGACAACTTAATTTAGCACAAAAATCTCTACTCATATAGCTTCTATCCGCCCCCGAATCAAATAAAACATAAGCAGATTTATTGTCAATAAGAAACGTACCCGTAACAAGCTCCGGGTCTTCCTGTGCCTCTGCCGCATTAATATTGAAAACTCTTTCGCAGCCTTGTCCATTCGTGTTCTCCTGGTTCGGGCAATTTCTAATAATGTGGCCCGATTTTCCACATTTATAACAAACTACATTGGCATAACTTGCTCCGACACTACTTGCTCCGCCATTACTCGTTCCGACACCATTTGTTCCTTTCGTTCTATTAACCCCTGGTCCGTATACCTCACACTTCGCCGCGCTATGACCATTTCTTTTACACTTGTTGCAAAATTTGGTGCAGAACCCCGAGTGATACTTTTCACACCTTTGGCATATGTGACAACCCAAACCAACCACCGACTAAACCTCGTTAAATTTTAGCTAAAAAAAAATTTTGCTGGAAGACTGTTTGCGCGCCGCGGGCCCCAGCTTGCGCGCCGCGCAAAAGCTGGCTGTTGTCGGTTGTCTTTAATGCGAAAAAGATGAGCGACTTCCCGACACATTTAGCCAAAACGCTTTTAACCGTACATTAATATATGTAAAACTAGCACATAACTAAGGTTTGAGCGAGTTTTACAAAGTGGGGCCCACACGTGCCCAAATTGCCACTAAGTGTAAGAATACAAGTTTAATACAAATTAGAGTTTCGACCACAAAAGTTTAATTGCCAAACGACACAACGAGCATGGTGTTTGGGGTTAAACTACCCAAGTCTCGGTCAAACTCCAAGCCAAAACCAAAAGCGCTTCTTAATCATCGAAGCGGGAAACTCAATCCAAGGTAATGCCCTTACCCTTATCCACACACGAACCTATAAAAAGGTAAACAACGAGAGGGTAAGCAAAGCTTAGTGAGCACAATAATTATACATATACATATATAATCTACCTACTTGCATCACTTACGCAACCTCATACGCGGGATCAACAATTCGACAATCATGCAACAATAATATGCATATACCAATATCCGCAATTCCACAAGTAGCTAATAATACAATAGCATACGATTCATAATTAAGCACTTTCACTACATAATTCACGCAACCTTGGTTAACCGATTCGAACAAGGGAAACGGTACTTACAAGACCGTTGGAGTTCATAACATCCACTAGTGTTACTTACACACCGCGTAATCACTAGTTCCCGGGTGATGTCTTAAACACCGCGACTAACTCACCCTTACAACAATGTGGCGTCTTAAACACCGCGACGAATCCACACTTCATTCAATACAATGAGTGGTGTCTTGAACACCGCGACACTTCCACTCCCATGACATTGTGGCGTCTTAAACACCGCGACAATACCACAAGTCAATTACACAATGAGTAGTGCCTTAAACACCGCGACAATACTACTCGTTACCTAGAATGTGGTGTCTTGAACACTGCGACAATGCCACATTCACGCAACACAAATAAATACATTATATACACATACGCATAATTATTCCACTCACCTTAAACCTTCGGTGATTATTAAACCAAGCTTGAATTCCAAGGAAACGTACCTATTTCACAAGCATATAATTAATCAATCAACTTGGCCTAATCTCATAACACACACCATCCTAGGTCATCTTGACCCATTTTGACACTTAACCCTAATTTGGGTCATTCTTACCAAACACCCTAACTCTTGGCACTCAAGGCCTTCATACACTTTAAATCACTAGGTTTTAACACAAAACACTAACGTTAACCAATCTTGGTCCATTTTGACCCGTTTGACTCAATAAAAGTCAATACACCCATTTTGGGTCATTTATACCCAAATCACACCCATTTTCACTTCCTTAAGGTGTTCTAGAAAATTATTAGCCAATTAGGGTTTCATAACAACAATTAATACATTTAAAACCTTAGCTTACACATAATTGAGTCTACATGACCCAATTTACCCAAGAACCCCCAAATTTACCAACAAATGGGTTTTATGAGTAACACTAACTCAAACCCTAACCCATACACGAAATCAAAACAAGAATTGAAAGTTAAGGCATACCACAACTATCAAGATGTAGCAATTGACGAGATGAACAACTTTAGAACTTGGACTTTAGCAAGAAACCCTCTTCTTCCTCTTCAAAGTGAGCTTTCCCTCTCTAAAACTCACTCTCTCACTAAAATCAATTTGGATAAGTGTTGGTGGTTGTGGGAGTGATTAATGAACTCCCAAAACTGATCCAAAGGCATTAAATTCGGCTCTAAAGTGCATTTACCAAAATACCCTCGTTTCCATTTAATTAAAAGCAAAAATGAGCTGGCAGACAGGATCTGCGCGGCGCGCCCCTATCTGCGCGGCGCGCATATGGTCTGTTTCAGCTACTTCTTCCATTTTACAACATAACGAAAACTCTACACCCCGGTTTACTATTTACGCATTATATACAATAAAAATACACGGGTCTTACAACTCTCCCCCACTTATTCGGATTGCGTCCTCGCAATCCAAGCCGCATGACAAGCGGGAAGATACACCAACACAAACTCTTCGGGCTCCCATGTAAACTCGGAACCTTTATTCCGTCGCCATTGAACTTTGTAGGTCCTAACCTCCTTATGTCTCAATCGTTTGACCTTCTCATCAAGTATGGCAATCGGCTCTTCAATATACTCCAACTTATTGTTTAGTTCGATCTCATCTAAAGGCATCCATGAGGAATCGTCCGCAAGACACTTACGGAGGTGAGAAACATGAAACGTATTATGGATCCCCGCAAGCTCTTCGGGCAATTCCAATCGATATGCAACTTCACCAACACGAGCCAAAACTTTAAACGGCCCAATATACCGAGGACCTAACTTTCCCCGTTTTCGAAATCGAATAATACCCTTCCATGGCGAAACCTTAAGCATGACCATGTCGCCCTATTGGAATTCGATCGTCCGTCTACGTTTATCGGCATACGACTTTTGCCTATCTTGAGCCTTTTTCAAATGCTCCCGGATAATATCAATCTTGTTATTCGTCTCTAGAACCAAATCGGTACTCCCGATTTCCCTTTGTCCCACTTCTCCCCAACAAATGGGAGTTCGACACCTTCGACCATAAAGTATCTCGTACGGTGGCATCCCGATACTAGTATGAAAACTATTATTGTACGAAAATTCCACCAAAGGTAGATGCTCATCCCAACTACCACCGAAATCGATAATGCACGCCCGTAATATATCTTCCAAAGTTTGGTTCGTACGTTCGGTTTGACCGTCCGTTTGAGGATGATACGCCGTGCTCAACTTTAATTGTGTACCCATATCTTCGTGAAACTTTTCCCAAAATCGAGATGTAAAACGGGTATCTCGATCCGAAATAATAGATATAGGAACGCCATGTCGCGAGACCACTTCTTTGATAAACAACTTAGCCAAGGCCTCCGACAATATTGCTTCTTTAATAGGAAGAAACAAAGCGCTTTTCGTCAACCGGTCGACGATCACCCAAATCGAATCATATTGAGTTCTCGCCGTCTTAGGTAATTTAGTGATGAAATCCATGGTAATGTGCTCCCATTTCCATTTCGGGATCTCTAACGGTTGCAACTTACCATACGGCTTTTGATGCTCGGCTTTAACTTGCAAACAAGTAACGCATCGTTCAACGTATTTTACAACATCGCGTTTCATGCCCGGCCACCAATAATCTTTCTTCAAGTCATGATACATTTTCGTCGAGCCCGGATGAATGGAATATTTCGACTTATGTGCTTCATCGAGTAACACCCATCGGTAATCACCCGCCTTAGGCACCCACACCCTTCCTTGAAATGACAATAAACCCCGCGGGCCCATTGTAATGAACTCCGATTGGCCCACAATTCGTTCCGCGTGCTTATCGTGAACATAAGCCTCTATTTGGTGTTCACCCATCTTTTCAAGAAAGTCATTAGTGATAATCAAACGTAACGATGCTTCACGTATCGCCGGATGTTGAGTCTTCCGACTTAACGCATCCGCGACCACATTCGCCTTACCCGGATGGTAAAGTATCTCACAATCAAAATCCTTCACCACATCCATCCATCTACGTTGACGATAATTCAAATCTCTTTGAGTAAAAAGATGTTTCAAATTCTTATGATCCGAATATATCATACACTCGACACCATACAAGTAATGGCGCCAAATTTTCAACGCATGCACAACCGCCGCCATTTCAAGATCATGAGTCGGGTACCTCGTTTCGTGTTCCTTTAATTGCCGAGAGGCATAAGCAATGACTTTACCCCTTTGCATAAGAACGCACCCGAGCCCATTTAAGGAAGCATCACAATTAACCACCATGTCTTCGACGCCTTCCGGTAACACTAACACCGGAGCTTGACACAACTTCTCTTTCAATAATTGAAAAGCAATTTCTTGCTCGTTTTCCCAATTGAACTTAGCACTCTTCCTCGTTAACTTTGTTAATGGAGAAGCAATCTTAGAAAAGTCTTGGATAAACCGACGATAATAACCGGCCAATCCGAGAAAACTTCGGATCTCCGTGGGCGTAGTCGGTCGTCCCCAACTCTTCACCGTCTCAATCTTCCCCGGATCCACTTGGATACCGCTTTCGTTCACAATGTGACCAAGGAATTGAACCTCCCTTAGCCAAAATTCACATTTAGAGAACTTTGCATACAACTTCTCTTTTCTTAGCATCTTCAAAACTTCACGCAAGTGGCGTTCATGTTCGTGCATACTTTTCGAGTAGACTAGTATGTCGTCAATGAACACAATAACCGACTTGTCCAACATAGGTTGGCACACCCGGTTCATAAGATCCATGAATGCCGCCGGTGCATTCGTAAGACCGAAGGGCATAACTACAAATTCATAATGCCCGTAACGCGTTCGGAAAGCCGTTTTCTCAATATCTTCCTCACGGACCCGCATTTGGTGATAGCCGGACCGTAGGTCGATCTTATAGAAATACGTTGCGCCTTGAAGTTGATCAAACAAATCGTCGATCCTAGGTAGTGGATAACGATTCTTGATCGTCACTTTATTCAACTCACGGTAATCAATGCACATACGCATACTACCGTCTTTCTTCTTCACAAATAAGACAGGAGCGCCCCATGGCGAAGCACTCGGTCGGATAAAACCCTTCTCGAGCAATTCTTGAATTTGATTCAATAACTCTTGCATCTCCGTTGGTGCTAAACGATAAGGAGTTTTAGCAATGGGGGTAGCCCCCGGAACCAACTCGATGCGAAATTCTACTTGTCTTTCCGCCGGAACACCCGGTAACTCATCCGGAAAGACATCTTCAAACTCATTAACTACCGGAATTTCACGAATAGGTGGTGGCTCATTACGAGTGTCGACAACATGAGCAAGGAAAGCCATACCACCGGTAATAACGTGACGTCGTGCCCGAGCAAAAGTGCATATCGGCACCGATCTCCTTCGTTTATCACCATGAATAATCTTCTCTCCCCCACTTGGGGTCTTTACACGAATAAACTTGTCGTGGCATGCAATATCGGCTCTATAACGATCGAGCCAATCCATACCAACGACTACATCAAAATCACCCAAAGTCATCGGAATAAGATCAATTTTGAAACTTTCGGCGCCAAACACAACATTGCAATTTTTACACACATCAACCACTAGTGCCGTCTTGCCATCCGCTATTTCAACTTCTACCGGACGACTCAACTTTACTAGCGGTTTACTTAACTTAGGCACAAATCTTGGAGATACGAAAGACAAATTAGCACCACTATCAAAAAGTATCCGAGCCGGATTAGAGTTAACCATGAAAGTACCTGAAACGACTTCATTGGATTGTTTAGCTTCTTCATTAGACATCAAGTAGTTACGACCCCTAGCCGTACCTGCCGCCTTCTCGATTCGTTTAGTATTATCATTACGCAACTCGGGACACTCGGGTTTCTTGTGTCCTTCTTTCCCACAATTGTAGCAAGTGAATTTGGTAGTAGAAAATGGTTTGGTGCAATCACGGGCCATGTGCCCCCTTCGCCCACAATTATGACAAGAATAGGGGAAATCCCCCGAAGCACCCTTCTTCACACTCCCCACACTCTCGGTTGCACCTTTCTTTGACTTCTTGCTTGAAAAATTTGAATGACTCGAACCTTCAAACTTCCTCTTCCTCAACACAAGCGCTTCAAACCCTTTTGCCATATTAAACAATTCATCGAACCTCTTCACCACATTCACACTAATCTTTTCTTGATAACTATCATTCAAGGTTCGATAGAAATCTTCTTTCAACATTTTATCATTCCCGACATACTCCGGGCAAAATTGCGTCTTGGACAAGAACACGGATTTGAGAGTGTTCAAGTCCATCGACCCTTGCCTCAAGGTACGTAGCTCGTCCTTAAGCCTTGTAAGATCGGCCGAAGTTCGGTACTCATCGAAGAACTCCTCTTTAAATTCGTCCCAAGTGAAGTCCATACATTGTTCTTCACCATAGAGTTGGATCTTTGCATCCCACCATAACTTCGCATCACCTCGTAACATGCTACAACCATACCTAGTCTTTTTATCGGGAGGGCACTCACAAGTACGGAAAGCCCCCTCCATATCGGAGATGAATCGGGCACTCTTGAGTGGGTCCCTATCGCCGTCAAAAGTAGGAGGTTGAGCATCCTTAAAGTTCTTGAAGAAAAAGTCACGCCTTCCCACATTTTCTTCTTGAAGAGCAATCTTAATTTGCTCCTTAACCATAGTGACGACATGTTCGTCAATCGTCTCTAAAAACATCTTCTTAACATCTTCGCGAAACTTCGCCTTTTGGCGTTGAAAGATGGCCTCAACCTTGGCCGTGAACTCGGGGTCCTCGCTCGTGCCCCCATTATCGGTGTCGTGTCCGTTTCTCATCTTCATTCTATAAAACGGAAAAGATTAAACAACGAAACTAAAGACATGACACATATATACATATACACCATACCACTCCATCTCGCTCGACAATCGTCGTACATCGCTTGTTTGACACGATTTGCACCCGTAGTAAGGGTAGCTAATCATTACTACGCGAGCACTTCGCGTTAACTCGCTAGTACAACGTTCATTTCGCTCGATGATTGCTATACAACACAAACAATAACGCATGATTAGTTCATATAAACCTATGCGCTAACCAAGACCCGGTCCGACCCAAAGTCCTACAAGTCCGCACAATGCACACACAAAAGTCTAAGTCTAGGCGCCTATCTCAAGTCACCTAAATCCCTTAGACCGTGCTCTGATACCACTTGTGACAACCCAAACCAACCACCGACTAAACCTCGTTAAATTTTAGCTAAAAAATTTTTTTGCTGGAAGACTGTTTGCGCGCCGCGCGCCCCAGCTTGCGCGCCGTGCAAACGCTGGCTGTTGCCGGTTGTCTTTAATGCGAAAAAGATGAGCGACTTCCCGACACATTTAGCCAAAACGCTTTTAACCGTACATTAATATATGTAAAACTAGCACATAACTAAGGTTTGAGCGAGTTTTACAAAGTGGGGCCCACACGTGCCCAAATTGCCACTAAGTGTAAGAATACAAGTTTAATACAAATTAGAGTTTCGACCACAAAAGTTTAATTGCCAAACGACACAACGAGCATGGTGTTTGGGGTTAAACTACCCAAGTCTCGGTCAAACTCCAAGCCAAAACCAAAAGCGCTTCTTAATCATCGAAGCGGGAAACTCAATCCAAGGTAATGCCCTTACCCTTATCCACACACGAACCTATAAAAAGGTAAACAACGAGAGGGTAAGCAAAGCTTAGTGAGCACAATAATTATACATATACATATATAATCTACCTACTTGCATCACTTACGCAACCTCATACGCGGGATCAACAATTCGACAATCATGCAACAATAATATGCATATACCAATATCCGCAATTCCACAAGTAGCTAATAATACAATAGCATACGATTCATAATTAAGCACTTTCACTACATAATTCACGCAACCTTGGTTAACCGATTCGAACAAGGGAAACGGTACTTACAAGACCGTTGGAGTTCATAACATCCACTAGTGTTACTTACACACCGCGTAATCACTAGTCCCCGGGTGATGTCTTAAACACCGCGACTAACTCACCCTTACAACAATGTGGCGTCTTAAACACCGCGACGAATCCACACTTCATTCAATACAATGAGTGGTGTCTTGAACACCGCGACACTTCCACTCCCATGACATTGTGGCGTCTTAAACACCGCGACAATACCACAAGTCAATTACACAATGAGTAGTGCCTTAAACACCGCGACAATACTACTCGTTACCTAGAATGTGGTGTCTTGAACACTGCGACAATGCCACATTCACGCAACACAAATAAATACATTATATACACATACGCATAATTATTCCACTCACCTTAAACCTTCGGTGATTATTAAACCAAGCTTGAATTCCAAGGTAACGTACCTATTTCACAAGCATATAATTAATCAATCAACTTGGCCTAATCTCATAACACACACCATCCTAGGTCATCTTGACCCATTTTGACACTTAACCCTAATTTGGGTCATTCTTACCAAACACCCTAACTCTTGGCACTCAAGGCCTTCATACACTTTAAATCACTAGGTTTTAACACAAAACACTAACGTTAACCAATCTTGGTCCATTTTGACCCGTTTGACTCAATAAAAGTCAATACACCCATTTTGGGTCATTTATACCCAAATCACACCCATTTTCACTTCCTTAAGGTGTTCTAGCAAATTATTAGCCAATTAGGGTTTCATAACAACAATTAATACATTTAAAACCTTAGCTTACACATAATTGAGTCTACATGACCCAATTTACCCAAGAACCCCCAAATTTACCAACAAATGGGTTTTATGAGTAACACTAACTCAAACCCTAACCCATACACGAAATCAAAACAAGAATTGAAAGTTAAGGCATACCACAACTATCAAGATGTAGCAATTGACGAGATGAACAACTTTAGAACTTGGACTTTAGCAAGAAACCCTCTTCTTCCTCTTCAAAGTGAGCTTTCCCTCTCTAAAACTCACTCTCTCACTAAAATCAATTTGGATAAGTGTTGGTGGTTGTGGGAGTGATTAATGAACTCCCAAAACTGATCCAAAGGCATTAAATTCGGCTCTAAAGTGCATTTACCAAAATACCCTCGTTTCCATTTAATTAAAAGCAAAAATGAGCTGGCAGACAGGATCTGCGCGGCGCGCCCCTATCTGCGCGGCGCGCATATGGTCTGTTTCAGCTACTTCTTCCATTTTACAACATAACGAAAACTCTACACCCCGGTTTACTATTTACGCATTATATACAATAAAAATACACGGGTCTTACAGCATAGCTGCTTCTGATTGTTGTTGTTGTTACGGTTATTATTATTGTTGGGATGATTGTTGTAGTTGCTGTTGTTGTTGTTGTTGTTGTTTTTATTGTTGTTGGGCCATTTGTTGTAGTTGCGATTGATGTTACGATTGTTGGGATAATTATTGCGATTATTGTTGTAATTGCTGTTGTTGTTGTGTTGGTGATTCTTATCACCGTTTTCCTCCCACTTTCTTTTGACTTGCTTCACATTGGCCTCTTCAGCAGTCTGTTTTTAATTCTTTCTTCAATCTGGTTCACTAGTTTGTGAGCCATTCTACATGCCTGTTGTATGGAGGCGGGCTCGTGTGAACTTATATCTTCTTGGATTCTTTCCGGTAATCTTTTCACAAATGCGTCGATCTTCTCTTCCTCATCTTCGAATGCTCCCGGACACAATAGGCACAATTCTGTGAATCGTCTTTCGTACGTGGTAATATCAAATCCTTGGGTTCGTAACCCTCTAAGTTCTGTCTTGAGCTTATTGACCTCGGTTATGGGACGGTACTTCTCGTTCATCAAGTGCTTGAATGCTGACCACGGTAGTGCGTACGCATCGTCTTGTCCCACTTGCTCTAGAAAGGTATTCCACCATGTTAACGCAGAACCTGTGAAGGTATGCGTAGCGTACTTCACTTTGTCCTCTTCAGTACACTTACTTATGGCAAACACCGATTCGACCTTCTCGGTCCACCGTTTCAATTCGATTGGTCCTTCGGTTCCATCAAATTCCAAAGGTTTGCAGGCAGTGAATTCTTTGTAGGTGAATCCTACACGATTTCCTGTACTGCTAGATCCAAGGTTATTGTTGGTATGTAGCGCAGCCTGTACTGCGGCTATGTTTGAAACTAGAAAAGTACGGAATTCCTCTTCATTCATATTCACGGTGTGTCGAGTAGTCGGTGCCATTTCCTTCAAAATAGTCAGATGGAACAAGTTAATCATACAGAATATTAAGAGTAGTTAATAGTATTTCGTAGCATAATATGAACTCATTTATAAAAGCTTTTTCTTCATATTAGCGTTTTATAAGTTTAAATTCGGGTAGTACCTACCCGTTAAGTTCATACTTAGTAGCTAATATACAATTCAACTACTACAATTCTATATAAAAAACTGATTATAATAATATTTCGCGTTCAAACTTTTACACAATATTTTACAAACTTACAATACCGCTTATTTTACATATATCATGAAATATAGCACACAATAAATTTGATACAAGATGGTTGTGATGATAATTCTAGCTAGTACACAAGTCGTTCAGCAAAGGCAATAAAGACACGTAATTCATACATCCAGAAACAAGTCATGCATTCTGGTTTTACTAGGGTTACTTCCCATCCTTGGTCTTGTGGAACATAACCGTTATGGCCGTTGATAAGACAGCGTGTTGTAACGTCGTCAAAGGGACGAGGGTTACGTAATGTCCAACAGTCCCGTAACAATCTAAAAACCTCATTTCTTACCCCAATTACCGACTCCGTCACTTGTGGGAACGTTTTGTTTAATAGTTGTAGCCCGATGTTCTTGTTCTCACTTTGGTGAGAAGCGAACATTACTAATCCGTAAGCATAACATGCTTCTTTATGTTGCATGTTAGCCGCTTTTTCTAAATCACGAAGTCCAATATTCGGATATATTGAGTCAAAATAATTTCTTAACCCATTGCGTAAAATAGCATTTGGGTTCCCCGCAATATATGCGTCAAAATAAACACATCGTAACTTATGGATTTCCCAATGTGATATCCCCCATCTTTCGAACGAAAGCCTTTTATAAACCAAGGCATTCTTGGAACGTTCTTCGAATGTCTTACAAACTGATCTCGCCTTAAATAGTTGTGCCGAAGTATTCTGACCGACTCTAGACAGGATTTCATCAATCATGTCTCCGGGTAGGTCTCTTAAAATATTGGGTTGTCTATCCATTTTGTATTTTTATACTGTAAAATAGACAAGAGTTAGATTCATAAAAAAAATACTTATTAATACAAGCCATTTTTACATATATCATAAAGCATAAGCACACTATATTACATATATTACACCACACGAATACAACTATCTTATTTCAACTCGCTTGTTTCTTCTTCTTCGGTTTTGGTTCGTTTTGCCAAGTTTCTAGGGATATATGATGTTCCCCTAATACGAACCGTCGTTTTCCACATTGGTTTAGAAAAACCTGGTGGTTTAGAGGTTCCCGGGTCATTGTTACAACTTAAGGACTTCGGGGGTTGACGATACATATAAAGTTCATCGGGGTTGGAATTAGATTTCTCTATTTTTATGCCCTTTCCCTTATTATTTTCTTTTGCCTTTTTAAATTCAGTTGGTGTAATTTCTATAACATCATCGGAATTCTCGTCGGAATCCGATTCATCGGAGAATTTGTAATCCTCCCAATATTTTGATTCCTTGACGGAAACACCATTGACCATAATTAACCTTGGTTGGTTGGTTGAGGATTTTCTTTTACTTAACCGTTTTATTATTTCCCCCACCGGTTCTATTTCTTCATCCGGTTCCGATTCTTCTTCCGGTTCCGATTCTTCTTCCGGTTCCGACTCTTCTCCCGGTTCCTCTTCGGGAACTTGTGAATCAGTCCACGAATCATTCCAATTTACATTTGACTCTTCATTATTATTAGGTGAGTCAATGGGACTTGTTCTAGAGGTAGACATCTATCACATAATATCAAACGCGTTAAGAGATTAATATATCACATAATATTCACATGTTAAAAATATATAGTTTCCAACAAAATTTGTTAAGCAATCATTTTTCAAGTAAACACGGTCGAAGTCCAGACTCACCAATGCATCCTAACAAACTCGATAAGACACACTAATGCAAAATTCTGGTTCTCTAAGACCAACGCTCGGATACCAACTGAAATGTCCCGTTCTTATTGATTAAAAACGTTCCATATTAATTGATTTCGTTGCGAGGTTTTGACCTCTATATGAGACGTTTTTCAAAGACTGCATTCATTTTAAAATAAACCATAACCTTTATTTCATCAATAAAGGTTTAAAAAGCTTTACGTAGATTATCAAATAATGATAATCTAAAATATCCTGTTTACACACGACCATTATGAAATGTCCCGTTCTTATTGATTAAAAACGTTCCATATTAATTGATTTCGTTGCGAGGTTTTGACCTCTATATGAGACGTTTTTCAAAGACTGCATTCATTTTAAAACAAACCATAACCTTTATTTCATCAATAAAGGTTTAAAAAGCTTTACGTAGATTATCAAATAATGATAATCTAAAATATCCTGTTTACACACGACCATTACATAATGGTTTACAATACAAATATGTTACAACAAAATAAGTTTCTTGAATGCAGTTTTTACACAATATCATACAAGCATGGACTCCAAATCTCGTCCTTATTTAAGTATGCAACAGCGGAAGCTCTTAATAATCACCTGAGAATAAACATGCTTAAAACTTTAACAAAAATGTTGGTGAGTTATAGGTTTAACCTATATATATCAAATCGTAACAATAGACCACAAGATTTCATATTTCAATACACATCCCATACATAGAGATAAAAATCATTCATATGGTGAACACCTGGTAACCGACATTAACAAGATGCATATATAAGAATATCCCCAGCATTCCGGGACACCCTTCGGATATGATATAAATTTCGAAGTACTAAAGCATCCGGTACTTTGGATGGGGTTTGTTAGGCCCAATAGATCTATCTTTAGAGTTCGCGTCAATTAGGGTGTCTGTTCCCTAATTCTTAGATTACCAGACTTAATAAAAAGGGGCATATTCGATTTCGATAATTCAACTATAGAATGTAGTTTCACGTACTTGTGTCTATTTTGTAAATCATTTATAAAACCTGCATGTATTCTTATCCCAAAAATATTAGATTTTAAAAGTGGGACTATAACTCACTTTCACAGATTTTTATTTCGTCGGGAAGTAAGACTTGGCCACTGGTTGATTCACGAACCTATAACAATATATACATATATATCAAAGTATGTTCAAAATATATTTACAACACTTTTAATATATTTTGATGTTTTAAGTTTATTAAGTCAGCTGTCCTCGTTAGTAACCTACAACTAGTTGTCCACAGTTAGATGTACAGAAATAAATCGATAAATATTATCTTGAATCAATCCACGACCCAGTGTATACGTATCTCAGTATTGATCACAACTCAAACTATATATATTTTGGAATCAACCTCAACCCTGTATAGCTAACTCCAACATTCACATATAGAGTGTCTATGGTTGTTCCGAAATATATATAGATGTGTCGACATGATAGGTCGAAACATTGTATACGTGTCTATGGTATCTCAAGATTACATAATATACAATACAAGTTGATTAAGTTATGGTTGGAATAGATTTGTTACCAATTTTCACGTAGCTAAAATGAGAAAAATTATCCAATCTTGTTTTACCCATAACTTCTTCATTTTAAATCCGTTTTGAGTGAATCAAATTACTATGGTTTCATATTGAACTCTATTTTATGAATCTAAACAGAAAAAGTATAGGTTTATAGTCGGAAAAATAAGTTACAAGTCATTTTTGTAAAGGTAGTCATTTTAGTCGAAAGAACGACGTCTAGATGACCATTTTAGAAAACATACTTCCACTTTGAGTTTAACCATAATTTTTGGATATAATTTCATGTTCATAATAAAAATCATTTTCTCAGAATAACAACTTTTAAATCAAAGTTTATCATAGTTTTTAATTAACTAACCCAAAACATCCCGCGGTGTTACTACGACGGCGTAAATCCGGTTTTACGGTGTTTTTCGTGTTTCCGGGTTTTAAATCATTAAGTTAGCATATCATATAGATATAGAATATGTGTTTAGTTGATTTTAAAAGTCAAGTTAGAAGGATTAACTTTTGTTTGCGAACAAGTTTAGAATTAACTAAACTATGTTCTAGTGATTACAAGTTTAAACCTTCGAATAAGATAGCTTTATATGTATAAATCGAATGATGTTATGAACATCATTACTACCTTACATTCCTTGGATAAACCTACTGGAAAAGAGAAAAATGGATCTAGCTTCAACGGATCCTTGGATGGCTCGAAGTTCTTGAAGCAGAATCATGACACGAAAACAAGTTCAAGTAAGATCATCACTTGAAATAAGATTGTTATAGTTATAGAAATTGAACCAAAGTTTGAATATGATTATTACCTTGTATTAGAATGATAACCTACTGTAAGAAACAAAGATTTCTTGAGGTTGGATGATCACCTTACAAGATTGGAAGTGAGCTAGCAAACTTGAAAGTATTCTTGATTTTATGTAACTAGAACTTGTAGAATATATGAAGAACACTGAGAACTTGAAGATAGAACTTGAGAGAGATCAATTAGATGAAGAAAATTGAAGAATGAAAGTTTTTGTAGGTGTTTTTGGTCGTTGGTGTATGGATTAGATATAAAGGATATGTAATTTTGTTTTCATGTAAATAAGTCATGAATGATTACTCATATTTTTGTAATTTTATGAGATATTTCATGCTAGTTGCCAAATGATGGTTCCCACATGTGTTAGGTGACTCACATGGGCTGCTAAGAGCTGATCATTGGAGTGTATATACCAATAGTACATACATCTAAAAGCTGTGTATTGTACGAGTACGAATACGGGTGCATACGAGTAGAATTGTTGATGAAACTGAACGATGATGTAATTGTAAGCATTTTTGTTAAGTAGAAGTATATTGATAAGTGTATTGAAGTCTTTCAAAAGTGTATAAATACATATTAAAACACTACATGTATATACATTTTAACTGAGTCGTTAAGTCATCGTTAGTCGTTACATGTAAGTGTTGTTTTGAAACCTTTAGGTTAATGATCTTGTTAAATGTTGTTAACCCAATGTTTATAATATCAAATGAGATTTTAAATTATTATATTATCATGATATTATCATGTATGAATATCTCTTAATATGATATATATACATTAAATGTCTTTACAACGATAATCGTTACATATATGTCTCGTTTAAAAATCATTAAGTTAGTAGTTTTGTTTTTTACATATGTAGTTCATTGTTAATATACTTAATGATATGTTTACTTATCATAGTATCATGTTAACTATATATATATCCATATATATGTCATCATATAGTTTTTACAAGTTTTAACGTTCGTGAATCACCAGTCAACTTGGGTGGTTAATTGTCTATATGAAACATATTTCAATTAATCAAGTCTTAACAAGTTTGATTGCTTAACAAGTTAGAAACATTTAATCATGTAAATATCAATCTCAATTAATATATATAAACATGGAAAAGTTCGGGTCACTACATATATTACTTCTACTTAACAAAAATGCTTACAATTACATCATCGTTCAGTTTCATCAACAATTCTACTCGTATGCACCCGTATTCGTACTCGTACAATACACAGCTTTTAGATGTATGTACTATTGGTATATACACTCCAATGATCAGCTCTTAGCAGCCCATGTGAGTCACCTAACACATGTGGGAACCATCATTTGGCAACTAGCATGAAATATCTCATAAAATTACAAAAATATGAGTAATCATTCATGACTTATTTACATGAAAACAAAATTACATATCCTTTATATCTAATCCATACACCAACGACCAAAAACACCTACAAAAACTTTCATTCTTCAATTTTCTTCATCTAATTGATCTCTCTCAAGTTCTATCTTCAAGTTCTAAGTGTTCTTCATAAATTCTACAAGTTCTAGTTACATAAAATCAAGAATACTTTCAAGTTTGCTAGCTCACTTCCAATCTTGTAAGGTGATCATCCAACCTCAAGAAATCTTTGTTTCTTACAGTAGGTTATCATTCTAATACAAGGTAATAATCATATTCAAACTTTAGTTCATTTTCTATAACTATAACAATCTTATTTCAAGTGATGATCTTACTTGAACTTGTTTTCGTGTCATGATTCTGCTTCAAGAACTTGGAGCCATCCAAGGATTTGTTGAAGCTAGATCCATTTTTCTCTTTTCCAGTAGGTTTATCCAAGGAACTTAAGGTATTAATGATGTTCATAACATCATTCGATTCATACATATAAAGCTATCTTATTCGAAGGTTTAAACTTGTAATCACTAGAACATAGTTTAGTTAATTCTAAACTTGTTCGCAAACAAAAGTTAATCCTTCTAACTTGACTTTTAAAATCAACTAAACACATATTCTATATCTATATGATATGCTAACTTAATGATTTAAAACCTGGAAACACAAAAAACATCGTAAAACCGGATTTAAGCCGTCGTAGTAACACCGCGAGCTGTTTTGGGTTAGTTAATTAAAAACTATGATAAACTTTGATTTAAAAGTTGTTATTCTGAGAAAATGATTTTTATTATGAACATGAAACTATATCTAAAAATTATGGTTAAACTCAAAGTGGAAGTATGTTTTCTAAAATGGTCATCTAGACGTCGTTCTTTCGACTGAAATGACTACCTTTACAAAAACGACTTGTAACTTATTTTTCTGACTATAAACCTATACTTTTTCTGTTTAGATTCATAAAATAGAGTTCAATATGAAACTATATCAGTTTTATTCACTCAAAACGGATTTAAAATGAAGAAGTTATGGGTAAAACAAGATTGGATAATTTTTCTCATTTTAGCTACGTGAAAATTGGTAACAAATCTATTCCAACCATAACTTAATCAACTTGTATTGTATATTATGTAATCTTGAGATACCATAGACACGTATACAATGTTTCGACCTATCATGTCGACACATCTATATATATTTCGGAACAACCATAGACACTCTATATGTGAATGTTGGAGTTAGCTATACAGGGTTGAGGTTGATTCCAAAATATATATAGTTTGAGTTGTGATCAATACTGAGATATGTATACACTGGGTCGTGGATTGATTCAAGATAATATTTATCGATTTATTTCTGTACATTTAACTGTGGACAAATAGTTGTAGGTTACTAACGAGGACAGCTGACTTAATAAACTTAAAACATCAAAATATATTAAAAGTGTTGTAAATATATTTTGAACATACTTTGATATATATGTATATATTGTTATAGGTTCGTGAATCAACCAGTGGCCAAGTCTTACTTCCCGACGAAGTAAAAATCTGTGAAAGTGAGTTATAGTCCCACTTTTAAAATCTAATATTTTTGGGATGAGAATACATGCAGGTTTTATAAATGATTTACAAAATAGACACAAGTACGTGAAACTACATTCTATGATTGAATTATCGAAATCGAATATGCCCCTTTTTATTAAGTCTGGTAATCTAAGAATTAGGGAACAGACACCCTAATTGACGCGAATCCTAAAGATAGATCTATTGGGCCTAACAAACCCCATCCAAAGTACCGGATGCTTTAGTACTTCGAAATTTATATCATATCCGAAGGGTGTCCCGGAATGATGGGGATATTCTTATATATGCATCTTGTTAATGTCGGTTACCAGGTGTTCACCATATGAATGATTTTTATCTCTATGTATGGGATGTGTATTGAAATATGAAATCTTGTGGTCTATTGTTACGATTTAATATATATAGGTTAAACCTATAACTCACCAACATTTTTGTTGACGTTTTAAGCATGTTTATTCTCAGGTGATTATTAGAGCTTCCGCTGTCGCATACTTAAATAAGGACGAGCTTTGGAGTGATACCAACTGAAATGTCCCGTTCTTATTGATTAAAAATGTTCCATATTAATTGATTTCGTTGCGAGGTTTTGACCTCTATATGAGACGTTTTTCAAAGACTGCATTCATTTTAAAACAAACCATAACCTTTATTTCATCAATAAAGGTTTAAAAAGCTTTACGTAGATTATCAAATAATGATAATCTAAAATATCCTGTTTACACACGACCATTACATAATGGTTTACAATACAAATATGTTACAACAAAATAAGTTTCTTGAATGCAGTTTTTACACAATATCATACAAGCATGGACTCCAAATCTCGTCCTTATTTAAGTATGCGATAGCGGAAGCTCTTCATAATCACCTGAGAATAAACATGCTTAAAACGTCAACAAAAATGTTGGTGAGTTATAGGTTTAACCTATATATATCAAATCGTAACAATAGACCACAAGATTTCATATTTCAATACACATCCCATACATAGAGATAAAAATCATTCATATGGTGAACACCTGGTAACTGACATTAACAAGATGCATATATAAGAATATCCCCATCATTCCGGGACACCCTTCGGATATGATATAAATTTCGAAGTACTAAAGCATCCGGTACTTTGGATGGGGTTTGGTAGGCCCAATAGATCTATCTTTAGGATTCGCGTCAATTAGGGTGTCTGTTCCCTTATTCTTAGATTACCAGACTTAATAAAAAGGGGCATATTCGATTTCGATAATTCAACCATAGAATGTAGTTTCACGTACTTGTGTCTATTTTGTAAATCATTTATAAAACCTGCATGTATTCTCATCCCAAAAATATTAGATTTTAAAAGTGGGACTATAACTCACTTTCACAGATTTTTACTTCGTCGGGAAGTAAGACTTGGCCACTGGTTGATTCACGAACCTATAACAATATATACATATATATCAAAGTATGGTCAAAATATATTTACAACACTTTTAATATATTTTGATGTTTTAAGTTTATTAAGTCAGCTGTCCTCGTTAGTAACCTACAACTATTTGTCCACAGTTAGATGTACAGAAATAAATCGATAAATATTATCTTGAATCAATCCACGACCCAGTGTATACGTATCTCAGTATTGATCACAACTCAAACTATATATATTTTGGAATCAACCTCAACCCTGTATAGCTAACTCCAACATTCACATATAGAGTGTCTTTGGTTGTTCCGAAATATATATAGATGTGTCGACATGATAGGTCGAAACATTGTATACGTGTCTATGGTATCTCAAGATTACATAATATACAATACAAGTTGATTAAGTTATGGTTGGAATAGATTTGTTACCAATTTTCACGTAGCTAAAATGAGAAAAATTATCCAATCTTGTTTTACCCATAACTTCTTCATTTTAAATCCGTTTTGAGTGAATAAAATTGATATAGTTTCATATTGAACTCTATTTTATGAATCTAAACAGAAAAAGTATAGGTTTATAGTCAGAAAAATAAGTTACAAGTCGTTTTTGTAAAGGTAGTCATTTCAGTCGAAAGAACGACGTCTAGATGACCATTTTAGAAAACATACTTTCACTTTGAGTTTAACCATAATTTTTGGATATAGTTTCATGTTCATAATAAAAATCATTTTCTCAGAATAACAACTTTTAAATCAAAGTTTATCATAGTTTTTAATTAACTAACTCAAAACAGCCCGCGGTGTTACTACGACGGCGTAAATCCGGTTTTACGATGTTTTTTGTGTTTCCAGGTTTTAAATCATTAAGTTAGCATATCATATAGATATAGAATATGTGTTTAGTTGATTTTAAAAGTCAAGTTAGAAGGATTAACTTTTGTTTGCGAACAAGTTTAGAATTAACTAAACTATGTTCTAGTGATTACAAGTTTAAACCTTCGAATAAGATAGCTTTATATGTATGAATCGAAAGATGTTATGAACATCATTACTACCTAAAGTTCCTTGGATAAACCTACTGGAAAAGAGAAAAAATGGATCTAGCTTCAACGGATCCTTGGATGGCTCGAAGTTCTTGAAGCAGAATCATGACACGAAAACAAGTTCAAGTAAGATCATCACTTGAAATAAGATTGTTATAGTTATAGAAACTGAACCAAAGTTTGAATATGATTATTAACTTGTATTAGAATGATAACCTACTGTAAGAAACAAAGATTTCTTGAGGTTGGATGATCACCTTACAAGATTGGAAGTGAGCTAGCAAACTTGAAAGTATTCTTGATTTTATGTAACTAGAACTTGTAGAATATATGAAGAACACTTAGAACTTGAAGATAGAACTTGAGAGAGATCAATTAGATGAATAAAATTGAAGAATGAAAGTGTTTGTAGGTGTTTTTGGTCATTGGTGTATGGATTAGATATAAAGGATATGTAATTTTGTTTTCATGTAAATAAGTCATGAATGATTACTCATATTTTTGTAATTTTATGAGATATTTCATGCTAGTTGCCAAATGATGGTTCCCACATGTGTTAGGTGACTCACATGGGCTGCTAAGAGCTGATCATTGGAGTGTATATATCAATAGTACATACATCTAAAAGCTGTGTATTGTACGAGTACGAATACGGGTGCATACGAGTCGAATTGTTGATGAAACTGAACGATGATGTAATTGTAAGCATTTTTGTTAAGTAGAAGTATTTTGATAAGTGTATTGAAGTCTTTAAAAAGTGTATAAATACATATTAAAACACTACATGTATATACATTTTAACTGAGTCGTTAAGTCATCGTTAGTCGTTACATGTAAGTGTTGTTTTGAAACCTTTAGGTTAATGATCTTGTTAAATGTTGTTAACCCAATGTTTATAATATCAAATGAGATTTTAAATTATTATATTATCATGATATTATCATGTATGAATATCTCTTAATATGATATATATATATATTATATGTCTTTACAACGATAATCGTTACATATATGTCCATAAAATTATATTAACAAAATATATATATTTTAACTATATATTATAATATCAGGTTGTGTATCGACTACCGAGAGTTGAACAAACTTACCATCAAGAACCGCTACCCACTACCGAGAATCGACGACTTATTTGATCAACTACAAGGCTCGTCTGTTTATTCAAAGATTGACTTACGTTCCGGGTATCATCAAATGCGGGTGAAAGAAGATGATATTCCAAAGACTGCTTTCAGAACACGTTACGGTCATTACGAGTTTATGGTCATGCCGTTTGGTTTAACTAATGCACCAGCTGTGTTCATGGACCTTATGAACCGAGTGTGTGGACCATACCTTGACAAGTTTGTCATTGTTTTCATTGATGACATACTTATTTACTCAAAGAATGACCAAGAACACGGTGAACATTTGAAAAAGGTGTTAGAAGTATTGAAGAAGGAAGAATTGTATGCTAAGTTTTCAAAGTATGCATTTTGGTTGGAAGAAGTTCAATTCCTCGGTCACATAGTGAACAAAGAAGGTATTAAGGTGGATCCGGCAAAGATAGAAACTGTTGAAAAGTGGGAAACCCCGAAAACTCCGAAACACATACGCCAGTTTTTAGGACTAGCTGGTTACTACAGAAGGTTCATCCAAGACTTTTCCAGAATAGCAAAACCCTTGACTGCATTAACGCATAAAGGGAAAAAATTTGAATGGAATGATGAACAAGAGAAAGCATTTCAGTTATTGAAGAAAAAGCTAACTACGGCACCTATATTGTCATTGCCTGAAGGGAATGATGATTTTGTGATTTATTGTGACGCATCAAAGCAAGGTCTCGGTTGTGTATTAATGCAACGAATGAAGGTAATTGCTTATGCGTCTAGACAATTGAAGATTCACGAACAAAATTATACGACGCATGATTTGGAATTTGGCGCGGTTGTTTTTGCATTAAAGACTTAGAGGCACTACTTATATGGGGTCAAAAGTATTATATATACCGACCACAAAAGTCTTCAACACATTTAATCAGAAACAACTGAATATGAGGCAGCGTAGGTGGATTGAATTGTCGTATAATTTTGTTCGCGAATCTTCAATTGTCTAGACGCATAAGCAATCACCTTTGTTCGTTGCATTAATACACAACTGAGACCTTGCTTTGATGCGTCACAATAAATCACAAAATCATCATTCCCTTCAGGCAATGACAATATAGGTGCCGTAGTTAGCTTTTTCTTCAATAACTGGAACGCTTTCTCTTGTTCATCCTTCCATTCAAATTTCTTCCCTTTATGCGTTAATGCAGTCAAGGGTTTTGCTATTCTGGAAAAGTCTTGGATGAACCTTATGTAGTAACCAGCTAGTCCTAAAAACTGGCGTATGTGTTTCGGAGTTTTCGGGGTTTCCCACTTTTCAACAGTTTCTATCTTAGCCGGATCCACCTTAATACCTTCTTTGTTCACTATGTGACCGAGGAATTGAACTTCTTCCAACCAAAATGCACACTTTGAAAACTTAGCGTACAATTCTTCCTTCCTCAATACTTCTAACACCTTTCTCAAATGTTCACCGTGTTCTTGGTCATTCTTTGAGTAAATAAGTATGTCATCAATGAAAACAATGACAAACTTGTCAAGGTATGGTCCACACACTCGGTTCATAAGGTCCATGAACACAGCTGGTGCATTAGTTAAACCAAACGGCATGACCATAAACTCGTAATGACCGTAACGTATTCTGAAAGCAGTCTTTGGAATATCATCTTCTTTCACCCGCATTTGATGATACCCGGAACGTAAGTCAATCTTTGAATAAACAGACGAGCCTTGTAGTTGATCAAATAAGTCGTCGATTCTCGGTAGTGGGTAGCGGTTCTTGATGGTAAGTTTTTTCAACTCTCGGTAGTCGATACACAACCTGAATGTACCATCTTTCTTCTTGACAAACAAAACAGGAGCTCCCCACGGTGATGTGCTTGGTCGAATGAAACCACGCTCTAAAAGTTCTTGTAATTGGCTTTGCAGTTCTTTCATCTCGCTGGGTACGAGTCTGTAAGGAGCACGAGCTATTGATGCAGCTCCTGGTACAAGATCTATTTGAAATTCAACGGATCGATGTGGGGGTAATCCCGGTAATTCTTTCGGAAATACATCGGGAAATTCTTTTGCGACGGGAACATCATTGATGCTCTTTTCTTCAGTTTGTACATTCTCGACGTGTGCTAGAACAGCATAGCAACCTTTTCTTATTAGTTTTTATGCCTTCAAATTACTAATAAGATGTAGCTTCGTGTTGCCCTTTTCTCCGTACACCATTAAGGGTTTTCCTTTTTCTCGTATAATGCGAATTGCATTTTTGTAACAAACGATCTCTGCTTTCACTTTTTTCAACCAGTCCATACCGATTATCACATCAAAACTCCCTAACTCTACTGGTATCAAGTCAATCTTAAATGTTTCGCTAACCAGTTTAATTTCTCGATTCCGACATATATTATGTGCTGAAATTAATTTACCATTTGCTAATTCGAGTAAAAATTTACTAGTCAAAGGCGTCAATGGACAACTTAATTTAGCACAAAAATCTCTACTCATATAGCTTCTATCCGCACCCGAATCAAATAAAACATAAGCAGATTTATTGTCAATAAGAAACGTACCCGTAACAAGCTCCGGGTCTTCCTGTGCCTCTGCCGCATTAATATTGAAAACTCTTCCGCGGCCTTGTCCATTCGTGTTCTCCTGGTTCGGGCAATTTCTAATAATGTGGCCCGGTTTTCCACATTTATAACAAACTACATTGGCATAACTTGCTCCGACACTACTTGCTCCGCCATTACTCGTTCCGACACCATTTGTTCCTTTCGTTCTATTAACCCCTGGTTCGTAGACCTCACACTTCGCCGCGCTATGACCATTTCTTTTACACTTGTTGCAAAATTTGGTGCAGAACCCCGAGTGATACTTTTCACACCTTTGGCATAGCTGCTTCTGATTGTTGTTGTTGTTGTTGTTGTTGCGGTTATTATTATTGTTGGGATGATTGTTGTAGTTGCTGTTGTTGTTGTTGTTGGGCCGTTTGTTGTAGTTGCGATTGATGTTGCGATTGTTGGGATAATTGTTGCGATTATTGTTGTAATTGCTGTTGTTGTTGTATTGGTGATTCTTATCACCGTTTTCCTCCCACTTTCTTTTGACTTGCTTCACATTGGCCTCTTCAGCAGTCTGTTCTTTAATTCTTTCTTCAATCTGGTTCACTAGTTTGTGAGCCATTCTACATGCCTGTTGTATGGAGGCGGGCTCGTGTGAACTTATATCTTCTTGGATTCTTTCCGGTAATCCTTTCACAAACGCGTCGATCTTCTCTCCCTCATCTTCGAATGCTCCCGGACACAATAGGCACAATTCTGTGAATCATCTTTCGTACGTGGTAATATCAAATCCTTGGGTTCGTAACCCTCTAAGTTCTGTCTTGAGCTTATTGACCTCGGTTCTGGGACAGTACTTCTCGTTCATCAAGTGCTTGAATGCTGACCACGGTAGTGCATACGCATCGTCTTGTCCCACTTGCTCTAGATAGGTATTCCACCATGTTAACGCAGAACCTGTGAAGGTATGCGTAGCGTACTTCACTTTGTCCTCTTCAGTACACTTACTTATGGCAAACACCGATTCGACCTTCTCGGTCCACCGTTTCAATCCGATCGGTCCTTCGGTTCCATCAAATTCCAAAGGTTTGCAGGCAGTGAATTCTTTGAAGGTTCATTCTACACGATTTCCTGTACTGCTAGATCCATGGTTATTGTTGGTATGTAGCGCAGCCTGTACTGCGGCTATGTTTGAAGCTAGAAAAGTACGGAATTCCTCTTCATTCATATTCACGGTGTGTCGAGTATCGGTGCCATTTCCTTTAAAATTATCAAATGGAACAAGTTAATCATACAGAATATTAAGAGTAGTTAATAGTATTTCGTAGCATAATATGAACTCATTTATAAAAGCTTTTTTTTCATATTAGCGTTTTATAAGTTTAAATTCGGGTAGTACCTACCCGTTAAGTTCATACTTAGTAGCTAATATACAATTCAACTACTACAATTCTATATGAAAAACTGATTATAATAATATTTCGCGTTCAAACTTTTATACAATATTTTACAAACTTACAATACCGCTTATTTTACATAAAGCATGAAATATAGCACACAATAACTTTGATACAAGATAGTTGTGAAGATAATTCTAGCTAGTACACAAGTCGTTCAGCAAAGGCAATAAAGACACGTAATTCATACGTCCAGAAACAAGTCATGCATTCTGGTTTTACTAGGACTACTTCACATCCTTGGTCTTGTGGAACATAACCGTTATGGCCGTTGATAAGACAGCGTGTTGTAATGTCGTCAAAGGGACGAGGGTTACGTAATGTCCAACAGTCCCGTAACAATCTAAAAACCTCATTTCTTACCCCAATTACCGACTCCGTCACTTGTGGGAACGTTTTGTTTAATAGTTGTAGCCCGATGTTCTTGTTCTCACTTTGGTGAGAAGCGAACATTACTAATCCGTAAGCATAACATGCTTCTTTATGCTGCATGTTAGCCGCTTTTTCTAAATCACGAAGTCCAATATTCGGATATATTGAGTCAAAATAATTTCTTAACCCATTGCGTAAAATAGCATTTGGGTTCCCCGCAATATATGCGTCAAAGTAAACACATCGTAACTTATGGATTTCCCAATGTGATATCCACCATCTTTCGAACGAAAGCCTTTTATAAACCTAGGCATTCTTGGAACGTTCTTGGAATGTCTTACAAACTGATCTCGCCTTAAATAGTTGTGTCGAAGAATTCTGACCGACTCTAGACAAGATTTCATCAATCATGTCTCCGGGTAGGTCTCTTAAAATATTGGGTTGTCTATCCATTTTGGGTTTCCTTTGCTGAACGACTTGTGTACTAGCTAGAATTATCTTCACAACTATCTTGTATCAAAGTTATTGTGTGCTATATTTCATGCTTTATGTAAAATAAGTGGTATTGTAAGTTTGTAAAATATTGTATAAAAGTTTGAACGCGAAATATTATTATAATCAGTTTTTCATATAGAATTGTAGTAGTTGAATTGTATATTAGCTACTAAGTATGAACTTAACGGGTAGGTACTACCCGAATTTAAACTTATAAAACGCTAATATGAAGAAAAAGCTTTTATAAATGAGTTCATATTATGCTACGAAATACTATTAACTACTCTTAATATTCTGTATGATTAACTTGTTCCATTTGATAATTTTGAAGGAAATGGCACCGACTACTCGACACACCATGAATATGAATGAAGAGGAATTCCGTACTTTTCTAGCTTCAAACATAGCCGCAGTACAGGCTGCGCTACATACCAACAATAACCTTGGATCTAGCAGTACAGGAAATCGTGTAGGATGCACCTACAAAGAATTCACTGCCTGCAAACCTTTGGAATTTGATGGAACCGAAGGACCGATCGGATTGAAACGGTGGACCGAGAAGGTCGAATCGGTGTTTGCCATAAGTAAGTGTACTGAAGAGGACAAAGTGAAGTACGCTACGCATACCTTCACAGGTTATGCGTTAACATGGTGGAATACCTATCTAGAGCAAGTGGGACAAGACGATGCGTACGCACTACCGTGGTCAGCATTCAAGCACTTGATGAACGAGAAGTACCGTCCCAGAACCGAGGTCAATAAGCTCAAGACAGAACTTAGAGGGTTACGAACCCAAGGATTTGATATTACCACGTACGAAAGACGATTCACAGAATTGTGCCTATTGTGTCCGGGAGCATTCGAAGATGAGGAAGAGAAGATCGACGCGTTTGTGAAAGGATTACCGGAAAGAATCCAAGAAGATATAAGTTCACACAAGCCCGCCTCCATACAACAGGCATGTAGAATGGCTCACAAACTCGTGAACCAGATTGAAGAAAGAATTAAAGAACAGACTGCTGAAGAGGCCAATGTGAAGCAAGTCAAAAGAAAGTGGGAGGAAAACGGTGATAAGAATCACCAATACAACAACAATAGCAATTACAACAATAATCGCAACAATTATCCCAACAATCGCAACATCAATCGCAACTACAACAACAACAACAACAGCAACTACAACAATCATCCCAACAACAATAATAACCGCAACAACAACAACAATCAAAAGCAGCTATGCCAAAGGTGTGAAAAGAATCACTCGGGGTTCTACACCAAATTTTGCAACAAGTGTAAAAGAAATGGTCATAGCGCGGCGAAGTGTGAGGTCTACGGACCAGGGGTTAATAGAACGAAAGGAACAAATGGTGTCGGAACGAGTAATGGCGGAGCAAGTAGTGTCGGAGCAAGTTATGCCAATGTAGTTTGTTATAAATGTGGAAAACCGGGCCACATTATTAGAAATTGCCCGAACCAGGAGAACACGAATGGACAAGGCCGTGGAAGAGTTTTCAATATTAATGCGGCAGAGGCACAGGAAGACCCGGAGCTTGTTACGGGTACGTTTCTTATTGACAATAAATCTGCTTACGTTTTATTTGATTCGGGTGCGGATAGAAGCTATATGAGTAGAGATTTTTGTGCTAAATTAGTTTAACCATAATTTTTGGATATAGTTTCATGTTCATAATAAAAATCATTTTCTCAGAATAACAACTTTTAAATCAAAGTTTATCATAGTTTTTAATTAACTAACCCAAAACAGCCCGCGGTGTTACTACGACGGCGTAAATCCGGTTTTACGATGTTTTTTGTGTTTCCAGGTTTTAAATCATTAAGTTAGCATATCATATAGATATAGAATATGTGTTTAGTTGATTTTAAAATTCAAGTTAGAAGGATTAACTTTTGTTTGCGAACAAGTTTAGAATTAACTAAACTATGTTCTAGTGATTACAAGTTTAAACCTTCGAATAAGATAGCTTTATATGTATGAATCGAATGATGTTATGAACATCATTACTACCTTAAGTTCCTTGGATAAACCTACTGGAAAAGAGAAAAATGGATCTAGCTTCAACAAATCCTTGGATGGCTCGAAGTTCTTGAAGCAGAATCATGACACGAAAACAAGTTCAAGTAAGATCATCACTTGAAATAAGATTGTTATAGTTATAGAAAATGAACCAAAGTTTGAATATGATTATTACCTTGTATTAGAATGATAACCTACTGTAAGAAACAAAGATTTCTTGAGGTTGGATGATCACCTTACAAGATTGGAAGTGAGCTAGCAAACTTGAAAGTATTCTTGATTTTATGTAACTAGAACTTGTAGAATTTATGAAGAACACTTAGAACTTGAAGATAGAACTTGAGAGAGATCAATTAGATGAAGAAAATTGAATAATGAAAGTTTTTGTAGGTGTTTTTGGTCGTTGGTGTATGTATTAGATATAAAGGATATGTAATTTTGTTTTCATGTAAATAAGTCATGAATGATTACTCATATTTTTGTAATTTTATGAGATATTTCATGCTAGTTACCAAATGATGGTTCCCACATGTGTTAGGTGACTCACATGGGCTGCTAAGAGCTGATCATTGGAGTGTATATACCAATAGTACATACATCTAAAAGCTGTGTATTGTACGAGTACGAATACGGGTGCATACGAGTAGAATTGTTGATGAAACTGAACGATGATGTAATTGTAAGAATTTTTGTTAAGTAGAAGTATTTTGATAAGTGTATTGAAGTCTTTCAAAAGTGTATAAATACATATTAAAACACTACATGTATATACATTTTAACTGAGTCGTTAAGTCATCGTTAGTCGTTACATGTAAGTGTTGTTTTGAAACCTTTAGGTTAATGATCTTGTTAAATGTTGTTAACCCAATGTTTATAATATCAAATGAGATTTTAAATTATTATATTATCATGATATTATCATGTATGAATATCTCTTAATATGATATATATACATTAAATGTCTTTACAACGATAATCGTTACATATATGTCTCGTTTAAAAATTATTAAGTTAGTAGTCTTGTTTTTACATATGTAGTTCATTGTTAATATACTTAATGATATGTTTACTTATCATAGTATCATGTTAACTATATATATATCCATATATATGTCATCATATAGTTTTTACAAGTTTTAACGTTCGTGAATCACCGGTCAACTTGGGTGGTCAATTGTCTATATGAAACATATTTCAATTAATCAAGTCTTAACAAGTTTGATTGCTTAACATGTTAGAAACATTTAATCATGTAAATATCAATCTCAATTAATATATATAAACATGGAAAAGTTCGGGTCACTACAGTACCTACCCGTTAAATAAATTTCGTCCCGAAATTTTAAGCTGTTGAAGGTGTTGACGAATCTTCTGGAAATAGATGCGGGTATTTCTTCTTCATCTGATCTTCACGCTCCCAGGTGAACTCGAGTCCTCTACGAGCATTCCATCGAACCTTAACAATTGGTATCTTGTTTTGCTTAAGTCTTTTAACCTCACGATCCATTATTTCGACGGGTTCTTCGATGAATTGAAGTTTTTCGTTGATTTGGATTTCATCTAACGGAATAGTGAGATCTTCTTTAGCAAAACATTTCTTCAAATTCGAGACGTGGAAAGTGTTATGTACAGCCACGAGTTGTTGAGGTAACTCAAGTCGGTAAGCTACTGGTCCGACACGATCAATAATCTTGAATGGTCCAATATACCTTGGATTTAATTTTCCTCGTTTACCAAATCGAACAACGCCTTTCCAAGGTGCAACTTTAAGCATGACCATCTCTCCAATTTCAAATTCTATATCTTTTCTTTTAACGTCAGCGTAGCTCTTTTGTCGACTTTGGGCGGTTTTCAATCGTTGTTGAATTTGGATGATCTTCTCAGTAGTTTCTTGTATAATCCCCGCACCCGTAATCTGTCTATCCCCCACTTCACTCCAACAAATCGGAGACCTGCACTTTCTACCATAAAGTGCTTCAAACGGCGCCATCTCAATGCTTGAATGGTAGCTGTTGTTGTAGGAAAATTCTGCTAACAGTAGATGTCTATCCCAACTGTTTCCGAAATCAATAACACATGCTCGTAGCATGTCTTCAAGCGTTTGTTTGGTCCTTTCACTCTGCCCATCAATTTGTGGATGATAGGCAGTACTCATGTCTAGACGAGTTCCTAATGCTTGCTGTAATGTCTGCCAGAATCTTGAAATAAATCTGCCATCCCTATCAGAGATAATAGAGATTGGTATTCCATGTCTGGAGATGACTTCCTTCAAATACAGTCGTGCTAACTTCTCCATCTTGTCATCTTCTCTTATTGGCAGGAAGTGTGCTGATTTGGTGAGACGATCAAGTATTACCCAAATAGTATCAAAACCACTTGCAGTCCTTGGCAATTTAGTGATGAAATCCATGGTAATGTTTTCCCATTTCCATTCTGGGATTTCGGGTTGTTGAACCGTTGAAGCTAGATCCATTTTTCTCTTTTCCAGTAGGTTTATCCAAGGAACTTAAGGTAGTAATGATGTTCATAACATCATTCGATTCATACATATAAAGCTATCTTATTCGAAGGTTTAAACTTGTAATCACTAGAACATAGTTTAGTTAATTCTAAACTTGTTCGCAAACAAAAGTTAATCCTTCTAACTTGACTTTTAAAATCAACTAAACACATGTTATATATCTATATGATATGCTAACTTAATGATTTAAAACCTGGAAACACGAAAAACACCGTAAAACCGGATTTACTCCGTCGTAGTAACACCGCGGGCTGTTTTGGGTTAGTTAATTAAAAACTATGATATACTTTGAATTAAAAGTTGTTATTCTGAGAAAATGATTTTTATTATGAACATGAAACTATATCCAAAAATTATGGTTAAACTCAAAGTGGAAGTATGTTTTCTAAAATGGTCATCTAGACGTCGTTATTTCGACTGAAATGACTACCTTTACAAAAATGACTTGTAACTTATTTTTCTGACTATAAACCTATACTTTTTCTGTGTAGATTCATAAAATAGTGTTCAATATGAAACCATAGCAATTTGATTCACTCAAAACGGATTTAAAATGAAGAAGTTATGGGTAAAACAAGATTGGATAATTTTTCTCATTTTAGCTACGTGAAAATTGGTAACAAATCTATTTCAACCATAACTTAATCAACTTGTATTGTATATTATGTAATCTTGAGATACCATAGACACGTATACAATGTTTCGGCCTATCATGTCGACACATCTATATATATTTCGGAACAACCATAGACACTCTATATGTGAATGTTGGAGTTAGCTATACAGGGTTGAGGTTGATTCCAAAATATATATAGTTTGAGTTGTGATCAATTCTGAGATACGTATACACTGGGTCGTGGATTGATTCAAGATAATATTTATCGATTTATTTCTGTACATCTAACTGTGGACAACTAGTTGTAGGTTACTAACGAGGACATCTGACTTAATAAACTTAAAACATCAAAATATATTAAAAGTGTTGTAAATATATTTTGAACATACTTTGATATATATGTATATATTGTTATACGTTCGTGAATCAACCAGTGGCCAAGTCTTACTTCCCGACGAAGTAAAAATCTGTGAAAGTGAGTTATAGTCCCACTTTTAAAATCTAATATTTTTGGGATGAGAATACATGCAGGTTTTATAAATGATTTACAAAATAGACACAAGTACGTGAAACTACATTCTATGGTTGAATTATCGAAATCTAATATGCCCCTTTTTATTAAGTCTGGTAATCTAAGAATTAGGGAACATACACCCTAATTGACGAGAATCCTAAAGATAGATCTATTGGGCCTAACAAACCCCATCCAAAGTACCGGATGCTTTAGTACTTCGAAATTTATATCATATCCGAAGGGTGTCCCGGAATGATGAGGATATTCCTATATATGCATCTTGTTAATATCGGTTACCAGGTGTTCACCATATGAATGATTTTTATCTCTATGTATGGGATGTGTATTGAAATATGAAATCTTGTGGTCTATTATTATGATTTGATATATATAGGTTAAACCTATAACTCACCAACATTTTTGTTGACGTTTTAAGCATGTTTATTCTCAGGTGATTATTAAGAGCTTCCGATGTCGCATACTTAAATAAGGACGAGATTTGGAGTCCATGCTTGTATGATATTGTGTAAAAACTGCATTCAAGAAACTTATTTTGTTGTAACATATTTGTATTGTAAACCATTATGTAATGGTCGTGTGTAAACAGGATGTTTTAGATTATCATTATTTGATAATCTACGTAAAGCTTTTTAAACCTTTATTGATGAAATAAAGGTTATGGTTTGTTTTAAAATGAATGCAGTCTTTGAAAAACGTCTCATATAGAGGTCAAAACCTCGCAACGAAATCAATTAATATGGAACGTTTTTAATCAATAAGAACGGGACATTTCAGTTGGTATCCGAGCGTTGGTCTTAGAGAACCAGAATTTTGCATTAGTGTGTCTTATCAAGTTTGTTAGGATGCATTAGTGAGTCTGGACTTCGACCGTGTTTACTTGAAAAATGATTGCTTAACAAATTTTGTTGGAAACTATATATTTTTAACATGTGAATATTATGTGATATATTAATCTCTTAACGCGTTTGATATTATGTGATAGATGTCTACCTCTAGAACAAGTCCCATTGACTCACCTAATAATAATGAAGAGTAAATGTAAATTGGAATGATTCGTGGACTGATTCACAAGTTCCCGAAGAGGAACCAGAAGAGAAGTCGGAACCGGAAGAAGAATCGGAACCGGAAGAAGAATCGGAACCGGATGAAGAAATAGAACCGGTGGGGGAAATAATAAAACGGTTAAGTAAAAGAAAATCCTCAACCAACCGACCAAGGTTAATTATGGTCAATGGTGTTTCCGCCAAGGAAGCAAAATATTGGGAGCATTACCAATTCTCCGATGAATCGGATTCTAACGAGAATTCCGATGATGTTATAGAAATTACCCCAACTGAATTTAAAAAGGCAAAAGAAAATAATAAGGGAAAGGGCATAAAAATAGAGAAATCTAATTCCAACCCCGATGAACTTTATATGTATCGTCAACCCCCGAAGTCCTTAAGTTGTAACAATGACCCGGGAACCTCTAAACCACCAGGTTTTTCTAAACAAATGTGGAAAACGACGGCTCGTATTAGGGGAACAGCATATATCCCTAGAAACTTGGCAAAACGAACCAAAACCGAATAAGAAGAAACAATCGAGTCGGAATAAGATAGTTGTATTCGTGTGGTGTAATATATATAATATAGTGTGCTTATGCTTTATGATATATGTAAAAATTACTTGTATTAATAAGTATTTTTTTTTATGAATCTAACTCTTGTCTATTTTACAGTATAAAAATACAAAATGGATAGACAGCCCAATATTTTAAGAGACCTACTGTAGTGACCCGAACTTTTCCATGTTTATATATATTAATTGAGATTGATATTTACATGATTAAATGTTTCCAACATGTTAAGCAATCAAAGTTGTTAAGACTTGATTAATTGAAATATGTTTCATATAGACAATTGACCACCCAAGTTGACCGGCGATTCACGAACATTAAAACTTGTAAAAACGACATGACAATATATATATGGATATACATATGGTTAACATGAGATTATGATAAGTAAGTATCTCCATAAGTATATTAACAATGAGTTATATACATATAAACAAGACTACTAACTTAAGGATTTCGAAACGAGACATATATGTAACGATTATCGTTGTAACGACATTTAAATGTATATATATCATATTAAGATATATTAATATATCATAATATCATGATAATATAATAATTTAACATCTCATTAGATATAATAAACAATGGGTTAACAACATTAATTGAGATCGTTAACTTAAAGGTTTCAAAACAACACTTACGTGTAACGACTAACGATGACTTAACGACTCAGTTAAAATGTATATACATGTAGTGTATTTAGATGTATTAAAATACTTTTGGAAGACTTCAAGACATATATCAAAACACTCATACTTAACGAAAATGGTTACAGTTACTTTCCCATTCTTTTCTTTCATCAAGAATTCTAGTCGTATTCTTACCCGTATTATACACAGCTTCAAAACGTACTTACTATGGGTATATACCAATAGGAACTAGCATGGGATTCCACTCTTGATTATGTCATGTATGACTAATCAATTTTAACTTCTACCATGAGCTAGTCAACTAACTAGAACTCCTTTTAACCTCACTCACCACTCCCCAATTACCACTCATCATTCACTCCATTTCACTTCCAATTCTCTTTCTAATTCTCTCTCAACACACACACACACTATTATGAACGTATTTTTCCAGTAGTTAATCATCATCTTAATCAAAAATTACTTCAAGAATCAAGCTATAATCATCATAGAAAGAACACTTCAAGAACACTTCAAAAATCCCTTCAAGTTTACTAATTTACTTCCAAGCTTTCTAATCCATTCCAAGTAATCATCTAAGATCAAGAAACCTTTGTTTTATATAGTAGGTTATCTTTCTTATTCAAGGTAATATTCATATTCAAACTTTGATTCAATTTCTATAACTATAAACTATCTTAATTCGTGTAAAAATATTACTTGAACTTGTTTTTGTGTCATGATCCTACTTCAAGAACTTTCAAGCCATCCAAGATCCTTTGAAGCTAGATCATTTCTTGTCACTTCCAGTAGGTTTACCTACTAAACTTGAGGTAGTAATGATGTTCATAACATCATTCGATTCATATATATAAAACTATCTTATTCGAAGGTTTAAACTCGTAATCACTAGAACATAGTTCAGTTAATTCTAAACTTGTTCGCAAACAAAAGTTAATCCTTCTAACTTGACTTTTATAATTAACTAAACACATGTTCTATATCTATATGATATGCTAACTTAATGATTTAAAACCTGGAAACACGAAAAACACCATAAAACCGGATTTACGCCGTCGTAGTAACACCGCGGGCTGTTTTGGGTTAGTTAATTAAAAACTATGATAAACTTTGATTTAAAAGTTGTTATTCTGAGAAAATTATTTTTATTATGAACATGGAACTATATCTAAAAATTATGGTTAAACTCAAAGTGGAAATATGTTTTCTAAAATGGTCTTCTAGACGTCGTTCTTTCGACTGAAATGACTACCTTTACAAAAACGACTTGTAACTTATTTTTCCAACTATAAACCTATACTTTTTCTGTTTAGATTCATAAAATAGAGTTTAATATGAAACCATAGCAATTTGATTCACTCAAAACGGATTTAAAATGAAGAAGTTATGGGTAAAACAAGATTGGATAATTTTTCTCATTTTAGCTACGTGAAAATTGGTAACAAATCTATTCCAACCATAACTTAATCAACTTGTATTGTATATTATGTAATCTTGAGATACCATAGACACGTATACAATGTTTTGACCTATCATGTCGACACATCTATATATATTTCGGAACAACCATAGACACTCTATATGTGAATGTTGGAGTTAGCTATACAGGGTTGAGGTTGATTCCAAAATATATATAGTTTGAGTTGTGATCAATACTGAGATACGTATACACTGGGTCGTGGATTGATTCAAGATAATATTTATCGATTTATTTCTGTACATCTAACTGTGGACAACTAGTTGTAGGTTACTAACGAGGACAGCTGACTTAATAAACTTAAAACATCAAAATATATTAAAAGTGTTGTAATTATATATTGTAAATACTTTAATATATATGTATATATTGTTATAGGTTCGTGAATCAACAGTGGACAAGTCTTACCTCTCGACGAACTAAAAATCTGTGAAAGTGAGTTATAGTCCCACTTTTAAAATCTAATATTTTTGGGATGAGAATACATGCAGGTTTTATAAATGATTTACAAAATAGACACAAGTACGTGAAACTACATTCTATGGTTGAATTATCGAAATCGAATATGCCCCTTTTTATTAAGTCTGGTAATCTAAGAATTAGGGAACAGACACCCTAATTGACGCGAATAATAAAGATAGATCTATTGGGCCTAACAAGCCCCATCCAAAGTACCGGATGCTTTAGTACTTCGAAATTTATATCATATCCGAAGGGTGTCCCAGAATGATGGGGATATTCTTATATATGCATCTTGTTAATGTCGGTTACCAGGTGTTCACCATATGAATGATTTTTATCTCTATGTATGGGATGTGTATTGAAATATGAAATCTTGTGGTCTATTATTATGATTTGATATATATTGGTTAAACCTATAACTCACCAACATTTTTGTTGATGTTTTAAGCATGTTTATTCTCAGGTGATTATTAAGAGCTTCCGCTGTCGCATACTTAAATAAGGACGAGATTTGGAGTCCATGCTTGTATGATATTGTGTAAAAACTGCATTCAAGAAACTTATTTTGTTGTAACATATTTGTATTGTAAACCATTATGTAATGGTCGTGTGTAAACAGGATATTTAAGATTATCATTATTTGATAATCTACATAAAGCTTTTTAAACCTTTATTGATGAAATAAAGGTTATGGTTTGTTTTAAAATGAATGCAGTCTTTGAAAAACGTCTCATATAGAGGTCAAAATCTCGCAACGAAATCAATTAATATGGAACGTTTTTAATCAATAAGAATGGGACATTTCACCTACCCAGAGACATGATTGATGAAATCTTGTCTAGAGTCGGTCAGAATTCTTCGGCACAACTATTTAAGGCGAGATCAGTTTGTAAGATGTGACGACCCGGAAATTTCCGACCAAATTTAAACCTAACCTTTATATGTTTTCGACACGATAAGCAGAATTTGTAATGTTGAATCTCAAAAAGTTTGGAACTACATTCATGTAATCAATTACCTTTTGACCGTGTTTGACGATTCACGAACAATTATGTGTATATAGATATGTATATATAATATATAATAACTGAAAACATTAACAAAGTATTTGATATATATGATACTTTACATGAACGTATTTGTTTCGATATATTTATCGATAGAATTAAGAGATAATATCAAATGATTGAATTATCAGATACATGATGATATGATTATGGGCCAATGTTATGAGGTCCACTGTGATTTAAGAAATCTATTCTTTTTGACAATATTCGGAAAATGGTAAAGTGATCTATAAGTAAGAATGTGAAGTGTAAATAACTTAGATGTTGGATATCGACAAGTTAAGTAACTCGACATTTTTCATTAAGATGATTTCATACGTTTATTAAACCTTTGGACTTTATCCCATGCTTCACCAACAGACTTGAAGGTATTTCGTATGCCCGAGAGACATATTAAATTAATGTGGCTAATATGTTATGATCCAAGTAGGGTCATACCCAATAACAAACTTACCGACATCTTATACGTATTTGGTCTTAACGATTGGATCATTAAACAAATACGCGACACTTGGATTTTAGAAAATCGGGTTTCTAAAATATTATCACTTGAGATAAATTATTTGGATAATTTATATATAATTGTTTATAGGTTTAAATGATTATATTATGTTATATTTTATAAAAGGGTTTTATAAAATGTATAATTAACAAAATAATACATAATTTTATAACAAGTTTTAAACTTTTATAAAACTTATATGTATTATTATTTAACATGAAGTGTGGCAGAATTTGGGTCTCCAAGAAAGACCACACATGCTTGGTTTAGTTACTTTTAATGCTACACAACTTCACATAAGCATGTCTAATACTTTAACCAAGTTTTGACTAAATTCTCTCAAGTGATATACCAAAAGGATACTTCAAAAATCTGCAAGAAAACCCTCTAAATACAGCTGCTGCCGTGGGCTTTAGTGAGCTCCAAGAGGTTCTTAATTTGATTTTTGCAAGTGATATTCAAGTGCAATTAAATCCTAACCAAACTAGAAGGTGTTGGTGCAAAAGTTTGTGGGTATAACAAACTTGAGGCTTCAAGTTAGGAGCTCATTTCATCACCATCTCCTTCAAACTTTCTGCTCATTTTGAAGAACCCTCAAACTTGTTTTGAGGAGGTATAAACACTATCCTTTCTTGTTAATTAGTAAGTATTATTTCACAACTTGATCCATGGGATTTACATTTAAATGGTTGAATGATTAACAAGTTCTTAAACGGCTAAACATACTCATATTAACACGCTTCTGCAAGCTTACTAATAAATGGTTTTAAGGATATTGAAACTTGTTAAAATCCCTACAATGGTATCTAGAGCCGAGGTTGTTGAAATATGCTTCGAATTGTTGGATTTGGGTGGGTTTATGTTTAATGCCGAATTGGTTAGGGTCCAAAAGTGGGTTTGGGCTCTTCCATTTGGTTCATATTTGGTTGCATGTTGAAGTTCACAATCTATGCCTTGACCTTGTGTTGATTGCATGCTATATTTGGTTGATTTGTTATATTCATTTGGTTTGTAATAATAATTATTCAATGGCATGTAATAATTGTTCAATTGGTTTGTAATAATTATTTAATTTGGTTATGTAATTCATTTTATATTTGGTATGTAAAATAGAATAGGTTGTAATTTCATTTTCTATATAAAATGTATTAGGATACATATTTTGTAAAAATGAAGATACAAGGTGATGAAGACTTGAAGAACACAAGGAGCATATGGATGCAAGATTAAGTGGGAGATTTGAAATCTCCTACTTTGTATTATTACCCCTTAACCCGGTGACATTTGTTTTCGGGTAAACAAATGTCCACCAAAATGGCTAGATTGTGAACATACTTATTTTGCATGTGTAGTTGTTTGTATGTTTATGGATTGTATGTTTGATTGCAACAAATTAATCACACAAATTAACAACAAACATAACGAAAATTTAATTGGTTAAATTAGACGTATTAACGACATGCAAAAAGGCAATTTAAATGGTTAAATTGTAAAAGGCAACTAAAGAACTTAATAAATGGTTATTGAGAACAAGAAAAGGATCACATATATATAAAATGGTTTATATCAAGTAATTGGCAAATTACAAGACTTGAAAATGGATTTCAAATGAACCATACACTAAATGCATGTTGGTGTATGGCATAAATGTTTTCTTAAACTAGAATTAACGAAAACTTAAAATCCCTTAATCGACAAGGTAAACAAGTTTAACGCCATCCTTTTGTGGAAACACTTAAAAATATTAGGGAACTCTTAATGGGATAAAGGTCACCTAACCGTTATGAGCTAACTAATATGGTTAAGGTAAAATTCGCATGCTTGTAGGATAAAGGTCACCTAACCACTTGTATGTTAATTTTACATGTTTACACAAGTAGGACGACTTGATTTGGGAATCATGAACTTAGGGTCACCGAAGCATGAGGAACAAATAGGCGTTGATGGGATAAATATGCCATGCAAAAGGATTGCATGATCCCATAATTTAGAAGTTGCAAAAGGATTGCAATTGTCATATAAATGACTACCTAGCTAAATCAAATAACGGGATAAAGGTCACCTAACCGAAATTTGATTTACCGTTGGATTCTAATATTTAATAAAACAATTATATATAAAAGGGTATTATTTATTAAATTTAAAATCGATACTTAAATGAACTTTGTTAATTTTGTAGATGGCCGCAAATAACAACAACATGCAAAATGCACCACTTAACCTAAACAACCTATCATTAAGGTCTCTCCTCGAGAAAGACAAACTCAACCATACAAACTTTATGGATTGGTTCCGTAATCTTAGAATTGTCCTCAAACTTGAGGATAAGGCGTATGTGTTGGAAGACCCCATTCCCGATCAACCCGACGAGGATGATACGGAAGGCATGGCTTATTGGGATAAGTATTGCGCCGATTCGGTGCAAGTCGCTTGCCTAATGCTTCGGACTATGATACCCGAACTCCAAAAGGATTTCGAACATCATAGTGCATATGACATGATTACGCAATTGAAGGAGATGTTCCTTCAACAAGCACGTGTCGAGCGCTTCGAAACGGTTCGAGCGCTACATGCATGTCGTATAGATGACACCCAATCCGTATCCTCTTATGTCCTCAAAATGAAAAACCTTATTGATCGCGCAAACCGTCTTAATCTCAACATATCTAATGAGCTAGCCACTGATCTTATCCTAAACTCCCTGTCAAAGAGGTTTGACCAATTTGTAATTAATTACAATATGAATGGGATGGATAAGACCATTGGTGAACTTCATGGCATGTTAAGAACGGCCGAAACTAGCATGGGTAAGAGGGCTTCACCCGTGCTAATGATCAATGATGGTGGGTCCAAAGGTAACAACACCTCTAAGCCAAAGGCGGCTAAAAGGAAAGGACCCGCCCATCAAGGCAAGGGAAAGGGGAGGATGGTTACCCCAACCAAAAACAAGAACAAGAAGCAAAAGGTTGCCGGACAAGCAAACCCTAAGGAAGACCCGTGCTTCGGTTGCGGTGAAATGGGTCACTGGAAACGCAATTGCCCGGTCTACCTTAAGGAGTTGAAGGAAAAGAGGGATGCGGGGCAATCCTCAGGTAACGTATATATGGTATATATAGAGCTTAGTATTACTTCTTCTAATACATGGGTATTAGACACTGGATGTGGGAATCACATTTGCAATTCTTTGCAGGCGTTCAAAAGAAGTAGCAAGCAAACGGGAACATCAAGTCTCTTTATGGGTAATGGAGCTAAAGTGCAAGTGAAGGCTCAAGGAGACTTTGTATTAAAACTTCCAAGTGGTTTGGAACTTATATTGAACAATGTTTTGTATGCACCGGATTTATGTCGAAACATTATTTCAGTTTCCCGTTTAAAACAATGTGGTTTTTATCTTAATTTTGTTAATGATGATATCCACGTTTATTTAGATAATGTATTTTATTTTAAGGCTTCGCCTTCAAATGGAATTTATGAATTGGTTCATGATGACACATCATCTAGTAGCTCAATATACCATACTAGCACCAAGAAACTCAAAAAGGATTTGAGTGATTCCTACTTATGGCATTGTCGTCTTGGTCACATAAACAAGAATCGAATGCATACACTCCAAAAGAATGGCCTTTTGAAATCAAATGAACTAGACTCGTTTGATGTATGTGAATCTTGTTTACAAGGCAAAATGACTAAAGCACCTTTCAAAGGGACCTACGAAAGGGCTAAGGACTTATTGGGATTAATACATTCGGATGTATGTGGACCCTTTAAGCCCATAGCTAGGAACGGTGAAAGATACTTCGTTACTTTCATTGATGACTTCAGTCGTTTCGGATATGTCTACTTGTTAAGACATAAAGACGAAACTTTTGAAGCATTCAAAGAGTATCAAAACGAAGTACAAAATCAACTCAATAAGACAATTAAAGTACTTCGAACCGATAGAGGAGGTGAATACCTAAGCGATGCCTTCCAAGATCATCTTAGAAGTTGTGGGATTATCTCGCAACTTACTCCACCCGGGACACCACAGCTTAATGGTGTGTCCGAAAGGAGGAACCGAACCCTAATGGATATGGTTCGATCTATGATAGCTAGAAGCTCGCTACCTCTATCATTCTGCGGTTATTGTCTATGCTCCGCGGCTCGTATTTTAAATATGGCCCCAACCAAGAAAGTGGAACGAACTCCTCATGAGATGTGGTTTGGAAAACCTCCATCTCTATCATAATTAAAGGTATGGGGATGTGAAGCTTATCCTAAGCGTTACGTCCCTAATAAGTTGAATGTTCGATCCATGAAGTGTATCTTCATAGGATATCCCAAGGATGATATGGGATACTATTTCTATGATCCAACCGAGCAAAATGTATTTATTGCTCGAAAGGCTGAATTCCTTGAAACTAAGTTCCTATTGGAAGGAAATAGTGAAAGGAAGATAGATCTTGAAGAGGTTCAAGATCAAGTAGATGATACACAATTGGTTGACACTAGCACTCAACATGAAAATGTTGAGAGTGATCAGATGGATGATCAAAGTATACAAGACGTTCGCAGATCTGGTAGGATTAGTAATCCTCCTGAGAGATATGGGTTTCTCATGGATGATTGCTATGTAGTTGATTTGGATGAACCAACAAACTACAAAGATGCTTTATCAAGGATTGATAAAGATAAATGGCAGGAAGCCATGAACGCCGAGATGCAATCCATGTATGACAACCAAGTTTGGGAACTAGTTGTACAACCTACTAGCTCCAAGTTAGTTGATTGTAAATGGATTTTCAAGATGAAAACCGACATGCATGGAAACTTAAATACATATAAAGCTAGACTTGTAGCAAAAGGTTTCACTCAAACTCAAGGGATTGACTATGATGAAACCTTTTCGCCTGTGGCAATGCTAAAGTCTATTAGGATATTATTTGCCATTGCTGCTCATTATGATTATGAAATATGGCAAATGGATGTCAAGACCGCTTTCCTAAATGGATATCTTGAGGAAGATGTCTATATGGTTCAACCTGAAGGTTTTATCGATCCAAAACATCCTAACAAAGTATGTAAGTTAAAGAAGTCAATCTACGGATTGAAACAAGCATCTAGAATGTGGAATCATCGTTTTAATGAGGAAGCCAAGAAATTTGGCTTCATTAAAAATGGTGATGAAGCTTGTGTATACAAGAAAGCTAGTGGGAGCACTATCATGTTCCTTGTATTATATGTGGATGATATATTATTATTTGGGAATGATGTCCCGACAATGCAAGGAGTTAAAACTTGGCTAAAAGGCTGCTTCTCCATTAAGGATCTTGAAGAAGCACAATACATTTTGGGGATTAGGATCTACAGGGATAGATCCAAGAAATTGATAGGTTTGAATCAAAGTGCATACATTGAAAAGATCTTGAAAAGGTTCAAGATGGAGAACTCTAAGAAAGGTTTGGTACCTATTCAAAGAGGAATGCTCCTTAGTTCATCTCAGTGTCCCACCACGAAAGATGAACAGGAGAGAATGAAGAAAGTCCCATATGCATCTGCCATTGGGTCAATCATGTATGCAATGATATGCACTAGACCGGATGTGTCATGCGCTCTTAGCTTGACAAGTAGATACCAGAATAACCCAGGTAACAGTCATTGGATTGCTGTCAAATGTATATTGAAATACCTTAGGAGGACTAAGGATATGTTTCTGATATATGGGTCTGGTGAAGAGGAACTTGCTGTAAAAGGTTATGTGGATGCGAGTTTCCAAACTGATCGAGATGATTCTCGATCACAATCCGGTTATGTCTTCACACTAAATGGGGGTGCAGTCTCTTGGAAGAGTTCAAAACAGGATGTTGTTGCTTTATCCACTACAGAGTCGGAGTACATCGCCGCATCATTGGCAGCTCAGGAAGCTGCATGGATGAAAAAATTCATCGACGACTTAGGAGTAGTCCCTTCCATTTAGGACCCTCTTGAGATCTTTTGTGACAACGAGGGTGCGATTGCTCAAATCAAGGAACCTCGTGCTCACCAAAAGACCCGTCACATTGAGCGGAGATTCAACTACATAAGGGATGAAGTTGAAAATGGAAAGATATGTATTCGCAAAGTTCACACAGATCTTAATATAGCGGATCCTCTCACGAAGCTCTTACATGGATCAAAACATGCAGGACATGTTTGTGCATTAGGGCTTCGATATTCTAGTGATTGGTCATGATCTGTTTTAAGTATTGTACCAGAACGAAATTATTCAAACTCATTAATATAACTATGGTGTTAATTTATTTGAGTTATGTTCCTATTTTGCATATTTCATCCATGAATAAGCAATTATTCTAAATTTCCGTAGTCGATCACATTTGTGGGAACAAGTGTGAGGTTTAGACTATTATGAACTTGGATTGGTATACATTCAGGATGAATGTGGGGCAAGGTTGCAACCAAGGTTCATAGATATTTGAGGGATACAAATATTGGAAGACCCGCTCTCAAGATTTACTAAATGGAGCCTTTGTGGTTGATCACATGTAATCTTGAGTAAAGGCGAATATCATCGTATCCTCTGACCTGAGATACATATTGGGTTCAGATATTTACCAAGTATTGTACCTTGATTCTTTCCTTCACTATTCTGAAATATGGTAGTTCATAAAGAAGAGCTCAGGCATAATACAAGGTGTATATTTAGGACGTATGTAGTCAAGATGGAATTTGTCCCTCTTATTCGTTGAGAGTCAGATGTCTAAGGCCTGAAAAGTTAAATCTAGAAGAGAGTGATAATTCTGTATCTCTTGGATTTAACATGACATCTAGGATGAAAGGATATAATGAAAGATTAACCAATTCACATTCGAGACGGGAACTCGAAAGGGATGATGTTATTGAATGGCACAAAGTCATAACATATTGGGGGTGATGGACGGTCGTTAGGTGGTATCCATCACTTGCATTAATTTCTTATGTATCTCGTGCAAGTGGGAGATTGAAGGTATTTCGTATGCCCGAGAGACATGTTAAATTAATGTGGCTAATATGTTATGATCCAAGTCGGGTCATACCCAATAACAAACTTACCGACACCTTATACGTATTTGGTCTTAACGATTGGATCATTAAACAAATACGCGACACTTGGATTTTAGAAAATCGGGTTTCTAAAATATTATCACTTGAGATAAATTATTTGGATAATTTATATATAATTGTTTATAGGTTTAAATGATTATATTATGTTATATTTTATAAAAGGGTTTTATAAAATGTATAATTAACAAAATAATACATAATTTTATAACAAGTTTTAAACTTTTATAAAACTTATATGTATTATTATTTAACATGAAGTGTGGCAGAATTTGGGTCTCCAAGAAAGACCACACATGCTTGGTTTAGTTACTTTTAATGCTACACAACTTCACATAAGCATGTCTAATACTTTAACCAAGTTTTGACTAAATTCTCTCAAGTGATATACCAAAAGGATACTTCAAAAATCTGCAAGAAAACCCTCTAAATACAGCTGCTGCTGCCGTGGGCTTTAGTGACCTCCAAGAGGTTCTTAATTTGATTTTTGCAAGTGATATTCAAGTGCAATTAAATCCTAACCAAACTAGAAGGTGTTGGTGCAAAAGTTTGTGGGTATAACAAACTTGAGGCTTCAAGTTAGGAGCTCATTTCATCATCATCTCCTTCAAACTTTCTGCTCATTTTGAAGAACCCTCAAACTTGTTTTGAGGAGGTATAAACACTATCCTTTCTTGTTAATTAGTAAGTATTATTTCACAACTTGATCCATGGGATTTACATTTAAATGGTTGAATGATTAACAAGTTCTTAAACGGCTAAACATACTCATATTAACACGCTTCCGCAAGCTTACTAATAAATGGTTTTAAGGATATTGAAACTTGTTAAAATCCCTACAAGACTGTAATTTAAAAACTTGAAACCTATTATGAATATATATAATTCTACTTTTCTAAAATTTTTTTATGATATAACGATTTAAATTAATATTAAATATATTTATACGCGTATTATACGTACATAGTTTTATACTTTTACTATACTTTAACATTACCTTTACTTTACTTTTACTTTACTTTTACTTTACTTTAACTTTAATAATTCACTTTAATAATTCATACTTTAATAATTCATACTTTAATAATTCACTTTAATAATTCATACTTTAATAATTCACTTTAATAATTCATACTTTAATAATTCATACTTTAATAATTCATACTTTAATAATTCACTTTAATAATTCATACTTTAATAATTCACTTTAATAATTCAAAAATCTATTATAAATAGAATTCAATAGGTTTCATTATTTCATAGAAACTTGAAAATATATTTCTCTAAACTCTCTCAATCGAATTACATATATATATTTACTTAGTATTATTTCAAGATATTATTAGTATACATAAAATACTACGACGGAGTTATATTCAGACGATTTCAAAATAAGTTTTCAAACGGGAAAGAGCTAAGGAAATTATGGGTTATAGCTATGGAGGTTATGGGTATTGTTCGAGGGTTTTGCTCGTGAGGTCAACCTAACGTTTATCATTTTCGTTGCGTCTACGTACTTTCCTGCAATATTGAATCACAATATTGATACGTTCGTGAATCCGAGACAAACCCTGCACTTGTTCAGTTCCGCCATATACATAATTGCTACAAAATACAGTATTGTGAGTTTCATTTGCTCCCTTTTTAATTGCTTTTGCAATATATATTTTTGGGCTGAGAATACATGCGTTGTTTTATAAATGTTTTACGAAATAGACACAAGTACTAAAACTAATTCTACGTGGGTTTAAACCAGAAATATACCCTTAGCTTGGTAACATTAAACTACTTGTCTATGTACGGTAGGCGCGAATCCTAAAGATAGATCTATTGGGCCTGACAAACCCCATCCTGACTATGGGATGCTTTAGTACTTCGAGGTTATATTAAACACACCTGATTTGGTGTACTTCAGAGGGTAAAACATGAACGTTAAGGCTTGTTACCGGGTGCCTACAACTTATAGAATACTTTTATACACTTGCGAGTGTACATATATTTATAAACAGAAATCTTGTGGTCTATTACTATTACGAAAATGATTGATTATGATAAACTAATGAACTCACCAACCTTTTGGTTGACACTTTAAAGCATGTTTATTCTCAGGTATTAAAGAAATCTTCCGCTGTGCATTAGCTCATTCTAAGGATATTACTTGGAGTCATTCATGACATACTTTGAAAGACGTTGCATTCGAGTCATTGAGTTCATCAAGATTAATATTAAGTCAATTACAGTTGGATGTAATATGAAATGGTATGCATGCCGTCAATTTTAGATGTAAAGAAAGTTTGTCTTTTAAAAACGAATGCAATGTTTGTAAAACGTATCATATAGAGGTCAAATATCTCGCGATGTAATCAACTATTGTGAATCGTTTATAATGTATATGAACGGGTCCTTTCATAAGACATTCGAAGAACGTTCCAAGAATGCCTTGGTTTATAAAAGGCTTTCGTTCGAAAGATGGGGGATATCACATTGGGAAATCCATAAGTTACGATGTGTTTACTTTGACGCATATATTGCGGGGAACCCAAATGCTATTTTACGCAATGGGTTAAGAAATTATTTTGACTCAATATATCCGAATATTGGACTTCGTGATTTAGAAAAAGCGGCTAATATGCAACATAAAGAAGCATGTTATGCTTACGGATTAGTAATGTTCGCTTCCAACCAAAGTGAGAACAAGAACATCGGGCTACAACTATTAAACAAAACGTTCCCACAAGTGACGGAGTCGGTAATTGGGGTAAGAAATGAGGTTTTTAGATTGTTACGGGACTGTTGGACATTACGTAACCCTCTTCCCTTTGACGACATTACAACACGCTGTCTTATCAACGGCCATAACGGTTATGTTCCAAAAGGCCAAGGATGGGAAGTAATCCTAGTAAAACCAGAATGCATGACTTGTTTCTGGACGTATGAATTACGTGTCTTTATTGCCTTTGCTGAACGACTTGTGTACTAGCTAGAATTATCTTCAAAACCATATTGTATCAAATTTATTGTGTGCTATATTTCATGCTATATGTAAAATAAGTGGTATTGTAAGTTTGTAAAATATTGTGTAAAAGTTTGAACGCGAAATATTATTATAATCAGTTTTTCATATAGAATTGTAGTAGTTGAATTGTATATTAGCTACTAAGTATGAACTTAACGGGTAGGTACTACCCGAATTTAAACTTATAAAACGCTAATATGAAAAAAAAGCTTTTATAAATGAGTTCATATTATGATACGAAATACTATTAACTACTCTTAATATTCTGTATGATTAACTTGTTCCATTTGACTATTTTGAAGGAAATGGCACCGACTACTCGACACACCGTGAATATGAATGAAGAGGAATTTCGTACTTTTCTTGCTTCAAACATAGCCGCAGTACAGGCTGCGCTACATACCAACAATAACCTTGGATCTAGCAGTACAGGAAATCGTGTAGGATGCACCTACAAAGAATTCACTGCCTGCAAACCTTTGGAATTTGATGGAACCGAAGGACCGATCGGATTGAAACGGTGGACCGAGAAGGTCGAATCGGTGTTTGCCATAAGTAAGTGTACTGAAGAGGATAAAGTGAAGTACGCTACACATACCTTCACAGGTTCTGCATTAACATGGTGGAATACCTATCTAGAGTAAGTGGGACAAGACGATGCGTATGCACTACCGTGGTCAGCATTCAAGCACTTGATGAACGAGAAGTACCGTCCCAGAACCGAGGTCAATAAGCTCAAGATAGAACTTAGAGGGTTACGAACCCAAGGATTTGATATTACCACGTACGAAAGACGATTCACAGAATTGTGCCTATTGTGTCCGAGAGCATTCGAAGATGAGGAAGAGAAGATCAACGCGTTTGTGAAAGGATTACCGGAAAGAATCCAAGAAGATATAAGTTCACACGAGCCCGCCTCCATACAACAGGCATGTAGAATGGCTCACAAACTAGTGAACCAGATTGAAGAAAGAATTAAAGAACAGACTGCTGAAGAGGCCAATGTGAAGCAAGTCAAAAGAAAGTGGGAGGAAAACGGTGATAAGAATCATCAATACAACAACAACAGCAATTACAACAATAATCGCAACAATTATCCCAACAATCGCAACATCAATCGCACCTACAACAAATGGCTCAACAACAACAACAACAACAACAACAACAACAACAACAACAACAATAACAACAACAACAACAACAGCAACTACAACAATCATCCCAACAACAATAATAACCGTAACAACAACAACAATCAGAAGCAGCTATGCCAATGGTGTGAAAAGTATCACTCAGGGTTCTGCACCAAATTTTGCAACAAGTGTAAAAGAAATGGTCATAGCACGGCGAAGTGTGAGGTCTACGAACCAGGGGTTAATAGAACGAATGGAACAAATGGTGTCGGAACGAGTAATGGCGGAACAAGTAGTGTCGGAGCAAGTTATGCCAATGTAGTTTGTTATAAATGTGGAAAACCGGGCCACATTATTAGAAATTGCCCGAACCAGGAGAACACGAATGGAAAAGGCCGCGGAAGAGTTTTCAATATTAATGCGGCAGAGGCACAGGAAGACCCGGAGCTTGTTACGGGTACGTTTCTTATTGATAATAAATCTGCTTACGTTTTATTTGATTCGGGTGTGGATAGAAGCTATATGAGTAGAGATATTTGTGCTAAATTAAGTTGTCCATTGACGCCTTTGGATAGTAAATATTTACTCGAATTAGAAAATGGTAAATTAATTTCAGCAGATAATATATGTCGGAATCGAGAAATTAAACTAGTTAGCGAAACATTTAAGATTGATTTGATACCAGTAGAGTTAGGGAGTTTTGATGTGATAATCGGTATGGACTGGTTAAAAGAAGTGAAAGCAGAGATCGTTTGTTATAAAAATGCAATTCGCATTATACGAGAAAAAAAGGAAAACCCTTAATGGTGTACGGAGAAAAGGGCAACACGAAGCTACATCTTATTAGTAATTTGAAGGCACAAAAACTAATAAGAAAAGGTTGCTATGTTGTTCTAGCACACGTCGAGAAAGTACAAACTGAAGAAAAGAGCATCAATGATGTTCCCATTGCAAAAGAATTTCCCGATGTATTTCCGAAAGAATTACCGGGATTACCCCCACATCGATCCGTTGAATTTCAAATAGATCTTGTACCAGGAGCTGCACCAATAGCTCGTGCTCCATACAGACTCGCACCCAGCGAGATGAAAGAACTGCAAAGCCAATTACAAGAACTTTTAGAGCGTGGTTTCATTCGACCAAGCACATCACCGTGGGGAGCTGCTGTTTTGTTTGTCAAGAAGAAAGATGGTACATTCAGGTTGTGTATCGACTACCGAGAGTTGAACAAACTTACCATCAAGAACCGCTACCCACTACCGAGAATCGACGACTTATTTGATCAACTACAAGGCTCGTCTGTTTATTCAAAGATTGACTTACGTTCCGGGTATCATCAAATGCGGGTGAAAGAAGATGATATTCCAAAGACTGCTTTCAGAACACGTTACGGTCATTACGAGTTTATGGTCATGCCCTTTGGTTTAACTAATGCACCAGCTGTGTTCATGGACCTTATGAACCGAGTGTGTGGACCATACCTTGACAAGTTTGTCATTGTTTTCATTGATGACCCACTTATTTACTCAAAGAATGACCAAGAACACGGTGAACATTTGAGAAAGGTGTTAGAAGTATTGAGGAAGGAAGAATTGTACGCTAAGTTTTCAAAGTGTGCATTTTGGTTGGAAGAAGTTCAATTCCTCGGTCACATAGTGAACAAAGAAGGTATTAAGGTGGATCCGGCAAAGATAGAAACTGTTGAAAATTGGGAAACCCCAAAAACTCCGAAACACATACGCCAGTTTTTAGGACTAGCTGGTTACTAAAGAAGGTTCATCCAAGACTTTTCCAGAATAGCAAAACCCTTGACTGCATTAACGCATAAAGGGAAGAAATTTGAATGGAATGATGAACAAGAGAAAGCGTTTCAGTTATTGAAGAAAAAGCTAACTACGGCACCTATATTGTCATTGCCTGAAGGGAATGATGATTTTGTTATTTATTGTGACGCATCAAAGCAAGGTCTCGGTTGTGTATTAATGCAACGAACTAAGGTGATTGCTTATGCGTCTAGACAATTGAAGATTCACGAACAAAATTATACGACGCATGATTTGGAATTAGGCGCGGTTGTTTTTGCATTAAAGACTTGGAGGCACTACTTATATGGGGTCAAAAGTATTATATATACCGACCACAAAAGTCTTCAACACATATTTAATCAGAAACAACTGAATATGAGGCAGCGTAGGTGGATTGAATTGTTGAATGATTACGACTTTGAGATTCGTTACCACCCGGGGAAGGAAAATGTGGTAGCCGATGCCTTGAGCAGGAAGGACAGAGAACCCATTCGAGTAAAATCTATGAATATAATGATTCATAATAACCTTACTACTCAAATAAAGGAGGCACAACAAGTAGTTTTAAAAGAGGGAAATTTAAAGGATGATATACGCAAAGGATCGGAGAAGCTTCTTAATATTCGGGAAGACGGAACCCGGTATAGGGCTGAAAGGATTTGGGTACCAAAATTTAGAGATATGAGAGAAATGGTACTTAGAGAAGCTCATAAAACCAGATACTCAATACATCCTGGAACGGGGAAGATGTACAAGGATCTCAAGAAACATTTTTGGTAAATACGTAGGAGAATGTTTGACGTGTTCTAAGGTCAAAGCTGAGCATCAGAAACCATCAGGTCTACTTCAACAACTCGAAATCCCGGAATGGAAATGGGAAAACATTACCATGGATTTCATCACTAAATTGCCAAGGACTGCAAGTGGTTTTGATACTATTTGGGTAATAGTTGATCATCTCACCAAATCAGCACACTTCCTGCCAATAAGAGAAGATGACAAGATGGAGAAGTTAGCACGACTGTATTTGAAGGAAGTCATCTCCAGACATGGAATACCAATCTCTATTATATCTGATAGGGATGGCAGATTTATTTCAAGATTCTGGCAGACATTACAGCAAGCATTAGGAACTCGTCTAGACATGAGTACTGCCTATCATCCACAAACTGATGGGCAGAGTGAAAGGACGATATAAACGCTTGAAGACATGCTACGAGCATGTGTTATTGATTTTGGAAACAGTTGGGATCGACATCTACCGTTAGCAGAATTTTCCTACAACAACAGCTACCATTCAAGCATTGAGATGGCGCCGTTTGAAGCACTTTATGGTAGAAAGTGCAGGTCTCCAATTTGTTGGAGTGAAGTGGGGGATAGACAGATTACGGGTCCGGAGATTATACAAGAAACTACCGAGAAGATCATCCAAATTCAACAACGGTTGAAAACCGCCCAAAGTCGACAAAAGAGCTACGCTGACATTAAAAGAAAAGATATAGAATTTGAAATTGGAGAGATGGTCATGCTTAAAGTTGCACCTTGGAAAGGCGTTGTTCGATTTGGTAAACGAGGGAAATTAAATCCAAGGTATATTGGAACATTCAAGATTATTGATCGTGTCGGACCAGTAGCTTACCGACTTGAGTTACCTCAACAACTCGCGGCTGTACATAACACTTTCCACATCTCGAATTTGAAGAAATGTTTTGCTAAAGAAGATCTCACTATTCTGTTAGATGAAATCCAAATCAACGAAAAACTCCAATTTATCGAAGAACCCGTCGAAATAATGGATCGTGAGGTTAAAAGACTTAAGCAAAACAAGATACCAATTGTTAAGGTTCGATGGAATGCTCGTAGAGGACCCGAGTTCACCTGGGAGCGTGAAGATCAGATAAAGAAAAAATGACCGCATCTATTTCCAGAAGATTCGTCAACACCTTCAACAGCTTAAAATTTCGGGACGAAATTTATTTAACGGGTAGGTACTGTAGTGACCCGAACTTTTCCATGTTTATATATATTAATTGAGATTGATATTTACATGATTAAATGTTTCCATCATGTTAAGCAATCAAACTTGTTAAGACTTGATTAATTGAAATATGTTTCATATAGACAATTGACCACCCATGTTGACCGGTGATTCACGAACGTTAAAACTTGTAAAAACTATATGATGACATATATATGGATATATATATAGTTAACATGATACTATGATAAGTAAACATATCATTAAGTATATTAACAATGAACTACATATGAAAAAAACAAGACCACTAACTTAATGATTTTTAAACGAGACATATATGTAACGATTATATCATGATAATATCATGATAATATAATAATAATATAATAATTTAAAATCTCATCTGATATTATAAACATTGGGTTAACAACATTTAACAAGAACGTTAACCTAAAGGTTTCAAAACAATACTTACATGTAACGACTAACGATGACTTAACGACTCAGTTAAAATGTATATACATGTAGTGTTTTAATATGTATTTATTGTAGTGACCCGAACTTTTCCATGTTTAAATATATTAATTGAGATTGATATTTACATGATTAAATGTTTCCAACATGTTAAGCAATCAAACTTGTTAAGACTTGATTAATTGAAATATGTTTCATATAGACAATTGACCACCCAAGTTGACCGGCGATTCACGAACGTTAAAACTTGTAAAAATGACATGACGATATATATATGGATATACATATGGTTAACATGAGATTATGATAAGTAAGTATCTCCATAAGTATATTAACAATGAGTTATATACATATAAACAAGACTACTAACTTAAGGATTTCGAAACGAGACATATATGTAACGATTATCGTTGTAACGACATTTAAATGTATATATATCATATTAAGATATATTAATATATCATAATATCATGATATTATAATAATTTAACATCTCATTAGATATAATAAACAATGGGTTAACAACATTAATTGAGATCGTTAACTTAAAGGTTTCAAAACAACACTTACATGTAACGACTAACGATGACTTAACGACTCAGTTAAAATGTATATACATGTAGTGTATTTAGATGTATTTAAATACTTTTGGAAGACTTCAAGACATATATCAAAATACTCATACTTAACAAAAATGGTTACAGTTACTTTCTCATTCTTTTCTTTCATCAAGAATTCTAGTCGTATTCTTACCCGTATTATACACAGCTTCAAAACGTACTTACTATGGGTATATACCAATAGGAACTAGCATGGGATTCCACTCTTGATTATGTCATGTATGACTAATCAATTTTAACTTCTACCATGAGCTAGTCAACTAACTAGAACTCCTTTTAACCCCACTCACCACTCACCAATTACCACTCATCATTCACTCCATTTCACTTCCAATTCTCTTTCTAATTCTCTCTCAACACACACACACTATTATGAACGTATTTTTCCAGTAGTTAATCATCATCTTCATCAAAAATCACTTCAAGAATCAAGCTATAATCATCATAGGAAGAACACTTCAAGAACACTTCAAAAATCCCTTCAAGTTTACTAATTTACTTCCAAGCTTTCTAATCCATTCCAAGTAATCATCTAAGATCAAGAAACCTTTGTTATATACAGTAGGTTATCTTTCTTATTCAAGGTAATATTCATATTCAAACTTTGATTCAATTTCTATAACTATAAACTATCTTAATTCGAGTAAAAATCTTACTTGAACTTGTTTTTATGTCATGATCCTACTTCAAGAACTTTCAAGCCATCCAAGATCCTTTGAAGCTAGATCATTTCTTGTCACTTCCAGTAGGTTTACCTACTAAACTTGAGGTAGTAATGATGTTGAT